>NC_139229.1:17456787-18656787 GCF_977018435.1 Lepisma saccharinum
CTCCATTATTCACAGAGTAGAAAAATATGAGAAAATAAAAATCCCTGAAGGCTGTTACCAAACTGTTCATCTGATCAGCCAGCCAGAAATCAGCAAATCCAACATAGAAAGCTGGTGCAAGTATAATGTGGATCTGAAAAGCAAAATTCTTTAAAGAATTTAAAAATATATTTTAAGCATATGTTTGTGATTGATAAAAAATTAACATGTTATGTTGGTCTAGCATGTTGTACAAATAGGAACACATTAAGAATAATTTAAAAGAACACAAGTTCTCTACTGGAGTTACTACATAGATGAATTAAACCATGCAATGTACTCTGCTCTACACACCATCAAATATAAAAAGAACTGAAATTTCAGGGACTTCAGAAAGAAAGAAGGAAGGGAGGGAGAGAGGGGGAACTAATTCTATTTGTATATAATGAGGATAAAAATTAACCCTTTTCCTTTGGATGGGTGGGGATGCAATCTATTTCTGAATTAAGGTAAAGACCAAAAATAAATTTGTATACAAGAAACCTACTCTTATTTGGGTGGAGATCTATATATTATTATTATTATTATTATTATTAGCAATAACTACAAAATATTAAAATAATAAAAACTATATTATAATAATTAATTTTCTCACATCAGTACCTTTTCTTGATTGATTTGGTTTATTTTATTGGGTTGGTGCGAATGAAATGTCCGGCCCAGGTGCGTCATTGCCAAAGGCCAAAAAAATCAAAACTACAATACCTGGTTAAACAAAATAGTCGCCGTCTGCAGCCACACACTTTTGTCATCGCTCAGCCAACAATTGGATTCCATGGCGAAAGAAGTCTGGAGTCTGCGATGCAAAGAACTCCTCAACGGCATTTTGCACCATCCGATCATCAGCGAAGGTCTTCCCTGTCAGGAAGTGATCGCGATACCGGAAGTGATGGTAGTCAAAGGAAGAGAGGTCGGGAGAATATGCTGGATGAGGAAGGGTTTCATATTGCAACTCATGAGAGCCTGCACCGTCCTTTGTGCAACATGTGGGCGAGCATTATCGTGCAACAAGAGGGCACCATGTCTGTGGACCATTGCTGGATGGTTGTGGAGAAGTTTGTGGTGCATTTCATGGAGTTCAGCACTTTAACAATTTGCATTGATGGTTTCACCTCGTCTGAGAAAGACATGATGGATCACACCCACCATATACCACCATACCAGCAACAACACCTTACGTGGGTGGAGAGGTGGTTTCGGAAACCGGCCTGGACGTTGATCACGATCCAACCATTGTCCTGATCATTTATGATTGTCATAGCAGATCCATTTTTCATCTGAAGTGACAATCCGATGCAGGAAACAATTCCAGTTATTCCTTACACTCAGAGAACTGCACACCTCCAGGCGGCGAGTCTTGTTGACAAGTGTCAAATCATGTGGTACCCATGAGTCCAACTTTTTCACTTCACTGATCGCACGGAGCCGCCAAACGACAGTAGTATGGTGTATGCCTAACTCGTCTGCAATGGCACGAACAGTTTTCCGAGGGTCCGCTTCCATAGGGTTCCTGAGGAGCTCATCTGAACATGATGTTGGTCGATGGCCACTGGGTTCATTTTGCAATGCTGTGTCACCGGAACGAAATTTGACAAACCAGAGGCGAATGGTGCGTTCATTTACCATTCCTGGCCTAAATGCACTGTTAGTGTTTTTGGCAGCTTACTGAGCAGAATGTCCCAGTTTGAATTCGTAATGACAAATCACTTGCAATTGTGTGTTCTCCATGGTGCACTTTCAGATGACCCTGTTCAGTAAAACACTGCCTCCCGACTGTCTGGGTTCTCCAGCCTGTTTGCTGGACGTATACAGAGTTTATGACGTTAGACCTGTGACCTCAGTCAATCCCTGTGTTGTGTTGTTGAGGTGAGTTTCCCACCAGACGTCAAAGCGCACCAACCCAATACTTAGCTTTTCTGCCAGTTTTGGTTAATAGCAAAGATGAGAATGAGATGATGTGATGACATTTATGAAGCGATACTCACAAAGAATACTCATGCACAGGCCAGGATTCGAACCTGAGATTCCTGGCATCATAGCATCCTACCAACTCTGTCACAGAGGTCAGGGTACCTTTATCCTAGAATCTATTGCTTCAATTACGTCTATACGCTTTTCATACTTATGGCTCAGGAATTGTTATTGCAGCTTACAACAAGTGTGTCAGTAAATTTCTTGGTCTGCAACATATTTCACTGTTTTTTGTACAAGCAATACTTAGATGATATTAATATTAGTTGGATTCAACGATATATACTTGTGCAAAAATGTTGTCATTCTCACAAAATGAGCACTACCCATGCCAGGCAACAGGCCTTGTGTCACATCCATGTATAATCAGTCTTAGATTTGACATAATTTTCTGCACTAAATGCAGCATGACCATGGAATTAGGCTGATGGCAGAAGTTCGCACTGTGGCAATGTCAGAGCACAACCCCGTGTTTTTGGAGGTTTAAAAGAATGAAAGATCTCGTTGTACAGTTGGTCTTCGTAATCCACAAACTGACAGTATTTGCTTGAAAGGTCAGGGATGACACAAAGTTTTCCGGAGAGAGGTTGCTCTGATGCTCAAACTAGGCAACACCGCCCGGTTGACGTTGCCACACAGTGCGAGGGAACCAGCGACTTTCGTCCTGCTCTCGCTTTGCTTTTTCCGTATGTGGCACCAGCACAATTTCTCCCAGCTGCCTATTTTCATGGCCATGAGTTTAGTCACATGATAAAAAACTAAAATACTATACTTCCAGAGAAGTTATCGTACCAGTACTTTAATGGTCCAAAATCTTGCTCTGTACTGAAAAGTCTTCGTAGGATTGCACAAGAAGCAAACCATGAAAATAACAAGTATCAGAGGGTGTATGTATTGAGGTGTACCCAGGGCTGAACTGTGCATAAAGCATATAACACTCAATGCCCAGACAACACCAAAAAAGCCAGCAATCTCCATAATATTTTGTTCAGAGAGATGATTCCTGGGATCCAACTCAAATATCAGAACATGATTTACACCTTGAGTTCGCCAACCATACACATTAATAGACATCAGAAAGAGGAACTCCACAATGAGAAAGGGTCCTCTATAAAGTCTGAGAACAGTACGCCAATCATCAAACTCTTCATGGATCAATACTGAAAATAAATCGAAATGAAAAAGTTATTTGTAATTTTGGTTATTTTATGTTGCTTTCTAACTCTGTAGATTAATCATGATGGTGGAGATAGATGGTGAAGTTATAACCACCCTGCCTGAAGCTATCAAACACATTTCGAGTTATACAAATAAAAAAAATACAGTTGAAGTAAGATATATGTAATAGCTCGCTTTCATACAGCATACACTTACATTTCTGCAAACGCACAAGCAACACCTCGAAGCAACCTTGCACGTAACTGGCTTCGTACCGAACTATTTCCTTCACTTGACACTGGTACAAACGAAACAGGTAACCTCTCGCGCATGCGCGATACACAAAATCCTGTACGACAGGAAATGGTCATACATCCCTCTCCTTCAATGAAAAATTTCACGAAGGGAGTAAGTGAAATTTTACACTTTTGACATCTTCCATGAATAGTTATTACATGTATAAGTTCTAAATGTTTCACACTTAGGTAATTCAAAATAAAATTAAATTTCCATGATACACAAAAAATAACTCAAATTTTTGTTTCTTAATTTTTAAAGATGATTGATTAATTCATCAAAAGAATTCAAGTCTTGTATCAACCCAAAAATAAATCATGATTATCATTATAACAAATATCTGTGTTTACAAACAAAATATCAAAATATGTAGAATACATATCTGCATACAACATATTTATCTACACTTTCATTTGAATAAATGCTTGTATAACTCTGCGTTTAACTTTTCTAATTGTTTTAAATAATAATCTCTCTTCTCACTTGAACATTTCCATACTCTCAAGTTATCACTATGATGATTATCACTAATATTACCAGTTTTTAAGTCTATTAACTTGAAGATATTAGTTGCTTTGTTGTAAACTACTAAATATGGACCTTCATAAATTTCACAATATTTTTTGATACGATTCCCTAGAAGATTACTAAGGTAGTGAGTTTTGATAAATACTAAATCTAAAACTTTAATCTCAGCTCTATTCTCTTGCCTTACATTATATCTTTCATTCCTTTTCTTTTTTATCTCTAAGTCCTTAACAGAAGTCATATATAATTTATTTTTCCATTGTGGAACTTCATTGAGGGGTACTTGAAAGTGATTCAGAGTACATGATTCCAGATTTCTATTAAGTTGTAATTCAGATGGAGCATACCCTAAACAATTATGTATGCTATCATTGAGTAAACTCACAATTATATCAATATACTTGGGCCAATCTTGATGTTTTTCTTTACAAAATACACGCATTAGTCTGTTTAGTTCACAATGACTGCGTTCAACCAAATTAGAATTTGGATGGTACATAGGAGTGTATGTTAACTTAATACCTAGGTTAGTCAAAGTATTTACATATTTCTTAGTCCTTGTACAATTTTCACTTGTCTTACACCTACAAATCTACCATCTCTTTTTGTTTCTTGTTCATACCCTGTATATAATGCTTCATGTCTAGCTACAAGCTCAGCTGCTACATTCAAACTTATGTATGGCTGATTTAAAATAGCTTCTTTTACTTTTACAGGTAACTGTTGAGCTACTAGAATTATCTTTTGTTGATCACTCATATCAGGCTGTATTGTGTTTAACAGATTAATCTTGAGACCAAAAGTAACTCAAAAGAGACTGTTTTAACTCTTTAGAATACCTTTTACACAAAATATTAGCCAAAAGAGTCGATTTCCATGAAGAACTCTCGAATACATTTAAAAACATAAGCTTAAATTCATCATAAGCACATATTTGTGCTTTCTCTTGTAAGTACCAGTTTTTAGCAACTCCTTCTAATAACAATGGAACGTATCTCATGTATTCATTTCTCGACACATTCAACATTTCAAACCTATCTTCCACTTCCTGTAGGAACTGGGAAGCTAAATAATCGGTTCTTGTTGCATTAAACTTAGGAAATCTATCTACATCAGAATATTTTAATATTCCTTGCTTTAATTTTTTTTCTGACCTTCTAAGCCTTTGTTCTGAATCAATATCAGAACTATTATACTCTGTTACATTTACTTTACTTAACCTACTATCATGTTTACTTTCAGTGTTTTTGCCATATGGAAATCCTACATTTATATCAGCCTTATCTTTATTTCCTTTCACTTTTGCTTGATATTCAGAACCTGAAGAAATACTTTCAGGATTATATTCCTTTTCAACATAATTTTGTTTTTTTCTGTACGTAATATGTTCAGATACTTTACTCGGAAAAGATACCACATTTTCATTCTTAGATTTCGATAAAGAACTTACATATATTCTGGATTCTCTATCTACGTATGTGTTACAAGGAACATTCATACTAGACGAAATGTTATTTAAACTAAGCTTCAACATGCCTATTTCATGGTGGTTGCGGTAAACGCGGTTTAAAATTACTTACGTGAAATTTAAAAGATTTCGTAATTCCGCGTTGCACAATTTAATGGTTCAATCCTATTAATTTCGAAGATCCACTGTCTTCATTCACAAAAGGGTACGGCGTTTGAAGCGGAGATGGTACCGCGTCAGTACATTGTTTGTTCCCGGGCGGCGGTGGTTGCGATTTTTCCCGTTCGGCAGCACTGGCGCGCGCATCTTGGTTTGCGTCGTCTGCTTCCTGTTGTCCGGTGGCGTTGCCAGTTGGGGGTTGGGGGGCTGGGTCGTGTTGCTCGGTAATGTGCCGTTCCTGTTCCCCGCGTGGCTGGACGGGGGTCGAGTATGTGTATAGCATCTTTTCTTTTTCAGGTCGGGGATCTTTCTGAGGACAGGGTGCCAAGTTGGGTGTGCTTGTCCATTGTCCAGGTTTAGTGCTGGTTTCTGCTGGATGATAGCATGGGTTTCTTTGATGGTGTTTTCTATGACAGAGCCGGTTGGGTGAAGTATGGATATGGAGGAGATGGTGTGGTTAGTGGAGTGGAGGTGTTGGGAGAGGCCTGATTTAGGTGTGTCGTTTTTGGAATCTTTTACATGTTCGTTAATCCGTTCTTGGACGGTGCGGATGGTTCTGCCAATGTAGGTGTTGTGGCATTGGCATGTGGTCTTGTAGACACCGGGGGATGCAAGTTTGGGTAGGTAGTATCTCTTGAAGTTGGGTAGTGGCTCAGTCGGTAACGCGTCTGACTACCATGCTCAAGGTCCCGGGTTCGATCCCCGGCCGGTTCAAATCCGGGAACTTTTCTAACGGTGGAAGCGGCCCCGGCGCCTACCCAGCGTCGAATAACATGGGTACCTGGGGGAAACCCTGGGGGGTAAAGGCGGTCAGGGGCGTGATGCTGATCACATCACCCCCACTCACGACCGGATCAAGAAAGTGTGGGGCGTTACCCCCGCACCCCCTATACGCCTTCATGGCGTGGTGCTATGCACAGGGGAACACTTTACCTTTTTTTACCTTTTTACACTTTGATTCAAATCTTGAAAAGTATGACCTACTTTTGAATTTAATTCGTTCAATTCTTTAGCAAGATCTTGTAAATGAACATCATAATTATCTGACCTTACTTTTAATTCTTTCGCACTATATTCATTACTCTTAACAAGATCAAACAAACTAGCAAACTTAGCCTGATCTTTATGCATTGCTTTCTTTATTTCAACAAACACAGTTTCGTTTTGCTTTACTTGATTGTCAAAAACTTCTCGTAATTTAATGTTTTGTGCATTGCAATTATCTGCAATCTCATTAATTTTACCTTCTAAATGATTACGTAATTCTAAAACTTGTTGTTTGAACACACCTGTACATTCTTTCATATTTGCTTTATCGTCGGCTATTTTCTTTTCTATTCTATTTTCCAACGACACAAAATCTTCTTGAAGTAACTCAACCTTTGCATTCAGGTTACATTCAATTCTCACTATTTCACTTTTTACGACATCAATTTCTTGCTTCAACGAGGTTTCAACTTTGCACACACTTGAATTAATTCTTTCTTCAACGTGTTTAGTTTGCTGGATTAACTCCTTACCTTGTTCTCATAATTGTCCCTGCATCTCGTTGCTCTGCTCTTGTAGTTTTTCGAACATACGAGTTTCCATTTGCTTTAAAAGCTGCTCCATTTCTTTCACCTTTCCTGACATGATTACTGCACTGCAACGTCTTCGCACACAGCTGGCGAGGAAAAAAACTGAATCGCAAAGGTCACGTGGTCGCTACACTGCCAGTCGCTCTCTATCTTAACAGTCCATACGTGCTGAGTAATGCTCGTTCGTTTCGAGTCCCTGTGACGGGTACGCCAAGCTTTGTATAACCACCCTGCCTGAAGCTATCAAACACATTTCGGGTTATACAAATAAAAAAAAAATACAGTTGAAGTAAGATATATGTAATAGCTCGCTTTCATACAGCATACACTTACATTTCTGCAAACGCACAAGCAACACCTCGAAGCAACCTTGCACGTAGCTGGCTTCGTACTGAACTATTTCCTTCACTTGACACTGGTACAAACGAAACAGGTAACCTCTCGCACATGCGCGATACACAAAATCCTGTACGACAGGAAATGGTCATAAAGTGATGAAACAGATGTGTGAACAAGTACACCATATCAGGATTTGAACCTACAACCCTTATGGTATGCTATCGTAATCGTTGTGAACAGCAACTAGCTTAAAAAGCAAGAAGGTAGAACTGACGCAACTCTTACGTAAAAACACAGTTTGACTCTTATTTAAAAATACGTATTAGATTTTTCACAGAGCATTTCCATTAACATATTTAACTATCAGAGTAATGCACATAAAATAAAAATAACTCTTGAGGCAGACTAAAAAATGGGGAAAGGAAGTACAGTTGTAAATTTAACTACCTTACATGTCTTCCATACCTCTTCGATTGGGCACATCAGGACACAGTATATTTTTACACATCACACAATCTAAGGATAAAAATCTTAACAAAAACAAAATTGACAGCAGCCATAATAAGGAAATTAAATATGTCTGTCAAAAACTTTTGAACTCAATTTTTAAAACTAATACATTCATTCATTACTTCACAAGAACTCAAACTATACTACCTCAGAGGATAAAATCTCCATACCCTAATTCTGGGATTGAGAAGGGGCACTCGGCACACACAAGGACAAACCCAGGACAACAGTATGCCAGAGAGGATAAGCCTGGACTTAGGTCCAGGTGCCAGGTGTGATCTTGAAACATTTAATTTACAAATTAATACAAGATTGGTTAAAAGTAATTCATTCTTGCACCTGAGTGGCCTTGCTAAAGAAGGCTTAACTGCTAAAGTAAAAAGTAAAGTGCTCCCCTGTGCTTTGCACCATGCCGGCATGCCGTGAAGGTGTATAGAGGGTGTAGGCTTAGGGACCCACACTTTCTTGATCACGGCTGAAGGTGGGGGGGGGGGGGTGATGATGTGATCAGCAGCATGCCTCTGGCTGCCTTTACCCCCCCCAGGGTTTCCTTCAGGTATCCACTTTATACGACGCTGGGTGGGTGTCGGAGCCGCTTGAACAGATGGAAAAGATCCTGGTTCCCACCGGGAATTGAACCTGGGTCTCTCGCATGATAGTCAGATGCCCTAACGACTGAGCTACTGCAGCTTGGCTTAACTGGTAACAGCATGAATAACTATGCAATACGATTTAATACATGGCAACCTAAACCATATCATCACAGATTTTAAAATTCGGCTAGCAACACTGCAATAATTTATAATGGCATGTTTATTATTCTGATGATACACGTGATACAGAAAATGCACAAACATAAAAAAACACATACTGCACTCATTATTTAATGCCCCACAATGCAGTTGCAAAATTTTGTATGGTGCATAGGAGTGTTCGGAAAGTTACTGAGACACAGTTAGTTACTTGGTTAAAAAAGTTACATTTCCAGTTATTCATTTTAGAAAGTAACTCAGTTACAATTACTGGTACTTGAAATGTAACTGTAAGTTACTTCGACAGTTACCTTCTGCTCGAAATTTTCTTGCAAACAAACTACACACAATCAAATATCATTAATTGCAATAAAATAACTATTGTGTGCATTTGTGTAATTTGCATATGGTGGCATTGATCCCGCTTGCACCTGTTTCTTTCTCTTGCATTCCAAGCTCAGCAAATTCCCTTCCCTCGTCAATAACATTTTCCTAGCTTGACTACCACGTTACAAATCAATGTAGATATCCACTCAAAACAATGAAGTTATTGCGTACAATTAGAAATTATGAATTGCAATCAAGCACAAAGCTTCCTTGCCTTAGGTGATGCTATGAAAATACTTTCACTTTAGCATCCAGAGAAGACACATAGTTGCAAAGAGGTTACCAAATTTAGCTCTTTTCCATGTTACTAATCTTCAAGTCAACAATTTAAGTAAAGTAACTGTTGATAATGTTACTTCTATTGCAAAAAGTAACTAGGTTACAATTACTCACACAATAAATAGTAACTGTTCCTTGTAACTGGTTATCCAAACACAAAAGCATAGTTTCCAGGATATTAGATGCTGCAAAAGTGTGATATGGCAATTTAGGAAACTGAAACTCTCAGCCGTAATCCAGAAAAGTATCGGACAGTATCAGTAATTAAATGTCAACCAATATTACTGTGCAGGGTGAGTCAGAAATACGGCTACACGTTTGAAGTAAATGTAATGTGTTACTGTACAATGTAGAGCAAAATGGTGAATGGTATATTAAACTTGACACTTCATTTTTTTTCATTTTAGATAAGAGTCACATGCCCAAGCTTACATCTTTAGCCAAGATGGTGCTGAACAGTTGCAGCATGAGCAATTGCATACCGGAATGATCATGAGGGCGTGAAACTGGCAAGATATGATTTCTAACATAAAATTGTTTCCCTCGACTGTGGGAAAGTGGAGGAAATGACTGCCTACATCAAATTGTTGTTTGTCCTTTGCTGTGCACACGGCTTTCACAATCATTCTGGTACACAATTGACCATGCTGCAACTGTAACTTGTTGCTGCTTCTTCAGTGCCATCTTGGCTAATGACGTAAGCTCGGGCACGTGACTCTAAATCTGAAATGAAAAAAGGAAGCTTCAAGTAGAATATACTATTCACCATTTCCCTCTACAATGTACAGTGCCACACTATGTTTACTTCAAACGTGTAGCCATTTTTCTGACTCACCCTGTATATAAATGGATATTAATGATGAAGAGACTTACTTGACACTGCTGCCAGTACTAAAAGTACAATGAAGGCTCCTAAGAAAAAACCCACTCTGAAAGTTACCCACAAACTGCTCTGGATTTCGCTCAGCGGAGGAACTCTCAGTCTCTTCATTGCTTTCTGGCGGTCACCGCCTTCCAGGTCACGGGTTACCAGGAGCTCAGTCTCGTTTACAATTCTGACAACATCTTGATTTGAGTGGAAGTGGGCTGTGTCAGCATTCTTTGATCTCCACTCAAGTCCTGTATCCACTTGTAGGAGCTGAAATAATAATGAATTATATATAACTAATACACTGTACAGGGTGGCTCAATAAGTCCCTTAACACCCCTAGGATAAGGCCACTGCAGCACGCAACATGGAAATGGTGATGACCAATCGTTATCAGGCCAAGGGGGAACCTCATTGATGTCACCCGCATTGTCGGCGGCCATTTTGATGTCCGCCATCTTGAATTCAACTTCAGAATTTTAAATTGGAAGAGGGTGATATGATATATGAAATCAGGCTAGAATTTCACGAGAAATGCAATGGTGAAGGTATTTTCGACGTATCTTTAACCAGTAAAAAGTTATGACTGAATTTGTGTACCAATTTGCTCCTTTTCGAGGTGTTAGAAAAAATGACTTAAAATTTGTTTAGCGCATCCATCGGTAACACATCGAGATCAAAGTGATGTGTAAGGCGAGACGTTTGCATGCCATTGCACAAGATTTTAATCGGATATATTCATGAAGAGGTGCGCATTATGAATGGTTGTTGCGAACAATTACTGTGTGATGCTTCCATTAAATGAAAAGTCCTTCACAGTGACAAGGCTAATGTTTATGTTCATAACGAAGTTCATGAACAGAATATTCAATGTTTTTTACCTGATAACCCATTTTCGACACATCAAAGCTAAATCGTTAGTGCTGGTAAGTTAATGGTGTGGTGTGCTGTGTGGAACACGATTGGTTAGTCAATTTTTCATCAACGGAACCTTAAATGCTTAGGGCTACTTGGATTTGTTAAATAAACAGTTTTTTTCATCCTTGCTTATGGATGAAGGTACTATTTACAGAGTTATTTTCAATAGGAAGGAACACCAGAACACTATGGGAACGTTGTTAAGCAGTTTCTGTACAAAGTTAGTTATCAGATAAAAAGCATTGAATATTCTGTTTATGAACTTCCTTATGAACATAAACATTAGCCTTGTCCCTTTGAAGGACTTTTAATTCAATGGAAGCATCACACTGTAAATGGTTCGCGACAACCATTCATAATGCGCAGCTCTTCATGAATATATCCGATTAAAATCTTGTGCAATGGCATGCAAACGTCTCGCCTTAGACATCACTTTGATCTCGATGTGTTACCGATGGATGCGCTAAACAAATTTTAAGTCATTTTTTCTAACACCTCGAAAAGGAGCAAATTGGTACACAAATTCAGTCATAACTTTTTACTGGTTAAAGATACGTCGAAAATACCTTCACCATTGCATTTCTCGTGAAATTCTAGCCTGATTTCATATATCATATCACCCTCTTCCAATTTAAAATTCTGAAGTTGAATTCAAGATGGCGGACATCAAAATGGCCGCCGACAATGCGGGTGACATCAATGAGGTTCCCCCTTGGCCTGATAACGATTGGTCATCACCATTTCCATGTTGCGTGCTGCAGTGGCCTTATCCTAGGGGTGTTAAGGGACTTATTGAGCCACCCTGTAGAATGAAACAAGGGAGCCCATCATAAAAATCTCGAATTTTTTCAAACCATTCACAGACACTCGGTCAGGAAGTCAGCAGTCACATTCCATCACTGTGTAAGCAATGACGTTAGGGCATGCAACTTTCAAGAAGCGTTACCGAGATTTGTGGTGTAACCAACTCATCAAATCACGCAAAACATGGAACAATTTATCAGCAAAAGCCAAATAGAGCAAAGACGTTAAAAGTGCCAGTAAATTTGGAAAAGGGCAGTTAATCGCCAGAGCTATCCACGAGAGTAAGAGGTCTGGCAGAGTCTGCTAGCTGAGGACACTGCGACAAGCGTCGAAGGAGACCTGAGGGCAATGGCTACTTTACCATCATCACACTGCAGCCAGCCTTGCTCCTCGGGGCTGATGCGATTAGCTGTCTCCTGCTCCACACTATGGGACCATTGCTCATCATTTCCATCGCCACAAGTCCAGAAGGGAACCATGTTGCAGTGCCCGGACAGCCAGAGTCTACACAGCCACCCGTTGCGAGTCTTGCTGTCCATGGATCCGAACGTGTCACTGTCCAGGCATGAAGTGAGAGGCTACGACACCACAAGAATTCCAGTTGCCAGTGCCCAGGCAGCCTACGCCGCCACAGGATCGGGAAACTGTGGGCTTCACGAGCAACGGAGAATAACACGAGTGCAACACCTGACGTCTGTGCAGGACTGCCTGATCGAGAGGTGAGTTGGTCGATGCTTAACATCCCTAGTTTCCTTCCATGCTATGACCGAGGGGTTGATAAGGGAGATTGTAGGGGGACAATAAAGCAAAACCTCTTGCTCAATCATCTGAGTCCAATAGCATTCACAACACGATCCCACGTAACCGCTGAGAATCAGTGAACAGGTCACTATATATATATGTTTCTAAAGTTTGTTTCCAATGCATAGGGGGTGATTCTACAAGTAAAAATAAACAAGAAGTTCATGTGGTGATATGTCGTAAATGGCACCCATTCAGATTTAATGAAGTGAGAAAAAGTGCGAAAATTATGTTTACAAAGAAATAGTGGCACAAAGGCCAACCATATGACCGTGGCGAAGAGCATTCCACAAAGAAATGTGGCATGCTCTATTCAAAAAATCACATGGCAGATGTGTGAAGTTGATGCGCAAGGGATTCCCCAAAGGAAGCGAATGGGTCTATTGAGGTCATGGGGGTAAAAAGGTAAAGTGTTCCCCTGTGCATAGCACCACGCCATGAAGGCGTATAGGGGGTGTGGGGGTAACGCCCCACACTTTCTTGATCCGGTCGTGAGTGGGGGTGATGTGATCAGCATCACGCCCCTGACCGCCTTTACCCCCCAGGGTTTCCCCCAGGTACCCATGTTATTCGACGCTGGGTAGGCGCCGGGGCCGCTTCCACCGTTAGAAAAGTTCCCGGATTTGAACCGGCCGGGGGTCGAACCCGGGACCTTTAGCATGGTAGTCAGACGCGTTAACGACTGAGCCACCGCGGCGTCGGGGGTAGGGATTAGCATGGGCGAACCAGGCAATGTTTTTGGTCGCGATGTTGTGTTGTCGATATTTGTACGTACCCACATGCAGAAAGGCCGAAGCATGACCTTGACTTTGGTGTTTCCCACTAGGGGCACTAACACAGTAGTTTTCTTCCGGCAGGAAAGCACAGGTTGCTGCCATTCATGCTTCACGTACTGCGATATCAGCATCACCACGCATCAGGTTACCATCACACGTTTGCGGTTGAATACATACGAGTGGAAGGACGTGAACTTGGTGAATTGGGCAAACCTCGCAATAGGCACTGCTAGGTGTTATCGATAGGCACGGCACATCGTGTACAGTGCACTAGTGTTCGTCGTCTAAGGGTCGGCAGATATCCAGCAATACGGATGGTTGCATACACTGCAGAGGAGCTGGCAGACATGCATCTCATTTATGGCGAGACAGGAAGTAATAGCCATGCAGCACCACGTTTGTATGGGGAAAGTTTTCCAGAGGCTGCCGTCGCACACACCTTCTTTCAAAGAGTGCATAATCGACTTCGGGAAACAGGATCAATGCTACCACCCCGTTGAGAAATTGGAAGACCACAAAGTGTGCGCACAGATCAGTTTGTGAATGCGGTGTTAAATGCTGTCAGGGATCGTCCTGACACCAGTACGTGCGCTATAGCCAGTGCTCACCACAATACCTTCCATGTTAATGTATGGTGCGTCCTGTCCGATGAGGGGATGTACCCTTTCAAACTCCAAAAGGTACAAGACCTTTTACCTCAGGATTTTGGCCCATGTGTGGTGTTTTGTCAATGGTTTTTGCATCAAGTTCAAATCCGGGAACTTTTCTAAGGATGGAAGCGGCCCCGGCGCCCACCCAGCGTCGAATAACATGGGTACCTGGGGGAAACCCTGGGGGGTAAAGGCGGTCAGGGGCTTGATGCTGATCACATCACCCCACTCATGACCGGATCAAGAATGTGTGGGGCGTTACCCCCACACCCCCTATACGCCTTCATGGCGTCGTGCTAAGCACAGGGGAACACTTTTTTATCAAGTGGAAACTATTCCGAATTTTAATAAAAGGGTGTTGTGGACCGATGAAGCAATGTTCACCAAAACAGGCGTGTTCACTAGTAAAAACAGTCATGCTTGGAATTTTGCAAATCCACATGCAATTCTCATGGCACAGCATCAGGACAGGTTTGTGGTTAATGTGTGGTGTGGGATAGTGCATGACCATTTGATTGGGCCGTACATTTTCCTTGTTTGCCTGTGGTGGCATATATCATGCATTTCTTCGTGATGTTTTGCCTGAACTGATGGAGGATGTGCCCTTGGCACTGAGGCAAGGACTATGGTTCCAACAGGATGGTGCACCACCACATTTCGACCACAATTGTGTCACTTCCTCAATGACTTGTTCCACAGTCGGTGGATTGGTAGAGATGGGCCTGTGCCATGACCAGCAAGATCGCCGGACATCACTCCCCTGGACTTCTTTCTATGGGGAGAGATGAAATGCCTCGTATACGAAACACCTGTCGTGTTGGCCGAGGATCTCGTTGCACGCATTAATGTCGCCGCAACGACGATAGCAGACACCGTGGGGTTGTTTGCTCGCACTAGACAATCGCTGATTCGGTGTTGTCATCTATGTGTTGAAGTTAATGGCAGACAGTTTGAAAATCGCATGTGATGTGGTTCCCTCGGCATCTCCACTCAGCACACAGTGAACATGTTGACACATATGCAACCTAGCGCAGCACCACCACCATCCTTGTTTTTCTACATAATGGTGATGTCAACTATGGATATTTGCTTTCTTCTTGGTTGTCAGTCTCCACATATCACCTTCCATGGATAACACATCCCGCTAAACCCTTCCTACCCCCAAGATTTCAACACACACATTCCCTTCCTTTGGGGAATCCCTTGCGCATCAACTTCAAACATCTGCCATGTGCTTTTTGGAATAGAGCATGCCACATTTCTTTGTGGAACGCCCTTCGCCACGGTCATATGGTTGGCCGTTGTGCCACTATTTCCTTGTAAACATAATTTTCGCACTTTTTCCCACTTCAATAAATCCGAATGGGTGCAGTTTTTGGCATGTCGTCACATGAACTTCTGTGTTTCTTTTAACTTGTAGAATCACCTCCTACACGTTGGAAACTTTAGAAACACCCTGTATACACAGGAATAGGAGGAGAAAAAATTCTGGAAGGGCGAAAAAACAAAAATGAGTAAACACTTACCACACAAAAAGAATTTGTGTATTAAGTGTCTACTGTCTCCTTCTTCATTTTTAATATTATATACGTATATGTATATAATGTATATGAACCCTTTTGTGTATAACTCTCGCCAACTCTCCTGACTCCGGTCACTCATTATTTCCTTCACCAAATCTGTTTGTCACACATGCTTCTTACATTCATGCCTGATATTAGGCCTAACTCCGAAGAGCCTGACTCCCAAACTTCCATTCTTGGCCATGCCCCCCGACATCCAACCCACATTCGCCCCTAGCGAGAAATTTTGCTGTCAAGCTAACCCTAACCATGTACAAATCACAGCTCCACCAGGCTCGAGAACTCTCGATTTCCATCCAGTCACTCACCAAAATCATCTTACTGACCCCAGGCAACAACAAGAACCAAATCAACACACGCTGGCACCTTTCTCAGTCCATTTCCCACAGCCTCAACCAGAAACACCTGCAAAAGCTATCAATTCTCTGCCGACAAGCCCCCTCCCACCACAATCCAAATCAACCTGTCCCTTACTTCCAGACCCACCCCTGCCTCTACCCACTCCACCCCCACCTACCATCTCCAACCGAGCCTCTCCCTCCCACCACACCACAGAAGAGCACCAGTCCTTGGACAAAACATGCCCCCAGCAGATTGACATTCCTCACCCACAACCGCCCACTGACTGCACCTTTGTCTTGAACCTTTCCAGTCACAACCTCACCACCACCGAAACTGACATCCTTTCTAAGGGATCACCTTCTCCCCGGCCACCACACCAAACAATTTCCGACTATTACTTGACATCCAAACTTTTGCCCGCAGACTTAGGTGGAAGTATTTTTGGCCCAAGAATTCCCCCTCCAATGCCAATCCCTCAGACATACATCCCAGTCTCCTACAGTTCTGCCCACCCAACAACCACCCTCTCGAAAGATACATCACCTCTGTTGTCAACAACGTTTCCGACAGGTCATACCTCCATAACTCCTCTTCCCACCACAATCTAACCCCAGGCCCAGCACCAAACCCTCCGATCCCTCCCCAAGAACCTGGACATCAAAATCCTCCCTGCCAACAACGGGTCCACCACAGTAGTCATGAACTCCTCTGACTACGTGCCAGATGCCTCCAGCCAACTCTCCGATTCATCCACCTACAAGCCCACTATGGTTGATTCATCCACCACACACCTGGATAAAATTTGGGATTTTGTCCTCTCCCGAGTACCCCCTGAAGGCCTATCCAACTCCACCATCTCCTCCCTCATACCTGACAAACCCCGCACACCCACTTTCTACCTCCTCCCCAAAATTCACAAACCGAACAATCCCGGGAGACCCATCGTGTACAGCTACCATCCACCCACTGAACGCATTTCAGCCTTTCTAGACTCTCACCTCCAACCCCTTGTCCAAGCCCTGCCCTCCTACCTCCGTGACACCAACCACTTCCTTAACATCATCCACAAATTACCATCTCCACCACCAAACACCTTCCTCACAACAGTTGATGTCACACCCTTCTACACCAATATTCCCCATGCCCATGGCATCTGTGCCATGGAATCATTCCTGTTGTCAGCCAACCCAAACCCCACAATCCCAGCACTCACTTCTTGATACAACTAGCCAACCTTGTACTTACCTGCAACAACTTCTGCTTCGGTGACCAAACATTACCTGCAGATACGTGGCACAGCTATGGGTACCTGCATGGTCCCCTCTTATGCCAACCTGTTCATGGGCAGGCTGTAACGGAATTCCTTGACTCCCAGCAACTGAAACCACTCCTCTAGCTAAGATTCATAGATGACATTTTCCTCCTCTGGACACATGGCGAACCCTCCCTCACTACATTCCTAAACCAAATGAAGGACTTCACTACCCTAAAATTAACCTGGTTCCACTCCAAAGACCAAGTGACCTTCCTAGATGTGGACATCCACATTGTGGGAGACCACTTGGAAGCCTCCATACACATCAAACCAACCAACCACCTCCAGTATATCCACTACTCCAGCTCACACCCCTACCACACCAAAAAGCCATCCCCTTTTCCCTAGCTCTGAGGCCAGCACCTCAACTCATCCCGCCAAAACTACAACCTACACCAACCATGTCTACCCCTTCACCCTCATCAACAAACAAATCATTAGAGCCACCTTCCACAACTGCAACAAACAACCCAAACCAACCCTCCAGCTCTGATCACCCAATACCACTCCTACATTACGAAAATCAGATATACCCTCCACTCCCTCCTGCACAGTGATCCTGACACCAAGGACATCTTTCGGGATAAACCTAGGGTCGTCTTTCGTCACCTCCCCCACCAACCTCAAGAACATCTTGGTCCAAAACACCCCCACCCCTTCCACACCACTCCCCCAGCTCACTGATGCAACAAACCCAGGTACAAGACCTGTCACATACTTATCACCTCCCCCACCCTCCTGATTCCCATAGCAGCAGGTGAGTTCACCCTTCACCCTAAGGGCACCTGTAACTCATCCAACCTGATTTACACCCTCATCTGCTAAATCTGCGGCAACTTCTATCTAGGTGAAACCTCCACCCCCTTGAACCTAAGGATCAATAATCACCGCTCCTCCACCCAAAACTCCGATTTCACAGTTGCCATCCACACCAACAGCCATAACACCACCTTTAATAACTGTTTCCGTGTTGCTATTATCCATCTTTTACCCACCCCCACCCCACTCTGCACGTCTTTCCGCAGGCGATGGGAAAGGGCCTATATAGCAGGCATGCATGCCACTATACCCCCTGGACTCAACCTAGCCAACCAGTAACCCTTTCCTCTCCTCCCCAAAAAAACTACCCACCCACCTTGCAGTAAACACTGGTGAAAGTACTTCTGTTTTCTATCGACTGTTTCTGGCAACACTGACCGTATAGACGCTACAGTCAGTTTTCTGTGCCTCTACTCTATGTGATGCGATCTATTTTTCTTCTCTGTTGAAAATGTGACATATGTTGCAAAATATAGAACTATTTCTCTTCGTGTGGTTAGTGTTTACTCTCCTTTATCATTTGTATTTATCCGCCCTTCTGGCACCTTTTCTCATCCTATTATGATAAAGGAGAGTAAACACTAACCACACGAAGAGAAATAGTTCTATATTTTGCAACATATGTCACATTTTCAACAGAGAAGAAAAATAGATCGCATCACATAGAGTAGAGGCACAGAAAACTGACCGTAGCGTCTCTACGGTCAGTGTTGCCAGAAACTAATTACTCTGTACATATACAGGATCTCTGAAAATGATTGATAAACTTTAACCACAGTTTTGCATATACGTATAAAGTTGTAATAGTCATCAACATCAGTTTTACTCTATTTCTGTAATTTTTTATTCTTAAGAAATATACCAATATATAAATAAATAAATAAATATAAAGAGAATACCTTATCATGTTTCTTTAGAATCTTGCAAAATCCAGTATAGTTCAAATTTTGGTAATTCTGCAGCAGAACTAAACTAAGGTAAAACTCACTGAATGCCAATTTAAGATCTCGGAATTTTCGAGTCGGTTCGTCTTCGGGAATGAAAGGAAGGTTCAGTTGCTTCCCCTGTTTGATCTCGTATCTTTCCATATGTCCTTTCAGTTCAGCTTTCAGTGTATTGAATTTCCTTGTTGCTTCTGCAAGTTTTTCTGCAAGTAAAATAAAAGTTAATTGGGCTAGAGTATCAGTACGGACTGACATCACTAGAAGTGGCAGCTATTCAATAGAAGTAGGTGCATGCACTTCACCACATATTAATGTACAAGATGTGTTTATTAAATTATCCTTGTCACATATACAGGGAAAAACAAAATGATGAACAAAATTTCAGACATTTATTCTATGAAATATAATAAACAAATGTTATTGTGAGACATGTGCTAAGAAAGGTAAACTGTCAAAGTTTTTTTCAAACAAATCACAAGTGTTCTATGTGAGCACCTTGCATAACAAGGCACACATCAAGCCGATAGTCTATCTCCTTTCAAACCTTGTGTAGCATGTTGCGGTCAATATCAGCAATCGCTGCTGTGATGCGGGCACGCAGGTCATCCAATGTTGTTGGAAGTGGTGGTACGTAAACATGATCCTTGACAAAACCCCAAATGAAGAAATCACATGGGGTCAAGTCGGGGGAACAAGGTGGCCAATGAAGGAGAGGTCGATCCTCCGGAGATGCATGGCCTATCCAACGTTGTTCCAATGCCCCCCATTGAGATGGTCCCGAACGCTGCCATGGTAATGTGCAGGGGCACCATCCAATTGGAGAATGAAATCTGCGCTATCCTCTGCAAGCTGTTGAAGGAGCCATAGTTGCAGCATATCAAGGAAAACAAGTCCTGTCACAGTACGTTCATGGAAGAAAAAGGGGCCATAAATCTTTTCATGGGAAATAGCACAAAAGGCATTCACTTTGGGAGAATCGCGTTCGTGTTCCACAAATTCAGGGGGTTAGCAGTTCCCCAAATCCTTATGTTGTGTCTATTAACTTTCCCTGAAAGGTGAAAAGTTGCTTCATCACTGTAAATTAACCTCTCAGAGAACCCATCTTTTATAAACATTTCCGCAGAACCTGCCAGAAAAGTTTTCTGTGCAAGTTGAAGTTCTCTTGTTGCCCGGTAAGTGGAGTTCTGTGGACTCCGCACGAAACATGTGTCGATTTTCATTTACAGATGCAGCCAGAATCTCTGAAATGTTCATACCACTTACGAATGGCTTTCCCCGTAGGTGGTTCTCTCCGATATTTGGTACGGAAATGCCGTTGCACACTAATCACAGACTTGTTCACGATAATCAAGCACACAGAAAGATCTCTGTTTTCCAGTCAACGCCATTTTCCTGCTCGCTGCTGACTCCTAGCGGTAGAAAGTGGAAACACTGCATGGAAACTAAACTTTGAAAGTTAACCTTTCGAAGCGCATGTCTCACAATAACATTTGTTTATTAGATTTCACAGAATACATTTCTGTAATTGGGTCCATCATTTTGACTTACCCTGTATTAGTATTAAAATAAACATATTAGTCTGTTACATGGCATGCACCCTCGACAACAGTGCTTTTGCCACACAGAACCATCCACAAGTGCAGAGCTCTAGCTAGGAAAGCTATATCTCTGCACAACAAGGTAGCTGTGTTATGTTGATTGCCGTGACAACCATGATGCCACTCTTGAGCTTGTGCTCCACGACTGAAGAGCTTGTGGGAAAGAAATCAGTCCTCTGCACTTGATGTTCCAGAAGTTGAATTGAGTGTGGATTGCTTCCCGTGTCGTTTACTTTCTTGCAGTTGTAAGATTGAATTGAATTGTTGCTTTAAGTCCACTTTATGCACAGAAAGGCTAATCCCGACTAGAACTACAGTTTAAAGTAGGATCCGAACCACTGTGTCATTTGCCTCAACCCAGTACCGAACCCGGAACCCCTTGATTACAAGGCGATGATGGAAGTTTTAAGAGAAATATAAGTCCTGTTCGTGATTTAGTGTGTTTTGTCAGAAAACCCTTTTTCTCATTTGAAAGACGGAGATAAGGAGGATGTTTTACACTGAAGGCATCCTGCCAGATCAGTGCTAGTAAAGAAGTAAGAAATCTGGTAAGTTCTAGAATATGATTTTTAAATGTCAATGGACTGTAGCTTTTTGTGTCTCAAATGGATAAACACATACCTCAGAAATGCAATTCCACAAGAGAGACTTTCTTCGTTAGCAAATATTGCAATTCAGAGAGAACTGTTACTTCAACTAATTAAGGAGCAATCGTTTCACGAGGACATGACTGACAGGTCTGCAGCCTTCAATGCAAGAAATATGTGAGATGTATTGTAAAGTAAGTATGTGATCTAATTTTCTCTATTACCTCATTTTATTCCTACTAACCCTTCACCTATCTTCAGAACCACCAGCGGCAGCTCATCACTAGTGTTGGTGTCAGAAAATAACTAATACTGGCCAATTCTTTTTCACAGTCTGGGTATTATACACGTTGCAAAGTTGACTGACACTTGTGGATAGCCTGAAATGGCTTGAAATTATGTTAAAAATGTATAATTGACTTTAAACTCTTGTCCAAAATTATGTGGTAAAAGTGTTTTTCTTTTGTGACGAATGACACCTACTTTGATATTCCGAGTGTTATTAACACTCATTATAAATGAGGCAATGATTATTTTAAATCGGCCAATCAGAACGAAAGTTGAAATATATTCATTGATACCATATAATAATACATATTCTTAAATGAACAGGGTGGATGGAAATTTGTACGAGATTTGGATAGGGATGTTTAAAAGATGGGAAACGCGTGAGTACAAAAAAATAGGATTCCATGTTACCCCGGACGTTATTCGCAAGGCTCAGGAAACACGCGACTTTGAATACGACGTGACGTAAGCGGGAAGGGGAAATGTAGGGAAAGTATGTAAGAGGGGAGCGGAAAACGGACAACTTCCTGCATTCGGCAAGGAAGCATTCTGGAGTCACCATGGGGAAGTGAAATGTTGTGCGGCTTTTTAACCTTTTAACTTTTTAAGATGAAATGATTCTTTTAGATTGATTCTTTTGACTTTTGTGGTTTTAAACAGCAGTGTGGGAATGGAAGTTGTAACAGGTTTTGGCAAGTTTTTTAAATTCCTCCTTTACCAGAGTCTAACCTATATCCTTTTTCCTGGCATTTGAATTAACTTGACGTGACTATGGAGTGTTTTCGATAGTCAAAACAGAACTTGATGAAGGGAACAGTGGTTTCCCGAAATGTTGTTCCGAAATAATAAAACCTCACTAATCGTAAGTACAAAAAGTTTTTGTATTTTTAAATATCATTTAAGAATACGTATTATTCTGTCATAGTGATTAATTCGCATAACCATAAGTTTACGAGGTGGCAGCAAGCGAGAAGCCCGAGAAGCAGTCCAGACTGCGGAGGATCATTAGCCTAAACTCCAACCCGAGTCCAGAGGATCAGCGCTCCATAGAATCAAGCTGCCGAATTTGCCTGCCGCCTCTTATCGCCGCCAATGATCTCTTTGTCGGGCGCCCCTCTCCAATTACTACCATCGCAGAAACCTGAAGCCGAGGGCCAGATCTACAGCAAGGAGTGAGTAGCGTTCAACAACACACGCTCCCAACACACCTTCATCAGCTTCCTTTAGGGTAGAGGTGGTTAGCTAAGTCAAAACTAAAGACCTATCTTATTTATCTGAGCTACGTCCAGGCGTGACTCGATCCCGTACCATACCCGACGTCACTCTACAATATACAGAGTGTCGCAAAACTATTTCAACAACGCTTGGGTGCTGGTAGATATCATAAAAACAAGCAACTTTTCCCTATAAAGTTTACCTCGAAAGTGCTTAGTTTCTGCGCTATAAGCGCTTAAAATCTATCCTGTACATATGCAACCCAACACAGCAAATGCTTGCTCTGACATAACTACCAGAGGCACGTGGCAGGGTTGCCACTAGCATTCCTCGTTAAGAGAGAGGACTTCAAAACAACAACTTGGGAGTCTTGCCTGAGCAAAATCCAAAACATTAATGATACTTGCGATGTTGTAAGAAGCATTGACAGTATTTATAAACTGACCATGACAAATAATGGGCAGGCTGAAATTCAAGATTACTCATTCTAATATATCTCCATAATTGTTTGATTGATTTGGTTTATTATAATTCACTTTTCTGCCACCTTTGGCTAATCGCGAAGATGAGTATGCAGGGTGGCTACAAACAAGCAGAAATGAAATTCCCTGACTTTTCCAGGTTTTCCAGGACAAAATTTACATTTTTCCCTGACAATTACAAACTAAACTAAATCGATGTTTTTGCAAATAGAAATAATAAACTCACACAGATCCATGTATGGTTTTGTTAAGTACTAATATTATCTTCTATGAAATTGACTTAATTTCTCTATTCTCTATGATTTGAATTCAAACTGCAAAATAGTGAATTTGGAAAATTATTACAATTCACAAGCTAGGGAAGGATTACGGAATTTTGTTATACGCAGTGAAGTACTGTGAAACTGACAACATGCAAATATACCATTATTGCTGACGAAAAGGGTATGTCGGTATTAGAAATTTAATGCAAGAAATTTATAGAATTGCATTGTATAGGTACCTGATTTAGCTAACCAACACATTAAAACAGGAACACTCTAATAATAAAAGCTTCTGAAAGTTCATATACGAGGGGCATCCTGAAAAAAAGCTCCAATGGTGCATACACGCATCACTAGTGGTCAGAGAGCGACACACACACACGCAGGCAGGAAGAAGTGGCATGTAGCTGTAATCTGGTACAGTTTGCGATGCAGCCGTTTTAGGACAGTTCTAGGTTAAAGATTGCAGCTCTCATACAGTCTCCCACCGACTGCGATGGAGCCTACATTGCACGCTCAGAATTTGGCACAGAGCCACCAGCAATCTTGTGAGGTGTGCAGACCGGACGTCGTGAGTGATAGTATGGTCAGACGATGGTGCAGACAATTCACGGAAGGCCAATCGAATGTGCACAACCCCATACAGCTGAGTACACGCGGGCCCTTTGGTTCACTTCAGCTGAGAGATCTTGGACCACTCCCTGAACAGCCCTAGCCTTGAATGTACCGACTTTCAATTCTTTGTTTAACTGAAGAGGTTTCTGGCAGGGCAAGGATTTGACAGCTACACTGCGTTAGAGATAGTTCCAGTCTTTGCTGTCAAACACATATAACATGGGCATACAAAATCTAGTGCCATGCTACGACAAATGCCAGAACAACGGTGATGGTTATGTCGAAAATTAGGTTAGGACTCTCACTGTTACTAATGCAATAAATTACAACTGATATTCTTGTTTTATTTATGCCTAATCAATTTTCTCAAATTGG
Source organism: Lepisma saccharinum (assembly GCF_977018435.1). Taxonomy (NCBI): domain Eukaryota; kingdom Metazoa; phylum Arthropoda; class Insecta; order Zygentoma; family Lepismatidae; genus Lepisma; species Lepisma saccharinum. The sequence continues at coordinate 17,481,495 of NC_139229.1, forward strand.
TGCATTTTCTTATTTTTTATTTTTTACTATATGGTGTTATTTTTCCTAAAATTCACATTTTGATTTTAGCGCATTTTCTGGCAAATATCTGAAATTATACCTTCATGGTGTTTTTAAACTACTGTTTCAAATTGTAAGTCACATAGCTTACGCCTCTTTGTAAGAGTTTGATATCTTGAAAGTTATTTTGGGAAAGTTATTTTCCATACCCCATTTTTAATTTTAAGGTAAGGATTTTAGATAATGGAATTTTCCCCGTATATACTGAAGGGTGCATAATGACCATAAGTGGCGACGCACCCAAAAAATTAAAATCAATCAATCTCACGTGACAGATACCGATATATTATGGCACCAAAAATTGGCATTATCTTTTTTTGACATGTTAGTGTTAAGCTTCCGAAAATTCGCATTTTCATTTTAGAACATTTAAATGCCAAATATACGTATATATGTGCTTTTAAACAATTACAAGGGTCGTTCAAGATTGACCGGGACTATTATTTCTGCAGAGGAAATAGGTAGCAGAAGAAACACCAAACTATGTCAGTTTTTCAAGTATTCTCCGTGCGCGCCGAGGCACCGTTGCCATCGTTCTGGCAGCTCCCGAATTCCTTTGGCGTAGAAAGAACTTGGTTGTTGTCGTAGCCACTGGAGGACATCGCTCCGCAGTGCTTCGTCTGTCGTGAATTTCTTCCCTCCCAGATGGTCTTTAAGGGGTGCAAACAAATGATAATCACTGGGGGCTAAATCCGGACTGTAGGGGGGATGGGGCAGAACTTCCCAGCGCATGTCAGCCAGAGTTGTTGTTGTCACATTGGCCGTGTGAGGGCGGGCATTGTCATGGAGAAGAATGACATTTCCAGACAACATCCCATGTCTTTTCTTGCGAATGGACTTTCGTACAGCACCACTCAATAATGTGGAGTAATACTGGGCATTAATCGTGCTCCCTTTGTCCAGAAAATCCACATGGATAACGCCCTTCATGTCCCAGAAGACACTTGCCATGATCTTTCCAGCGGACGGCTGTGTTTTGCTTTTCTTGGGGGGCGGGGAACCTTTATGACGCCACTCCATGCTGCGTCTCTTGGTCTCTGAGGTTGAATTGTGCAACCATGTTTCATCACACGTGATGATGGATTGCAACAATTCATCACCTTCTGCTCGAAACCGATTCAGAAGCTGTTCACAGACTGTCCTGCATGTCCACTTCTGATCTAATGTCAGCTGGCGGGGAACCCACCTTGCACAGATTTTTCGGAAGCATAAGTGGTCGTGAATGATTGTCTCAACACTCCCGACACTGATATTCACCTCGGCAGTAATATCCCGCACTGTTACTCGCCGGTTCTCAAGAATCATTTGCTCAACACGTGCGATATTCACTGGTGTGACTGCAGTCGGGCGAATGTGTCCATGCGCTTCATTTGTCACCCGCTCCCGTCCTTCGTGAAACTGCTCACACCATTCGTACATTCTTGTCCGCAACATCGTTTGTTCACCATACTGTGCTTGCAATCGTCTGAAAATCTCAGCTGGTTTCATTTTCTTCTTCACGAGAAATTTGATTACACACCGCTGCTCCACAGCCACCGACACACTGCTTGCCGCCATGTTCGCTGCAACTGCTGCGCATGCGCGAAATACGTCATGCCGGGCGCTAGTTACTCGCAAAGGAATACATTACGTCACCCGCACGTTTAATCATGATCCGGCTATTCATCGATTTTTTACGTACGAAAATCCCGGTCAACCTTGAACGACCCTTGTATTTTAAATTGTAGGTCACATGGTCTACGTATTTTCATGACAGTTTGATATGTTGGAACAGATTTTTGAGGAAGTAAAAGTAAAGGGCTTCCCTGCACTTTTCCATGACGGTGTATATGGGTGTGGAGTTAGGACCCCACACTTTCTTGATCACGGCTGAAGGTGGGGGTGATGTGATCAGCACCACACTTCTGGCTACCTTTATCCCTCCAAGTTTCCTCAAGGTACCAGCTTCAATATGATGCTGGGTGTGCGCCGGAGCAGTTTGAATAGGTGGAAAACATCCCGGTTCTCCCACGCAGGGGATCAACCCCAGGTCTCTTGCACAGTAGCCAGACGCCCTTACAACTGAGCTCCATTATTACTCGCTCGACAAATGCCGATGGTGCGCACTTAGCTTGGTAATTCAAAACATATCTCGTGCGACAAATACAAAGATGTGGCTCCCGTGTGACGGTAGATACACACTCGATCTCCTGTTAGAACCCTGCCACTTTGCTCTGAGATGCAAATGGTTTTGATAAAAGTTGAAAAAATTGTGGGAAATACATGATTTAATGTGGCTGTCGGAATTATTCCATGTACGTATAACTCTATAGTTTACTCTTGAGTAAAATGTTGGAAAACCTGCATGTTCTATGTACACAAACATGGCCTAGAAAAGACAAGAATGTTGGATTTCATGGAATTTTTTCGTTGTTTTAGGACATTTCTTTAAAAAAAATTGCTAAAAACGCCAACAATTCGCATTATTTCGATATTTCGAACGGGCGAAAAATGTGTACAGACATCACTGCACATTCCTAAACGTAACTTCGCAGCAATTACCATTTTTCACGGTTTTGGCATTTGCGAAAAATCAATGTCAATATTAATCGGAAATTACTTTCTGGCCACCCCTCGTATAAATCAGTACATGAAAAGTGAAAATTTAGCATGACTGGCAGAGAAAAGTCAATTCTTGAAGAAAGTGATTTGTTTTTATGATTGAATGATTCGAGTAAATATGATATTAAAATATTTACGTATTGATTATTAGTATTTTATTTCATAATATTGGACATTAACTTTACTCAGTCAGAGATTAAAGACCATCTCTCACGAGTTTAAAGAAACAGGACAGAGAGTGGCATTATTTTCATTGCAATACTAGTGTTGCAGTAAATTTGAGGTTGGGAACATGGCCTTGCCAATTTTTATAACGTTCATCAATACAGATTTATGTTTCACTTTTTCGTGATAGTATTGCAATGTCATTGTAAACGTATGTTAACTTGTGCAAAACCAGTAAAACGTCAGGATGATGGAAGAAAACCTTTGTAAGCACTGCTACATTAAATAAGGCGAAGTGAGCCAGAAGAGTAATAAAATTACAGCAGCATATTTGCAGTCTAAAGCTCTTCTTGTTTATGCATGCGATTTTTGTTGGATATTGCAGTCCATGCAATTTCTGTCGAATGTTGTAGTGAGATACTCTGTCGGGTGGCGATATTCGACAAAACTCGTATGTATCAATGGAACCTACTTGTTTCCATGTTCCTTCAGTTTGCCAAACAAAATGCCTTACTACGACGTCAAACAACTATCGGACGGCACCACCTGCTCGTTTCCCCTCCATCTGTTGACAAGTCCCCTTACTACTCCCATACAGACAAGAAAAAATGATAATTCAATGCATATTCCACTTAATATTTAGAGGCTTAACCTTTACTCCCCTGATGATACCGTATGGTATCATGGTGCTGATTACGAAATTAATGTGCTTGATGGACCTTCATACTCTTATGTTTGGGTGGAAGCTCTGCCACAGGTCTGGAGCAAGCCTGGTAAATTCATATTGAACCAACCTCTCCCCCTCTCTGCAACATATCCATGCCACATTTCCGAACAAAGTTACACATTTTGGCTCATTATTCAACTTGTATGGCACCCAGAAATATGAAACATGTTTCAATCTTTTTGGAAACGTCCATTCTTTGAAGAGAATACTAATTTTTGCGCCCTCTTCCCAAAATAGTGGGAGAAGAGGGGCAAATTCCAGATTTTTTTTTTTTATTGAAATTCGGTGGTCGTGCCCCCAAACCCCTCTTCCTCAGTTCGGTGTTCTGAATTGTACACGGTTGCATGCTACGATGTTCTAGCTGCAAAACAAAACTTATCCGAAGTAGATTGCTCTCATAGTGCGCGAGTTATAACAAATTTCCTCCAAAGATGCAAATTACCTATTTTTCATAAAAACAATAATCACATTTTGGCTTATTATTCAATTTGTATGGCACCCAAGAACATGAAACATGTTTCATTCTCTTGAGAAATGTCCATTCTTTGAAAGGAATACTAATTTTCGCGCCTTCTTAACAAATAGCGGGAGAAGAGGGGGCAAATTCAAGATTTTTATTTTTTTTTCATTGAAATTCTAGGGTTGTGCCTTAAAAAAAAACCTTCCTCGATTCGGCGTTCTCAATTGTACATGGTTGCATGCTGTGATGATTTAGCTGAAAAACAAAACATATTCCCAGTAGATTGCTCTCATAGCGCCCGAGTTTTAACAACTTTCCTCCAAAAATGCAAATTACATATTTTTCTTAAAAAAAAATAATCACATCTTGGCTTATTATTTTATGGCACCCAAGAACATGAACCATGTTTCATTCTCTTGAGAAATGTCTATTCTTTGAAAAGAATACTAAAGTTTGCGCCTTCTCCCCAAAATAGCAGGAGAAGAGGGGGCAAACTCCATTTTTTGTGTTTTTTCCATTGAAATTCAGGGAGACGTGCCCTCCCCCCCCCCCCCAAGCTGCCCTTCCTCGGTCCGGTGTTCTGAATTGTACACGGTTGCATGCTATGATGGTTTAGCTGGAAAACAAAACTTATCCGAAGTAGATTGCTCCCATAGTGCCAGAGTTATAACAATTTTCCTCCAAAAATGCAAATTACATATTTTTCGTAAAAATAATAATCACATTTTGGCTTATTATTCAATTTGTATGGCACCCAAGTACATGAAACATGTTTCATTCTCTTGAGAAATGTCCATTCTTTGAAAGGAATACTAATTTTCGTGCCTTCTTAACAAATAGCGGGAGAAGAGGGAGCAAACTCCAGATTTTTATGTTTTTTCCACTGAAATTCGAGGTACGTGCCCCCCCCCCCCCTCCGGTCCAGTGTTCTGAATTGTACACGGTTACATGCACTGATGTTTTAGCTGCAAAACAAGAGTTCTCCGAAGTAGATTGCTCCCATAGTGCCAGAGTTATAACAATTTTCCTCCAAAGAGTGTTCAAATTTAAAATTCCCGCCGAGAAGCCCGGGCAAGAGAAATTTCTCTCTCTCTCTCCTCCTGCCATCACTGGTTTCTGGCGCCGTGGTTGTGTTGCGCATAAAAGGGGCCTAAAAGTTGAGGCGGAAACTTACGAACGAGATTTCCTGTTCCCGTGCAGAGTTCCATAACGATATCTTTCATAAAATAATAATAATAAAAAAAGGACGAAATTCCCAGACATTTCCCTGACTTTTTTTTACACCTCAAATTCCCTTATTTTTCCCGGTTTTCCAGGTCTGTCGCCACCCTGGTATGATATGATGAAATAACAAATGACACCAATGTCTAGGCCAGGATTTAAACTTGAGATACTGGCGCCGTAGCGAGCCGTGCTAACCACATCACCACGGAGTGTATCGTAATCATGCAATATCAACAATTGCAAGGGACACGTGAGATAGGGGAAATCCACGAACGAACAAATGTCCTGGGTTCGAATCCCGGCTTGGGCATGGATGTTTGTGAGTGTCCATTCATCAATTTCATCATATCATCACTCATCCCCATCTTCGCAAATTAGCCAAAAGTGGCACAAAAAGCGAAGTAAAATAAAGCAAATCAATCAATCAAACATTAAATTAAAAGAGCCTTGCAATTATTTCCTTATGAGATGAACAGGATTAGCAATAACGCTAGCTCAGATAGGAATAATTTCCAAGTAAATTGTAATAACATTACAGTCTGCGTGTTCGAAACGAGGCAGCAAACACATCATGTTTACATTTGTTCGTTCGTGGATTTCCCCTATCTCACGTGTCCCTTGGAATTCTTGATGTTGCATGACACACGAAACACTCCGTGGTGATGTGATTAGCACAGCTCGCTATGGCACCAGGTGTCTCGGGTTTAAAACCTGGTGTAGACATTGATGTCATTTGTTATTAAATCATATCCTCATCTTCGCGATTAGCCAAAGGTGGCAGAAAAGTGAATTAAAATAAACCAAATCAATCAATGATGGAGATATTTTGGAATGAGTTATCTTGAATTTTAGTCTGCCTATTATTTGTCTTGGTCAGTTTATAAATACTGTCACTGCTTCTTACAACATCTCAAGGATCATTAATGTTTTGGATTCTGCTCAGGCAAGACTCCCAAGTTGATGTTTTGAAGTTGTCTCTCTTAACGAGGAACGCTAGTGGCAACCCTGCCATGCACCCCTGGTAGTTATGTCAGAGCAAACATTTGCTGTGTTGGGTTGCATATGTACAGGTTAGATTTTAAACGCTTATAGCGCAGAAACTAAGCGCTTTCGAAGTAAACTTTATAGGGAAAAGTTGCTTGTTTTTATGATATCCACCAGCACCCAAGCGTTGTTGAAAGAGTTTTATGACACCCTGTGTGTGTGTGTGTGTGTGTATATATATATATATATATATATATCCAAGGTTTTGGGCTTGCCCCCCCTCCTTCAAAAAAATCCTGGGCACGGGCCTGTCAGCCACCATGGATGAAAGATGTGTTGGTAATTGCTTATTGTTTGTCTCTTTAGCTGTAGCAGAACAAGAACATTCTTACATGTATTATTGTGAAGGTAGTTAAACAATGTTATGTGCAGACTAAATTCCATGAAAGGTGGAAAACTAAGGAAACTCTACAAAGTTTCTGTGCTACCACTTGAAGGTACGGTGCCTTGAAAACAATGGTACCATGTGACTGAGAAAGTGCTGTGTATTTTCTTCATTTTCATAAATAATTTCTATTATTTTTTACATTTGGCCTCTCAATAAATTATGTATATACCAGAACACATTAGTTTTCATTATGTTGGCCCAACATTAAACCATACATTGGCTTATTGTTGAAACCACGGCCAAAATTACCGTTACCCAACGGTATGTTCTTACATTTCGCCAACCATTTTCAGTATGGTTGGCCCAATGTTGGGAGAACCACTTTTGGTTATTTGGGATAGTGAAGTCAGCCTGTGTCCCTCCCAGTCGGAATATTCCTCATGGAATACAAGAAACCCATTTTGCTGAAGTCCTGCAGTAAATAAACGTAGCAGCAGTCAGAATGACAAACCCTGCAACGGAAGAGTGACTTGGCTATAAAGTTGAATCTATTACATAGAGGTGTCAATGGAAGAAAACAGGAAGGAGCTGAGATTACGGCCTCATTTTCCGATAACAGTTCATCCATGCATTAGCACCCACCTGAATAAAAAGTGTTGATTTTATAGAGCTGCTTTTCACAGTATGCAAAGAAGCCTTCGTCAAATGATGTGTAGTATCTCGTTAGTTCTTCGGCATCAACTGCATCTGGTGATGGTGCACGTTCAACAGCAGCATACAACATTGCTTTCATTTCCTGTAACAAAAAAAATATATATATATATTAAACTTAGAAAAATAATAGTTTAGCTGGGCAGTGATTGCAAAGTCTTTAACATCCTTGATAAATACTACTAATGGATGCCCAGTCACCATAGTAGCACCTGAAAATTTTCATCTGGTGACTGAATTTTTAAATTCAGTTCTTTTTTAACCCCTTCGGGGTGGGGCCTATAGATGTCAGAAGTAACTCAAGGACGGATGACGAATATTTCGTCAAACAAATATTTTGGTAATAAAAGTTTAATAAACAGGAAACCGAATTAAAAAAACACATGGAATTTTCCCGTCGCCAGGTTAATAGTTGTGCTGTCGTATTTGCCTTTATATAACTTGGGGCAATCAGCGATCAGTGGTGGTTTGCCCTGATCGATGGGTGCATTTCTGATGATGTCTCTGCAGCCAGTTGTGATGAAAATTCTCCTTGATTTTGAGTTTTTCTTTTTTTTTATTAAATTTACTATTTGTATTATCGTTTTGATACTATGTTTTTGCCTTCATATAACTTGGGGCAATCAGCGACTAGTGGCAGTTTGCCCAGATCGATGGGCGCTAGCGGATGGGCTTGATTTTGAGTTCTTTCTTTTTTCTTTCTTTTATAAAATTTACTATTTGTACTATCGTATCTTAACTTTGGGCAACCAGTGGCGGTTTGCCCTGATGGATAGGTGCATTTCTGATGGAGTTTCCGATCAGTTGTGATAAACGTTCTCTTTGACCTTGAGTTTTCTTCTTTTTTTTAAAAAAAATACTATATGTATTATCGTTTTGATACTCTGTATTCGCCATTACATAACTTGGGGCAATCAGCGACAAGTGGTGGTTTGCCCAGATCGATGAGTGCTACCGGATGGGAGCTAACCAAACTTTGAAGAAAAAATAAAGAAAAAAAATTGGAATTCCTCTGTCTGTTGTTTCCAAAAATGGGTACACTTCGACATGTTTACCTTACCGAACGAAAGCCTTGGAAATTCTGAATAAAACGAGCCCTCATTGGCATTTATTGTGTTATTACAAATTTTTTAAAAAAACATTTTCCAATACGCTACATTTTTCTAAAAATGAGCGCTGTCCTTGGGGAATTTCCATGGGTGACGAATATTTCGTTATCCGCTTCGAAAGGGTTAATTATCTTCAGTTCACTTACAGAAATTTCCATTATTTTTTCAGGCACAGTATGTGTTTTTTAATGTTTGTGTTTTCTGTATTACATGTATCATGAAATCAGAATAATAAACATCCCATTATACATTGTTGGAGCTTTGTCAATAAAATTTTAAAATCTGCAGTGCTATGGTAGAGATGGCCATATATTATAATGCAGCGGCGGCTCAATGGGTAGAGCCGCCGTGCCATGGCACTACCCTCAGAAGAAATTCATACGTCGCCAAGTAAAGTTAAATGAATACATTGATAGTTTACAGACAAGGAGATTCGAATCTTGAAATCGGTCAAGCTGACGTGACGACCGCCCCAACCTCCTCACTGCATCGCCAGCTGTTTCGTTCGTACCCTCGCGAGCCAACGGTCAGTGCCGCGGAAGAACTGGCCTAATCATGGACCTAACCAAGTTGACACACGTGCAGAGGGTTGAAGAAGTCTCAGCGAGGAACATTTCCACCATTAGCTGAGAACAAAGTGGCAGGGGGCGGGGTTAGCCCATAAGAAACCGTGCCAATCGTAGCCTGGCCTGGCGAGGGAACTTTCACAGTGTTGACACGACACAGTTGCCACCTTCAGAAAAAAATCGCTAAATACAACTGGTTTGTAAGACCCGTTGGGGAAGTAATTTCTGCCTACGTTTGGAGAAACGAACCTAATATTTTTCCAAAGTTAAATGAACATTTTTGATAATAGATAGATGCACCAAGAGAGCCATCCAGACTTTTTTAAAAATATCCTATGATGATGCGAGTTTTCTTTGGCATTTCGACAATTTCTTTTCATAACAAAGATATTTTCGACATCCAGTTAGAATACGTGTGCATGGGGAGGAGAAGGTGATAGGATTTGTTTTTTCCTTTCCTCTTGTAATTGTTATATTTTTAGGGAAGTTTCCTGTAGTGTATAAAGATAGGTTAGTGAGTGAAGATGAATAGGATTAGTACGTTATTACTTAAACACATGTTGTTTTCCACGTTACCAAACGAGGACAAACATCTTGGCTAGTGGCGCAACCTCAAGGAGGGGGCGGGGGGCATTGCGGAGGTTTTTTTATTTCTATTTACTTGATCACGTTGGCACTACCCATCATAGTTGCCGCCGGCCGCCACTGTTATAATGTATTGCATAGTTATTCAAGCTGTTACCAGTTGAGCCTTTTTATAAACGTCAATCCGGTGCAAGAATTAATTCCTTTTAATCCAATCTTTCATTAATTAATAAATTAAATGTTTTAAAATCACATTTTATAGTTTACCTTAGTTGGATTCATGGCCGATTTTGCCTGAAAAAACTTGGCTCCTGAATTATTTTTAGTTTTGACTACCCCTGAATACTACACAAAGTAATAGGTCCACTTTCATGGTTTCTATATGAACTCTAAATGTATTTTCCCAAACTTTTACAGAATCCTCAATTTTTTTAGAGTACTCAATACATAGGACATTATTATTTTAAATGTATTTTACAATTGCCTCCCCCCATTCCCTCTCATAACAATACCAACCTCCTCATCTTTTTTTTTTATTATTAGAGATAGTTGATTGAGTTGATGTTTTATGTCATGCACGGAAAGGCTAATCGGGACTGGACCTACAGTTTAAAGTGGAATCCGAACCACTATGTACCTCCAACGGGTATCAAACCTGCGACCCCTTGATTACAAGGCAACAACGATACCACTGCGCCATCGGGGAGATCTTATTAGAGATGGGATTGATTAATCGGTACTCTATTTGTATCAGCTAGGCAGGTATCTAGAACCATATTTTGGGAGGGATCCGAGATAAGTATCTCACATTAAATACTATTAATAATAATAATAAAGTTTGTAATCAATAGGTTAAAAGATTAATATCTATATAAATCATAATATTATTATCATAGGTCAGTTAATAACAGGCAATATTATTGTTACAATTGCATGAACAGGTTGCATAGTTGGTTCTTAAGCCCACTTTATGCACTGAAAGGCTAATTGGGACTGGACCTACAGTTTAAAGTGAGATCCGAACCACAATGGGTATCGGACCCAAGACCTCTTGTTTATAATGCAATAATGTTACCACTATATGAACAGGTAAAAAAATGATATATATTCAGATATAACAGCATGCATTCATTATCTAGCTTGTATAAATACTAAATTTGTATAACAGCTGTTCCACAGAAATTAATGTCAGAACATTTTAAAAATGGATTATTTATTTAATACCAAAACCTTTAGGTCCAGCTGATCAGAAGTGAAGTCACTGTTCTTTGTACTTTTTACCCTTCAAACTAGAGCACCTTTTCTCTTTCGATACCATGTGAATTTACCCAAAAGAACATCTCTACTGTAGTGCCACCCTAAATTTGTTTTATTATTACTACAGTGCATACATTTCAAAACCGGCCCCGAGCACAAATATGAGAAATGTTACAATATAGTGATCTGCGCATTTTGTAACTTACAACAAATGTTTGTTTGTGTATATTGTTGTACCTTGTTGTTCAATTCTTGATTACTTATACTCCCCTCCCCTCCCTTTCTCCCCATCCCTTTCCCTGCCGCATTGCATGTTTGTCTGAGGGATTTTTTTGGCGACAGGGTTATTTCACAAGGACTATGGCCCACCAGATCTCCTGATCTCTTAAGTCTGGACTACTTCCTATGGTTTTTTTTCCACACACCTTAGAAGAGCTGAAGCATCACATCACTGTTGCCATTCAGAATATCACCGCAGAAGTACTCCATAAGGTTTGCTAGGAATATGGCAAACCGTCTGGACACGTGTATCCTGCAAGAAGGACGTCATTTCCAACATTTGTTCTCAGGTAAACATCACTAGATTTTAACATTTCTCATATTTGTGCTTGGGGCCAGTTTCAAAATGTACGCACTGTATTTTGGCTTTCTTTTCATTACACATAAATTTGTAGGGTTTCTTCTTCCAAACTTGCACCCAGTTGCTTGTTTGCCATGGCAAGGGGAGAGCCGCACCTCTCAGGCAAGGATCACTGCCTAGGGTGTGATTGTCTATTGTGTACACGAGAGTGTGTGTTTGTGTGAAAGTCTGCTGACAAAAAGGTAAAAACAAACACTGCTGTAAGGAGGGCGTGAAAGGAATTTTTCAAAGGAAAAGGACAGAAAGAGATAAGAGTGGATGGGCGAGAACGTGTGTTGATGGTGATGGAGACAAGTGTTGTGGTTATAGTGGAAACATTACTAAAAAAGTCGTCTTGTGGTGTACGTAGCATAAGTGCATTTCCTTGGATGTAGTTTCGGATCATACGTGTATTTCTCAGTGTGTATCTGATGCCTATAGACAAAGCAAGAGGCACCAGCAGGCAGGCACGTATCCAGAGGGGGGGCTTAGGGGGCTCGAGCCCCCCCCCCGAAAGTTTTAGGTTTGCACTAGATAAAATGATTTTTTTTTTGTTTCTTGTGGTGGGAAATAAAATAATGTGACAATAATTTAAGGAAAGAAATAATTATCGAGGCAAGACGGAGAATGTTCCCTAACCCTGTTATTGATAATAGCATGTATCCACGATGGGGCACAGGCGGCTCGACGTTCTGCCCAGGAAATTTTTCACTTTACGTTAGATAAAATTAGGTTTTTGGCTTCTTAAATAATGTGAAAATAATGTAAGGAGAGAGATAATTATCGAGGCAAGATGGAGCATGTTTTATACCCCTGTTATTATTAATAGCACGTAGCCAAGGTGGGGATGAGGTGGCTCGAGCCACCCCCTCCCCCCTCAGGAAATTTTTAAATTTACACTAGATAAAATTAGATTTTTGGCGTCTTGAATAATGTGAAGATAATAAATTTATAAATCTGAGAGAAATAATTATCGAGACAAGATGGAGAGTGTTCTATAACTCTATTATTGTCAATAGCACGTATCCAAGGTGGGAATCAGGAGGCTTGAGCCCCCCTTCAGGATTTTTTTTTGTTTACACTAGATAAAATTAGGATTTTGGCTTCTTGAATAATGTCATGATAATTTGGGAGAAATAATTATCGAGACAAGATGGAGAATATTTTATAACCCTGTTATTGTTAATAGCACGTATCCAAGGTGGGGTTGATGTGGCTCGAGCCCCACCCCAGGATTTTTTTTATTTTACACTAGATAAAATTAGGTTTTTGGCTTTTTGAATAATGTGACGATGATTTAAAGAGATAGACAAGTATCGAGGCAAAACGGAGAATGTTCTATAACCCTGTTGTTGGTAATATTGCACGTACACTTTTCTTGTGCTTTCGGTGTTGTCTCAGCACACTTGAGGACTATGTAGAGACTTGTCAGCATTTGGAAGCTGCACAACAAAGGTAGAGCCACACGTAGGACGATTCGTTGTAATTTCTAATCTCTGGAAGGCGGGAGAGGGTACGTTCTTGAATGAGAGAAGGAGTCAATTACTGGTGATATTAACGAATCGTTTTATCTGCGGAACGTTCTACAATATAATGAGGATATAAATACGCCGATTCAATTTTTCGATTGATCTGTACAAAGAATCGGTTAATGAGATTTCAGAGGTAAGTGTGACAATTCATACAGTCGATTGGTGATCAGATCAGTCAGCGTCCTCTGGTTGCTTTATAAGATATAGTGATTCGAAAATGAAGACATTGACGACAGCAGAACTTCCGGGGCCTCAGAGTAGTGCTAGCTCGGTTCGAGGGTCGAAGAGATCAAGGCCTCTCTCTCTTTCTCTCTCTCTCTCTCTCTCTCTAAAGTGAATATTTCATCAGTACCGGATATTAAACAGAAATAAACTGCATAGATCAACTGAAAATCAAAGTTTTGAGTGATGATTTAGTTTTGCCAGAACTAAATTTCGTATATGCAATCTGAGAATTTCATGATATAAAAAAATACTTTTGTTTAAGCCTACTGGGTTCAAAACACATTGAAACACTTAACTACCATAAAGAGACAGCCGAAAATTTTATGAATGTCGAGATGAGAAAGCAAGAAGATGTTGCATATGTAGACATTTTTGGCAAAAATTGCAGGCTCTACCAGGACCCAAATCAGGGCTCTACCAACTGAGCCACCTAGTCATCTTTGACTTCAACCGATTTTTCGTTAAAATGTCTACATAGTACATGTCCTGTGTATATCAAATCGTAAGGTGTTGCCTGTATAGTGAACAAGCACAGAAAATATAGGAGAGAGAAGAAAACTGAGGAGCATTATCACCGGTTGAGGATATTTTTTTTCTGTGGGCAACAAGAGCTACTACTTCAAGGTGACAATGACAGTGGCCTAATAAGGGAGATTTCACACCGTGTCGCCTGAAGATTAGGTTTGTGCGGCCTTTTGTGTCGCTACGGTGTGAAACGTTGCTGTTGATTGGCCCATTCCAATCGACATATATCGCGTGTCCCTTCGGTCTGAAACCTTCCAAAGTCTTGAAAATCCAAGTCACAAGGATGGAAAATTAGGGCCTTGTTAAGGTTAGGTGTGAAGGCAGGCAGACGACAGCACCCTAAAGGATCATATTTAAACCTGCAGGAAGAACGCATCTTACTTCAATCTCCAATACGATGATAAAAACTTCTGGTGAGTTCATTTTAAAAAATGTGTCAGAGATAAAGAGAGGCGTGCCCAGGATTTTCGGAAGGGAGAGGGGTTACACATACTATTTTTGGTAGTCAGTCCTCATTTTGCCATTTTTTCCCTGTCTTTGACGTTCCTCTTTTTTTTTAAAAAAAAAAAAAAGGAATACTGGGTCAAATGGGGTTATTACCTCACCAACCCTCCCTTGGGCACGTCACTGGAGATAAATGAGTAAGCATTTGATCATACTGGGAGACGAAACATTAGATGTGTTGGGAACGGAAGGGTTTTCATTATGCATGAATTGTTTCGTGATCCACCTGTATTCGAGAAGACTTCCTTTGTTTCATGCCGATATAACAAGACAACAGAAGCTGTGACAGGCATTTTTGAACACTTGTGAGTGCTAAGGCCTGAATCTGAACAATTTGGTGGGTTTCGGCTTTTATAAGAGCTGAAAAAATGGGAGGACAAGACACGTTAGTGGTGTTCAGACTCGAATCGGAGAGAAATATTCGAGAGCTGTCTGCATCCAGTTCGCAACCCACAATTTGAATCTCGCGTTGTCGAGTGGATTGTCCATCCCGTGCATGTGTAACAGCTTCGTAAAAACACTCAAAGATACCATAGATGTTTTTATACCTGATGAGAAGAAATGGACAAACACACATACCGAGATGGATCCGGCACACATTATTAATGCATGGAAACAGAGGAGTCGGGTGATAAATAATGTTCCGATTTCACGTTCTGATTAAAATGATAGCCTTACAGTGGCAACGATTTAAGAGATAGTTGTTCCCCATTTTTTTATTTTTCTGCTTCAAAATTATGGCCTTTTAATGTTAAGCCTTGGCTACCAAGAGAAAGTAAACTTTCCTTGCAACACCCTCGCCCCCCCCCCCCCCCATTTTGGAACCCATTTGCCACCACTGGTCTTAAACATACAATTGTGAGGTTCTTACTATACCCCTAAAAAAATGGTGTTTAGCCCCCCCCCCCCGAAAGGAATTCCTGGATACGTGCCTGCCAGCAGGCACCGTACGAGACTGATGAAACAAAATATGCGGTGTGTAATGACCCCGCCCCATAGAACCTCTGATAACAGACATTCCACCTTTTATCATGGGCCTCATGTTGATTAGGAAGACAGAACTAAAGTAAAGGAGCTCTCATATCACATCACAAATGGCCAGATTTCTAATGGATTACTCTTACTTACTTCATAGTTAATATACTGCTTTCTCCATTCTGGAGTGATATGAGCTTGAAGATGTTCAGCAAACTTCATTGTAATTCACAGTGAAGCTCTCAGCAAATACACTGTAATTATAAAAAAAAAAAATAAGAAGAAATTTACAAATGTAACTAAAGTACAATAAATAAAAAAATAATGTATTGGTACAAAATATATAATACTCTCATGAATATTTACAGTTTACGGAATAAAATGTTAGGTTATCTTAATAACGGGTTGTGAAATTCTTTTCTTTCGTTTTAGAAAAGAGACGTTAGTGTCAGACAAAAAATAGCAATCAATTTTAATTTAATATTGTCAGTAACGATTTTAATGCTACACCTTTGGAGTGACTTCTAATTGCAACACTAGGTATATATGTGATATCGCCCGAACGGATTTCTTCAAATTTACAGGAGAAACTACTTACTGAAATCAGTTTCTGTAGCATTGTCGAAGTTCTTCGAGGTATTTTCTTTCGCGGAAATTGAAAACTTCACCATAGAATGCTGTAGAACAAGAAATAATCACTTTTTGTGTAAGGAACTTGCATTTTCTGTAAAGCGACAACATTATGCCGTTGTTTCCATTATGTACCTGTAGATGGCCCGAGCGTTGAAAGTCAGGCGGTCTCGTCAGTGTTTCCAAACGTGCCTTTTTTTTTTTACGAGATTTTTTAATTTTTTTTTAACTATGCTTACCTAACCTAACCTTGCCGGAAATCATCCATGGGGCTACCGTGAATGGTTTTTGGGGCTATCTGTCAATGGTTCATGGGGCTATCGTGAATAATTTTCGGGGCTATCCATCAATGGTTTGTGGGCAATCGTGTATGGTTTTTTGGGGCTATCCGTCAATGGTTTGTGATGACATAATGAACATGAAAGTAGATATTTTTCAGTGAAGAATGTTGAAACACTGCATACCCACTCCAAATCGACAAAACACAAGCACGAAGCGCGATGATCCATGACGAGTGCACGCCATATTGTCTGTTACCCAAGCGGAACAAGCAAGACAAATGATGACTCATAATATGAAAAGTTGACACTATGTTATGGAAAAAGACATAACTTCACCTTAAAGAATCTTCCGCAATGCAGAATAGGTAAGTATCAATGCTAAAATTAAGAAAATAAACGACTGAGAGGTGTTCGGACTATATCGCATAATTACATGGTAACGATTAGATATACCGGAAACACATTTCTTGAAATTTACATGAGAAAAGACGAGAAAGTACTTACGGAATTTAGTTCTTGTGGACTTTCTGAAGCTGGGAAAAGTGTTTTTTCGAATTGTGCAAGTCATTCGGCCTGTAAATAAGGTATTTTTCGAGATTCATGTATCTCTGTTGCACGATAGCTCGTGCCACCATTACCGTCGTCTACGTGAATCAAATATTCCGTGCATTCGATTACGTAACCTCCTGTCAGTGTAGTAACCACGCAGTAGTTCTACAAGATGACGTGTGAGCGGGATTTCTTTTTCCAATTTAATTTTCTATGTTTGCCTAACCTAACTGAACCTAACCTTTCGTGAATGGTTTGTGGATTAAAAACAATCATTTTTCGGTTAATAAGTGTTAGTGAACGGTAAATTGTACCATCCTTTGGCTTCTAAGTTGAACCCCACACAATATTTCTGCATGCATACGGCCTTGAATCTGCAGGAGTACTATCTACTTCTTTTCTAAATGTGGTGCCTCTCCGATTGCGCAGTGGTAGCGTCTTCGCCTTGTAATCAAGGGGTCCCAGGTTCGATACTCGGTGGAGGCACAAGTGGTTCGGATCCCACTTTAAACTGTAGGTCCAGTCCCGATTAGCCTTACTGTACATAAAGTGGACTTAAAACAACAAATCAAAATCAAATCAAATATCTTTTCTAGATGTGGACAAGTTTGAGAAACCCTTTCCGTATGTAAGCAAAAAAACTTAAATTTCCTGTAAACCAAGAGTTGGCATGTGTTATCAGGGCACGTCTATTTTCCACACCACGTATTTATTTAAGTGGGGTCAATTTACATTTAATTACCATAGAGTGTGTGTCATCAGCATCAACAGTAAGTAAATCTTCCTCGCTGTTGATATAGCATTTCCCCCGTTTATTTATAAATATTTACTTTCAAATCAAGTTGTAGTGTGAAAATTAAAATGCGCGCTGTAAGTCAACAATATGCAGCAAAGAGAATTAGGATACTTTATCATCTGTCAGAGAATTGCTATTTGACAATGTTTTGAAAACACACAATGTTTTGAAAACACGCAATCTGAAAGTAATCTAAACATAGTAAAATTTCAAGAGCAGAAGAAAATGTTACAAACATATCTACGTATTTGTTTACTCCGTTTCTACTCGGCGGTGGAGAAATAATCAAACAGTGTTGCCAGTCAAACACATTTCATCAAATCCAGAATGTTCATTATGGAGGGGGCGCTACCTTCCGCCCCCGCAAAAAATATTAGTATGATTATGACTCTACGAACATTGATTTTGCTGTACCATAGTTCAGGAGCAAAAACTTGGGGGGCTTCAGGGCAATGCGTCACTTTTTCCAACAAATTGGCGTATCCAGCGGGGCAAGGGAACACTTGCCCGTTCCTGGAAAACGGGTGGTGAAAATTTCATCATGTTCATTGTGCTTTATTACGTGGAAGGTAAAATAAATGTTGTTCTCTCTTCACGTAATACAATATAAAGCATTGTCATGCCATCATCCATGGGAAATTGTTGTTTGTCTCCATTGAAAAAAAAATTGTTTCTCCCGATGGAAAATAAACATGGGCACGCTTTGTCATAATATTTATTGTATTCATTCGCTTGTAAATTTTGGGCGGAGAAGTCTGCAGCCCCATCACAGCCAAGGTAAACCCTTGTGCAGAGACAAAAAATATTCACAAATTTCTTAGTCATAATTATTTACTTATCTGTGTCAGAAAACAAAATGAAAAGGAAGGCATTCTTGTTTGCCAGGGCGGAAGGTAGACCCCTCCCTAGATGTCAGAATGAACATCTGGAAATAGATAAGACTTTTGCCGATGTGAGTCAGTCAGAATAAAGGAGAATACAGTTGTGCAGTCACTGGCATTTCTGGTTTGTATATTGTTCCCATTGAGATCCCGGGTTCGAACCCCGACCT
Source organism: Lepisma saccharinum (assembly GCF_977018435.1). Taxonomy (NCBI): domain Eukaryota; kingdom Metazoa; phylum Arthropoda; class Insecta; order Zygentoma; family Lepismatidae; genus Lepisma; species Lepisma saccharinum. Next base: position 17,500,019 of record NC_139229.1, read on the forward strand.
GGGCATGGGTGTTATTTGTGTTTGTCCCTTCATCAATTTTACCGTACCATCTTGACGGTTAGCCAGAAGTGTAGGAAAAGCGAAGTAAATCAAACCAAATGAAACAATCATTCAATGATTTGATTTATGCTACTTAGCGTCGCTGTCACATTTGGTTAATCGCGAAGATGGTACAATACAATTAATGAAGAGACAAACACAAAAAACACCCATGCCGAGGTCGGGGTTCGAACTCGGAACTCCTGGTGTCATAGCGTGCAGCGATAACCACTCCCCCGCGGTTGGTTGATTTGGTGTTTAAGTCCACTTTGTGTACATAAAAGCTAATCGGGACTGGACCCACAGTTTAAAGTGGGATCCGAACCACTATATACGTATGCCTCCACCTTGTACCTATCCGGGGCCACTTGCACTCCCCCAACGAATGTCGGCCGACAACATAGATGAGTGGAAAGCTCTAACTATTCGGATACGTGGGTATCGGTAAAGCAAACTGCGTATTTACTCAGTGGTACGAAAAATTTCAATTGGATTTTTGAAACACCATATTTGTATATGATTAACGTTTTTCCAAACAATTTGCATAGCTTGATTTCCCTAATTTCTCCATCTCACGATCTCGTTACTGAGCCCTGGCCTGTGCATGAGTGTTCCTTTGTAACCACTTTTCATCCGTTTAATTTAATCAACGTTCATCGTCATGGCAGAAGTTGGGTAAAGTGATGGAAAAGCAACACTAAAGAAAGGAAAAAGAAAATACAAATAATTTCCTCCTAGTGCATCTGCAGAGCACTTTGAAATCAGGAGTCCAGAGTTCTCTGTTTATGATTGTCCCTAGGTGAATTCCATAAGCTCATTAGCTACTTATCGCGATTAAATCTATACAGCTAGAAAAAGTGATGGAAGGTGGCAAAAATTAAATATATTAGAGGGGATGAACAGATAACAAAACACACTTTTTTGTAGTTTTTTCAACAATATTCATTTGGCTTTTTTAGTTCTGGGATACATTTTTCATTCCAATTATTTCACTATTCACTGCAGAGTACAACACATAGGAACAAGAATGCGCGCTCGTCACGGGTTCGAATCCCGGCCTGAATTATTCTTTCTTCATCAATTTCATTATATCATCACTCATCCTCATTTTCGCGATAACCAAATGTGGCAGAAAGGTGAAGTAAAATAAACCAAACCAACTACAACAATTAGAACGCACGTTTTCTTGCCCAAATTAATACATCCGTATTTATGACTGTTTAGCTTACCCATTTTCTATTGGAGGCCAAATTATTAGTATATTTAAATAAAACACTACTAAAACGAGAGCTAGATATTTGTTATTTAATAATTATATATTCCATATTTGAAAAAAAGAGAAAAGAAACCATAACATTTTTGTCTGCACATAATACAAGTACGTTCCCATTCATATACAAATAAAACTACATCGCATATTAAACATACATATTGTACAACGTTTAAAAGGTTGTGTAAATACAGAGAACATAAGTACTGCAGAAAATTTCCCCGGAGTTCTTTAGAGGATTTACAAAGGAATCGAAGGGAAACCAATCCCCTATCTGTCCTATAGGAGATAGACTGGAGGACCTGAAACCACGGCATTTCAACCATTGAAGCGGGGGCGAGGGGGCAAGGGAAGTAAAGGGAGAAATCTTCCCTTTCGCTTCGGGCGGTTGTCTATACCTGGATCTGGTAAGGCAGAAGAAGAGCCAGCTAGGGTATCCAGCCTTGCCAGCTAATCACATCGAGGGACGAGAAGCGCGTGGAAAGAAGTGTTGCATATGAACTGAGGCTTCAAGATAATAAATATTGTGATTTGAAAATAATTAGAGATGTGAGATTGATTGAACTATCTCTGCTAGACTAGCTACTCCTCAGTGTACGTCACTGACTCCTGGCACCCCTAGGGATGGGTTGGGAGGGGTGACATGTAAAAATAATCGAAAACGACCGATAGTAGTGTGGAATCCATAGTTTTCGGGGTAACTAAGATGAATAGTGACACTCCTAATGCCGTTCAACTCCAAGTTTTTCACCTAACGGCATGGGGTTGAGAGGGGTGAAAATTAAAATGTCAAAAATGACCAAGATTAGTGTCGAATTCATAGTTTTTGGAGTCGGTAAGCTAATTGGTGATTTTCACGATGACCAAACTTGGTACACATATGACTTACAATCTGGAAAGAAATACTGTGGTGTAAGACACCCCTAGGGGTGGGGGTGGGAAGGGGATGACATGTAAAAATAATCGAAAAAGACCGATATTAGTGTGGACTCCATAGTTTTCGGGGTCGCTAAGATGAATAGGGACACTCCCAATACCGTTCAACTCCAAGACACCCCTGGCACCTTTGGGGTTGGAGGTGGGAAGGGGTGACATGTAAAACGACCGACATTAGTGTGGAATCCATAGTTTTTGTGATCGCTAATATGAATAGTGACACTCCCATTGCCGTTCAACTCCAAGACACCCCTGGCACCTTTGGGGTTGGAGGTGGGAAGGGGTGACATGTAAAACGACCGACATTAGTGTGGAATCCATAGTTCTCGGGGTCGCTAAGATGAATAGTGACATTCCCAATGGTGTTCAACTCCAAAACACCTCTGGCACCCCTAGGAGTGAGGGTGGGAAGGGGTGACATGTAAAACGACCGATATTAGTGTGGAATTCATAGTTTTCGGGGTCGCTAAGATGAATAGTGACACTCCAAATGGTGTTCAACTCCAAGACACCCCTGTAATCCCTAGGGGTGGGGGTGGGAAGGGGTGACATGTAAAAATAAACGAAAACGACCGATATTAGTGTAGAATCAATAGATTTCGGGGTCGCTAAGATGAATACTGACACTCCCAGTGGTGTTTAACTCCAAGACACCCCTGTTGGGTGGGAAAGGGGTGACATATAAAAATAATCGAAAACGACAGATATTATTGTGGAATCCATAGTTTTCGGGGTCGATAAGATGAATAGGGACACTCCCAATGCCGTTCAACTCCAAGACACCCCTGGCACCGTTGGAGTTGGAGGTGGGAAGGGGTGACATGTAAAACGACCGACATTAGTGTGGAATCCATAGTTTTTGTGATCGCTAAGATGAATAGTGACACTCCCATTGCCGTTCAACTCCAAGACACCCCTGGCACCTTTGGGGTTGGAGGTGGGAAGGGGTGACATGTAAAACGACCGACATTAGTGTGGAATCCATACTTTTCGGGGTCGCTAAGATGAATAGTGACACTCCCAATGCCGTTCAACTCCAAGACACCCCTGGCACCCCTAGAAGTGGGGGTGGGAAGGGGTGACATGCAGCGGCGTAGTGTCCACGTAAGGCTAGTAAGTCCACCTTACAAGCTGAAATTATTGAAGAAAACGTATTTCATTCCCGTATTTATCGCTTGAACACACATAGCGATATCAGACTTCAAGTAGAACTTTTAACGAAACAATTGAGGACTGGTTTTGATTCGAGTTGTTTCTCTGTAAGGCCTCTTGAGAGGACTTACGTGCGGGTGAATGGAAGAAATGATTTGGACTCGCCCATGGCGGGTGTGTTTGCTTATCAACCAATGACAGGGCGCCCCGATTGTGACGCACTGTAAATCGACTCCCGTGTTGTTTCAACAATGCTTGACGGGAGGTGTAGCTAACAAAACGGGTGTCATTTTAAATGTGTAAACTAACTATTAAGTTCACAAAGAGATGGTTTAATGTTGGATATTACGATATTACCTTCATTAGAAGCAGCGAAGTTAAAGATAAAAGAGGAATGTCTGGCAATTCTAGATCCGGCAGCGCCCGCAAAGTTAGGCGCGTGCATCCCAGTTGCCCGTAATGTTAAAAGGTAAAGGTAAAAAGGTAAAGTGCTCCCCTGTGCTTAGCACCACGCCATGAAGGCGTATAGGGGGTGTGGGGGTAACGCCCCACACTTTCTTGATCCGGTCGTGATCGGGGGTGATGTGATCAGCATCACGCCCCTGACCGCCTTTACCCCCCTGGGTTTCCGCCAGGTACCCATGTTATTCGACGCTGGGTGGGCGCCGGGGCCGCTTCCATCATTAGAAAAGTTCCCGGATTTGAACCGGCCGGGGATCGAACCCGGGACCTTGAGCATGGTAGTCAGACGCGTTACCGACTGAGCCACCGCGGCCAATGTTAAAAGCATGCACGTAATACTTAGCGTTATGATTTACAGATTTTTTTTTTTACCTTTTCCTTTGACTATGTTGCTTGATATGCTTTTCAAAATGTGCGCAAATATCGTAACCATGATAATGAGTAATATTTTCGAATGCATTTGCATTTGCAAATTGTATCTTACGCATTTCCCACAAATGGCTTTTTAGTGAAAGAAAAAGCATAATAAGAATAAAAATATGACATGGCCTTTCCAGAAGAAGAGTTTGTGTGCTTAACTAAGCTGTATGCGAAATTTGTCAATTGCTACCAGTTGAAAGTTGAGCTACAAGTAATTTATTCTGAAGCCGAATATCGAGTAATGAGTGTGTTTGAACTTCATGAGTACCTGCGTACTACCCATTTGAATGAAGCTGTTGAACAAGTGTACAAACTAACAGAATTCTTCCTCACTGTTCCTGCCTCAAGCTCGTCGGTGGAAAGGTTGTTTTCTGCACTGAAGAGGATTCACACATTTCAACGCAGCACACAGACTCAGGTAAGGAAATCTGACTTGGGACTGATATCCATTGAAAAGGAGCTGCTAAAGACATTGACCAGAAACTCCCGATTCTACGACGACGTGATGGAGGTGTTCAGACTAAAGGATCGTCGGATCGAGTTACAGTGTAAATGAGAATCTTCATTAAGTAATACATACATATGCTATTATTGTTAACATAGAGTGTGTGCATTTTATGTTTGAAATTGAGTATGCCCATGCATGACTTACATTCAAATAGATTATATTTAGTTAAGATATCTTTGGGTTTTCTTTATCCAATATTCAGATCAGGTTTGTCTAAGGAAGCCTTACACCTTTCATAGAATCACGCTACGCCACTGGTGACATGTAAAACGACCGATATTAGTGTGGAATCCATAGTTTTCGGGGTCGCTACGATGAATAGTGACACTCCTAATGCCGTTTAATTTATTTATACTTGCTCTTGGAGGTGGAACTAAAAATGTTGTTCATAAATTGTTGTTAAATTTATATTATAGTGAATTTGTAAAATATATTACTTTATAATTTGTATACTGTAAGCTGTAAATAAAATTAGTTACATTTTACGCTATAGTTAGAATTCGTTAAACACCCGGGCAACGCCGGGTAATCAGCTTGTAATACATAAAACAAGAAATAAACAATACAATACATTCTAGAATATTAAATCATTTTTGGGATGGATTTCGAATTCTTCTAGTTTGTAGAAGATCTTCTATTTTAACCAAAGTTGAAGTACACTTTTAAATTTTTTAAGAGCTGTTACAACTCAGAAGTGCCCATGACTGTACATACAGTGGGATGTTTCGATTGAATGAATGATTTGCTTTATTTTACTTCGCTTCTTGTGCCACTTTTGGCTAATTTGCGAAGATGGTGATATGATGAAATTGATGAATGGACACTCACAAAGATCCATGCCCAGGTCAGGATTCGAACCCGGGACCCCTGGCGTCGTAGCGCGATGTGCTAACCAATCCGCCACGGGGGTCGGCTTACCGTGGGATGCATAAGTATTACGAAGCAAATTTGAAATCACAATGTTTATTGCCTTCGTTTTACGTAATGCCTAATGAGAGCTTCGGGAGGTGAAACTTCTGCACCAGCATACGTAAAATCCATTTCTTAGAAACACGTCAGATGAAGGAGTAAAATTAATGAAAATAGTCATGGACAATTTGGCGAGCTATACTTGTGCATGCCACTCTACTTTGCTTAAAATTGTACATTTTTCTCTTACCCTTCATTCATAACTATACTATATTTTCCCATCGATTTCACTATACTTTTACTATCATTATTTTTTTAGCTAGATGATCTTAGAAATTTCTATAAATCCCTTTCATTCATTTTCATTCTTCCCCTCTCGGAACATCTTTGCTCTCCTTGTCCAGACATAATGTATGGAACTTGCCAGATTCCTTATTTTTGTCTTCCCCTGCCCTTCCCTCGGTCTCTCTTCCTCTTCGCTGGGAAAGAGACTTTACCTTTTCTTGGTAGACAAAGCCACAGTGCAGGGCTAACAGTAGCAAAAAGTAGGGGGTCAACTGTCCTCGTGTTCCACTAACCGTCGCCACTGCCTCTTCATAAAGATTTTCCTTATACTCTCTACGCTAGATTCATTTATTCTCTGATGAGATTTTGTCTTGTTTCCCCTGCCTCCTTCCTCCGGAGGGAAATGTGAAATTTCGTCTCCTCTTCACTGCATAATGGGCATGCACGCTGCCGTCCTCCAGTTTATGTTTCAATTGTATCCACCCACCTTCTGAACCTGACTAATACTGATCCATCTTACCCACATAAGTCCACGTAGTTCCGCCTCCTCATACATTCCCAGTCTTCATCCTCTATTACGGCTGATATTTAAGATATTTCTTGCCACATTCCGCCAAAATTTTCTGGTTGTCGGTGTCTTCCCACCTGCGTCGATCTCCGTAGCGGAATGGTTAGCACATCGCGCTACGGATTCGAATCCGGGCATGGGTGATCTTCCTGAGTGTCCCTTCATCAATGTCATCATGCACGTAGCCAGGCAGAGGGCTCAAGCCCCCTCCCAACCCGAAATCCTATAAATATCTAATATAAATACTGTATGGTGGTGACTAGGGATGTGCCGAAGCCGATTACAGATGTATGAAAATCGGCCGAAATTGACACATCGGCATCGGTATCGGAATCGGCAAAAATCCGATATTTAAACCGGTACAGATTATACTAGAGTTTTTACCTTCTAATAAGTTTTATATTCTAGTTTTGTAAGATTTATTGAAAATTTGGTTATGATTCGTCATTATTGTAGAGTTTTTGTAATACAATTATTGCAAACTCTCATTCAGAGGATCAACCTAACTATAAATCGGAAATAAAACAGTACATTGCTGTTGTATTGGAAATTCAAAAATGAGTATTCAAACTTGAAGCAAGTGCTGAGAAAATACTTGGGCATACCTGCTGCATCAGTATTCAGTGATTGAGTGTTCAGTGTTGCTGAACAGATTTGCGATAAGAGAAGAAGTAGGTTACTTCCTGAAGTGCTTCCAAATCTCGTGTTTCTGAAGTTGAATCTGGCAGAACAGGAATTCATTTTGCATTTGAAAGAACTGCTTGTGTACTAATGTTAAATCTCTAGGTTCACAAAACCTTTTGTAAATGTACATTCGCATCGCTTGAGAATATATATGTATATACATATGATATGCAATAGAAATGTACATAGCAAATTTATTTTTGTCATGCTGAAAATAACATCCCATTTCTGTTTAATAATCTTATGTATCGGAATCTGTTAAATATCGGCATCGGTATCGGTTCCAAAAATTATCGGTGAGTACATCGGCATCGGTAAATTTTCAGCTTCGTCACATCCCTAGTAGTAACTAATTTTCTTTCCTTGCAGGATTAAATATCTTGTGTAATAAGTTGTAATATGCTGAGAAATTCATCATCAGGCTTTGTAGCCCCTCACTTTTTCGCCTTTAGATGGTGGCTGCCGATGGTAAGGGATAAGCTCCTCCCGAAATAACATTCTGGCTACGGGCCTGAATGTCATCACTCGTCGCAATTAGCCCGAAGTAGCAGAAAAGCGATAACAAAAATCAAATCAAATCGCATCACTTTTCGAAATTTAATCGCGGCGATAATAATGTGACAAACTCATGGAAATGATGATACAGTCACAAACAAATATTCACACTTTACATTTACAGTACTTACGTTACGTGTTTCTTGTTTTCAAAGAGCGCTTTCTTAAAATTCCCTTCATGTCTTTGTGTTTGCTTGCGTGCATAGAAGTAACCACTGTGTTTGGGTAAATCTGCTATAAAAGTTGTTTTTTTTATTAATGCCTTTATTGGTAGGATAATGAGGCAAAATAATAAAAAATAATTTTTCAAAGGGGGTGTTGTGACTCCATACAACAAACAACAAGCTTTTCAGTCACCCGAAGTATACGCCTGAAATTCGTTTTTGGTTATATAACATACTTTTCCTATATTAAATTGCGACGGTAAGGATTATTCTCTTACTATGAAGTTATATACAACTCACGTTTAATTTTAAAAGTAAAATTTGGGGCATTGAGGTATTTGCAGACATGGATAAATAAAATTCAAGTTTCGTATCTAATTATCATTTCCATTGAACCACGAATTTTGCCCAGTTGCGGCGAGGGGGGCCGGTTCCCATCCACTTTTCGCCACTTTTGCTCCGGCACTATGCTAAACCTTATCTACAAACGGAAATATACTGTCTTTGCCCCTCCTCCCCCCCCCCAGTTTTGGCACCTTGCCCCACGGTTTTGAAACCCAATCGGCGCCATTGATTTTGACGGTACCAGAAAGGATGAGGGGCCAAATGTTACACAGGTCGACCAGTCAAACTTAGCCCCCTTCCCCCCCGGACAGCAAAGAAGACAACACTAGGTCAATAAATGATAAATGTTCTTTTAGCCGAAATATGGTTCTTTTTGATTGTACATATTATATTATAGCTGCCTCCCCATTCGGGACATCTTTGTCCTGATTGTCCAGACACTGTAACAGACAACACACACACCCTAGTTATTTGGATCCATATGCGTATTTTTATATTTCTAATATATTAGCTAATATTAATTTTTGTTGTCATCAGTGAACTTTCCAAGTCATGAATTCATAACTTTAATTCCAAATACTATGTGTGGATTATTCAGATCCTACTGGAATTTCTCCTCCACTTCAAAATTTTCAAATACCAATATGTAAAACGCTATACTAGTCTTTCCTATAGAATGGATGAAGATCAAGATCAGCCTCTCCCCAAAATAAAAGTCCGTCAATTCCCTACAGTCGCACATATTATGTTATTTAAATTTTTTTAAAGCTGTGTCTCAGAATTGCACACAGAATTTTCAAAAGGAGTGTGCATATATTTTTTTTAGTGGCCAATCCTATATTTTGACCTTCCCCTTCTTCAGAAATGTTAAGATTAAAGAGGGGGGTATGAGCCCCCTGATCACACCACTGATTGCATTGAACAATTAAGGCACCTGTGTGTTGTGGAGATACGGTCTACTTCTCAAGTTTGGCAACAGTGGAATAGAACCCGTGGCAACTTAGTCCCCTGCAATGTTTCAAACCCTGTATGCCAAATAACTACTGTAACGTTTCTTGTATGCAGCTGCTCAGTTCCTATGTAGACAGGTCGCCACGAGATTGTTAAGCTTATTACTAAAGTTTTACCTCTATTGCTAGCTTCTCGAGTCGGGAATACTGGAACTGCAACAAATGTCAAAGCTTCCTGATCACTAACCTCATTGACACAATAACATTCTTTATATGTCTTTAAATAATTTACATATAAGCTGGCACACTTTGGTACCTCTTAGTTTATTCAACCTTGACACCACTATACCTTCTGTTGCAGAGTTCTGTTTACTTGGTGATAACTCAGCTCCTCAGACCTTAAGAGATCTCGCCACGAAAACAGTCCAGTCAAGGTCATGCCACCCAGCTAGTGTTGCCAATAAGCAACAATTTCAACAGATGAAATCAACCGTTATGTACAACGCGTGAAGTGTCGAATGAGCAGCTTAGAAGTGTGGCAACACTGGAGGGCCAGAGAGAGGAGGCAAGTGGAAGCTCCGACCTTGACAGGACTGTTTTCGTGGCGAGAGCTATAGTATCATATTTTTACAATATCCTCCAACTACTGTCACATGGAGATTTTTAAAATCTTTCCATTACAAGACAAAAACAAAACAAACAATATTAAACTGGTAGCAGCCATTGTAAAGGTACCCAGTTGAACCTAGGTAAATCCTGTTCAATTGCATTTATGAGTGTCTTCTCATTCTATCCCATAGGCAGTTTGACAGTAGTCAGTAAAGGATGGGCATTTGTAGTACAATATCTATGTGTGGGGTTACTGTGGATCATTCTCTCATGTGGGAGACAAGAAGGGATAGAATAGAACAGGTTTGTCTCTTCATACAGCATGCGTTCAACAGCACCTCAATTGAGGTCTCACTTGATCATAAAAATTGCACCAAACTTAACTCTCCTAACCAACTAACATGCATTATTTTCACAATTACAATAATTCCTACATTGTTAGGTTAGGAGAGCAAGATTTAGGGATCTTAGTAAACAATTTTTGCAGTGTGTTCCACACACTGTATGCTCGTAGATGGACCCAAGTGGAGCAGGCTTCACAGTGTGCCGACCAAAAGGAATGGAGAGGTAGATGTGTGAAGGCTATGGAAATCTGGAGCCAAGCACGGCCAGCATATTGGATGGGTCTCACCGTCACAGAATATAGATACAGTTATGCTTTGAGGGACAGCACTAGTCAGATAACTTACCCGTTGTTTGGCACGTGAGCAAATGGTATCAATGTAAGATCAAAATGTCAGTCTTTTATCCAATGTCACCCCGAGGTACTTGACTTTTCCTGGGTTGACTACTGGTTGATTGAAGAGTTAAAATTTTGCCCACATTTGTACACTTCCTTTTGGATGGTACTGCTTTTTCAATGTTGATCTGATACCATCCAATTCACTCTCCCAGGAAATTATTTAAGGTTTGCTGAGTTTAGGGTGGTCGAGAAATAAGATCTCTAGTGTTTTGCATCAGAAGTTTGTTCTATCACCCACAATATATGCACTATATACTGCTGTTTTTTTCTTCTTTAAGCTCTAATATGTTTGATTATTACTGCTTCTCACACAGAGTATGTACATTAGGGTTATGACTTTTTGTAGAATAATTGATTTCCTGTGTCATAAATTGATGAAATTTTGTTCAAAGTTAATGAAAAAGGGTTTAAATCTGTTTAGTTTTGTAAAAAAAGTCACCCCCAACACGAAATTTCTAAAATCGTATATAAGTAGTAGCATTATGACTTTCTGGAGCCTTCTAGAACTTTATTGGAATCTTCTGGAACTTTCTAGAATATTCTGGATGTTATAGAACTTTCTGGAGTCTTCTAGAACTTTATGAAACTTTCTAGAACTTAATAGAAGTCTCTTGAACTTTCTGGAACAATCATTGTTTTAGAGTATATAAGCTCCCCGATTGAGCAGCGGTAATTGTTTTTCTGAAAGATCTCTGTTCCAATAAATAATGCCCTCTTGCTGACAGACAAGTCAGGGTCGTCTTAATGTAGTATTGGAAGATGCCGGTAGGCAGTGCTGGCGATTACGTTGGAGCGTGCCAACCAATAGCAGGACATCTGAGAATATAGAGGAGACGCCCCACAGCAAGAAGGAAGAAGACAACATACGGCGGCCCAGTAATGGATGTGACTGTGACTTGAAACGGGAGGGAAAGAGCACTGTTATACAGACTATTTTCGGCAAACATTGTTCGCGTGCCGCATGGGGGAGCAAAGGAACTTATAAAATTAGACATTATTTTATTGAAGTACGAACTATTCCACAATAATTCCAATCGCCAAGTATCATTTATAATCATAATGTCTTATAAGAAAAGTGCTTCTACCACTGAAAAAAACAAGATGATCTGGATGAACAATCTAGTACGATTTCAAGAATCACATAGGAAAAGAATAATTGTCCCACTACAAGAGCAATCACTGGAAAACTACAGCAGGATACCATTCAAAATCCAAATTATTGATCGCTATCTGTTCCTTGGAGCATTCATGAAAGGAAAGAATGTGTAAAGGAAATTGCAAAAGAAGTAACAAGTTTATGGCAAAAGAAATAAGGTGTTTTAATACCTATGATGACTGTGTAAAACAAGGAAAATATAATCAATTGAATGTAGTTTTTGACATCACAAAAGAAAATGGTGAATGGCTGTGCATTGAGGACAGAAGGGGACCAAGGATCTTCAGATCAAAAGCAAAAGACATGTTGGTTATACAACTGGGAAGACTACGAGTTCCAAAACTATCCATCCATTCAAAAGAAGAAAAAAGCGCTTGTAGCCTACTTCAACAACAGCAACAACTACTATAGAGGTTGATACGCTTACTTTGAAGTGCTCATGCATTTGACAGACCACCTTTCCACCACTGGTTGTGTTCCATGGTCACGACCAGCACTCTTGATGATTGTGCCCAACAGGGCAGTTTTCACTGGAGAAGACCTTGTTGCAGATGTACAAGGGGTATATTATTCTACTCTTGTTGGGCCGCTTTCCAGAGGCTGGAAATCGTGCGCACCTTACGAGAAGAAAGGCTGTTTCAGAAGCCCAAATACACAGAAGTCCATGGGGCTGTCATCAGGACTCTTCACAGGGATGTCGGAGAAGGGAATAGCATGAATCTCGGTACTAGCTTCCATCTGTCTGTAGAATGCCAGCGATGATTTGGCTGTGTGACTTGATGCCTTGTCTTGATTCAGCTCCACACGGTTGGTATCCATGCCATACATTGTGGCATTGTGGGGATTTCACTCTTGTAAATATCAGTCAAAACATGTTCCTGATAATACGCAGCATTGATTTTCACATTGTTGGCAACACGACGTAGCTTCCATTTTCCCTGTAACAAAAGACAGCTTTCAGTGCACTGATGAACGAAATTGCTTCGTCCTTTTGCATTGACACGTCTGTAAGTAATTGCTTGAACCTTCGCCTTACGGACCACCTTGAGATGTAACTTTTGGCGAATGGCACGGTGGGTGGTTGGGACACACGGAACCTGCTGGCCATAGCACGTCAATGTCTTAATGACGCGCAACACTAGTAGTGTCAGCTTCACTGGGGTCCATTTTGCATGTGGCTTCGTCGGTGAAACACAGACCGGTGGCGGTCGCGTTGCATATCATCGCACTATGGCATTCACAGTAGAGCATCCAACAGTAAATCCGTGTTTGTGGCACTGTTTGACTATGCTGGAACAACTGAAGTGTGCATTTGAAAGTGCTACAATGTAGTCTTCCCAGAAGCAATTCACTTTCGGCGGCATTACACTTCGACCAACAGGACTACTTTGCTAGCCGACACAACACAAACTACTGCATCAGTGGTGAAACTTTTACGTGTCTGCGCTGCGCCTGCTCCATACCGTGCCCTTGCAATCTCGCCTCTGTACTACGTCAACTTCTAAAACATTAGTCTGAGAGTGAATATGAAGAGTCTGAAAATTCAGATGAACAGTCTACAAGGAGACAGAAGAAGTATAACAAAACCAAACCTGTAACTAAATTAGTATCATCTTCAAAGTTATCAACCAGCAACCCTTTGCAGACAGTTATCTCAAGATGGGATCGACAATGAGACGCCTTCACAATCTGGTATTTACAGGTCCACCATTAAAGAAGCTGTTAAACTTAAAGAAGAAATGAACAAAACACTACACTTAAAAAACTGGTTGTTGCATTTTGATGATAAATGTATTGATGACAAGAATATCAAGTGCTAGTGTCAAAGAATGAACGAAGGGTAGTTAAGTTAGAAGCACTAGATCTACCAGACGGAAAAGCAGATACTGTTATCAAAGGAATAACAGCTGTTCTCGATGAACATAGACATCCGCAGGATTTTTCCAGGGAGGGGCAAGGAAGGTATTTTTTCCAGGGGGGGGGGCAAACAAGGCACATTTTCCCCAAAAATAGTGTTACTCCCTAAAAAACATTGCTTAAATTTGAATTTATGGTGTTCATGCAATAATTAAAGCATATTATTGTGGCTAAAATGAAATTATATGTGTGAAATACATAATATTTGGTTGATTTTCATTTTCCAGGGGGGGACATGGCCTTCCCTTGCCCCTTCCGGATGCCCATGTCGATGAATACAATTTATGGAAGAGTATAAAGATGATTGTTGCGGACACTACAAATGTGAACACTGGAAGAATGGGATTGTAATTCAGTTACAGAAACTGAATGCTCAAACGAAACTGGAAGAACCACAATTCGTTGGTTGTCAACATTATGTTCTTGACCAAGTGCTTCCCATAATAATGGATGACGAACTTGCAGGAAATAACACAATACCCAATATCGAATATATATTTATCCCGGAACTTGTAAAGAACTAGGAGCAGCTAAAGCTAAAGATTAATTTCGAGAATGGTAAAGAAGAGATTACTGAAACAGCAGGATGGCGTGATGACATGAAATTTTTATTTCATTTAACCTGGGTTTTCTGAAGAAACTGGAGGATTTCCTGAAGTGAAGTTTCAGAAAATACCTACAGTAAGTAATGCAAGATAGAATTCCTGAGCAATTGGCATTTATTCTTCTACCAGAGCGAGCGAGCGAGCGAGCGAGAGAGAGAGAGAGAGAGAGAGAGAGAGAGAGAGAGAGAGAGAGATAGAGATAGAGAGATATTGAGAGAGAGAGAGACACACACACACACACACACACACACACACACACACTCACTTTGCAAAAGTTGTAGATTCATCTCTTACAGATGGGCTGACCATTGGTTTACTGACCAAATCTACAATCCAGATGATTATCAGAAGCTATGTAGCAGCTTGCAGGTTCATGAAAAAACATTGAACTGTGTGAAAAAGTTTTGGAATCAAGAAGCATCGAGACTGGGAATTCCCAGAATGGGCAATCAAGTGTCTTCAAGATCTTAATAACGTCTGTAAAATGAAAGAGAAACTTCAGCTCAGATTTACTTTGTCTAACAAGACATGATAAGTATGTATTATGCTATTCCTACTTGTAAGTTTGTAATTTTGTATACACGTATATGGTAAAATCGATATTTCAGTTTGGGGATGACCTTTTTCCGAAACTATTAATCCCTTTTTCATTACCTTTGAACAAAAGTTCATCGATTTATGACACAGGAACATGGGGTTACAAAAAAGTCATAACCCTAATGTACATCTTGAATACTATAATAATAATAATAATAATCCGTTGCGCAACAGCCCATGAAGGGCCTAGGCATACCTACCGACTGCCGATCTCCCTCCCACGCTTTCCTTCGTCACCTCTAAGCGTGGAGATCTTCAACCAGTATTGGAATAGTCGGGGGGGTCAGCCCGACGTATCCCCAGCCGTTATAGTAGGTCTCCGTGACCGGCATCTTGAATACTACTATATAGTAATAATATGTAGATTGTTTTCATCCTGATTTTGAGTTCATTAAGTACAGTGTGTTTCAAAAGTTGCATGACCGAAACTTTGATCGCCTGTAATATGAAAACCATAAGATATATTCACACTGGGTTTTCTGCACTATAAAGCCTCGTCCATTGAGATATTTTCCAATGCTTAACATTATTAGTTTACTCCATACAGAAAATTGTATAAAATAATAACTGGCAGAGTGGTTAGCACATCGTGCTATGACGTCAGGGGTCCCGGATTTGAATCCTGGCCTAGGCATGGATGTTTGTGTGTTCATTCATCAATTTCATCATATCAACATCTTCGCAAATTAGCCAAAAGTGGCACAAAAAGCTATGTAAAATAAAGCAAATCAATAACTGGCGGAAGTCAGAATAAATTATTTTTATTATTTCTTTCCAGAAATGCACTTTTCAGTGAGCAAACTGTGTAAGAAGTTTATGAAGGGTCATAATTAGACATCAGATGACTGATAACATGTTACTCTTGTCATTTGTGATCAATATGAGTCATTGGATGGGTTTTGGCTGGTGATTATATGGGTTAAGTAAACAAAATGCCATTTTAGAAGAATAATTTCTTAGCTGGCACCAGCAGGTCAAAACATCAATTTCAAACCAACCGAGAATGAAAGAGAATTACAATTTCCCATAATAAAAGGGGCAGGCTCACTACGAACAGGCAATTACTAGCAGTTAATTTTAACAACTTTAATATGTTTCTTGCCTGTCATAAAACAGAAAAAGAATAAAAAGAAAGCATACAAATACATGAAAAATCTGATGTTTACACCTGTATTGTCAAGGATGGAAATGTACAATGGCTAAGATCAGGTAGAAAAGTTAAAGAGAAGTTGACACAGTTATAGACATTGTTAGTTATCAACAATTGTGTCAACATCTTCACCGCTAAAAATCTGAATTATAGTTCGGCTTCCTTTAGTCAAAACCATGGACAGAAGTGTGCATGCGCCAAGTGGACATGTTCAGTGTCAAAATAGGGGTGACTGCAGAAATCGTAGACTAAAACCTATGAACTTTTGTTTGAAGCCGTGCATAATCCTGGGGCTAGAAAAATGGAAGATACACACATTAGAGCTTGTTAAGTTTTCATTTTTGTGAAGCAATTATTTGTACTCACTTGTGACGTGTAATATGTCGAGTTATATACTTCTTAGTAAACTTAAAAATTGCAATCCTGTGTGATGGAATGACACACAATCTTCAAAATAGTTGTTACAAGTAGAAATATGTTTATATTGTTTACTGTTCATTCTCGAGGTGATTATCGTATATTACTGGGGGTTCACTGATCCTGTGCGCTATAGGGCCAACCGTGCCTGTTCAAGTGGGAAAACCACAAAATATGCTTTCCCTGGTTTTTAAAACACAAGAGTGTACACTATTCAACTCCAGCACATGACATAAGACAGGCATGTCCAGAAACTTCTTTTTTTTTTTTTTTGACATGGTCATAATTTTCACAAATGATATGTATGCAAGAGTGATGAAATCAGGTTCTAAAGACTAGATAAATACTGCTAAATTTTGCAAAAAAAAATTTAGGTGTGCGAGGATATTTTCTCTGCCACTTGCATCAAATTTATTTTCACTTTGCAGGAGTGCCATATTCTCATTACTCGAGTGTTTACATTTCAATAAATAAGAAGGAAAGCAGGATCACTCTTTACAATTTCTGGTTTTTGTAAATCACTATGGTGTCGTCAGTGTATGAAAATACCATATGAACTGGATTTCTGATGCTAATAGAACTGAGAATCAGTTTCATAGAAAAAATAAATACCTATCACCACTTTTTCTTGACCTGAAACATGAACTGCATTATTTGACAATCAAGGAATCGATGCTATTCAGTGATGGAAGTAACCTATTTCAGAGTTCATTTTTCTGAACTTTTAAAAGCCCACTACAATCATAGTCTATATGCACATCAGATGCAGGTTGTACAACTTTGCCTACAGTTAGGTTTTGTTTGTGGCACTTGTGGAAGTGAAGTTCCCAGTTGGGGTAGTCTGAAGTTTGGTTGACCTTGGCATTGTATATGGCAGGTAATGATACCATCTGTACAGTCACTGATGCTTCTGGGTTATAACAATCTCACTGTCTCTCTACGGATTGTTACAACTCAGACTTGTCTGTGACTGTACATTTTTTGATAAAAGTCATGCATATAATACACATCACTCACAAGGAAAGAGCATTGCTTGGGAAACTTAAGTTTGAGATGGAACTATGTGTAGTTGTAGAGTACCCTATGGGTGTATTGATATGCCAGGGTACTAGCTTGCACTATCTAGTGATTTACGAGTTCCAAAGGATTCCAAGTACGTCTCAGGAGATTAAGATATTGTCAGACTTGCAAGTGTCCTGGTGGCAGCATACAAGTTTCACGCACCGAAGATTATGGGTTCGATTCTAGTTTGATTGACCCTATTTATTAATATATTTCTATTATCTTGAGCAGCTATTTATTCGAATGTGCTACACGAATTGTTGAAATATTTTGTTTTTACATGCTTTTACAACAACTCTGGATTGTGTACAAAATAAAAGATGACTTGGTGCATGCAGTAGATGCTGAAATCTATGAATATCACCAGTGGCTACTCGTATCACCTCTTCTGGCATCTAAAGAAGTTCCTCAGCGGCAAGCTTTTCAGCAGCAACAAAGTAGTGAAAACGGGAGTTGGGGAATGGCTTGCCTCGCATGTGGCTGACTTCTATGAGGGGGGGGGGGTCTACAAAAGTTCGTTGCACATTATGACAATGCTTAAATAACCACGGAAACTATGTGGAAAAATAGATTAACATGTTCTCTGCCACGTCGGTCATAATGACAAACTCGTGCACACCGATCATGTCATGTTGGTTATTATGACCGAAACATGAGGCTTGCACTTTGTTTTCCTAGCGTGCCATTGGTCACGCGTCTAACAATGATGCGCATAAGTAAAAGTGTTTTGGCTGTTCTATTTTCTATAGGAAAAAAAAAGCGAAATTTGCGAATTTGCAAAATAAAGTCCAATAACCACTTTTGAGCAGGAGCAGGAACTGGTGAAACCACCCTGGCAGGAAATGTATTAAGGCATGTGCAATCTGATACAAAATTAGTTTTCAGTAAAAATTTGGCAGTGCAGTTTCTTTTTTGGCAAAATGGACATTACTACATGGGGTGTTTATTATTTAAGCCTCTGTTCAGATATCAATTGTCTTTCACTGGGCTACATCATAAATGCAATTCATGTTTCACTGATCAATTAAATATTCACATCCACACACGAGAACTTGATAAAAGGGATAAAATTAAATAAACACATGCATGCCAAGCACTTTCATATATTAAATTATTTTTGAAAATACATTTATACTTGGCATGTAAGTACTCTGGTACTCACTAAAAACTGTAAAAATGCACCTAAAGGAAAACATACATAATATAGATATTCTTACGACTGGTTGAAAATGCTCCTGTTAAAATTGGGGACACTATTAACATTATGTTTCTTGAAGATGCGTATTGCAACATAACATCACAAAAGCCACACGCACAGGGAAATAACAGTTCTTTACATTGAGATCAATAAAAAAAAATATATATGTATGTATATTCAACAACAAAACATTACTAGTGGGTCAGGGAAAACAAATTCTTGCATCGGAAATTATATTGTACAATTTCTGTATTTCTTTTTGTTCTTTTTTTTATTTATTCATCCTCATACTCACACACACACAAACGCAAACATACACACACACAAAACTTTAGACTATAACAAGCTCATATGTGATGGAAAAGTTCAAGTCAAACTGCACATGCAGTGAGTATGTAATAAGGTTACTACCTTATCCAAAATTATTTGGAAAATAAGCCCAACTACGACTAGACTTCCAATACCTATGAGAAAAACTGAATTGTCTTGTATTCTTAAGAAATGTTGCAAAAACAATGTACTAAATCATTGGACGTTTAGAAACGGCTTACAAATTCATTCTTTGACTTCTCTAATAGTAAAATTGATGTTACAATTATCATTCAATAAACTATAATTATAATTTGTAATCATGTGTTGGTAAGCTAAAAAAACATGCAGGCTAGGAACAAAAGAACACCAAATGCTACTGAAATTTAAACAAGAAAACCCTACAGTCTTACACATTTCCTATGCAGAAGTTCTGCTGTAACATGCATTCAAATGATGTAAAATTACTGTTATCATGTGGTAGGTGTATTTTTAGTGAGTGCATTTATAACTAGAGATATGTTGCTGCAAATTTGTATTCTTGTCTTTAAGAAAATTTGTCTTTTGAGACCATTAAGCCAAAGATTTTAAATTCCTGTCCCCCCAGACAGTTCAAAACATGAACAATTTTACATGCCTTTACATAATGTTGGTCTTTTTATTTTGAAAAATATACATAGCTCTAAGGACAGTTTATGGTGCTTCAAATTTTAAAAATTCCTATACTTATATATAGAAATAATTCGCGCTCATGCACGAAGTTATCACTTGTAATTTTCCTTTGTAACAAGATGTTATGTACTACTCACGACCATTATACCTTCAACTTATACCTATGCATTTCATATTACTATACTAAGTTTTTTTTACAAGTAACAGCGACAATCCTATCTTGTGTTTCCTTTTTAAAAACTGGACTAGGGCGGATGCAACAAAAGATAATATATCTTAGGTTGCAAACCTATTTAGAATTTACGGAATGCAATACATACTCGCTTCCAAAATATGATTTAAGCATTCAGTATCAAAGCATTTTTGCATAATAAACAAACCAACTAACCTTGAAGAACCCTGCCAACTTACACATTCAAATTCCTTCAAAATAACAGCCATAGTAGGAAAAACAAAATTTCCTCCTACGCTATCTGCAACGTTCTAAAACTTTTAAAATGTACTAGCATTTTTATTTGGTACAATATAATTAAGACGTTAACTATTAACAACATTTTACAGGAAGAAATTTCTTTTAATACACATCATTCACGATCACATTCACCCACACAATTTACTTCTCAAACTACTCAGCATCGATCAGACGATGGTCAGGAATCATTTGGATCACTACATTTCCCCCGTTGGAAAAAAAAAAGTGTTTACATTTACATATATTTATATATATATTATATACCATTAATTGTAATTTTTAATATATATTTTTTTTTTACACATTGGGTTTCCAGTCCAGTGGATGCCAGTCATAAAATGTACCATTTGGTGATTTCTTTTGTCAAGTGAATATCAGTGCATGAAAACAGCCTGCTGATGTCGGCACTGCCAAACGAATGAAAGACTTTCTTGGAACCCCTTTTTCCTAATTCTTTGGGTTACACTGGTGGAACTAGCTTTTCAACAAAAACCTTCAAATCTCTCATTTCCTAAAAGAAAAAGAAGAAAAAAGAGAGTTTAAAAGAAATGTTATTGCATAATGACTCTACATAATTTATGACTACAACTTGTGAATCACAACGATTGAAATACAATATGGAATCACAAATTGTTACGGGATGATATCTTCGTATCATAGAATCTTTGCATGAAAGATAGGATATATTTCGGAGGTTATTCAATCTGGAAACATAAAAGTGATTCTTCTTCTAATTTTTTTTTAGGTTTCTGCACATGAGTTATGTAAGAATTTGCATGTATCTACACACAAGCCAATGTCACTGCAAGTGTAAAATATGATATATTACGAAATACAGTGACAACACAAATCCATTTTACTTTTGGATTTGAAAATAGCACATAACTGTGAATTCTTCATTGTACCTCAAAAATATTTTTTGTGTAATATTCTGTAAACAAATGTATCTGCAAAAGACCTAAAACATACTTTTAATGTAGAAACTGATATTTGGGTTGTATATTCAAGTCCATGACAAAAAACTTCAACTAAGAAAAATTTGAATAAAAGCATTGTTCTTGGCAAAATTTGGGATATTCCTTACATTGCACAGGTAAAATTGTTTCTGGAACTTAGATGCATAAGCTAGAATGTTGTAAACTACCATAGGTAAGATTTTTTTACACAATATTTTATTGAGTAATGTATTCATTTTAGCCTCTTAATTGTGCATAACTGATCGAGGCAATTCCATAATCATTGAAATTTTTCTCATCTAATAAACAAAACTACCTTCTTTTAAAAGATTCTTATGTACTGCCAATGAATGGATAGGGGACATTGAAATATTGAGAATGAAACATGACATATGATAATGAGACATGTCTTGGATTATTGCAAAGCAGTGTAGAAATATTTTGTTGACAAAACCAAATTCTTTTCATTCTGTGTTGAACACGTAGCGATACGAGGGTTGTTCGGAAAGTTCTAAGAATCGGTCAGAGATGATGTTGCACTCGGAACAAAAGCATGTGCTTTAGAAGGCCACATCTGTTCTCAACGTGCAGGGAAAATTTCATCGTCACTCTTCCAATAATCTGGTTTCCATAGGCACGTGAAGGAGCAAAAGTGCAAGTGACATGAAAACATGGAACAAAAGGAAGTTTGTGTGGTCATCAATTTTCTGGTGAAGAAGGAATTAAATGCACCAGCCATCAAAGCCGAATTGGACACAGTGCTGGGAGACTCTGCCCCATCATTTGCAATTGTTAGCAAGTCGACGACGCTGTTCAAGCTGGGACGGGACAGCTTTGAAGATGACCCCTGCAGTGGATGTCCGCCAACCGCCATCACACCAGAAACAACCGATAAAGTCCATGATATGGACTTTAGGTTAATGTGTCATTCGTCATTAAATGGTTAAAAAAAATAATCCTAAAATTCACAATAGACCAAAATTGAATAATTAACATGAAGATACACAAGTTCTTACATAAAGTTTAGGCACTTTTAGTGTTAATACTCAGGAAACCTAATTTTGCTTATTAGTAACAAAATGCATTAAAACAGAAAACCTCCTACCTCATCTGAGGATGTATGCATCATTCCTCTGTATGTTTTGAATTCAGATTGCTTTACAATTTGCTTCAGTAATGAAGCTGTCATCTGTCCCCACTTGTAGGGTACAATTGGATCACAATCACCATGACACTGGAAATAAGGGATGTCCTTATTGGCCACAGCAGCCTGCAAAAAAAACACAACCAATCAATTTAACAACAGAGTAGTTCGGTAATACATGAAGACACTTAATTGTAAGACTTAATATTAGTTTCAATATAGAATCTATCAGGTTTATTTTTTACAGACACCAACTAATACTTATCCGGAATCTGTGGTCCACAAAAATGCCACATGGCACTGTTGAAGTCTAAATATCCTGGAAATTGTGCAAAATGTGTAATTTTCTTAATTCTTGCAATACATTGGGGGATAAATTGATTTTGTGATTAAACAATTGTCTCTTGTGGAATTATGAATAAAGGAAAACTCTGGTAAATTGATATAATACAGTTCAAATGGAAGATTATGTTGCAATTTGTAAATACTCAACAATTTTGAATTGTTACAATTTTTGAGTATTGGTGGGAATCGGTAAGAATATGATTGTTGTTGATTTGGTGTTTTAAGTCCACTTTATGCACAGTAAAGCTAATCGGGACTGGACCTATAGTTTAAAGTGGGATCCGAACCACTATGTACCTCCACCGGGAACCCTTGTTTACAAGGCGACGACGCTACCACTGCACCATCAGGGAGGCCTGTAAGAATATGAGCATTAGTATCGGTTCAGCACTAAATACTATATTTTAAGTCAAAATAAAGTGAAGCTGTTATGTATAATTCTTTTTGTATGTATGTATGAACAGGGAGACTATTTCAGTTGTTTACCGCTCGAGCGTCAGCCACTCGACGGCCCCTTCATGCAACAGGTCCCACCAAATTGCGTTACAGGAAGTCCGTAATAGAAACCGCATGTTTTGTAATGTTTCCACTTTTCACAATTACACAATTACAATTTAAATAAGCACGTGCCTTGTCGCAAGGATGCTGGGAAAGGTGTCCTACCAAATACAAATATTTCTAGCACCTTATTTCTGACATCTTATCTTAGCACATCGCTACTTTATCCTCAGTTGCTGCGAGAGCGCCGGCAGTTTATCAGGGGAGTTGTCAGCCGCGAGAGGCACTTCACACTGCAAGAATGCGACACCTGTCGGCAGTGATGCCAAACGCAGGGACATGTCCCTACGCATAGGGACTTTTCACTATATTTCGCCCACGTAGGGACAGATTTTGTTAAATGAGGGAAAACGTAGGGACTTTTTTCAATCTTGGATAATAACATTTTATTGTGCAAAGCTTACTCGCCAATCAGTTGCCCTTTCTTTGTGCTCGGTTTGGAATGAATGGATTAGTTTATCTGGATACTTTAGCGAGGAGGAGAAAAAATAACTAACTAACAAATCTCAATCAGAATTTTGGAACATGTTATCAGTTACCAAGAACTTTCAAGGCAAGTTCTTTTTTGAAAACATTTCCACTCTCACGAAAATAGTGCTAACATTGCCACATTCTAATGTGGAAACGAAAAGAATATTTTCAATGTTAAGTGATACAAAAAAAAAAAAAAAAAGAAATAAAATGGGACCAAAATTGTTCACTGCAGAAAATACAGCATCACCAACCAGCATACAGCAGCAGCATGTATGACTTCAAATAACATAATCAACAGTAAACGACTCAACGATATTCATTAGGGGTGTGCGGGATCCCGAAAAGTCAGGACTGGGATCGGGAAAAAAATTTCCCATCCTGATCCTGACTTCGGGAAATGACTTCCTGACTTTTTGGGATTCCAAGCAGTCAGGGAAATACCAAATGGTCACTTTAAAAAGTCATTAATTCTCGACCTTTTCTGCATTGTAAGTTTCTGGAACTTATCGGAAATTGTAAGTTTTTATTCTAGAAATGCAAAAACCTTACACTTAAAGTGAAAATGACGTGTAGAATTCAGAGATTTCTAGAGCTTCGGGAAATTTCTAACATTTCCCGACCCGAAAATTTTCTACTTGGTCGGGAAATTGCAAATTTTTCCATCCCGAATGTCGGGATTTAAAAAAATTCCCATCCGATGCCGTCCCAACCCAAAAAATTCTGTCCCGCACACCTCTATTATTCATTAAGGCAAGAATTTACAATACCAGACCCTTCTGTAATTTCTATGCTACATCTTATACTCACGAAATAATTAGTCGTGATGATTTATCTCAAGTTAACATGTTGGGGGTGTGGTGAAAAAAATTGTTCATTAACGTGCAGAAGTTGTAAAATAAGCGTTTCAATTCTCGCAATGATTCTCCGTATACAAGTATGGTAGCCATATTTGTTGATATGAACAATTGACGTTCGCTGTCTACAGCATTGCCACACTCTTGATTTCATACTTGGAGAGCATGGATTGTGTAAGAATGGCGGAAGAGAACAGTAAAAAAAAAGTTGTTAATGTTGTACAGATTGTTAGGTTGAGTGTGCAGGAGGATGGCCGTGGGCTAATTAATAAACTTATGGATTTCGGTATATTGCCCAAAGAAGGTGCTTACATGTGACAGCGACAATCACGATGTAGAAGAACATGTGGAGTGTGGACTGATTTGATTACAAGTAAGTTTGGCAACAGAGCATCGATCGTAAAATTGCAGGATACGAAAATGGCATCTTTGATGATGAATGTTTGCCGTTAAAGTGCTACGAAAACAAGATTTTTTATCGGTTGGTAATCATAATTAGCTCAAAACCATTCACGGATAGCCCCACTGACCATTCTCGGTAAGGTTAGGTTAGACAAGGCAAACATAGTTAAAATTTGGGGTCGAAAAACCATGCACGGGTAGCCCCACAAACCATTCACGGATAGCCCCACGAACCATTCAGGTAAGGTTAGGTTAGGATAGGCAAACATAGATAAAATTTGGGATCGTAGTAATATCAGGAATGTATATTTCGTTTTAAGTATTGGAAATACAAAATCTTCCGGTAAATAATAAGCAATCATGCAGATCGCGGATCGCTCAATTTAACTTATTTTGCAACCACCCATTTTAACTTCAAATTCATGATTAGGAGGCCTCAATTAGTGAGTATGCGAAATATTACAAAAATCGGGGAGGGGTTCTGTATTGTAAATTCGCTCCTTCATTAATTGTGGAAGCACCGAGCAGAAAGATTTGGTAAGTAAATGTGTATATTTTATCTTCTGTTTTGCATGCTCATGAGGTGTTGTTTTTTTTTAGTCGCTTTACTTGGCGTAGGGACATTTGGTTAGTTGTATGGACATTCTGACTACGTCTGTAGGGACATTGCCGAAAAATGGTTAGCAACACTGTCTGTTACCAGACGTTGTGAGTGTACGCTCATGTTCACTTCTGTATGTGTTTATCAGAACGAGTGTTGTTTATACTGTGTATTGAGTTGGGTCTGCTATTCAGTGCTAGTGCTTTATTGTGTGTTAATTGTTATTCATTCATTAGTTATGCCGCTAAACAAATATAGTCTTGAACAAAGAGTTTTTATGTACGATAATATGGTCAGGCAAATACGAGAGACAGGATATCTTGAACCTAAGAAACGTATTGTATTGCTGTTGAAGGAGGTCATTTTCAACATCTCTTATAACACATGAGATTAGTGATCATTAGAGCCCGGATTTCTTTGCAAAATGCATGTTTCATGTAGCATGCAAAAACTTATGGAAAATATTTTTTTCTTTCAAACGAACTTGTAAAGAGTCTTTTGAGATGCATATGATAGCATATATAAGTACATATTTTGAGTGAATTTTGTTTTGCATGCATATTTCGAATTTTATTGCTACATACTAGCATATTTCATAGTCTATCAAGAGATAATAGCGTTGATTTTGTTGCTCACAATAGTTTGTAAATTCACTTTCGACTGCACGGCGATAACCGAATGGCGAACATACCAATCTAATATACAATATACACTATAATTTTTAAAGTTTTTTTTCAGCATTTTATGTAGAGCT
Organism: Lepisma saccharinum; assembly: GCF_977018435.1. NCBI lineage: Eukaryota > Metazoa > Arthropoda > Insecta > Zygentoma > Lepismatidae > Lepisma > Lepisma saccharinum. The sequence goes on from NC_139229.1 coordinate 17,526,260, forward strand.
TTTTAAACAACAGCGATCTAGCACCTTCTGATGCTTTTACAACTGTCAACTAGCGCGAAGCCTTTCTCGCGACTTGGCAACTATCTGGAAAGGGTTTCTGCTGTCAGTATCAAAGGAGTTCACGAACGTGTAAGTGTTATTTTGTATTGTGTTAAACATGCCACCTGAAAAATCAAGTAAGGCAGTATTGTTGCGTAAATACGTACAAGAATTTGGAAGTAGTGTATTTAAAGAAGATGGGTCAGTTTTGTTCTGTGTGGTTTGCGAAAAAAGTGTTTTAGCAGAGAAAAAATTTCAAGTTACTCAACATGTCAATACAGCAAGACACAGGGAAGCCCTTCAAAGAAGATCGCACAGTAAACAACAACTGCTTACTACCGCATCCACTAATTCAACATCTGAATGCACAGTAAGGGATACATTCTATGTAGATCTGTGTTCTGCGTTTGTGAGTGCTAATATTCCTTTGTGGAAACTGAGCAATGCCCATCTACGAGGTTTCCTTGAAAAGTACACGGGAAAGAAGGTGCCAGATGAATAAACGCTACGTAAAAACTATGTGCCTGTTTGTTTAAATGAGGTCATGGGAGAAATTCGGGAAGCGTTGAAGCACGAGAAAATATGGGTGTCTATCGATGAGACTATTGACGCGGCGGGACGTTGTGTTTGCAATGCTGTTGTTGGTGCAATGAAGGCGAGTGGTAAACCCCACTTACTGAATATCGAGGTGTTTGAGAAAGTGAATCATTCCACAATTGCCAAATTCTTTAACGATTCGTTAACTTTGTTGTGGCCAGATCACATCCAGTATGACAATGCGCTACTGTTTGTTACTGACGCGGCCCCGTACATTGTCAAAGCAAAATCTGGTTTGAAAGTGTTGTATCCTAAATTAGTCCATCTGACTTGTCTTTCACACGGTCTTCATCGCGTAGCAGAAATAATCAGATACCAATACCCAGAAGTAGAAGCACTTGTATCAAATGTAAAGAAAGTATTTGTGAAAGCTCCTTTGCGAGTACGTCTCTTTCGCGAACTGGCGAAAAATGCTCCGTTACCTCCGCAACCGGTATTAACACGATGGGGCTCGTGGCTAGAAGCTGTGTCGTATTATGCAGAAAATTTCAATGAACTGAAGGCAGTCATAGACTCACTAAAACCAGAAGACGCAGCCGGTATTTGTGTGTCACAGAAATGTTTCTCTAGAAGTGGCATTGAGAACGAAATTAAGTACATACACAACCACTTCTCGAGTATACCTGCAATTATTACACAGTTAGAGTCCCGTAATAATCCTTTGCAGCATTCACTCTCCTTGTTGGGCAAAGTATTGCAAACTTTGTCCAGTGAAACTCACGGTGTTGCCAAAATAGCGTCAGAAAAACTTTGCCAAGTATTAGACAAAAATCCGGGGTACAGAACAATCTGTGAAATTGCAAATGTACTGAATGGTGAAAATGTGCACTTGGAAGAGGACCTAACACAGGAGGAAGTTTGGTGTTTCTCATATGCACCAGTGACTTCTGCTGATGTAGAAAGGAACTTCTCGATCTACAAAACGTTTCTCACTGATAAACGCAGAGGGTTTACAGAAGAAAACCTAAGGAAGACGTTCATAGTTCATTGCAACAGAGGTCATTAAGGTAAGATGTTTGGAAAAAAAAATAATTGTTCATTCATATCTTAGTGCATATTTTTGATATTTTTCGTGCATATTTTGCTGTTTGTTTGTGCATGGAAATCCGGGCTCTAGTGATCATCATTTTTATTACTTTTAAATATCATTTTACGCTTTTGGTTTGCTATATGCACCGGGATGCTGTCTTCCCTATCTGTCAACTGAGGATAAAGTAGCAATGTCTAATCTAAGATTAGATGTTAGAAATATTTGTATTTGGGAGGACACCTCTTCGAGCATCATTGCGACAAGGCACGTGCTTATTTCAATTGTAATTGTGAAAAGTGGAAACATTACAAAACAAGCGGTTTCTGTTACGGACTTCCTGTAATGTAATTTGCCTGGATCTGTTGCATGAAGGGACCGTCGAGCAACCGACGCTCTGGCGTTAAATGACTGAAATAACCTCCCTGTACGTATTGCTAGCTCGCACTTTAGATTTTTGCTAGTTTATGATTGTTACAAGAATTTCAACATGCTTTTTGATGTAATTCTTCAGAACACATGCTCCCTTCACAAAACATTTATTTGTAGTATGTTCCATGTTACAGTTATAACAATACAATAAATTTAGCAAAAAAAAAAAAAAAGAAAAGATATACAATGGATCTTATGAATAATGTTACATCGTTTGAGCCAACACAGTTAACTGTGAAATGTGACAATTTTTCACGACTAAAACTATATTCTAATGAAATCCTTCACAATGTACTTCGTTCAGCCCTCAACTATGCATAAATTAATTTGTTTTGAAGTGTAGTTCGCCTAGCAGTCTTCAGATGGCAGCACCATATAGCCATCCGTATTCGCGAGTGCAAACTTCAGCATACACCAGATACAGAACGCCTGACACAACAGCAAGAAGCACAAGCAACATGCAAGTGCAACAGTACGGTTAACGTACTGATGAAGGATGAACATTACGATTCCAGTAATGAATTTCAAGTTTAAACATTCATGCAAGCTTATTCATGCAACGGCGAAGATGGGATGTAAGCACTTTGGTTTGGTTTCACTGCGTACGATGATGATTGATTTAGCGATACAACGAAGCCAGACAGTGAAGAATGCCACGTTCCATTTCATTGAACCCTGAGTTGCCCTATTTCTTAGGAAATAGGAGTGTGTTAGAGATTTGTGGGGGCAGAATTTCAGCACCTTTCCTTGAGTCGCCGAAAGAAGCTATTTCCAATTGCCGGATGAGAAGCTCTGACAATCACGAAGGTGCTTTCCTTTATTCTGAAGACCATTCCATTATCTTACCATTCGGTAATGCTGCAACCAGTCAAATAATAACAGGTACATGCAGTGGAAATTATGGGCGTCTGGTGAATTTGAATGTGTCCCATACGACGTATGTTCCGCAAGTAATATGGTGCAAAACTCTGTAAACATGCTTGCATCTTTGAATTAATGTTGTGCATTTATCAAGACCACGCATCACAAATGAAGCATTCCTAAACTAATTGATAGTATATTGTGAATCTTTTTGCGTAATATTTGAAGGTGCTAAAATTTACATTAATCAGAACGTTCACCGATTCGGATTACTTCCTTACTTTAAACGTTTCATTGAGCGTGCACAACTATAAATAGGATGCATAATTCAAGTTTAAAATCCCGTAGAACAAAAAAAAATAATTTAAAAATAAGAAAATTAAGATTTCGTTGTGGCATTCCACAACTATGCTGCTGTTCTTGTGAAACAAGTGATCTTAAGCGTACAGTTCCTTGTATATAAAAATGCAAATAAGACCAAGGACATTAATCTGCATATCTCTCTATTCCTAAGTAATCATAATTTTAGTAGTCATCTCACATCATAGAGCATCTGGTCGAGTAGGTTAAATGATAATTAAAATATTGCATAAAAACTTTAAGATTAAAATCTACGTACTTTGTCGTACCTGAAATATTTAAGATGCATTTTTGCATATTTTGGAGATTGATGTTCTAAACAAATGAAAAAAGAATACCTATGAGAAATTATTGTATTTCGCTGGTCAAAATTATTCTTGGTTAAGGTATTTGAAAAAGCGCATGAAGCTCTAACACTAATTTCTTCTTGATCTCAGTTATTCATTTTATCCAATCTCGAATCCAGTAAATTATTCATGATTATTACTGATGAGATAATGTACAAATAAAACAAACACAAAGTTAATTGACCTCGTTGTTAGTTGTTAATTTGCCAATAGCATATTCTCATGATTGATACTTAAACTTGAATAAATCAATGGCATTGTTAACATTACCTCTTGCATTATTATTGAACTACGGTTATGAATAAGAAAGAACTTTAAATATATATTTTGATGTACGGTGATGGGTGTAGTAGTAGATTAGTAGATGCAAATGATATGTTGTGCATTTTCTTAAATGAAGTACTGTGCAGTAACCATATGTTGTTGGAAATATTATTTTGAACTACATAAACTTCCCTTCCATATTAGACCCTGCATGGTCTAGACCCTGCATGGTCTATGTAATGAGGTTCCTTACGGGCATTGAAGTGTCACATAACATCGTGACAATTACTTCGATCGAAAAACTATTGTGCGTTCTGCAAAATTGAGAACTTACATACCAGCCTCTCTTACACCTTCCAAATCTACGAACCAACACAGAACGTCACAGAAACTAGCAACAATTTTTTGACTGAAAATTAAAATTCTCAAATTTTAAATATAAATCCCATATATCAGATCGGGTAATACAGGCATGTCAAGTATCTCTGTGATACTCAATGGGCATTTACATGACAGCTTCTGCTTCACTGATAACCTTAATAACATATGTACATATCTGGCACCACTACTTTCATTAGAAACTACTTATAACAAGTGAAACATATACAATGACTCTTTTTAATTTAAACTCCAAGGGGATGTGAAAAACATTCGAATTATCCAAAATTCGAATCAAGAAAAACATCACATCATTAAAGATGGTTTCAAGGGGAATAAACTTCTTTTTGAATTATGTAGTAATTAGAATTATCTCAAGATTGAATTAAAGAGAGTCCACTGTATTAATTAAATATCTTCTGAAAATCACGTGGAATATCATGCCATCAACCATAATAATTTTCTCTCCAGCAATGCCATGACACTTGCCTCCCATAGATGTTATATTCTGTGCCCAAATTCTTAACTGAGTAAGGTTTTGATTGACTGATTTATTTATTTTACTTTGCTTTTGTGCCACTTTTGGCTAATTTGCGAAGATGGAGATGAGTGATGACATGATGAAATTGATGAATGGACACTCGCAAACATCCATGCCCAGGTCGGGATTTGAACCTGGGACTCCTGGCATCTGAGTAAGGTGAAAGCTTGCTTGTGGACCAATTCAGCTATACTCATTGAGGGCTTAGATACTTGACATGCCACACAAAAGATCATTCGGATTCCCTACTGACAGGACCACCACATCTAATCAAGTTGAAATTTTACACTGCATAAACGTAACATCCCATCATCGCATCAAAGCTTCAGAAAAAACATATCTCACCTGTGTACACTATCGAAAAAAGAATTAATACACAATTCAGTAACCTTGAAAACACAAACAACTACAAATGTACTTCCACCTTTTGCATACTTACAGCTGGAAAATGCTTATGAAGTGGAAGCCAACACGAGAGTGCTATAACTCCGGCAAGCTGCTGTGTGAACTTAAGGGCGGAGTACAGTGCAAGGGCACCTCCTTGTGAAAACCCACCAAGCACAATCCGGTTTGAAGGTATGCCATTTTTAATCTCCTGGTCAATCATTCCGTGGACAATTCCGGTAGCTCTCTTAATTCCCTCCTCGTCCTCAGGTCCATTAGGGTCAAGGGTTCTAAGGTCAAACCTGCAATTGACATGTGAAAGATTCATTAATTACATGTCCAAGGCAAATAAATGTTAAAACACCTATTCAGTGGGGGAAAATAGTCAAAGGATAAAAATTACTGACGTAAGTGACTAAAAGAACTGACAAAATACAGAATTAATTACTGACCAATTTAATTACAGTCATACATTAATTACATTACATAAATTAGCATTTTGAAAAAGAAATTGGATTACTGTAAAAAAATATATTATCTGGCCTCCAAATTCCTATGACTAGCCTTTGTACATTTTTTTTATTGAGCACAAAACTAATGTTTTTATGAAGATTAAAATAGGTTTTTACTGTACAAAAACATTTACTGAAAAAATATTCCACTTAGAAACAACAATTAAGAGAACAAAACATAATAACTAGAAGGTAAAACTTATTTTTATTTATTTTTGAGGATAAAAGTAGTAATTAATTAATGCTTTCATTTCTCAATAGTTTTCTGCACTGATTTAGCATGCATATTTCTTATTGTCTTCTTCCATTAGACCATGTTACTTGCATACACATGGATTTCCGCAGGAATTTTTCCAGGGAAGGCCAAGCAATGTATATTTCCAGGAGAGGGGCCAAACAAGGCACACATTCATAGCGTTGTACCAAAAAAAAAATATCCTTCAGTTTGAAATTATTGAGTTCCTGCAATTCCCTTTCAATAATTAACACATATCTCTGTGACTGGAATGAAATTATTTATTTACGACTTTGTTTACATGGCGAAGTTCAGGCATTAATGCCTTCTCTTCCACTTAACCATTAATTACAGGGATCATTTTTTTGCAGTAAATTGTATACAATTAAAAAATTAAAAAAGATAAATGAAAAATAAAATAATAAAAGAAAAATAAAGTAATGAAAGTAAAATGAAAATAAAAATGAAAGCAATACAGTTTGAATACGAGCAGTCAAGCCCTGGATTAACCATTAATTAATTACGTACATTGCTCATTATTTTTACTAACACAATGAAAAAATGTAGTTTAGAAGAAATTAAAAATAAAAGCAATACAGTTTCTACATGCAGACACACACACACACACACACACATTCACAGACAAGTACCTACATAGAAAGCATATTTCGTGGGCTAAATGTATAACTTATTTCTTTCTGGGAATTTAATCTAGGACCAATTGTTTAGCATGTATAATTTTAATTGTCTTTTGAATGTTACAACTGAGGAGGCGGCTTGGATTTCGGGGGGAAATTTGTTCCAGTGTCCTGCAGAAGTAACGGTAAGCGAATTGGCGTAGAAGTTAGATCTGTGGATAGGGATGGATAAGAGAGATTTTTCACATGATCTGGTGTTGCGGGAGTGAAAGTCCGAAAGATATTGAAACCGCCCGGAAAGGTGTTTTGGATCTTTTATTTCTAGGACTTTGTACAGTAGGACAAGGTTGTGGTAAATCCGTTTATCACTTAATTTCAGCCACTCGACCTTCGCACAATACAGTGTCAAATGTTCGGAATATTTTATGTCGAAAACGAAGCGGACACATGCGTTCTGGATTCGCTGAAGGCGTTTAGCTTGCACACAATTAACGTCCGAGTAAACAGTGTCACAGTAATCAATAATAGGAAAAACAAGAGATTGGACAAGTTTGGTTTTTATACGTTTGGGGAGGAAGTTTTTAAGCCGGTAAAGAGAGTGTAGTGCACCGAAAGCTCTTTTACACACGGAGTCTACGTGTTCTCTCCAGGTAAGATTATTGTTTAGCGTAATTCCCAGATTTTTAACCGTGGTAGAGAGAGGCAAGTGTATATCGTTGACCGTAAGATTAGGGAGATTTAATTCGTCAATTCTGTTCAGAAACTTTGGGGGGCCTACGAGCATACACTGGGTTTTGGTCGGGTTGACTTGCAAGCCGTGGTCTACAGACCACTTGTTGATTTTTTTCAGGTCGTTGTTTACACGTTCGGTTGCATTCAATATTTCTTGAGGAGGGAAAGAAAAGTAGTAGTTAATATACAGTGTAAACAGGAGGGGGCCCAGTACGGTGCCTTGAGGGACGCCACAGGGGATGCTTTTCCAGGATGATCTTCGCTGTGGGTCGACGACACATTGTTGACGTTGGGAAATATATAATTTTGATTGACTTTCATTTTTCAAGGGGGGGCGCATGGGCCCTCTTGTGGACATCCACTGTTATACATTATCTGGAATTGCAAACTGAAGTCCTGCAAGATGACTCCAGGAAGGAGTTGAAAGCACGGGACCAATTTTAATGCCCCTTTGTGTTGTGTATTGTTTCAATAAATTAACGATGTATTCCCCAGCAGTCTTCAGGTATCACACAAAATGTAGCAGTGAAAACAAGAAATAACAAATTGCCGTATTGTTACTTTTGTTATTTAGTATGGCTTTTCTGCCACTTTTCTCCAATTCCAACCATGATTAGATGAAACTACCAAGCCATCATCAAAACCCAAACTTTACTGACCAATTTTCTAAAAAAAATGAAAGATGAAAAAGTTGACTCATACTGATTCTACTGATCATTTTTCACCCCTGTGTGCATCATATGTTATTTCAGTCCAAAATGTGTTCTCATTTTAGCTTTATTAGTACACTTGACCCTCTGTCCCCATCAAAGTGAAATATTTTACATACTTTATGAATGTTTTCAGTTGTTTTTAGCTGACGGAAATGTGTTATTGTGAAGTAAAGCATGTCTGATACCTAACTGTGAAGCAGAACAGCCCAAAGACTTTGCGTAAGTGCAACACAACATTCCACAACAGCCGCTACAATTTTACATTGTTAGGTTAGGATTGTTAAATTTGGACTGATAGTTATTTTTTATGTGTTCTTTCGCTATTTGAGTGTGCATAAAAACAGTCTACTAATACAAAACAGTGATGCACGATGGTAGGTTTTTATATACTTGAGATCAGATATCTCTGTTATTTTTTTTGTTTTTCTGCACACTGGAACCAATTTTACATTATGTAAAACTTCAAAATCCGTCGATTAAAAAAAGTCAACATAATTCTTCAGGAGGTAAAGTGGGCCAACAGCCCCACTATATCTTCTACAGTGGTATTTCAAATCTTAATGACCCACATACGAGGGTTACAGCAAAGGCAACATTTTTTTCGCGAGAATGCGGGACCAGCACAAAAATCCGAAATATACAAATGGAAGGGGGCAGTGTATGGTATTGTGGAATGTATGTACAGTGCAGATCTAGTGTACCAAGTGTGGGATAGGGAAGCAAGAAAACATCCTTAGAGATAGCATCGTGCCACATGTGTTACAAGTCTGAAATCACAGGAATAAAAGAGGTGCATACTATGGTATGACACTTTCTCCCACAGTTTCCACCTGTGACATTTCCTTCCCGAAGAATGGCTATTTTTACACGAACGCTGTTAACGCCATGGCACGATGGTTGACTTAACAATGAATTACCACTGCCCTCTACAATAACCATTCATCATACTGCCATTTAGTGGTGTGTCCACATACTACGGGTGTCATGTTCACGAGCGGCAAGGAACAGCATTAGCACCTTGGGAAATACATGTTAACATCACCAAGCCTGGCCTGTGTAACCTATCCGAGTATGCATATAATAGCTTGAATAGACAAAATTTAAACTGCCTATCATATTTACATGCTTATTTCAGCTATTATATGCCTGCATGGATAGGTTAGGTAGGTCAGGTTTGGTTCTGTTAGCATGTATTTCCAAGTTGCTAATACTGTCCCTAGCCGCTCGTGTCATGTTCTCAGGAACATACAATCTTATTGTGCTACCATCGTTTAACTTTGAGAAAAAATACAGTTGCCATGACTTTTGCTTTAACCCTCGTATATTAAAGAAGGAGAGAAACGTGTCATTTATTAAATATAATATTTACAATGTTGCTTAACATCTTGCAAATTATATTATTATGAAACAGGTGGTAGAATGGATGATACTTTATTAACATGCCCTTCGACATATTCAATAAGTTTATACAAGCAACATGCACGTAGCAATTCTTTCAACTTACCATGATGGCATTCGGAAACCTGCATTCAAAGTGACGGGCATTGTTTGACTGAAATGTAAAGAAAATTCTGTTTACACTGTTTAGCAAGATATAATATAGGCTATGAATATATGTTTACCTAATTTTCTGGCACATTAATTTTGAAAGCACGTGGAGAGATTATGATCATGGTATTACACTTACCCTACACAAAAAATAAAACTCTCCTCTGAAATCACCCACTCTGGTCTCCCACGTGGCAGTCAGATGTCTTGCTGACTGAATCATCACGGTTATTCAACATAGGCAAAATATTTATGAAATTATTGCAGAGCTGAATGAGGACTACATTATAAAATATTGTACGGATTAGTTACATTTTTAACTTTTTATTCTTATATGTAAATACCTTAGATTGGAATTTGTTAATGTGATGTTACAATAGGGTGGTATGGTTCAAATAATAAAATTATGAACCATACCAGATATAACTAAATTAGGGATGACTGACTAGTCACAGGCAGCCCTATTATACGAATTATAAACACACAGAGAAAAGTTTAAAATTTCCATATCTTTACTTATCACTGAATCAAGTTGACTGAATTCCCCATTTTTGTAAGTGTCCAGGAATATTACTACGACCCCCCCCCCCCCACTTTCTCCCTGTAAATAGTGATAAGTCCACGAAGTGAGGACAAGTTCCATGCAAAATATTCAAGACCTTATGAAAACATTACATACAATTGCAAAAAATAGAAGCTACTTGCAGAAGAGTAATTAGTTGATTTCATTTTTGTTATTGAGTGTCGCTTTCTGCCACTTCTGACTAATTGTGATGGTGGGGATGAAATTGATGAAGGAACACCCAGAACGGGATTTGAACTCGGGGACCCCTGGCGTAGCAGCATGCTGTGCGAACCTCTCTGCCATGGAGGTCAGCAACTGGTGTCCCAATAGTTTTAGCCTTCAAAATTTTGATCATTAATTTGTATTTTTCTCATTCAGTTGCTATTCTGTCTTTTTTGGCTAAATCACAATGGTAAACAAGAAACTGATGGAAACACAAAGAAACCATGCCCAGGCTCAAACCCAAAACCTTCGGTGACAATCATTAAGCTAAACCTACCAAAGACACTTTTCAAAGCTATTGATTTCCAAGATCCTTTTCCTCGAAAATATGGTACAACCACACAACACTGTCCTTAGAAATGTACAGGGTGAGTCAGAAAGGCAACTCCATGTTTGATCACATGTTGTGCTGACACCACCCGATTTACTGGGAATTGAATAGTCAAAAGTCAATGACAGTATTTGCTACATTTATTTTATTATACTGCTTTAACCTCTTCTGTTTACCATACTTAAATGGCATTGGCACTGAAAGTGCAAGAGCTTGCCTGATGGTGTGGTAGCACTGTCACCTTGTAATGAATGGGTCCCAGATTAGATCCCCAAATGAGGCAGTAGATCCAGTCATCAGCCTTTCTATGCATGAAGTGGAATTAAAACAAACTTTGCAGGAACTTAGCCACTGCACCACTTACTTGTGGAGATTACGAGTGTTGGTCATAAAGTCATTTTTCTCGTAGTGATTAACTTGAGCTGGTGTCATGAATGCCTGCGGTGGGGTTAGTCCTTCTCTACACATGCACCACACAGAGTGGCACACTTATCCCAGCGGTGGATGAGCTGGTGGACGCCCTGGTTGTTCTTTAGCTGCCAAAGAACTGCTTCATCTAAGCAATCACCTCATCATCGTCCTGGAAATGCCTTCCATGCAGCGGGCTCTTCATGCGAGGGAAGAGGAAGAAGTCACTGGGTGCTAAGTTGGGTGAATAGGGCAGGCGGGGCAGAATTTCGAAATCCAACGCAGCTGTGTGTGTCACCTTCTGCTGCGCAGATTGAGCTGCTCCATTGTCATGGAGCAGACGAACACCCTTGAAGAGTTTTCCTCGGCGCTTTGATTTGATGGCCTCCTGTAACTTGTTGTAACCTGACCATTCTGAGCATAATCTGTGAGAAGCATGCCCTGGCAGTCCCAAAAAATTCTCAGCATCACCTTTCAGGACGACTTCTGCATCTTCCCCTTGTTTGGGGGTGGCGACGCCGTGTGCTTCCGCATTGAAAGCGCCTGCACCACTTTATGACACTGCAATAGGATGGGGCATTTTCGCCATATACACTGATCAGTTCTGCATGGATCACCTTGGCGTTATTCCCCTTCAAAAATAGGAAACTAATCACTGCACGAACTTCCACTGTCTCCACTGGGGATGCCATCTTGGAAGTGACGCTCCAGCAGCGTTAAACAGGACTATGGTGCTGCCTAGTTCTGTTGGGCTGACACTAGAGGGACGTGCGCTTACGTGAAAGAAAACAAAAAAAAAACCTTTGTTTGAGTCTGGTTTTTCGCTACGACAATAAAGACTTTATGACCTACCCTCGTATGTTGCAAAACATGAAAACACTTAGGGTGACCAGACACATACATTAAAAAAGGAGGACAGGGCATGGCAAAAAAGGAGGACACCGCAAAAAATTGCAACACATTTGGCATTACCATTAATTTCATAAATATTCCAACATATAACAACAATCTATTCCAGCCCTGGATCTATATTTTTGCAAAACAATATTGTTCCTGTTTATAGTACTTCTTCTCATTTGTATAGACTAGTGCAACTGTAGGTTGGAATTCTTTTTCTGTGAGGTGAGATACCCAACTGAAATTCGCCCCTACAAACTGTAACTCTTGGATCTGCTACTATTTTCCAGTTCCGGGATTTGAACCAGGGGCCTTTTGCATCATAGCGCTGTATGCTAACCACTCCGCCATGGAGGCTGGCACTTTGGTATTTAATAAATGTAAATATTACTTAATAATCAAATTTCTCATTACGCGTTTTTGTGCCACGTATGTATGACTCGAAAAGAAACTGCAGTCTGGGACGCGTTGAAGGCTCATTTGGACAAAATTATAGTGGTGCCCAATGAGTCCAATGAGCATTGCTAGAATACTTATCGTGCCTCAAGTGATATGCTTTACATGTAAAATAACACCTGGTTGATCGTTATGTGTGTAAGCATTTTCCCAAAAAAAGGAGGACATTTACAGATTCTCAAAAAATCCGCCCGGATGCCGGACAGACACCTAAAAAGGAGGACATGTCCAGATAAAACAGGACGTCTGGTCACCCTAAAAACACTGGACTCTGAAAATTTCTGTTGGCTAAAATTGACTGCTTCCATGATCACCTCAATGCTGCTACAAGGTCTACTTTGAAGTTTTCTTGTGTGGATGTCTCCCATTGCAATATGATATTGCAAAATACATCTTGCCAGTCTCACAGCCTCCCGATCATTATGTAAGCAACTGCTCCCGTTTGTACTGTAATTTGCTGCTCTATGTTGTTGTTGACATTGCCCCAGCATGTGAAATCTTCTTGAAAACATGATCTTTCAAGTGCCACTATTCTATTCCTGGTAAAGCAAATAGTGTCTGCACATCATTTCTGACTCACCCTATATCTGTATGACATTATCTGCAAGTGTGTTAGTGGAGTATATTACATTACTATAACTACACTATATAGCATTCATTCACTTTGAATCACATTATTAGCTTTGTCAGACAACCTTCTGTGCATCTACTTACGCAGTAGGGCAAATGACCTTCATGTGAGGTGGTCTTACGGCTGCCATTGCACTTGCCCATCCATGGCTGTAAAAATAAATCCACAAATTAGATTTTGAGCTTTATTTATTACTTGAATTATTTTATGAAGTATAGTGAATCGTCTATCAACAGAGAACAATACATACAATTTCAAAAGAAAAAGCATTAAATGCCACATACTTGTACACACACGTTCTCACCTTTAAAATCCTAACAAGCCAAACAAATGCTAATGCCGCACAAAAAATCTATGCTATTCACTTAACCCCTCTGCCCAGGATTTAAATCTTCCACCTGCTGAACCTCAAGCGATATTTAAATCACTCACTTCTGCATTTTCTGGTTATATCAAACACATTTTTAAAACTAGAGAATATATATAGATCAATTTTTCAGAGTTATTTACAGAAACGTCCTCACCCATCTTGATCGGTGTGAATTTTATTTTGTTCATGCATTGCATGAATTCTAGATGCATTTTGTTCATGAGTATAATATTTGAAAGTAAGTAACATTTTCACTCTTAACACAATTTTTATCACACTAACACTTAAAAAATGGCAATAACTAACACTTGTCATTACAAATAACTTATAAAATTACTACACATTTGCAGGTGAGTGCCACTCATAAATTTACAACTTGGTCTTTCTGTGGTAAGTTTGGACAACCCGGTCATTGTTGATGTTAGACTGATAAAAAACCTTGTGTGAGTAGTTATTTCTATTTCCCTGTAGATGGCATCTAACAGCAGTTTGACGTCAAGCATGCAGCAAACATACACATGTTTGTGAATCAATTGCAAGTGGAGGCGGGGGGGTAAATTCCATTTTGTATTATCAGAATTAGTTTTATTCCAACCATCACCAGTAGCTACACAGAAGTGCGGATATGAGGCATTTACATATTGAGTATGTCTATATATTCAGCAAGTAATATACCGTGCGTCCATTTCGATCTGCAGCCGAGAGATCGGGAGAAGCGTGGCGGCGGCGCTGACGGAGATGCCCGCTTATTTTTGTAGACATATGCAGACATTTATATAAATATTGCAAAACGAGCACTAACCTGTGTTATAACATGCAAAAGTTCTTCTGTAATTCAACCAAGTTCTGCTCTTATATAGGGGAGACCGGGGTAATTAGAACAGGAAACAGCCTGTAGAAGTTCCACTGTAAATTACTCAGAAAGTTACTGATGGTTTTTTTTTTAAATTTCTACCATTTAAAAGAACATCTTTTGTATATTTTTGAAAAAAATAATGACCATACCTGCATTGCAAATACTCGTCCAAAAAAAAAAAAAATTGTCATGACACCATAAAATTGTTCCAATTACCCCATTTGGGGTTAATGGAACATAAGTTAGAAATTTCAACTGAATAGCTTTAGATTGCTGTTGGGGTAATAAGAACATCATATATAAATGTCCCATTTACCCTGCAAATTTGAACACAATAGCTCTACTTCTTCTGGAGTTATCAATGCTTGTTTAAATAAAATCCCAAGTTAACGTCTTTTTTCATAAAGTTCAATTTCCCAGCTGTGAAGCAAACATGTGTGAATGAAAATCAGTGTTCTATGATTTATTTGAAAGGTTACAGGCCATTCTACAATGTAGTAAAGAAAAAACTTCTAATAGTTACATGTACAATCTAGTATACCCAAGCGAAATCAAGCAAATTACGCAATGTTCTAATAACCCCTTTGCAGAAATTTTGGGGGTAATTAGAACTTTTCTTATAAAAACAAGGCAAATTGCCCATAGACAACCAAACTCACATGAAAAGATGTGTGCCCTTATGTTTTATTATACGGGTGAAGAAAATTTTGCAAGGTTTCTTTCATTCACATCCAGTATATGCAGAAGCAGAGAAACACCAAGCATGCGTCACATCATTTTTGCAGGTGTATAATAAAAGTCAAATAAAACTTACTTTTGTGTAGTTATTCCAATAACAAATTTTCTGCATGTAGGTTTAGTGTAGGTACATAGGTATGACATGTTATTACACCAGTCTTTTCGTTTTAAATTATTCTACATTAACATGCTCCAATAACCCCATGTTCTAATTACCCCGGTCTCCCCTACACAAATAAATACGCTATAGAAACGATGTTAAGAGCCACAGATAATAAAGCATTTTAATCATAGTTTTGACCAGTAACGTCCTGTTTAAGTTTATATCCTTGAAAGAGTTTTGTGGCCATGGGAATCGTTTGGAGGTTTCGAATGTGCAACACTGTATCAGGATTACACTGCAGACGAAACCGATAAAAGTGAATGGTTTTCGTGAGCTTCCTTGCAATCCGAAATATCAGAGCTCGAGTTTTTTGTTCCTTCGCGACTAGATGAAGACAGAGTTGTAAATATAGTGGCGAGCAATGTAAACCAAGAGCGTGTTAATTTCGTACTGTGCGCAAGAGTGTTATTCTTGGTTACTTGCAGTTACTTGTTTGTGTTATTGTAGTGTGTATGTGTGACGTGTCAGTGAGACGATTGGAATGCCAGCCGCAAGATTCACGTTAGAACAAAGATTTTTTATGTATGACACATACGTGAAAACAAACTCGTGTCGAGACGTGTGTAGGTAATTTGTACAGAAATTCCCATGCGTTTCAACTCCACGCAGAGATAAAGTTAGACATCTTGTCCTTAAATTATGAGAAACTGTATCTTTAAATTTTAAAACACCTAAGCAAAAACGACGGATTCTAACCGAAGCAAAACTCGATGATATTGGTGCAGCGTGTCAAAATCATCGGCACATACAGTCACTAAGCTACTAAAATTAAAACCATACTCTTATAACACAGGTTAGTGCTCGTTTTGCAATATTTATATAAATGTCTGCATATGTCCATAAAAATTAGCGGGCATTTCAGGCCGCAAATGTCGGCATCTCCGTCAGCGCCGCCCGCCACGCTTCTCCCGATCTCTCGGCTGCAGATCGAAATGGACGCACGGTATATATATATATATATATTCAGCAGTGGTTGTCAAATTATTTTCAAGCCACTTTCCCTTATTCCAGTTACTGATCTCTGGCACAATGAATTTTAAGGTGCATAAACTTGTTTATTTTTTGTCAAAGTTTCCAAAAAATATACTAGAGTTTGCACCAAAAAAAAAAAAGTGACATGTAATTGTGAACATTTTACAACTAGTATTTTCCATCTCTTTCTTTTACATGAAGAACTTCTTTCTTCGTAAACTTGGGAAATTTGTCACGGTATCCAGTGACATGTGAAACGCAGTTCGATATAAATTATTTTTTGTTTATCGATTCATTTTATGTTCAAATATAAATGTGTGAGGTTTGATTTATTAAGCCACTTTAGCGTGCTTTTCAACGGACGAATTTGAATCTCTTATAAATATGCAGTACTACGATTCCAGACAAGTTTTTACCCGGATTTCATAGAGAGAGCATCTCCGCGCTACACTCCCGTGATTATTGTTTTGTGTCCGTGGACTTAGTTTTCTTACGTATCGTGAGCGAGTTGCAGTTAGAGAGTTACCAGTGTGCGCCTTATTTTGGTGAAGTATTACGCGGTGATTTGTTTTCACCAAGCTTGGACTACATAATAATGGAGGGCTAAAGAAGATAGAGAAGAGAGGCCGTCGCCTCCCCGGCACCCGCAACGATGCGCCGCTACCATCCGGTGAAGCCAGCCAGCCAGCGCCAAAGACGACATCAAAGCCAACCACTGCCCAAAGCCTGAAGGACGATCCAGTTCGATGCCCAATCGAAGACCGTTACCAGAGAGAGATGATTGCAGATCGACGTCCAATTGATGCCCGACACTAGAGAGATTCCGGACCACATCAAAGCCAACCACTGCCCAAAGCCTGAAGGACGATCCAGTTCGACGTTCCAACCAAAGCCCGTTACCAGAGAGAGAGAGAAGGACGACTCCAGATCGATGCCCGTTACCAGAGAGAGATGATTGCAGATCGACGTCCAATTGA
Organism: Lepisma saccharinum; assembly: GCF_977018435.1. Taxonomy (NCBI): domain Eukaryota; kingdom Metazoa; phylum Arthropoda; class Insecta; order Zygentoma; family Lepismatidae; genus Lepisma; species Lepisma saccharinum. The sequence continues at coordinate 17,543,454 of NC_139229.1, forward strand.
TGCCCGACACTAGAGAGATTCCGGACCAGCGCGTGCCCGAAGTACTGAGGAGGTGCAAGTACACCATATCGTCGCAATTATTCTTCGTCGCTAACGACATCGGAGAACAATTTCGCCACAAAGGAACCGTGAGCAAGTCCCGCGTCCAGGAGAGATGAATGACCACGCAATGTAGCACAGTCCGGTACAGTATTCTTCAGAGGGTCTATGTCCATGTAAACGTGCATTGTTAGTATCAACACCGTACTGTTAACGCCGAAGTCTCACTTATTTGCAAAGTGACTCAGAAACCCCGAACCTAACTTCCGTGTCTGATAGTTTTTTTCGTATTGTTATAAAAAAAGGTCATTTCATGTTCAGATGTTCTAATTTAATTGTCTGCATTCAGGGTTAGAAGCTCCATTTCATTACTTTAATATTTAGTGTATATTGTCAAAGTGTGCTCCATTTTTTGTGTAACCGACTGCCACGTCGCGCCATTTAATTTGTCAATACTTGACTGAGGAGTCCTTTTTAATTGTGGAAAGCATAATTTTATATTACAAGGTCGTGCACGTGAAGTAGTATTATTTGTTGCATAGTGGTTTTTGATGTAATTTTTTGTTTGCGCCGACGATTGATTTGTGTATTCCGGCAGCTGGAGCCGATTAAGTTTTGCATCACTATGTAATGGTGTAGTTGTTCTCATTGGACGAGAGAGGCTTATGTGTATTACCCCCTTCCGAGAAACTTGTTAAATGTCGTGCTTATGACTGGATGCATATGTTCATTCGAATGAAAGATTTAACCACGCCAACCCAATTGCCTTAGATACCCGCTTTCCAAGGGCTGGCACATAAATTAATTTAAAAGAGCACAGGAGCTGGCAGACAAATACCCTAAATTCACATAAAGGTTTAAAACTAAAAAGGAATGATATGTTAATGAGATCCATGATTTGTATCTATACTTAACATGTAAAAATACCTCAGATGTGTGAAAGAGAGATAGAGTGAATGAGTGAGAGTTTGAGGAGGCTATGTAAACAGTTGTTGATTGCAATATTTTTTTGTTGTTACAATATATATTCACTTTTTACCGTTCGTCAGTGTTGTTATTTGATGTTTTTCAGGAATCGGATATTATGCTATTAGTGTGTTATGATTGTTCGAATCTACATATCAAAGGTAAACAAAACAGTGTAACATTTCAAGGTATTTATCTCCGCCTTGAAATAGTACGACAATAAACGACCGTCTCAGTACCGAACTTGAAAACCTGGACCGTAAGAGTCACGACCGTTTCCCGTACACATAACGACGTTTGGCCCCGTGCCGGGGAATGAATTACACGTCATTTCAGGGACCGTGAGTGCACTCGTTACAAATTCATGAAATTGCTGAACTGTGATTCATTCACTTTGTGCAGCAGTATATCAGCAGAAACAAACATCCTGCACACAGTACACAGAAAATTTGGAGAGATCTAGAGAAGACATATGAACATAGTTTGCTTAAAGTGTGAAAAGAACTGCTATAAAATAATATCACATCACATGGATAATATCTGGTCCGACTGATTGCTTTGTGATGAATGCCACAAAAAAATTATGTTTCAAGTGTCAATTCTGTATACATATGTTGAAACACTTCGAAAGAGAGGTATAATTGGAAGCTTTAATTATATGATAGTTTGGTTGCGAGACTTGTAATTCATATAATAAATGGTTTATTACAACAACTGAATCATATAACACATTAGTAACTTACTCTAAATAATATCCCAGGTTTCTACTATGATCAATAGCTCTTAAGATTTCATGCTACACGTATAGCACAGAAACTCTGCATTCCCAGGCACAGCAGTAATGGTAGCAACACTTACTTTCATACAGAATGACCATACCTGAAACCTTTACTGTTTGTAGATTTGTGTTAACCTTTTCTTCACATTATCTAGGTGTTTGACTTGCCTTTTGCAGATCTTATGAATCATGCCTCATGGTTATGTTGGCTATTAGTCCTATACTCTGTCCCAACTATTTTCTATCTCTGGAGCAAGAAAGCGAAAACAAGTCTCTGTGCAAGAAGTGATGTGAGATGGCTTCACCAATGAACATGTGAGAGGGAATGGGATTGCATGGAGGGGCAATTGCAGTTACCAGCCTTTGCAGCAGCATGTACTGCTTCCCTCTGCCCACTCGATCCCTCCCCCCTTCTCTGTCCAGCCTCGCTCCAGAGATAACCAGGACAGAGTATAGTTCTAGGAAGAAGGCCTTGCATGAATCAAATGAAAATAACTAGCCTCATGGGCCTGGTGAAATGCAAACTTAAGGAATGCACTAAACGTTTCAGTACCAGTGCTTTATGGAAAGTTCCCACATGGCATCCAGCATGAGGCCAATCCTTCTGGGAGAAATAAACTCCACTTTACATGTTCTTCCACATTTCTTCATTTTTTTAAGAACGGTTAAGGAACAATTACAATTATATTGCATTTTCCAAATTAGTGCAGCTTGAAGTCATTGTCTGCAAGTAGGAGATGATTTTTCATGGAATACACTAGCCTCACGCATCACACAGAAATTGATTTTAAGGAATGCCATAATAAATTTAACAATTTCCACGCATAGGCTTAAGGAACAGCCAATGGACAAAACTCATTTAACAAGTTAAACTTGTGCAGCTTTTGTCTTAGAGGGCTTTACTTAGAGTGGAGGTAATACCTTTAGACACATTTGGATCAAATGATCATAAAACCCTAGCAATACTTTCACTACCAAGTCCTGTGCTTGGTTCAACCAAGTGCTAAGCCACGATTTATTTCATGTAAGCTCAAACTTGACACATGGAGGAAGTTAATCCTCTTTACAACTCCATGTGTGGAGTGTGACAAGTATCAGCTTCCTATAGTCTATGTGGTAGCTCTTTCCTGCCAATCGGCTACTTTCACTTTTCTGGCCAATGCCCATGAATTGTATCATTCCATGTCAAATCAACCATAAAGTAATATTTTTGAACCTTTAGGATCCAGATTTTTAAGATTTTTTTGTTTATTCATTGAACCTATCAAGAGGACAAATACTGCCAAATTTCAGAGTTTTAAGGCTCATAGTTTTTTTAGTTGACTTTCAAAAAAGCAAAAATCTCAAAATTTAACATTTTGAAATCTTTAAATAGCTGTAGATCAAAAACTATTTGACCTAGAGAGATCAAATTGCTGTCATTCTCTTCTGCTTTTAATGGGCTTTAATTTGAAATGCAACATGACTGTGTTACTTGCATTTTAAAACTTTTCAGAAACCCGAAAAAAAGTTACGAAAATCTCAAAAACACCCCTTTTAATTTTTTTTAAAGATATGTTTTGAAGACATCAAGTGATTATTTGGGTGCAGAATTTCATAATGGGATGGCAGTGGGTTCCTATGGAAATTTTTGTTTTTGTATTGTAATGTGTGTGATATCTGCTAAATTTGTTGACTTCCATTTTAAAATCATAACTATAAGGTGAGTGGTTGATGTTGAAGTCTTCATATTATTCTATTTTATAATTTTGGACTACAAATAATATGAAAATACCAAAAATGTATCACTTTTAATATTAGACAAGCAAATTGAAAATATATGAGGAGAAGTCATTAAATAACAGGAATTTTATTCTAAACTTCATGGAGATTTATGAACAAGGAAAATTTCTTTTTCTGCCGTTTTTGTCAACTTCACTGGTACTAAATTATTGATTTTAACATGGAATGACCCACATGCATCCATGTGCACATTATTAGATTGAATCTGAGGATGGACTCCACCTCACCCTTGTTGCCAAACTAATTCCTAAACACTGCAGTGCATAATCAATTTAGGTAATGATTTGAGCTATTCTCAACTTTTTGATCCTTCAGGCTCTCACTATCAACGTCCAAACGGAAGATGCTTATTCCCTAGAAACTAATCTAGATATTTTGAGAACATGTTACAGTTATATAATAGGGGCATTCCACGAAAAGTGGTCATACTCCATGTTAATAACAATTAAATTATTTAAAAATTATTGTTTTAATTGCATTATGGTTTAAATGTTTGTGAATGCATATTTCACCAACAAAATTTATTAGTATCTGTATATATGGTTCACAGACAAATGAAATCAAATTTGCTACATTTTTAAAATGACGGACACACAACACATATTTGTTAATGCTTTTTCATGGATTCAGGCTATGTTATCATACTCAGGTTTCTATTCATTTGTTAGCAGACACCACAAAGTACTTAATTATTCTATGAAATCAGCTCATTATGAATATTTTAATCCAATCTTATGTCTAGACTCTTACATTTTATGTATGAAATGCCTTATATGTAATGCTGGATGCCCCAATAACTGTAAACTCTTCTGGAATTAGATGTTTGTGGCGTTTTAGTTTTGCTTATGATCTTCTATTTTAAAAAAATCAATAATGTGTTCATTAAATATGTGACTTTATACTTGCCTCAAGACCAGGGCTAGAAATAATACGAGTTCCATATAGCTGGAAAATTATTTAAAAAAGCAACAACTTTATAGCACGTTAACAGATATCTACTATAAAAAATCTTTCATAGATTTCAGGTGCATGCAAATATTAATGCCAATGTACTTACCCTGTGTCACCTAGCCCATGCAAAAAAATCATCTGAAAAAGAAATACAAAGTTTCAGTACACAGTTATGGTTGGCATTTAACAGAAATTAAAATTTTAAATTCATACAAATGAATTTCCACTAACCATTAAAATAATTTTATCCTTCAGTCTGTGTCAAGAAAGTTCGTTAAAAATTATTACAGGGTTCCCATGTGAACTTGAAATTTATTTTCCCTGAGATTTCCTCGAGTTTTCCAGGATCTTCAATTTTTTTCCAGAGTAGTCAATACACGGTGCAGTATTGTTTATTTTTTTACAATAGCCTCCATTTCCCCTCATAGCCATAACATCAGCACCTTATTATTATTATTATTATTATTAGAGATGAGATGGACAGCTGATTGATTGATTAAAATTTAAGTGCTTCGGCCTTTGTGGCCATTTTGCACCCTTGTAAGTATAAGGGGAAACTCCCATCTAAAAACCCTTACCTTAAAATTAAAAAAGGGTTGTAAAGAGACCTTTGAGAAAGGTTAAAATTGCAAGTTGTAAAGGGACTTCCACAGAACAAACACAACATTTAATAAAGGCAAGGATAGTTTAAAAACTTCCTCCGAAACAGTGTAAAAGGCCCAAACATTTGGTACAAAACTCATCTCCCAACATGGATGGATGATAAATCATTGGGAAGGTTAAAAGTCTGTCTGAGGAAATAAAAATCAGCACATGAGAGAAGAATGTCCGAACACTTAATACAACGTTACAGGTATGGCACAGCAGAAGGTCCAGCCCTTGCAGCAAATGGCAATGTGTGAGACGGCTGTGTCAGACTCGAAGCAGTGTTAAGATGACTTATTCCTCACGAGAGAGAGAATGAGAAGTTTGCCATCTGCATCAGCAGACTTGGCGGTAGTATCAGCTCTTTGTTACCCTTGATGCCTACATGACTGGGGACCCAGCAGAAGCAAACTAATTGTTACTCTATTGGTATGGGCATATCTGTGTATAATTTTTTATTACTTTTATGAATAAAAAAATACAATTTATATGCCATGGTTTAGTGAAGTTAATGTCTAAATAAGCAGTTCATAATTAAAGTAAATCATCTTGAATCACTTGGTTACATACATTAATTGAGGAGCCAAACGAATGTTCTGAAAGAATCATTTGCAATTTTGCATTGGCTCATTTATTGGAATCAGTAAATTTTATATCAGTAGTAGTATATCAGAACTGGGAAATACTTTCACTTTCTGAAATCAAAGTAAATGAAGAATCCCTGTGCACATAGAATTAAGGACTACGGTTACAGATATTTGACTGAGTTAACACCTTTTCCAACTGTATTGCAGTTCATAAAATAACATTCCAAACATACCACACATAGAACAAATATTTTCACACTTTTGAGAAACAGAAAGTTACATATGGACACAATATCAATTATTTGTAATTGAAAATAAACATACATTACGAGCCTATATCTTCAAATCAGCTTGTGTGAAGAAAATCAACATGTAGGAGCACACTCTAGCTCTTCAGATGGACTTTAATGTGACTCATTGATCAATTAGGTGATTTTCCCTGAGAATTTTACATTTTTCAAATTTCCTGAGATTTTCAGGTTTTTCCAGGTGTGTGTGAACCCTGTACTTGACTTGAAGGCCATGCCAAGCATTAGAGCTGCTTAGAATTTCCCCTAGGATTTATAATTAAGAAGAAATTAATTGAAGCTCCCCCAACCGATATAGCCTCAAGGCTCAAACAAACATCATCAACCTAATAATTTCCAGATCAAGCACTGGCTAACATCTATAGTGAAACCAGCAATTGGTTCATAATGTTTAATCAGCAGTTATGATTATTTGTTACAACTGGTATTACATATCATTCGAGTTAGCTCTTAACCCTTCCCACTCAAAATAACAATACAATATCTATCCACCCACCCAGTTTGGATTTTTCTGTATTTTTTAAAATTCTAATTTATTATTAATCATTTTTAATGGTTTACTTACAGTACTTAATCTTAAAACTATTAGCAAGTATAGAGTTCAGATAAATAAAAATATATATATAATATATTTTGTATTTTTTAACATTTCAAAACATTGAGCAGTATGTATAGTTAGGATTCTTGCACAAGTTTTACAAAAATAGTGTGTTTCTCTCTGTTGGCCATGAACATTTCTATTACTACAAGCAGCACAATTCTCATTCTTCACAATTATATCAAACACTGGAAAATTAACACACCACATATTTATGCAGCTGGTAACGGTATCCATGCTGCCAAATGTGAATTTAGTTTCACTGAATATTGATAGTGTGTGCCGAGTGTACTCAAAGTTGCACTCAAGTCGGACTTACGAGTGGAACAGCAAAATATTAATGTTTGACCAGGTTTAAATGACAAGTGGAAAGGGTTAAGACATATAAAATGTATTAATGCAGGGTTCCATCACAGTAAATATGGTGATTTTTATTTATTAACAGTTTCATGCATCGGAGACACATTTAAATCCGATATTTTATCTTTCTCGTGGTTTGTACTTACCAATTATGTATTGCGGAACATAGTGGAAGGTGCCAATATGCTTTTTGCATGAAAACAAACACTTTTTCTGCTAAAATAAACCATTTTCCTTAATGCTACGGAAAGCACGTCACGGTGCGATATCGCTTGCTTTGCGAATTGTAACGCTTCTTTTGTTTTCGAATATCAATGTTTCCAACTCTATTGTGCATGAAAGTTGTAAAAAAGCCCCAAAAACCATCCACGGGTAGCCCCACAAACCATTAACGTTAGCCCCAAAAACCATGCATGGGTAGCCCCACAAACCATTGACGTTAGCCCCAAAAACCATCCACGGGTAGCCCCACAAATCATTGACGTTAGCCCCAAAAACCATCCACGGGTAGCCCCACGAACCATTCACACGAGGTTAGGTTAGGCCTGTTAGGTTAGGTTCCATTAGCACCCATTTCACCCCTAAATTCATCGAAAAACCATTTTCCTTTCTCGACAAAAAACCGCGCGTTTCTCGAAGAAAAAAAAACTCGCGTTTCTCGAAAAAAATCGCGCGTTTGGAAACCCTGATTCCACTAGCGAGATTGCGTGACTTCCGACGCTAGAGCCATCTGCAGTTACATCTTGGAAACAAAGGCATAATGTTGATGATTTTCACAAAATGCGCAATATTATTACATGAAAAGTGATTATTTATTGTTCTGCTGCATTGTAGGATGAAGTTTTAGGAAGAATATATATCGACGGAGGTTATAAACCTTGGAGAAACTCATTTCCGTAAGTAGTTTCTTGTGTAAAATTGAAGAAATGTGTCTCCGATGCATGAAACTGTTACCTTTTATTTTAACCAACAAACCAACTTCAATATCTTGTCTTAATTGATTGAGTTTGTCTTTAAGTCCACTTTTATGCACAGAAGGGCTAATCAGGACCAGAAACACAGTTTAAGAGGGATCCTAACCAGTACATGGTTCCTCCCAGCATCGAACCCACGGTTCTTTGATAAGACATTGTCACTACACAATTAGAGGCGCCAGTGTAGTCTTAATAAATTTACCTCATGTGGTTAATTTATTCCATGACCCACCTAGCAAAATATATGCATAAATTATGTAACTAATGAATCAGAACATCCAAATAAATATTCTTCATAATAATAGAAATACTTACTTTTACTTTTAAATACGGTGAAATGTGTATGTATATCTTTGAAGATGCTATGTGGCAGTCCAGAAATATCAAAATAAAATTCTGTCGACCGGAAAATTTTGCTAATTCAAACCTTACTAATACTACAGAAACTGTGAAACCTCATCTTTACACAGGAGACAAATACTAACTTTACAGACACTGAGTGACTAGCTTCACCAGTGGCGAAGCTAGCTTTTGAGCTATTTTCATTTTTCACCAGGTTTAAACTTGTGCCTTCACATGAACTATGACTTGTGCTGGCCCATTCTTTAGTTGTTGGGATATATCAAGCTCATGTTGGTGCGAATTTATTTTCGTGTGGGCAACAAGTACTTTACTTACATGCACACAATGTAGTTGGAGAAATACTGTAAAGGGTTCTGATATGGACTGCTGCTGATATGTTACATGACGTTGGTATTAGAGTGCTGCAGGGACAGCATTTCACTCAAGTGCCAAATAGCTGGCACAGAGGACACTAAAGGTAAGAAAATTCAACACAGAATAATACATTACTGTTTTATTTAATTAAAATTATAACAATAATTAAAATAAAATCAGCATTATTTATGGGCAGTGTGTGACTTCTTTGGATGAATGAATAAAAGATAATGTTTATTTTAAAAAAAAAACTGGATGTGAAAATTATTTTCCACTTACTCCAAGATGAGAGATTTTAATTACTTCATCGATCAACATTCTATTTCCAAAATGCCAACAATTTATTAAGATTACAAAATAGCTTTAATTTACCTACATATGTATGTAATTGTAAATGTTAAGTTACATCATCAGAAGTGAAAATCGTCGACACTTTTACTTGGAAGGAGTGAAAGCAGCACTCTTTCGTTAGATAAATAATAGTCACTCATTTCGGATAATAGTTATGTATTGGTTAACTACTATGAAATAATATACGGACAGAAATGTAGATACAGGCATATTATTAAAAGGAAATTTTCAGAAACAAACGCTGTCCACGCAGTTGAGTTAGATGCATATGAACTTACCGTCGCTGTGTGTTTCGACTGCGCTGCCACAATAACAGGGCTGTTCGACATCTCGTGCTTGGATTGTGAGGAAGATCCCGCCGTAATATAAACACAATTTTAGATTTCAACTGTAGTTAAATAAAACTTTCACCGGTAAAGTGCAGGTCACAAGAGTAGCAACAGCAACCATTCATGAAACCCAAACGCAACGAAGTGAGTCAGTCGACAAATGACTGTCTAGATGCGTTGAGCAGTTATGAAAAATTTAGAGCACTACCCATGATTCCCAGCATTTAATAATTCCAGTTGTAGTAAATTACAGCACATACAAGTCGCTATAAGTGCGAAACCAATCATGTTCAAGAATAATTTATGGCCAAATAAGATCATTACATTCGAGAGCGCAAGAAAATAGATGATTCGTTTGACCTCCAAATTTTTTGTCAAAGTGAAATCAATAGTAGCCGAATCGTCTGCTAATATGTGCGTCTGTTCAAGTCTGTACATACAAATATTAATAATTATCGTATTTTTCGTGAATAAAACTCGCACTTTTCATTCTATTTTTTACAATTCTAATCGAACATTTCACACATAGTTGAGTGCCAGTACGTTTCCTTACCGATGTTGTTTTGTTCTTTACTGCTATTTGCAATGCTTAATTTTGTTTTGTTACTTGTGTTAATAATCGCACTATGTTAATTGTCATTAAAAATTATGTGACGCTTAATGCCATGTACAAACATGATATCTATCCATTTTTACATTACTCATTTCAAGTATAGGGTGTTTAACAAGCAGGGGCGCCGACTTGTCAAAATTATTGGGGGGGGGGGCTCTGATCACTGAAATAAATTAATGAATGACTCCTTCCCTACCTTTTTAAAGTTTTGGCTTCAGTGTTGAAACCTCATGAATTCCTCAAAAATATTAAAATTTTCATTTACAGTTCGAATGCAAAATGTCAATTGTTCACGGATGGATATGTCACAAGTTTCGTCAACCATAATAGCAAAATATTCCCAACTTCTAATATCTGCTACCACGGAGCGCAAAATAGATCTCCTTAATATATCAATGATCTCGTTCTGAATGTCATGTGAGAGCCATTTTGTCACGGGCTGCTAATTTAATAAATAATCTAATTAACTCAACTGACTCAACTGAGCTGAGCTTAGCAACGCAACATCGAAGAATCTCTCGCCTCACCTGCTGGGCGAATTAAACATTACATGAAATATAATACGGTCAGGATAAGTGCCTAACAGTCGGTGTTACCAAGAATAAACCTAGGAGGATTTGATTTTAAATACCTGAAATGACGTTACATAATACTACGGTGTTTCTGAATATACACATATATTAAAGCACAGATAAATACACATTACATCTTGCCCTCATTCACTCGATCTCACATTCATACTCTCATTCCATGGCATATGGCGACAATATGACAATTACAAAGGTTAGATTAATTACTACTTTGACCATACTCTTGCTATGTCTTGGCTACATTGCCTTTTACAATTTACCGTTTAGGATTTTAAGTATAAAGTGAATAATGGTTCCTTGTGCGGACCCCTTCTATCTTTTCTGAAGGTATACATATATTCAATGAACTATTGTTTGCTGTTAACATAAACTCTCATCTTTAACATTTGATTACTCCGCCGGAAAACAGATGTCTAGGGATGCCATAGCACTGATTTAAGTTAAGCAATGATTTGATTTACGCAGATTCGCGGTAGATAGTCGTCATCTCTCTCACACACGCACATGGTTGGATCTTACCTTCGCTGCATTCCCTCTGACCTGGGTTGGGTGAAAGTGGTCCTACAGTTCTGGAAGGCCTCCACACTCCCGTGTTGCACTTCACGGTTATCCTGGTTTCACTCGTTCACTTCGCAGGGACGTCCAGGACGGTACACGTACACTGTCGACTCCATACGACAACTTGCACAATAATAGGTCAGTTCTTCGCGGTCACTCGTAAGTACCGATACGCGACTTGGGCGATGAGACGAACATACGCGATGAGCCATTCGCGGTTTCACATGAATATCAAATGTTATTAACTTTCACTACTTTGGACGTTGTTTCGGACGATTGACACAGGTGGACGTGTCTGGCGTTATTCTCACATAACCACACGTATGTGCACGGATGCGTTGACGGCGAGGGGGAGAAGGATCCCCTGGTTCTATTCTGCTCTACTCCATGGCTCTGAAACACTCACTCGAGGAAAACCAATCCAGACCTCGAGTCTGCTTGCAACTCGCAGCTCGGTCGCGCGTAGCTCACACTCCGGTGGCGATTGTAGGCAAAACTGTGTAAAACTGTTCCAAATCATCCCTTTTATTCCAGATTTGAACGTAGTGACGCGCTACCCTCTATGATCAGGTGCTTGTTTATTGTTTCAGGTGCTTTGACCGTTGTCCTCCTATCCTGGTCAATGCTCACCCCGGTCCTTAACCTTTGGTAGCAGCCCCTCGCGCAGAGATTAGGCTAACTCTTCCTCCATTGTAGTCAGTCACGAAAAGCAAAGGCATCTCAGTAGGGTAGCTTCTCCCTTTCAATTCAGCGATGAATCTTTAATAATTCATAACTCCCGTAGTTCTGTTCTGATTAGGCTCAAATCTTGGAATCAGTACTTTCATGATGTGGTCTTCCGCTGGTTAAAATCTCATCAAATTCGGTCCATTGGTTTAGAAGTTGCATTTTTCTTGTTATTCCCATAAGAATGCATGTAAATCCGAATTCGGGCGAAAAACGGTGGTTGAGCAAGCTAGTGTTGGCTAAGGCAGTTCGCTAGACACCTGTATTCGCGACGGATATTAATAATACCAATTGCAATTAATTCCTACTAACGGGCAATTAGATTAATTACTTGTCACTCAATATTTGACCGTTATAACATTCCCCTCCTTTTAATTATGAATTTTTTTCAGAGCGAACTTGCGAGTGACAGGAAAAAATTCATACCACATATTAATGATATTTATTAATGATCGCACACATAGGCGTCTGAATAGGGACTCGAACCCTGGACTGTATAACTTTTAACTCAACATTAGAATGAAGTTATACTTTCTGCAATTGTGGCATAATTATGAGAATATAAACAAATATGATAAAGTATACAAGAATACAATATAAAGTACATTTTGACATCGAAATCCCAATGTATTACTACATACATACTAACTTTGGATACACCCTGTAGTTTTATACATATTAATGTGAATACTGAATAATAAGCTAAATAAGATATAAGTAATTATTTGATTTGCAATTTGTTCCCTCTCACACATATGTTTGCATACTTCTTGCATTAATTATAAGAAAGGTCTACATTTTTTGCCTTTTAATATCAAAAAAAATAATCTCTAATTTTCCTATTGTTTACTTTACAATCGGGGTGGCCCTAGTGCAATATTTTCTTCAGTGTCTCCTTTGACATGAGCCGGACTGGCAAAGGAGTCTTCTAGTCTTCCGTCGGACCTTGAATATCGGTTATCTGCTCCAGAGATCGCTGTTCTTGACTCAGTCTACTTCGTCCAGGTTGGTAATCTGGGGAGAGTGAGTCCAAGTTACGGCTAGTAGACGGTCTATTCCAATCAAGTAAATTAGCACCAGTCTGTGGGGATACGACTGTTCTAACCGCATTCACAGCACGATTCCTCTCAACTTGACTCGGGTTGTTTTGACCCCGGCAGTGTTGCCATCTCGCGTTTTCTCCATCTCTATCCTCTCTGAAGTGTTGTTGTTGTGGGCGGTGATTGCTGTACTGGCCTCGCTGGGGATAAGCTTCTCTATTGTTCCTCCCAGAGTTCTGTCTCCGACTATCGTTTGTTACCAAATTTACTTTCGGGCATCCCTCTTGCCTTTCTTCATCAAAATTTCTAAACTTTCTCCTGTGATTCTTGTTTTCCCAGGATGCTCTTTTCTCTTGCTCCAGCGCGTCCAAATCGCAAAGAATCATCGACATCGTGTCCAGGTTGGAAAGTGCGTCTCCGGTTAGCTGACGTTGCACATAATGCGGAAACATTGCACGTATTGCGGCTAACATTTCAACTGGCTCAATTCCGGGCTTCAGGGCGTGGAAATCACTCACTCGCTGTCAAAAGAACTGTTTATAGGTGATTTTCTGGCTCTCATCAAACCTGCGATTTCTAAGCAAAGTGATTTTGCGTTCTACTAGCTGGCGACCTTGAAATTGTTGCAGAAATGCTTGTTCAAACTCTTCAAAGCTATTAAATAGTGGATTCCGCTGCTCGAGCCAGATCCTTGCACTCCCTTTGAGTAATTTTCGCATTAGCCTCAAGCAGTCTGGGCTATCGACACCGTACAACAAACAATCTCTCTTGAAGTCCCCTATGAAGATTGACGGTAAAATCTCGTCGTGATCGGGGTTGTACGTTTGAAAATGATCTATGCTGACCTTTGAGAATATTCCTCGAGTATTCGACTCCGGGTTGGAAACACTGCGTGTCTCCTGCTGGGCGAAAGCGTTCAAGCTCGGCGAGCTCCCGCTCCGGCCGATGACGTCACGCGCTGCTTGGCGATCCAAGGAAGTTGGTGCTGATTGACAGGTCAGCTGGTTGGTCACGTCTGCTGCGACGAGCAAAGGAGTTGGGTTCACATCCCTGGACGTTGCCTCCAATCGGCGAATCTCTTCGTCCTCATTTCTTCTCCGTTGCGTGATTTGGAAATCCTTCAATTCACGTGTCTCCGCTTCCAGTCGTTCTAATCGGCTGGTTATGCCCGTCTGATTCTCGGTCGTTCTTGCGTCCAGCGTTCCAATAGTTTCTTGAACCTGACGTAACTCTACACGCAGATCTTTCTCCATTGTGACTACATTAATGTTTGTCTCTTCATGTCTCCTTTCGCATTCCTTCTCCGACTGAAGTACTTTCTCCTTCATTCGGTCATTTTCGGATAGCAGTACTTGGAAACGGCGGTCCCATCTTTCTTCCCACTCTTTTCTTCTTCTTTCTTCCATTTCTTCCTTCTGTTTTCGGCGTTCTTCCTTCCTTTCTTCCTGCTCTCTCCTTTCGGCAGCCTCTATCTTCCGCCTTTCTTCTTCTTCTCTCTTCCTCTTCTGTTCTCTTTCTTCATCTCTGGCTTGGATATAGCTGATTAGCTGAGAGAACATGGCCTGCACGTCCATCTTCTCTGGAACTGGCAACCCTGTTACCGACTGATCTTTCCCTAGATCCTTATCAACGTTGCCGGCTGACGAAGCGCCTGCATCTGTAGAATTCTCAGCCCCTGGGCGGTCCATGGTATTGTTCGTTAACCTCTGGCGGAGACGAGTAGTTCTTTGCATGCCAATCTTCTTCTTCTTCTTCTTCTTCTCGTGGCTGGCTATCGCCGAAGGAAAAAGATATCGAAATTCTTTTCCTGGTTTCTGGTTTCAGATTCCGGGGATCGCACCCCTCACCTGCTTCCGTGTCATAACGCGTGTCCTTTTGTCCTTTATCGTCCGAAGTTAATAACGCCCATTGTTAATAAAATAATAAAATCCTCTAATAATTCTGCTATGGATAAATGCTATAGTCGCGACAAAGTATTTTCACTATTACACCATAAAAAACACACAAAATGGTTCTAGCTACACATCGATTGTATATTCAGTTAATTAAAATCACCGTACAAATTACACATTAATACTTTAAATGAAAACGTCTTTATAGATTCTTATCAGGATTTTCAGTTACAGGTTGCAATTATTTAATTTTCAACAAAAAAATCTTAGTTCCCCCTTAGCGTTAAATTCTGGTACCCTGTCGTAGACATTCGTAGGCTGAAAACTCTCTTTAACAACGAGTATTAAATCCCTTGGGTAATAGACATAACTGATTGTTAACCATTACAATCAAACTTAATAAAATTCACATTGAGTAGATAAGCAACTAATTAGAATACTCGTGACCTCCAGGTTCCTTACTAGCCTGCCTGTAACATCGTTCTACGAGTCTAATTCCTATTTGCTTCCTATTTGCCTACTCTTCTATTTGCCTATTCGTCGATTATTTGGGCCTACTCTTTACACCCCTAAATGTCTATTCACATACTCGTCGATTATTCGGCGTACTTTTTTACTTGCCTACTTTATTTTATTTGCCTACTCGTCGCTTGTTCGGGCAACTTTTTATATGCCTACTTATCTTATTTGCCTACTCGTCGAATGTTCGGGCAACTTTTTTACTTGCCTACTTTTTTGCCTACTCGTCGAATGTCAGGGCGCCATATTTTGTCACGGGCTGCTAATTTAATAAATAATCTAATTAACTCAACTGACTCAACTGAGCTGAGCTTAGCAACGCAACATCGAAGAATCTCTCGCCTCACCTGCTGGGCGAATTAAACATTACATGAAATATAATACGGTCAGGATAAGTGCCTAACAGTCGGTGTTACCAAGAATAAACCTAGGAGGATTTGATTTTAAATACCTGAAATGACGTTACATAATACTACGGTGTTTCTGAATATACACATATATTAAAGCACAGATAAATACACATTACATCTTGCCCTCATTCACTCGATCTCACATTCATACTCTCATTCCATGGCATATGGCGACAATATGACAATTACAAAGGTTAGATTAATTACTACTTTGACCATACTCTTGCTATGTCTTGGCTACATTGCCTTTTACAATTTACCGTTTAGGATTTTAAGTATAAAGTGAATAATGGTTCCTTGTGCGGACCCCTTCTATCTTTTCTGAAGGTATACATATATTCAATGAACTATTGTTTGCTGTTAACATAAACTCTCATCTTTAACATTTGATTACTCCGCCGGAAAACAGATGTCTAGGGATGCCATAGCACTGATTTAAGTTAAGCAATGATTTGATTTACGCAGATTCGCGGTAGATAGTCGTCATCTCTCTCACACACGCACATGGTTGGATCTTACCTTCGCTGCATTCCCTCTGACCTGGGTTGGGTGAAAGTGGTCCTACAGTTCTGGAAGGCCTCCACACTCCCGTGTTGCACTTCACGGTTATCCTGGTTTCACTCGTTCACTTCGCAGGGACGTCCAGGACGGTACACGTACACTGTCGACTCCATACGACAACTTGCACAATAATAGGTCAGTTCTTCGCGGTCACTCGTAAGTACCGATACGCGACTTGGGCGATGAGACGAACATACGCGATGAGCCATTCGCGGTTTCACATGAATATCAAATGTTATTAACTTTCACTACTTTGGACGTTGTTTCGGACGATTGACACAGGTGGACGTGTCTGGCGTTATTCTCACATAACCACACGTATGTGCACGGATGCGTTGACGGCGAGGGGGAGAAGGATCCCCTGGTTCTATTCTGCTCTACTCCATGGCTCTGAAACACTCACTCGAGGAAAACCAATCCAGACCTCGAGTCTGCTTGCAACTCGCAGCTCGGTCGCGCGTAGCTCACACTCCGGTGGCGATTGTAGGCAAAACTGTGTAAAACTGTTCCAAATCATCCCTTTTATTCCAGATTTGAACGTAGTGACGCGCTACCCTCTATGATCAGGTGCTTGTTTATTGTTTCAGGTGCTTTGACCGTTGTCCTCCTATCCTGGTCAATGCTCACCCCGGTCCTTAACCTTTGGTAGCAGCCCCTCGCGCAGAGATTAGGCTAACTCTTCCTCCATTGTAGTCAGTCACGAAAAGCAAAGGCATCTCAGTAGGGTAGCTTCTCCCTTTCAATTCAGCGATGAATCTTTAATAATTCATAACTCCCGTAGTTCTGTTCTGATTAGGCTCAAATCTTGGAATCAGTACTTTCATGATGTGGTCTTCCGCTGGTTAAAATCTCATCAAATTCGGTCCATTGGTTTAGAAGTTGCATTTTTCTTGTTATTCCCATAAGAATGCATGTAAATCCGAATTCGGGCGAAAAACGGTGGTTGAGCAAGCTAGTGTTGGCTAAGGCAGTTCGCTAGACACCTGTATTCGCGACGGATATTAATAATACCAATTGCAATTAATTCCTACTAACGGGCAATTAGATTAATTACTTGTCACTCAATATTTGACCGTTATAATTTGTAGTCCGAACGTCCCATCCACTACCCTAGTTTATGCACATCGTCTTTTGAAACTCTTTTTAGTAAAAATGTTAATAAAACTCATAATTATATACTTAGTATATAATACGTCATGTGTTTTGCTGTCTCTGGTCATAGCCACCCCCCAAAGTTGATGGTTTAGCGGTCTCAGCCCCCAAAGTTGATGGTCTATAACATTTCAAATGTGTATTTAAAGTTGAGTTCATGTGGCACAATTCAGAGTAAACTTTACAAGAGAAGCAATATAATACATTAGATTCTCTTAAGCAAAATTATTTCGGGGTCTCTGCCCCCACATCGATAACATTGGGGGGGCTCGAGCCCCCAAGCCCCATGGAGTCGGCGCCTATGTTAACAAGTAAGAAATGCGTATTAGTGTATTTTGAGTCCAAATGGACACTAATTCAGATTTCATGGTGACGTATATAAAAAACGCTACTGATAAATAACCAAGTGCCCTTGAATTTAATAAGAGGTTGGTCGCTTCACTTTCTTTTCAGTTAATAGTCAGTGCTATATTTCAGCATATTTTCGTATTTTCTTTGCAAATAAAGAAAGTAGGGCCGAATGAAGAATTAAGGTTCTCTCCATCAAATCAAGTTTGATTGGAAACGTCTCTGCACGGAGTGATATCCCCACGAAAAGAAAAGAAAGAGTTTGGCCGGGGGAAATATAGGAAAAAGTGAAGGAAACAGTCTACAATACAACTCGTCTTTCATTGGCATAGAAAATTTAGACGCATACAGGCATAGCCGTTATTGAAGCAAGCTTTTTTATATTCAACATTATAAAATATTCTGTTTCCTATCAAGAATGAATAATTTTTGATCAGATTGTCAAAAAGAAAACAACGCTGAGTACGTGAAAAAGATGGAAAATACACACTGACAAGTTTATTATACTAAAAATAATAATTCCTCTCATAAGTGGTTTGTTGAAATAAAATGAAACACAAATATTAATAAAGAATTTAGTGAGTTGTGCCACTGTTAATACTACTACAACAACAATATAGGCTAGTCTGTTTGCGAGCAATTGTGTATATCATGGGAAGAGTCATTGCCCCCACCCTCCCTTCTCAAATAAAATTAACCTGTGGAAGAATATTTTGGGAAGGAAGGAAAATTGGGAAATTCATTTTTGGAAGTATTCAGTTTCATGGAGTAAATACTTTGTTTAGATTGTTCGTATTATCTCCTGCTGCCAAGGAGAGCAATGAACAAGTTCCGCCTTGCTGCCTCCGTGTTCACATTTCCACACTGAAAGTCTTAACGAAACGAACGCATTCAACGAAAATAACTGGGCTCGTGAATCTGGACCAGTTATTTTACAGACTTATGGGACACGCTAGGCGAAAGCGCAGGCGCAGCGTTTTGTTTAGAGAAAGTTTCCGCATGGCGTCAGCGGAAGGAATGTCCTTATGGCAAAAATAAACTCTATTATGGCCACTGTTACTCATTTTAATCACATTCTAAGAACGGTCAAGGCATACTTATCTTGTGCATGTTGCTTCATATTGGTCTCCGTTTAAATTATAATACATTTTCCGAACTAGTGCAGTTTGAATCCATCAGCACGCGCTTTGTCTGCAAGGAGCAGACGATTTTCACGGAACAAACCAACATCCTGGCCCGTGCGTTTGGTGAATCTCGTTCTTGCACGAAACGCACGGAATGCGACTTTTGGGACAGCATAATGAAACTCACGAAACGCACGGAAGCACTTATGGAACGGCCAGTTACCATAACTCGTTTAACGCGTTAAACTCGTGCGACTTTCGGAACGGGCCTTTTGTACACCAATGAATGAAAACAGTAGGGTCAAGTGCCCATATTTCGGATAGGTTCCTAATTTCGGATACCAAGAAATTTCCACCTTAGAACAGCAGTGCCGAAGTACAGATAGTGCCAACTAACATCCTACTTCGCCCGACCCTGTGGCCGAGCGGTGGGCGGCCCCTGTGGCGGAGTGGTTAGCACATCGCGCTACGACGCCAGGGGTCCCGGGTTCGATTCCCGGCTCGGCCATGGATGTTTGTGATTGTCTGTCCTGAAAAGTCTTGAAATTGAAATATGAAATGATATGAGTGAATTTAGTGTGATGGGGGAAGCTTCCGCATAGGGGCTTTCCTTTTTTTTTAAAAAAAAAAAAAAAAAAAAGCGGTTAGCACATCGCGCTGCGACGCCAAGGGTCCCGGGTTCGAATCCCGGTCGGGTTTGGTTGTTTGTGAATGTCCATTCATCAATTTCATCATTTCATCACTCATCCCCATCTTCGCAAATTAGCCAAGATGCACAAAACGCGAAGTAAAATAAACTAAATCAATCAATCAATCAATCAACATCCTAATTCGTCCCAAAGTTTCACCCTTGTGCGTGACCTTGAGCAATGTTTCTTTAGTGTGTGGATGATATTTCTGACTTTTCCGGAGTTTTGATGTAATATTTCACCATCCAAACTTAAGGCCTACAACTGGAAGTTTAGTATTTACTCACTTCTGTCTAAATTTTATATATTCTTGAGAGATTCAGCAAACATTATTACGTAGTTTCAGTCACATTATTTCAGAGTGGGAACGCACAGAATCGCCATATTGAATATGCGACTGGGTTTCCTAATTTCGGATGCTACACGGGTACCTAATTTCGACTATCCGAAATTGTGCAACCTTTCCAAATACTGATTAGTAACCCTATCCGAAATTAGGAAATACCCTATCCGACATTAGGCAACCTTTTTGGCAGACTAAAAATATGCATACAATTCTTTGTTTCATAAAATATACCAAGTATTTCTTATAAATGTTAATATAACTTTCAGAAACATTAATAAATATATGTTCAATGTTTATCAACACATTTATGGCTTATTTTGTTTACATTTAGGTACTGAAAATCTAATTTGAAATTAAGTATCCGAAATATGGGCACTTGACCCTACGGAAACAGAACGTACTCAGAGGAGAAACCACGATATTTTTTTTTGGGGGGGGGGCAAGTACCAAGAAAAACGTAACAATAATAATAATGCTAATATTAATAATGTTAATAATAATAATAATGTTATATTATTATTATTATTAATTTGCTTTATTTTACTTTGCTTTTGTGCCACTTTTGGCAAATTTGCGAAGATGGGGATGAGTGATGATATGATGAAATTGATGAATGGATGGACACTCACAAACATCCATACCCAAGCCGGGATTCGAACCCGGGACCAACATTATTATTATTATTATTAGTAGTAGTAGTAGTAGTAGTAGTAGTAGTAGTAGTAGTAGTAGTAGCAGTATCAAAGACGTTATTACCCTGGTAAATTATGCAAAAAGAGGTAGAAGTTAGCACTAAAGCATTTGTGTTCGAACAAACGATTTGAATTATTTTTTTAACACGTTCAATTTCACATTAATAATGGAAAACAAGCACACAAACTATTTTTGAAAGATAGAAAATGCTTGATAAATGCATTCCAAATATAATTCTTTTTTACATTAACATGTTGAACTTTCATGCACGATATATGTTTCACACACATGCAACATGAAGCGACGTGGACGCTAAATTGTGTGCGCATTCAAAGTTTCTTTAATACATATTACAAACAACATACGTATATTATTTAAATACATTACACAACCAATTTATCCATCTCACAATAAACCAACAGCAAAAATGACATAAATTGTCTCTCAAATGTGCACGCTCCCTTTCTTCAAAACAATTGTTCATGCATTTAAGACAAAAATCAATTAAGACAAGTCTTATTTCTCTGTCTGGGAATTCCGAATGCATTACACAGAACAATAATACATTGCGAGCGAAACGAGCAAGAACATTTTTGGATCCAATATTTCTTTAGGCTAAAATCAATATTGATTTAATAGGGCGCAAATAATTCCACGGGACGCCAATGCATTCTCTTTTACAACTTTTGTGTCTCGCCGATGGTGTCGTGGTAACATCGTCGCCTTGTGATCAAGGGGTCACAGGTTCAATACCCGGTGGAGGCACATGGCACAGTGGATCGGATCCCACTTTAAACTGTAGGTCCAGTCCCGATTAGCCTTTCTGTGCGTAAAGTGGACTTAAAATCAGAAATCAATCAATCAATTTTACAACTTATTTTCATCTACATCGTTCGGCGCCCATGGCCGACTCCCGCCGCCCCCTAACTACGGTTCTAAACTTCATAAGACCAAGAGAAGAAGGCATTGCGAGCGAAGCGAGCAAGAAAATTTTACGAATATTGTTTCATTTGCTCAAAATTTGAAGTTGTGGGCGGTAATTGCCCCCGGAAGGTACACTTGGCCGTCAATGTTTGCCCCCTTGTCCCCCTAGAACTCATTTCCGTCCAAGGTTGGGGGGCAATTACTGAACATAATTCAACTTGTCTCTTTCGTATATGAGGTCTAAATAGTACTAGTGCTTCGTGCAGAGCGAGAATGAAAGCGAAACAAATAAATTATTTCGTAACTTTACTTTAACTTTTTCTTATCGCTGAATTAGCATACTTGCCCAGTGGCGTATTTAATGGTAGCTACAGGCTTGATCAGACCTCCAAATGTGTTCGGACTCTAAAAATAAAATATTATCTATGTTACATATGATTTGATTTAGTTTATTTAAGGTCTCATCTATGTAACAGAAAACCGTTACTTATGGCAGTAAACACTTACTTTTGGAAGCATAATAACAGTAAACCGTTACTTTTTTCAAAAAGATCAACTGCCTACGTCTACAGTACATTGGATTCATCGATTGAATGTATGAATGTGAAAAAGTAAAACAAGAATAGTTGGTCCAGTATTCGCTCATCTGGTAGTAGATTTGATTTAATTTTTGCTATTTAGAGTCTCTTTTCTGACACTTTTGGCTAATCGCGACGATGAGGATGGGTGATGATTTGATGAAACTGACAAAGCCACACTCTTAAACACCCACGTCCAGGCCGGGGTTAGAACCCGGGACCAGTGATGTGCCGTAGACTATAAGTTTACGTCTACATGCGTTGTGTACGCGTAATCTACACGAAGATTACATTGACTATAGTTTACATAGTCTACTGTAGAGAATGCAAGCACAGGGAAGAAAGAAATCCCAGTGGTCTTTGAAAGAGAAAGTATTATTTTCTTCAAACATGTCGACAATCTGGACCTATAACCATGGCCGTAGGCAGGAAAAAATTTCGGGGGGGGGGGTTCATTCATAATTGTTCCCATGGGCGTCGCCAGAAATTTGAATAATATAAATAATAACAATAATTGTACAATAATAATTAAAATTTCATAATAATAAAACCATTTTATTCCATAATAATAATACTAATAATAATAATTATTATATTATTGTTATATCCTTGAGGGGGCTTACTCAATCCAGCAGATGAATGAATATCCAGCACAAGTTTCATTTTTTTTTTTACGTTTCATACAGTGTGTACTGAAATGCACAATTATTATACTTCGTCATTAAACTTTAGATACCTTCAAGAGAAAAGCTTTAAAAGTTAGATGGAAATTTTAGTCAGTAGGTGGAATGGGCGATCCTAGAACTACCTTTTGACCTACTTTCTCACCTTAATGGATTTCTCGCGTAAGGCACGAGCAGTGTTGCCAACTTCTTACTCGAAAAATCACCAAGGTTTTTGTTTTATGCACTAAACTAACCTACAATGAGAGAAAAATGGAGAGAAGAAAAGCTCTGGTATTACTTTTTAAGCTATTTTTTATGCTAACTCGTTTTTTGACCCACATTTGAAATGACTTACGATATTTTCCTATAAGGCTACCTCTCTTTTACTGTAAGGCCCCCCCCCCTCTTTCCCCTCTTTTTTAGTGTAATCTACTACGACCTGCTAATAGGCTTTTGCTCTCAGCGTAATCCGTTTTACGGGGTAAACTAACCTACAATGAGAGAAAAATGGACGGAAGAAAAGCTCTGACATCAGTTTTTTTTAAGCTATTTTTTACCTTCTGCAAATCTTGCTCTTATGCTAACTCGTTTTTTGACCTTCATTTGAAATGACTTACCTATAAGGCTGCCTCTCTTTTACTGTAAGGCCCCCCCCCCTCAGTGTAATCTACCACGACCTGCTAATAAACTTTTGCTCTCAGCGTAATCCGTTTTACGGACTAAACTAACCTACAATGAGAGAAAATTAGGCAGAAGAAGAAAAGCTCTGGCATCAGTATTTTAAGCTATCTTTTACCTTCTGCAAATTTTGCTAACATCGTTCTTTGACCTATATTTGAAATGACTTACGATATTTTCCTATAAGGCCGTCTCCTCTTACTGTAAGGCCCCTTAGTGTAATCTACCACGACCTTGCACTCTCAGCGTAATCTGCTATATTGTTTTGTTATTAAAACTCTCAGGTGTGATCTTCTACAATGTGTGTGTGTGATAATCAAAATTTATTTTTTTGTTAAGGAAATCCCTGGCCCCCCAAAAAAGAAAAATATCCCGCCAGGGGTGCGTGGTGCCCAACACAGTTCTAATGGCCACGGCTAACAAAGCCGCGCCTTTGTAGAGTTTCATGGTTTTTTTTTTTTAAAACCCCCCATGACTCCCTACAGAGGACCTCCGTGTGTAATGTGTGTGTTTTATGATTGAAGAGAAGAAAAATTTTTTGGTTAAGAATAGAATGTGTAAGAACTAAAAAAAAGTTTCCGTAGGGGGTGCAGCACCTGAAAGAAATAAAAAAATATCCTCAAAATAGTGTACATAATATGATAGAAAAATATAAAAAAAGTGTGAATGCAAAAATTAGTGTGAATGATTGTTTTTTTTAAAAAAAAACGACAGAAAAATATTAAAAAAAAGTGTGAATGATTGTTTTTTTTTAAAAAATAATAGAAAAAATATAAAAAAAGTGTGAATGCAAAAATAAGTGTGAATAATTGTTTTTTTTAAAAAAAAAAAGTGGTGCAAGAAATAATACATACTTTTTTGATTGAGAAGTCTAATGGTGCGAGCAGGTTTCTTCCTCCTCATGGCATCCCCATTCTCGGGTGTGGATGTTGCAGTCGAGTAGCCTCAATTTGGTGTCGTAGGGATCAAGCGCCACTTTGTTGATTGTGGATGTATGCAACTGGTCGATGGTGCTCGTGATCCGATGTTCGGTCATGCGTTTGATTTTTTTGTCGAACAAGCACGACTTGTAATCTTCTACGGTCAGTTTGTTTGTGCTCGAACGCCCCACCCCCTTTGCCTTTTTTATTTCGGCCTCATCCTGAATTTTGATGGCGTACATTTTCGCTCGAAGACCGGCAAACTCTGCGATGATGCGGCCGTTGACTTCATCCTTCATCTTCCCGATCGTCATTTTCTGGCTGTCGTCGAAGAGAGCGTGATCTTTGGGATAATTAGAGAAGTCGAAATGCTGGCTCATGTTTTTCAGATCTTCGTATAGATCATCGGTGTGGATGTTGTACACGAAGCTGTCCGTGTCGGTGTACGCCACCTCGATTGCCTCTCCATAGCGTGGTTTCATGATGTTGTAGTGAAACTTGTACATGGCCAGCTTCGACAACTCGAGGATTGCGACTCCCACGGCGATTGGTTTGTCGAATGTTATGTTTCTGAGAGCACGTTCGATCAATACCAACGTGTCGCTCAGTATCGTGAAGTTCTTGTACGTGGGCTGAGCGACGAGCTTGTTTATTTTCTTCGGGTCGGAGACCAAGTTGATATTTCTTCTTTTCCTGGCATCTTCCATGCTCTTGCCGTAGATGCTGTTGTTCATCAATTTGTATAGGTCTTTGTCTGCGGAAGAAGAAGCTGATGCTCGACGTTGAGTGTTGCCGTCGATATAGGGTGCTAGCCACCTGGTCTGTCTAAACTTCAATCCCGAGTGCACCTGCTTCAAAACCAATCCATGCTGGAGGTAGAATTGTAGGAGACGATAATGCACCACGTAATTCTCCTTGCTCTTGAAGGTGAGCATCAGCTTTTTCTCCGGAGCCGATTCCATCACAGGTGCCATCGCAAATCCATGGTGTTCTTGATGAAGCGATGCAGGATATTCCAAATCTACTTTTAGGAAACATCCATTTTCATGATCTTCGCTCCATTCCAAACAATCTTGAAGTTCCTGCTTGCTCATCCATTCGTATTCTCCGATGGGCAGAGTCTCGGACATAGCATAACCATACAGGTTGTTCATGTCCCAGTATGCCAAGAAGTTTGTCGGTTTCTCTGCATCGAAATCGGCAACATATGGATTGTTGGCCTTGACGTATCGAAGGGGACACTGGACGATTCCACCGCGTTTTGCCTCTTCGACAAACAAAAGTTGATTGACGTCCTTGATGAGTTCTATCTTCACCTTCGTGGATTTTAACATTGCCTGCCAAGAATAACCCGGTGTGGTGTAACTGAAAGCGGGGTCCAAACCATATGCTGCCATTCCTCTCGAGCGATGGAGATGAAAACGATCGCTCAATAGCGTGACATCCAGCTTCAGATACAGATCGTGATAGTCGGCCATGGTTTGACAAGAGAATGTAGACCAGACGAGCTGAGCATGATGGTAGTCCTCTTCGGTGCAACAGGTGTCGCTAAGACGACTGTAGAATACTTCTCTCGGTGGTAACGATGTTTCTGAGAATTTGGAAGCATCCGTCATATATTCGTACGGGTAAACACCCTTGCGTCTCAACAGTGCTAAATGTTGGTCGCCGAAACATTTCCTGGTGGCGACCAAATCATCGTCGGTGAGTTGAGACGCGAGTGTCGCCAAACTCGAAGACAGAAAGTTGTAAGAGTCCAAGAAGCGAATTTCTACGCGATTGCCATTTCCAACGTCCACCTTCTTGCTGAATGAAATGAATTTCTCATTGGTGCGAGCTATGACGCTAATGGGTTGAGCGTCGCATCCCATCTCCTTTATGAAGATTTTGGCGTCGTAGCCCTCCAAATTGTGAATGAATACAGGAATAAAATTTGGTTTCTTGATTTGTAGATTACAGTTGTTACACAGGGGGGCCACATATTTTCCCGTGTGATGATTGTGGTGGCGAACTTTGACATTTTCGAGGGTGAAGTTACTTTCGCACACACCACACTGAGAGGCAAGGTCGTATGCCTCCTTCTCTTCCTGGGTAAGAGGCTCCATTGCTTTGTCTTCTCTTAGTCGAGGAGCGAATTGTATGGCCATCCGTTTCAAGGTTTGAACGAATTTTTGTGGAGCATCATTGCTACGATGTAAAATAACATTGCCTGTGTTGTTGACCATCAATCCAAAAGCGCAGGCTTCGTGATGTAGAATTTCGGTGGTGCTCGATACGCTGGGATTCGGTTCGCATGTGGCGAGCGGAAGTTGGAAACTTTCAAAGTCGGCGCATATCACCAAGGGATGCCAGAGTAACGCCTTGTAGTTGGAAAATGTCATGTCATGAGAAGGCATTTTGATAGCCGTAGCCGGATGTTTACTGCACATTTCATGATGATCTTGGAGTTCTTCATCAGCATTTTTTTTCCCTCGACCGTAGAATATACTCAGGCATCTGTCGCATACTTGAATTTTATGTTGATGTGTGGTAATTTGACTTCTTATTAATTTTGGAAGATTCTGAATTAGACAGTAATGATAATTATCATCATTTTCGATCAGGAGTAATCTGATGACGCGATTACTTTTAATGTTGCTGTGTCTGAGAACGTAGATGGTGTTGTTTTTGTCTAATCCGAAGATGTGTACTGCTATATTTTCGTTTTTATCTGTCTTGTACTGTGCCTCAAATTTACTAATGTCTCGTAGATTTACGGGGTAATTAATGCCAGCCATAGGTTTTTCAAATTCTGAGAGATATTCTGGCTTGTTGTAGTGGTATAAACGATGTTTGTTATTATTGGCTGGGTGATGATCGGCAATGATGCACCACAAAAAGCATCTGTTATCTTCATTTTGAATGTTGATGATGGCTTTTTTACCGGCTATTTCCGGGGGCAAATCGATGTAGCTGGATGCCCCCATCGGGTTGTATCGTGCCACCTTCAAAGTTAAAGTGTGAGGTGAACCGCAAAGTGTCCAACCCGATCCACGTTGTTCGAAAGTCTCGTGCTTGTTCAACAAAGCGTCAAACATCTGGCTGCAAATGGCATCCACCTTATCGACGTCGGCGGCGTGGAGGCTCTTTACACCAGTGTAATGATGGAAAGTTTCTCGCTCTTTTTTTACGTTTTCATACATGACGGAAACGATGAGGTGGATTTTCAACGAGCATTGCAACAAAACTTCGGTGATAGACGAAATTAACTTGCTTTTGACCGAATGAAAAAAGTTGTTTAGATCAGATGTTTCTTCAGATTGGAAAGTCTCCTCGATTAAAATATTTCTAATATTTTCGCCGGCACTCTTCTGCTTTTTTCGTGGCGCTTGATCGTCAACATCGAGCTCTCTCTTACTTGATCCTTCCCCATGCACATCCTTCCGATGTCTACTCAAGTGAGAGATGGATATATATATCCCACATTGGTCGCATGCACGTTTCGCTTGCTTCTTCTCCATTTTTTTGCTAAGAAAAAAAATGAAGTTACTAAATTGCACACATTTTTTTGTGGTGTTATTTATATTAGACCCCGAAACCCATAAATGATCTACCATAGATAAAGTTACTATTTGTAGTAATTATTTATATTAGACCCCCAAGCATAAATAATCTACCATGGATGAAGTTACTATTTGTGGTGTTATTTATATTAGACCCCAAAACCATAAATGATCTATCATAGACGAAGTTACTATTTGTGGTGTTGTTTATATTAGATATGTTCTCAATTTTTTTCTTAAATAACCAGCATGAATCTCTTTGGTTTTCGAAAACAAACCAACATGGAGGCTGTACACCGCACGACGACAGATCTACCTTCCATGTTAACTAAACTCAATGGTCTGTTGATCATTCACCTCAACAGCATTTGGACGAAATTAGATGATGATGTGGGCAAGATGTTTTATGTTTTTAATAATAATTTACATTTCTACGAAATTCCGATCGATGGGAAACTTCAAATCACCGTGAATCCGGAAAACGCAGGCGAAATCAAAATTTCTACCGGCAAGAACATTTTTCGAATCAAGCACGACAAGATGCTTTCTAACATTACGTACGATGTGTCTGCAGGAGATTATCTTTACGTTCAACTCCTAGGAGATTACGATAAACTTATTCCTCTCTTCGTAGAATTACGAATCGTCTATCCTATTATAAATAACCGTTAACCAAAAATGCCTAACGACATTTTCGGCAACACCAAGCGTGTAGACCATGCAGAAGAGATTCTCATGTTGGACATTCGAGTTAAGAAGTTGAGGACCGATTTGATTGCTTTGCAGGAAACCTTAAACAAAAGTTTAGAGTCGGAAATCGCTACGCTCCAAACGCAATGTCTCGACCCCATTCTGAAAATCGATTCCGAACTGAAAACGCTGATAAAAAATTATGTCGACGTACCTTCTTACGACAACGTTCAAAATATACAGTTGAGCGTGGATTCGCTTCAAAATGATTTGGCCAAATTACAGCAATTTCAAGCGAAAAATGAAGATTTGGAAAAATTGAAACTCGAAATCGAAGAACGAACTTCCGCAATAGAAAAGAATTTCACTGAACTTCAAACCGTCGTGAACGATATAGACGCAGAACGCTTGCATGTCGTCGTTTCCAAATTACAAGAAGAATTCACCAGCACGTTGGAAGAAATTAAATCCAAGTTGCAGACTTTGGAAGATACAATGACGAACCTACCATCGTCGGACGAACTGCAGGTCATCGGTAAAAGCGTCGCGAACATAAAAATTCAATTGGAGGCCTATCAAGATTTCGAACACATTCAAACCACCATCGCTACGCTTCAGGCGTCTCTGGAGTTGATCAACGAAGAAATTAAAAATATTCACGCTGAAGCAAGTGTGTTGACGAGTATTCAGGACACGTTAATCACGGTTCAGCAGAAGATCGAATATTTAGAAAATTTGAACGTCGAATCCAATCTTGCTCATTTTCATCACGTACTCGACAACATACAGGGTGACTTGGAATCGTTACGGACGAGCGTACCTTCGAGCGAAGATTTGGAAAAATTGAAAACGGCGGTGACGGCACTATCCGAATCGAGCGACATCAAAAGTTCGTTGAGCGATCTCGAGAGTAAAGTGGCCAATCTGCCCACCTCCAAAGAATTACATGCTTTGAAAAGAAACATATCACGTATGCTGAAACGATTGGAAACGGAAACGGCGAACGTGGAACAGATTCGAGACGAACTTGCTTCGCTGGTGTCGACGCTGCCCACTTCGCAGAGCGTCGCCGATCTTCACACGCAGTTTACAGAGATGCGAAGCATCGTGAACGATCTTACCGAGAAAAGTTCTAAATTGAATCAAGTCGAGAACCTTCAGAGTATTGTCGTCAACATCAGAGATCAAGTTGGAGTGCTGGAATCCACGCAGGAATCGACGCTGGCTTCTTTCGGTGCCAAGTTGCAAGAACTCAACGAAAGCTACAAGCAGTTGAACGTGGAAGTGAAAATCAAACCGTCATTTTCTACCGTAACGGATACCATAGTCGAGCATTTGGTGCCCGTACAAAACACACTGGGTCAGCTTCACAGCAACCTCGTTAGCATCGATACTAAATTCGCTAAACTGCATTCTCTGCAAGCCATCGAAATCAACAGCGTACCCAATCAACAGAGAATCTCCACGTTCGTCGAAGGTAACAAACTGTACATGTTGCATCCTTATCATCCGTACTACAAGTTTCTCCTCGATGGCACGATTCAGATAAACGAATTTTCGTACTGGTCTCACGGTAGAAAAGCTAGCGTTCCCACCATGACTTTGATATCGAATCGTGGTGTCCAGAAAGCAGGAAACATTCCTCTGGCACGTTGGAACGAAACGCGCAACATATATGAAATACACGAAGACGAAGATCTCACCGTTTTCGACGTGAGTGCCGGCGATAAGCTGATCATTCAAAACACGAGCGAAGTGCCACCCTCTTTGAATCCCATCACGCTTGTGCTTCTCTTGAAACGTAATCTTTAAAAAAATGTCTAGGCAAGCCATCGTCGAAGAATTGCATAAATCTGCACGCCGCAACTACGAACGTTTGGCTGTGGTAACCAAGGGCATCGACGACCTCTGGCAAAGCGACCTCGTGGAGATGAGTAGCGGCAATTTGAAAAACGTACATAAATTGAACAAGGGCAACAAGTACCTCCTCACCGTCATAGACACGTTTTCGAAATTCGCATGGGCTCTACCTTTGAAGGCGAAAACGGGAACGTGCGTCACGGAAGCATTCAAATTAATTTTTCGCGAAAGCGGCGGCAGACGACCACGGTTTCTGCAAACGGACAACGGTAAAGAATTTTACAACGCCGTATTCCAAAAGTTTATTCAAAAACATTTCATTCGACATTATTCGAGCTTCAGTCACATCAAAGTCAGCATCGTGGAAAGATTCAATCGAACCTTGAAAACACACATGTGGAAACGATTCACGCTTCGGGGAAATTACAAATGGGTCGACATCCTGCCGGAACTCGTTGACACCTATAATGATACAGTACACAGAACAATAGGCATGAAGCCAGTTGACGTTACCAAGTCCGACGAGCAGCGTTTAATTTCTACCGTTTACTGTCCAAAGTACACACCCACGACAAAAAAAGCTAAATACAAAATTGGAGACCAGGTGAGGATCAGCAAATTCAAACGCACCTTCGAGAAGGGATTTACAAAAAATTGGAGCACGGAACTTTTTACGGTGGTTCGAGTTTTACCCGGAAACCGACACACGTATATAATAAAAGATAGTAGCGGCGAAATTTTGAAAGGAAGATTTTACGAAGAGGAACTCTCTAAAACAAAACACCCTGACACGTACCTCATCGAGAAAGTATTGCGTAGGAAAGGTGACAAACTGTTTGTCAAATGGCTGGGACTTCCAGAAAAGAGTTGGATCGACGCGAACGAAGTGATCTTGTAAGTACGTGGAACGTGGTGAAGCGTCTACCGGATCCGGAAAGTCAAACGAGAAAAAAAAAGAACGGCAAGTTGCTTCCCGACAGCATCCGCTGTCTGATCGTAGGTCCTTCGGGGTGTGGGAAAACGACACTGCTCGTGGACAATTTTCTCCTCGCACCGAATTGGTTAGATTGGAAGAACAGGCACCTGTACGTGTTCTCGAAAAGTTTGGAGCAATCCAAATACCAGCAACTGATGAAACTGTACGATGGTCTGGACATTGCAACGTTCGCCTCGGAAATAAAACCACTCGACGATTGTCGTGAAAATTCAGTCGTCGTGTTCGACGACGCCATCCTGGAAAATCAAAATGAAATTCGCAACTTTTTCACGCAAGGTCGTCACAAAGGAATGGATTGTTTTTACCTAGCTCAAACGTTTTCCAAAATTCCAAAACAGTTAGTACGCGACAACGCTAATTTCATAAGTAGTGCAGGTGGCCGGGTTCAACGTCTTCTTGTGGGGCTCGGTGGGGCTCGCAGTGTTGCCAACCGCTTATTCGAAAAAATCACCAAGGTTTTTGGTCTAACCTAACCTAAAACAGCAAGGAGTTGGCAACTTTGCTTGAGAGTTCACAAACCGGAAGTGGGGCTCGGTGGGGCTTGCAGTGTTGCCAACTTCTTACTCGAAAAAATCACCAAGGTTTTTTTTGGTCTAACCTAACCTAAAGCAAGGAGCTGGCAATCTTGCTTGAGAGTTCTGCAACCGGAAGTGGGGCTCGCAGTGTTGCCAACACCTACTCGAAAAAAAATCACCAAGGTTTTTCTTGGTCTAACCTAGCCTAAAGCAAGGAGCTGGCAATCTTGCTTGAGACTTGCGTTACAGTGCATAAAGCAAGGTTGCCAACCTACTGGTATTTTTGCCATAGTTTTTTACAAAAAAGAGAGAGAAGAGAGGGAGGGAAGAGTTAAACAACCGACGGCCTACCTACAGCTTTTCTTGTCTAACCTAACCTAAAGCAAGGGGCTGGCAACTTTGCTTGAGGCTTGCCTTACAGCGCATAAAGCAATTTTTGCCAACCTACATATACTAAACAAAGAGAGCCGGCACTGCCGTAAAAGAGAGAGAGATGGGTGGATGGATGGTAGTGCAGTATGTGTGTGCGTGTGTGTGTGTATAATATGTAGCATTATTAACTAGAGTATGTTGGCAACTTGCTTATAACTAAAAAAAATAGAGATGGCAACGTTGGTGTAAGATGAAGAGAGAGAGAGAGAGACCCATTGGCTGGCAACAGTAACGAGCGAATGCGCCATATTGTAATTTTCCAACTCCGTATATCGTGACCTTTGTAAACCTCTCTCGGGGGAACGATGTGTTACACACACACACGCGTGCGCGTGTATTGTGACGCAAGCAAACAGACAAAATAATAATAATTGTTGTTTTTTTAGAATTTCTGGCTCTCTGGCGTGGTGCCCAACCAAAAAAAAAACGTAAAGGTTTTCCCGTACGGCCTTCGAACGTAAAATTGATTGACGTGCGGGCGAATCTCTTCCGGAATGTTTTTCAATTTGTACATCTGACCATACATGCTATTCATCATCAATTTAGCCGTGTTCTGTTTGGCGTCTATTTCGAGCAGTTTGCCTGGCGGTAAAGTCTTATTGTTTTTTAAATTTTTTGATTTTTTACGCAAGGCCATGATCTTGCGTATGCACGTGGCGTTTAGCGTGTCTCGTGAAAAATACACGTGAAGATCAGCTTCTGTACAACTGGCTGGATTTGTAACGCCGCGATAAACATCAACTTCCGTACCGGGCAGAATGCCTGTTCTGGCGTGGAATTTGCGCCACTCCCAAGTTTACGTTGAAAGGGGAGAGGCCAGCTGCTATTTTGGCCATGCACATGCCCCCTTAACTTGCCCCGTAGGACATGTTTTGTTCTCTTACGAGAATTAATATAGTTTGTCATAGAACCCTCCAATTCATGACTTAGCAAAAAAAAATCTCTTTGCGGATTCATCACGTACACCTATATGTGAGAAAAAGTATGAATAGAACCTATGTTCGGAAATCCAAAATGGCGACCGGAAGTGGGGTTATCTAGGAAACGGTAAAACTTAGGAAAAATCTGTTTGCGGATTCATCACGTACACCTATATGTGAGAAAAAGTATGAATAGAACCTATGTTCGGAAATCCAAAATGGCGACCGGAAGTGGGGTTATCTTGGAAACGGTAAAACTTAGCAAGAATCTGTTTGCGGATTCGTTATGTACACCTATACGTGAGTAAAAGTATGAATAGAACCTATGTTCGGAAATCCAAAATGGCGACCGGAAGTGGGGTTATCTTGGAAACGGTAAAACTTAGGAAAATTCTGTTTGCGGATTTATTACGTATGCCTATACGTGAGAAAAAGTATGAATAGAACCTATGTTCGGAAATCCAAAATGGCGACCGGAAGTGGCGTTATCTTGGAAACGGCAAGACTTAGAAGAAATCTGTTTGCAGATTTGTCACGTACACCTATACGTGAGTAAAAGTATGAATAGAACCTATGCTCGGAAATCCAAAATGGCGACCGGAAGTGGCATTATCTTGGAAACGGTAAGACTTAGGAGAAATCTGTTTGCGGATTCATCACGTACACCTATATGTGAGAAAAAGTATGAATAGAACCTATGCTCGGAAATCCAAAATGGCGACCGGAAGTGGCGTTATCTTGGAAACGGCGAGACTTAGGAGAAATCTGTTTGCGGATTCATCACGTATGCCTATATGTGAGAAAAAGTATGAATAGAACCTATGCTCGGAAATTCAAAATGGCGACCGGAAGTGGCGTTATCTTGGAAACGGTAAGACTTAGGAGAAATCTGTTTGCGGATTCATCACGTATACCTATACGTGAGTAAAAGTATGAATAGAACCTATGTTCGGAAATCAAAAATGGCGACCGGAAGTGGCGTTATCTTGGAAACGGCAAGACTTAGGAGAAATCTGTTTGCGGATTCATCACGTACACCTATACGTGAGTAAAAGTATGAATAGAACCTATGTTCGGAAATCAAAAATGGCGACCGGAAGTGGCGTTATCTAGGAAACGGCAAGACTTAGGAGAAATCTGTTTGCGGATTTTTCATGTACACCTATATGTGACTAAAAGTATGAATAGAACCTATGCTCGGAAATCCAAAATGGCGACCGGAAGTGGCGTTATCTTGGAAACGGCGAGACTTAGGAAAATTCTGTTTGCGGATTCATCACGTACACCCATATGTGAGAAAAAGTATGAATAGAACCTATGCTCGGAAATCCAAAATGGCGACCGGAAGTGGCGTTATCTTGGAAACGGCGAGACTTAGGAGAAATCTGTTTGCGGATTCATCACGTTCGCCTATACGTGAGTAAAATATGAATAGAACCTATGCTCGGAAATCGAAAATGGTGAGTGGAAATAGGGTTATCTTGGAAACGGCAAGACTTAGAAAAAATATGTTTGCTGATTCATCATGTATGTCTATACATGAGTAAAAATATGAATAGAACCTATGTTCGGAAATTTGAACGAAGCGAACAGAGAGATCGAATACGACGTGGACGTAGGCGATGGGTTTGTTCATCCTCACAGAGCGGACCTCTACCTTCAATTCGACGTGGTGAAGAAGGAAAGCGGAGACGCGTTTCCCGCAGCAGCAAACTTGATACTCGTGGACAACTTCGTGCCTCACCTGTTCTCGCAGGTGGAGGTGAGGAAACACAACATCGTCATCGACAGAATAGATTATCCAAGCATCACGTCGACGGCGGTGGGAACGTTGAAATTATCCAAAACGGACGCAGCGTACTATCAGGCAGGAGGATTTGAAGCCGGGACCAAAATATCGACGAGAAGTCATACGGTGCTTTTTCCCATGTGTTTGCTTCCGGGATTCTTCTCGGACTACAAGGAGATCATGTGGAAGAGAGGACTGACTGTTACGTTTCGAAGAGCTGCCAACAACAACGACGTACTGATGCACTGATGCGACGCAGTTCAACAACATACAGTTCGACATGCCAGATTTCATCGTAGTGCTTTTTCAGACCGGGAGGGACAAAAATCAGGAAAAAGATTCCAGGAAGTTCGACGATTGCAAGATCAAGAATGTTTATCCGAAGAACAGTAGAAACGAAGTGTTCCCGCACGAGAATTACAACCTCGACGTGACCAAAGACGATTACCTCAAATTTTACGAAGCGTTCTCGGCTTACAAACGCGTGACCGAGGGAAGCGAATTCAAAGCATGGAGACCCATGACCGTCATCAACACATCTAAGAGAAAGAAGGTTGTGGTTAACGATCGAACCAACATCAAGATCGTCTGCGAGTTTCACGATGCCTTGCCCGAGGATATCCTATGTAGTGGAACGTGGAGAGAAATTTTGGTGATTTTTTCGAGTAAGATGTTGGCAACACTGCGAGAAAATAAGGCTTATGCCTTACAAGAGCAAACTATTAAGGCGAGCCTCACTGAGCCTCATTTTCGGTCGCAGAATTCTCTATTTGGGTCTACTAATGTTGCTAACTCACTAGGCCGTATCAATATTGCGCGCTCAAGCATGATTTAATTTTATTATATTTTCAGATTGACCACAAAACAAGGTGTTGACAGGCAGTGCGTATATATATTGTAAGAAGATGTTTTATTATCAACCTCTACTTCTTGCAGTACATCCTGGACACAGCGTTGCAGGTTAACAAAGGATTTTTGGTTAGTATATATTTTTTTTCTTAAAACTGTTCGGTTACTCGCTCGTTCCTGGCATCATACACAAAAGTTTTCTCCGCGATGAGGATGACGCTACACAGAGTGTCGGCAGGCAAGGCATCGTGGAACTCGCACACAATCTTGATGTTGGTGCGATCGTTAACAACCACCTGCTTTCTTTTAGATGTGTTGATGAGGAACATGGGTCTGCGAGCTATGAACTCGTTTGGATTGTAGTACACGTCCACGTTACCGGAAGTCACTCGTTTGTAAGCTGTGTACGCCTCGTACAGTTTCAGGTAGTCCTCTTCTGCGATGTTTAGGTTGTAGTTCTCACGTGGGAAAACTTTGTTCCTGCTATTTTTGAGGTAAATGTTCTTAATCTTGCAGTTGTCGAACTGGCTTGAATTTTTCTCCTGATTGTTACCTCTTCCTGTCTGGAAGAGTACGACTGCAAACTCGGGCATGTCGTACCGAATGTTGTTGAATTGCGTGGTTACGTCAAATTCGAAATGATTGCCGGAAGCAGGTTTTTGCACACACTGGTAGCCATAAAACTGAATGGACACTTGAGGATTCTTCAGGATGTCGGCTTTGTACTTGAGAGCATAGTTTGATTCGTATTCTACCACTGGCACGCGCAGCTCCATGGATCTTACAATACACTTGGCAGCGTCGGGTAGTGTGTTGGGAAGCAAGGTAGCCCCGTCCGGGCCCAAAGTGCTGTATCGCATCAGTGCGTTGTTGTCGTTGGCAGCTCTGCGAAAAGTAACACGCAAACCACCCTTCCACATGATCTCCTTGTAGTCCGAGAAAAAACCGGGCAGCAGACGCATGGGAAACAGTACTGTGTGACTTTGAGTTTTGATTTTTGTACCTGCTTCGAATCCCCCTGCCTGGTAGTATGCTGCATCGGTCTTGGAGAGTTTTAGTGTTCCCACGGCAGTCGAGGTAATCCCGGGGTAGTCAACCCTATCGATGACGGTGCCGTGCTTTCTAACTTCCACCTGCGAGAATAGGTATGGCACAAAATTATCTACGAGTCTTAGGTTTGCGTTGGCAAGAAATGCTTCGCCGTTGTCTCTCTTCACTACATCAAACTTGACGTACAAATCAGCTCTGTGAGGGTGAATGAATCCATCCCCGACGTCCACATCGTATTCTATCTCTCGATTCGCTTCGTTAAGGTTGGCAAACGTGCGACGGTTGGGAGGGAAGGACTGCAACTCGTAACTTTCGATTTGTTCCATGATGGCTATTTATTATATGTTAATCTCCACGACGACAGTGCTCGCGGCTCCTGCAAAATCAACCACCTCCCTCTTCTTGTCTGCCACTGCTAATTCTATGTTGTCTATGCGATTACGAGATACAGGAAAGTATATCGGTGGGGAGGGTGTGTAGATAATTGGCTCCATGAACTCAGAGTTTGGTTTGAACGTAGCGATAATACCTGTCTGCTTGTGACTCCCTGGGATGCCGTCAGAGGATTTGGTGATCATATCTTGATTATTTTTTTACAGAGCAGTTCGGGTAGGTTGTTATTTATAACCCCACCCTATTTTTTTTTGTTTTGTGTTCATGGCGATGGTCGTACCTAATGCGGCGACCCGTTCGCCCAACGAGACGTCTCTGCTGACGAGTCTCCCGAAAGCTGCGTGCTCTAATTTTCTGTCAGCATCATGACGTACATCGAGATCGGTATTGGTATTGTAGGCAATATCGTGATTCTTGCATGCAGCATCCAGGGGATTCACACCCTTGTCGCCTTTTTTTAGTCGCTGTTTGAGTTTGGTACCGGGACCGCCGTACTGGTAACCTGGCAAGTGCATCTTGAAGGGTAGCTTGTTGATGATGTCGTTCACGAGACCTCGACCTTCGGCCACGTTCCAAAATTTCGGAGGTAGGGTGTTGATGATTTTGATGAGGTACCCTATGCCTTTGTCGTCATTCACAATGAAGTTGGCAAGCTTGGAGCTAACCATGTCCACAATTCCTACCTTCTCGTTGCGAAAGTTGCTGTTGCCAGCATTCTCCTCTCCTGCAATAACCAACAACCTGTCTATGAGCTTGCGCACGTCGTCAACCCACACAAACTCTTTGGGCAGGTTGTTGTAGAGTTTGACGCCGCTGCCTGTTTTGACCTGGTTCCATATCGGCTTGATGAGGTTCTTGTATTTTTTCGCCGCTGCTAGATTTGACGCGATTCTGCGTAGCGTCGTTGTTTTGGTACAAGGCATCCGTCATGATCAAAATTTCCTTGTAACTTTGGTAATCTTCGTCTGTGTAATCTCTTGGCTGCTTTTTTGGTGATGAGTTCCCACAGTCCAACCGTACCGGGATACCTGTTCCAGCTGTTTTTCTCACCCAAATTGACTTTCACGTTGTCACTCTCGAACGTGACTTTCGATTTTCCGATTTTCCAAACCACGCCCTCGTTGAGTTCCATGGTTGGGTACAATCCGAAAACCTCGTTTTTCTCGAACTAAACTCAACGACCTGTTGATCAATCAATTTTCGGAACGCTGCTCTTCTTGCTGGAACAATGACGATTTCGGATTCGCGACGATCGACATGACGAGGAAACCCAACGACGGAAAATACAGAAACAAAATTAACGACTTTTTAAACGTTGCAACGTTGTGAGACATGACGAGGAAACCCAACGACGGAAAATACAGAAACAAAATTAACGACTTTCTAAACGTTGCAACGTTGTGAGAAACGTTTCTCACAACGTTGCAACGTTTAGAAAGTCGTTAATTTTGTTTCTGTATTTTCCGTCGTTGGGTTTCCTCGTCATGTCTCACAACGTTGCAACGTTTAAAAAGTCGTTAATTTTGTTTCTGTATTTTCCGTCGTTGGGTTTCCTCGTCATGTCGATCGTCGCGAATCCGAAATCGTCATTGTTCCAGCAAGAAGAGCAGCGTTCCGAAAATTGATTGATCAACAGGTCGTTGAGTTTAGTTCGAGAAAAACGAGGTTTTCGGATTGTACCCAACCATGGAACTCAACGAGGGCGTGGTTTGGAAAATCGGAAAATCGAAAGTCACGTTCGAGAGTGACAACGTGAAAGTCAATTTGGGTGAGAAAAACAGCTGGAACAGGTATCCCGGTACGGTTGGACTGTGGGAACTCATCACCAAAAAAGCAGCCAAGAGATTACACAGACGAAGATTACCAAAGTTACAAGGAAATTTTGATCATGACGGATGCCTTGTACCAAAACAACGACGCTACGCAGAATCGCGTCAAATCTAGCAGCGGCGAAAAAATACAAGAACCTCATCAAGCCGATATGGAACCAGGTCAAAACAGGCAGCGGCGTCAAACTCTACAACAACCTGCCCAAAGAGTTTGTGTGGGTTGACGACGTGCGCAAGCTCATAGACAGGTTGTTGGTTATTGCAGGAGAGGAGAATGCTGGCAACAGCAACTTTCGCAACGAGAAGGTAGGAATTGTGGACATGGTTAGCTCCAAGCTTGCCAACTTCATTGTGAATGACGACAAAGGCATAGGGTACCTCATCAAAATCATCAACACCCTACCTCCGAAATTTTGGAACGTGGCCGAAGGTCGAGGTCTCGTGAACGACATCATCAACAAGCTACCCTTCAAGATGCACTTGCCAGGTTACCAGTACGGCGGTCCCGGTACCAAACTCAAACAGCGACTAAAAAAAGGCGACAAGGGTGTGAATCCCCTGGATGCTGCATGCAAGAATCACGATATTGCCTACAATACCAATACCGATCTCGATGTACGTCATGATGCTGACAGAAAATTAGAGCACGCAGCTTTCGGGAGACTCGTCAGCAGAGACGTCTCGTTGGGCGAACGGGTCGCCGCATTAGGTACGACCATCGCCATGAACACAAAACAAAAAAAAATAGGGTGGGGTTATAAATAACAACCTACCCGAACTGCTCTGTAAAAAAATAATCAAGATATGATCACCAAATCCTCTGACGGCATCCCAGGGAGTCACAAGCAGACAGGTATTATCGCTACGTTCAAACCAAACTCTGAGTTCATGGAGCCAATTATCTACACACCCTCCCCACCGATATACTTTCCTGTATCTCGTAATCGCATAGACAACATAGAATTAGCAGTGGCAGACAAGAAGAGGGAGGTGGTTGATTTTGCAGGAGCCGCGAGCACTGTCGTCGTGGAGATTAACATATAATAAATAGCCATCATGGAACAAATCGAAAGTTACGAGTTGCAGTCCTTCCCTCCCAACCGTCGCACGTTTGCCAACCTTAACGAAGCGAATCGAGAGATAGAATACGATGTGGACGTCGGGGATGGATTCATTCACCCTCACAGAGCTGATTTGTACGTCAAGTTTGATGTAGTGAAGAGAGACAACGGCGAAGCATTTCTTGCCAACGCAAACCTAAGACTCGTAGATAATTTTGTGCCATACCTATTCTCGCAGGTGGAAGTTAGAAAGCACGGCACCGTCATCGATAGGGTTGACTACCCCGGGATTACCTCGACTGCCGTGGGAACACTAAAACTCTCCAAGACCGATGCAGCATACTACCAGGCAGGGGGATTCGAAGCAGGTACAAAAATCAAAACTCAAAGTCACACAGTACTGTTTCCCATGCGTCTGCTGCCCGGTTTTTTCTCGGACTACAAGAAGATCATGTGGAAGGGTGGTTTGCGTGTTACTTTTCGCAGAGCTGCCAACGACAACAACGCACTGATGCGATACAGCACTTTGGGCCCGGACGGGGCTACCTTGCTTCCCAACACACTACCCGACGCTGCCAAGTGTATTGTAAGATCCATGGAGCTGCGCGTGCCAGTGGTAGAATACGAATCAAACTATGC
This sequence comes from Lepisma saccharinum, assembly GCF_977018435.1. Lineage (NCBI taxonomy): Eukaryota > Metazoa > Arthropoda > Insecta > Zygentoma > Lepismatidae > Lepisma > Lepisma saccharinum. The sequence continues at coordinate 17,584,431 of NC_139229.1, forward strand.
TCTCAAGTACAAAGCCGACATCCTGAAGAATCCTCAAGTGTCCATTCAGTTTTATGGCTACCAGTGTGTGCAAAAACCTGCTTCCGGCAATCATTTCGAATTTGACGTAACCACGCAATTCAACAACATTCGGTACGACATGCCCGAGTTTGCAGTCGTACTCTTCCAGACAGGAAGAGGTAACAATCAGGAGAAAAATTCAAGCCAGTTCGACAACTGCAAGATTAAGAACATTTACCTCAAAAATGGCAGGAACAAAATTTTCCCACGTGAGAACTACAACCTAAACATCGCAGAAGAGGACTACCTGAAACTGTACGAGGCGTACACAGCTTACAAACAAGTGACTTCCGGTAACGTGGACGTGTACTACAATCCAAACGAGTTCATAGCTCGCAGACCCATGTTCCTCATCAACACATCTAAAAAAAAAGCAGGTGGTTGTTAACGATCGCACCAACATCAAGATTGTGTGCGAGTTCCACGATGCCTTGCCTGCCGACACTCTGTGTAGCGTCATCCTCATCGCGGAGAAAACTTTTGTGTATGATGCCAGGAACGAGCGAGTAACCGAACAGTTTTAAGAAAAAAAATATATACTAACCAAAAATCCTTTGTTAACCTGCAACGCTGTGTCCAGGATGTACTGCAAGAAGTAGAGGTTGATAATAAAACATCTTCTTACAATATATATACGCACTGCCTGTCAACACCTTGTTTTGTGGTCAATCTGAAAATATAATAAAATTAAATCATGCTTGAGCGCGCAATATTGATACGGCCTAGTGAGTTAGCAACATTAGTAGACCCAAATAGAGAATTCTGCGACCGAAAATGAGGCTCAGTGAGGCTCGCCTTAATAGTTTGCTCTTGTAAGGCATAAGCCTTATTTTCTCGCAGTGTTGCCAACATCTTACTCGAAAAAATCACCAAAATTTCTCTCCACGTTCCACTACATAGGATATCCTCGGGCAAGGCATCGTGAAACTCGCAGACGATCTTGATGTTGGTTCGATCGTTAACCACAACCTTCTTTCTCTTAGATGTGTTGATGACGGTCATGGGTCTCCATGCTTTGAATTCGCTTCCCTCGGTCACGCGTTTGTAAGCCGAGAACGCTTCGTAAAATTTGAGGTAATCGTCTTTGGTCACGTCGAGGTTGTAATTCTCGTGCGGGAACACTTCGTTTCTACTGTTCTTCGGATAAACATTCTTGATCTTGCAATCGTCGAACTTCCTGGAATCTTTTTCCTGATTTTTGTCCCTCCCGGTCTGAAAAAGCACTACGATGAAATCTGGCATGTCGAACTGTATGTTGTTGAACTGCGTCGCATCAGTGCATCAGTACGTCGTTGTTGTTGGCAGCTCTTCGAAACGTAACAGTCAGTCCTCTCTTCCACATGATCTCCTTGTAGTCCGAGAAGAATCCCGGAAGCAAACACATGGGAAAAAGCACCGTATGACTTCTCGTCGATATTTTGGTCCCGGCTTCAAATCCTCCTGCCTGATAGTACGCTGCGTCCGTTTTGGATAATTTCAACGTTCCCACCGCCGTCGACGTGATGCTTGGATAATCTATTCTGTCGATGACGGTGTTGTGTTTCCTCACCTCCACCTGCGAGAACAGGTGAGGCACGAAGTTGTCCACGAGTATCAAGTTTGCTGCTGCGGGAAACGCGTCTCCGCTTTCCTTCTTCACCACGTCGAATTGAAGGTAGAGGTCCGCTCTGTGAGGATGAACAAACCCATCGCCTACGTCCACGTCGTATTCGATCTCTCTGTTCGCTTCGTTCAAATTTCCGAACATAGGTTCTATTCATATTTTTACTCATGTATAGACATACATGATGAATCAGCAAACATATTTTTTCTAAGTCTTGCCGTTTCCAAGATAACCCTATTTCCACTCACCATTTTCGATTTCCGAGCATAGGTTCTATTCATATTTTACTCACGTATAGGCGAACGTGATGAATCCGCAAACAGATTTCTCCTAAGTCTCGCCGTTTCCAAGATAACGCCACTTCCGGTCGCCATTTTGGATTTCCGAGCATAGGTTCTATTCATACTTTTTCTCACATATGGGTGTACGTGATGAATCCGCAAACAGAATTTTCCTAAGTCTCGCCGTTTCCAAGATAACGCCACTTCCGGTCGCCATTTTGGATTTCCGAGCATAGGTTCTATTCATACTTTTAGTCACATATAGGTGTACATGAAAAATCCGCAAACAGATTTCTCCTAAGTCTTGCCGTTTCCTAGATAACGCCACTTCCGGTCGCCATTTTTGATTTCCGAACATAGGTTCTATTCATACTTTTACTCACGTATAGGTGTACGTGATGAATCCGCAAACAGATTTCTCCTAAGTCTTGCCGTTTCCAAGATAACGCCACTTCCGGTCGCCATTTTTGATTTCCGAACATAGGTTCTATTCATACTTTTACTCACGTATAGGTATACGTGATGAATCCGCAACCAGATTTCTCCTAAGTCTTACCGTTTCCAAGATAACGCCACTTCCGGTCGCCATTTTGAATTTCCGAGCATAGGTTCTATTCATACTTTTTCTCACATATAGGCATACGTGATGAATCCGCAAACAGATTTCTCCTAAGTCTCGCCGTTTCCAAGATAACGCCACTTCCGGTCGCCATTTTGGATTTCCGAGCATAGGTTCTATTCATACTTTTTCTCACATATAGGTGTACGTGATGAATCCGCAAACAGATTTCTCCTAAGTCTTACCGTTTCCAAGATAATGCCACTTCCGGTCGCCATTTTGGATTTCCGAGCATAGGTTCTATTCATACTTTTACTCACGTATAGGTGTACGTGACAAATCTGCAAACAGATTTCTTCTAAGTCTTGCCGTTTCCAAGATAACGCCACTTCCGGTCGCCATTTTGGATTTCCGAACATAGGTTCTATTCATACTTTTTCTCACGTATAGGCATACGTAATAAATCCGCAAACAGAATTTTCCTAAGTTTTACCGTTTCCAAGATAACCCCACTTCCGGTCGCCATTTTGGATTTCCGAACATAGGTTCTATTCATACTTTTACTCACGTATAGGTGTACATAACGAATCCGCAAACAGATTCTTGCTAAGTTTTACCGTTTCCAAGATAACCCCACTTCCGGTCGCCATTTTGGATTTCCGAACATAGGTTCTATTCATACTTTTTCTCACATATAGGTGTACGTGATGAATCCGCAAACAGATTTTTCCTAAGTTTTACCGTTTCCTAGATAACCCCACTTCCGGTCGCCATTTTGGATTTCCGAACATAGGTTCTATTCATACTTTTTCTCACATATAGGTGTACGTGATGAATCCGCAAAGAGATTTTTTTTTGCTAAGTCATGAATTGGAGGGTTCTATGACAAACTATATTAATTCTCGTAAGAGAACAAAACATGTCCTACGGGGCAAGTTAAGGGGGCATGTGCATGGCCAAAATAGCAGCTGGCCTCTCCCCTTTCAACGTAAACTTGGGAGTGGCGCAAATTCCACGCCAGAACAGGCATTCTGCCCGGTACGGAAGTTGATGTTTATCGCGGCGTTACAAATCCAGCCAGTTGTACAGAAGCTGATCTTCACGTGTATTTTTCACGAGACACGCTAAACGCCACGTGCATACGCAAGATCATGGCCTTGCGTAAAAAATCAAAAAATTTAAAAAACAATAAGACTTTACCGCCAGGCAAACTGCTCGAAATAGACGCCAAACAGAACACGGCTAAATTGATGATGAATAGCATGTATGGTCAGATGTACAAATTGAAAAACATTCCGGAAGAGATTCGCCCGCACGTCAATCAATTTTACGTTCGAAGGCCGTACGGGAAAACCTTTACGTTTTTTTTTTGGTTGGGCACCACGCCAGAGAGCCAGAAATTCTAAAAAAACAACAATTATTATTATTTTGTCTGTTTGCTTGCGTCACAATACACGCGCACGCGTGTGTGTGTGTAACACATCGTTCCCCCGAGAGAGGTTTACAAAGGTCACGATATACGGAGTTGGAAAATTACAATATGGCGCATTCGCTCGTTACTGTTGCCAGCCAATGGGTCTCTCTCTCTCTCTCTTCATCTTACACCAACATTGCCATCTCTATTTTTTTTAGTTATAAGCAAGTTGCCAACATACTCTAGTTAATAATGCTACATATTATACACACACACACGCACACACATACTGCACTACCATCCATCCACCCATCTCTCTCTCTTTTACGGCAGTGCCGGCTCTCTTTGTTTAGTATATGTAGGTTGGCAAAAATTGCTTTATGCGCTGTAAGGCAAGCCTCAAGCAAAGTTGCCAGCCCCTTGCTTTAGGTTAGGTTAGACAAGAAAAGCTGTAGGTAGGCCGTCGGTTGTTTAACTCTTCCCTCCCTCTCTTCTCTCTCTTTTTTGTAAAAAACTATGGCAAAAGTACCAGTAGGTTGGCAACCTTGCTTTATGCACTGTAACGCAAGTCTCAAGCAAGATTGCCAGCTCCTTGCTTTAGGCTAGGTTAGACCAAGAAAAACCTTGGTGATTTTTTTTCGAGTAGGTGTTGGCAACACTGCGAGCCCCACTTCCGGTTGCAGAACTCTCAAGCAAGATTGCCAGCTCCTTGCTTTAGGTTAGGTTAGACCAAAAAAAACCTTGGTGATTTTTTCGAGTAAGAAGTTGGCAACACTGCAAGCCCCACCGAGCCCCACTTCCGGTTTGTGAACTCTCAAGCAAAGTTGCCAACTCCTTGCTGTTTTAGGTTAGGTTAGACCAAAAACCTTGGTGATTTTTTCGAATAAGCGGTTGGCAACACTGCGAGCCCCACCGAGCCCCACAAGAAGACGTTGAACCCGGCCACCTGCACTACTTTCATATGTTTGTTTCGTCAAGATCACACCAACCTCAAGCACGCGTACGATGACTACGTAGGCGGAGACATGAACTACAATCAATTTTCGGAAGGCTGCTGCTCTACTTGCTGGAACGGTGACGATTTCGGATTCGCGACGATCGACATGACGAGGAAACCCAACGACGGAAAATACAGAAACAAAATCAACGACTTTCTAAACGTTGCAACGTTGTGAGAAACGACGTATATAAATAACGTCATGACGAAACGAAAAATCGAAGACGAAAATCTCAAGCTTCGCGATTACCTCGCGAAACGCTTCAAAGGTTGGAAATCTGAGAATCGCGGATTCTACGAAGAGAAGAAACGTCAGGATCAACCCGTGATCGATGCCATCAGCGGTCTAGGTAAAGAAATTAAAAGTGTCACGGAACAAAATAAAAATTTGATTAATGAACTCGTACCGCTCGCAGCTAAAAGTTACACCGTACCCACGCCCATTTCGAGCATTCCTTCGACACCGTTCGAACTGAAGGATGCACCTGCACGACGTCGAGCCATAGGCAGCACGTCGTCGTCTTCGGATAAGATCGAGTTGGGACCTTTGGCACGAGACTACCTGAGCACGGGGAAGTTCGACAAGGATGAAGTGTTCGGATTGTATCCTAGCATGGAAACCAGCGAAGGCGGCGGTGTGGTGTGGAAGATTGGGAAATCGAAGGTGACCTTCGAAGGCAACGACATTAAAGTCAATTTAGGCGACAAGGATAGTTGGACCAGGTATCCGGGTACGGTGGGACTGTGGGAACTCGTCGCGAAAAAGCAGCCGAAAGATTACACCGACGAAGATTACCAAAGTTACAAGGAAATTCTGATCATGACGGATGCCTTGTACCAAAACAACGACGCCTCGCAGAATAGGGTGAAATCGAGCAGCGGCGAGAAGTACAGGAATCTCATCAAACCGATTTGGAACCAGGTCAAAACAGGCAGCGGGGTCAAACGCTACAACACGTTACCCAAAGAATTCGTTTGGGTGGACGACGTTAGGAAACTCGTGGACCGATTGTTGGTGATAGCCGGCGAAGAGAATGCAGGCAACCGTAATTTCTACAACGAGAAGGTTGGTATCGTGGACATGATTAGCACGAAACTTTCCAACTTCATCGTTAACGACGACAAGGGCATAGGTTACCTGATCAAAATCATCAACACGCTGCCTCCGAAATTCTGGAACGTGGCCGAAGGAAAGGGACTCGTGAACGACATCATCAACAAGTTACCTTTCGAGATGCATTTACCTGGCTACCAGTACTGCGGACCGGGTACCAAACTCGAGAAAAGATTGGAGAGAGGAGACAAGGGTGTGAATCCGTTGGACGCCGCATGCAAAGATCACGACATCGCCTACAACACCACGCAGACGGATCTGAATGCACGTCACGAAGCAGACAGAAAGTTAGAGCATGCAGCTTTCGAAAGGTTCGTGAGCAGAGACGCATCGCTGGGTGAACGGGTCGCCGCACTAGGCACCACCATCGCCATGAACACGAAACAAAAATTGGGGTGGGGTATATAAATAACATACAGTAAAAAAAACAACATGGCTTGCATAACTGATTTGCCACCCGAGCTACTATCTAAAATATTCAAAAAGGTAGTTAACGGAGATGTTAATAAACTTGTAAGCATAGCAAGAACAATGCCGGAATTTCGCATCCCTTGTGAAATGGTTCTCAAGGACCTTCTTCGGGAGATCAGCGGCCTGAGGTGCGGTGATCTCAACATTCTGCTTTCGGCTGCAGGGGAAAAATTGAACGAGAGGTCGGACGAACTGTACGAGGCAATGCAGGGAAGAAGATGGTATACTGATGATTGGTACAAGTCTATGCAGGAGAAGGAAGATATCCTTACGCACATCCTCGCGTTTTCCGAAGCACGAACTTTCTTCCTCCGTTAAAAAATAATAATATATATACGTGTCAAAAAAACTTGATATATAAATAACACACATCGTGAAAAAAATAATCTTCGGTATATATAAATAACTCACATCGTGAAAAAAAAACAATTAAATTTCTCTAACATACACACACTGAAAATTTTCTCTTCTTCGATATGACAACTGAAAAAATGAGTGATCTCCAAGCATTAAAACAAATGCTAAATTTGTCAGTCGAGTATGTAAAAATTCGGGAATTGGAAGTCGACAAACCTTACACGATAACTTCCGGTTCAATCGTTTCTACCCAGTATGGTCCCAAGGTACGCCTGTTGCTCAACGCACAATACAGTCTATTTTTACCAGATCGATACGCTAACATGTTATCCGACGAGAAGCTATCTATTTTAATCGAGAACAAAACTCGAATCGTGTACAAGGGGACAAAGGAACTTCTTGGCAAGAAAACGAAGCACGTAATAGAATTTGTGTAGCGACTGCGAGGCCTTGAAAATATATAAATAACATACCGTAAAAAACTACACAAGAAAAAAATCTCAGAATATATATAAATAACATACCGTGAAAATAACACATAGAGCATCAACATGAAGCCCAAGGGTGTCGTGTACCAGATACCATACTCAAATCTTAAAAATCTAGGTGCCCTCGATGGGTTACTCACCAAGAAACAACGCGAGAAGAAACGTTCTTGCTTGTCGAAAGGACACGGAATGAAATTACTGCTCAGCACACCTCAATTGAAAAGATTGCAGCGTTCGCGGAAACAGCAAAAGATCGGAGGTTTCATATTCAGCATCCCGGCCATCCTAGCAGCATTGGGGGCCGTTGGAAGTTTGGCCGGCGGAAGTGCCGCCATCGCGAAAACCGTCATCGACTCGAAGAAGAACAAAGCGGAATTGGAAGAACAGAAACGTCACAACCTGGCCATGGAGAAGAAAGGAGGAAAGGGCGTGATGAAGAAGTTTAAAAAAAAGAAACAGAAGCACTCACCAACCGAGACATTGGATCTCTGATCGAACCGTTACAAATCAAACACTTCAGAGGAGTTTTTATGTCCGACTCGTTACCTTCAAGCGTGAAAAGAAGAGAATGTGGAGTAGTCAACTTGGACGGTCAAGAAAATCCAGGCACGCATTGGATATGTTACCACAAAAACGACAATGATAAAGCATTCGTTTTCGATTCTTTCGGAGGTGTTCCACCTACAAATTTAGTTCATTATCTGAAAACAAGCAAAACCTCCATATACTACAACGACGAACGCATTCAAGATTTCGGAGACGTGAACTGCGGTCATCTCTGCCTCTCTATGCTCGCGTTTCTCTCTAAAATAAATAACCCTACGATCGAGGATTTCCAGAAAGCATTGTGGAACCTCAAACAGCATCACTAGGATGGGCGTGTTCCATCTCACGAGCGAATCTTCCATCTTGAAACTCACGCTGCACGACGACATCGTCTATCCTAAATCCGTGGCTCTGCGTGCATTCTACAGCATGTACCTCATACCCAACGTTACGCAGCACAACAACAAAATTAGCGTCGGAAGCGAACACATCGTCGTCACGCCAGGCCAATACAATCTTTCCACTTTGCAAGCTCAATTACCCAAAGGCACGTACCTTTCTCAAAATTCGGTCACTCACAGAGTGGAAATCCTGTCGGCGACGGAGACCGTGGACCTGGGCACCATGGGAGAACTTTTAGGTTTCGAGAACGACACCAAACTCGAAGCTGGCATCAAGCACACAGCAACCAACATTCCTAAATTCTTGGCCATAGAGACTCTGAACGTACACTGTAACGTGGCAGAAGGTATGATCACGAAATCCTCGGACGGATTGTTAGGAAGTCACAAGCAGACGGGAATCATAGCCACTTTCAAACCAAGTTCCGAATTCATGGAACCGATCATCTACACGCCCTCTTCGCCGATCTATTTTCCAGTATGTCGCAACCGCATAGACGACATAGAGTTGGTGGTGACGAACGAGAAAGGAGACGTGGTGGATTTCGCAGGTGCAACAACTACTGCCATCGTAGAGATCAACGTATAATAAATAACCATACATGTAAAATGGAGCAAATCGAAAGTTACGAATTGCAATCTTTCCCTCCCAACCGTCGCACGTTCGCCAATCTCAACGAGGCGAACAGGGAGATCGAATACGACGTGGACGTAGGCGACGGGTTCGTTCATCCTCACAGAGCAGACCTCTACCTTCAATTCGACGTGGTGAAGAAAGAAAGCGGAGACGCGTTTCCCGCAGCAGCAAACTTGATACTCGTGGACAACTTCGTGCCTCACCTGTTCTCGCAGGTGGAGGTGAGGAAACACAATACCGTCATCGACAGAATAGATTATCCAGGCATCACGTCGACGGCAGTGGGAACGTTGAAATTATCCAAAACGGACGCAGCATACTATCAAGCGGGGGGATTCGAAGCCGGGACCAAAATATCGACGAGAAGTCACACGGTGCTCTTTCCCATGCGTCTGCTGCCGGGTTTCTTCTCAGACTACAAGGAGATCATGTGGAAGGGAGGACTGCGCGTTACGTTTCGAAGAGCAGCCAACGACAACGACGCACTGATGCGATACTCTACTTTGGGTCCGGACGCCACCACGCCGATAGCCAACACTTTACCCGAAGCAGCCAAGTGCGTCATCCGGAGCATGGAATTGAGAATGCCGGTGGTGGAATACGAAACGAACTACGCCCTCAAGTACAAAGCGGAGATCTTGAAAAGTCCGCAGGTGCCGATTCACTTTCACGGTTACCAGTGCGTGCAGAAGATGGCGTCGGGAAGTCACATGGAATTCGACGTGACGACGCAGTTCAACAACATACAGTTCGACATGCCAGATTTCGTCGTAGTGCTCTTTCAGACCGGGCGCAATAACAATCAGGAAAAAGATTCCAGCAAGTTTGACGACTGCAAGATCAAGAACGTTTATCTGAAGAATGGACGCAACGAAGTGTTCCCGCGCGAGAATTACAACCTCGACGTGGCCAAAGACGATTACCTCAAACTTTACGAAGCTTACACGGCTTACAAACGCGTGACCGAGGGAAGCGTGGACATGTACTACACCCCCAGCGAATTCAAAATCCGCAGACCGATGTTCGTCATCAACACATCTAAGAGGAAGAAGGTTGTGGTCAACGATCGAACCAACATCAAGGTCGTCTGCGAGTTCCACGATGCCTTGCCCGAGGATACCCTATGCAGCGTCATCCTGATTGCAGAGAAGTCCTTCGCCTACGACGTGAAGAACGAGAGGGTCACAGAGCAGTTTTAAAAAATATCGCCAACAAGCAAGAATAGCTTTTCTACATTCCCCAATTACAAAATTTTTAATCTAAAAACACATCCAAAGCACTCCAATAGGATGCAGAATGTTTTTTAGGATCAAATCGAATTTCTTAAACAAATTGAGGGGGGGCTTGCTTGTAGTTGAGTAGTTATCATCAAAACCTATCCAACAAACCCACAATCATCATCCTAGCTCAATTAGGAGCCGAGAAAATCAATGTCTTAGAAAACGTCTTAAGATAATTGTCTTAAGAAAATTTTCTTGACAGACACAATGCAATTTCCTGCTCATTCTCGTAACCTACTCCATATTCGAGTGAACATATTTTTTGTTTAATGTCGCAAGTCATTTCAAATATTGGTCAAAAAGCGAGGTATCATAAGAGCAAAATTTGCAGAAGGTAAAAGATAGCTTAAAATACTGATGCCAGAGCTTTTCTTCTTCTGCCTAATTTTCTCTCATTGTAGGTTAGTTTAGTCCGTAAAACGGATTACGCTGAGAGCAAAAGTTTATTAGCAGGTCGTGGTAGATTACACTGAGGGGGGGGGGGGGCCTTACAGTAAAAGAGAGGCAGCCTTATAGGTAAGTCATTTCAAATGAAGGTCAAAAAACGAGTTAGCATAAGAGCAAGATTTGCAGAAGGTAAAAAATAGCTTAAAAAAAACTGATGTCAGAGCTTTTCTTCCGTCCATTTTTCTCTCATTGTAGGTTAGTTTACCCCGTAAAACGGATTACGCTGAGAGCAAAAGCCTATTAGCAGGTCGTAGTAGATTACACTAAAAAAGAGGGGAAAGAGGGGGGGGGGGCCTTACAGTAAAAGAGAGGTAGCCTTATAGGAAAATATCGTAAGTCATTTCAAATGTGGGTCAAAAAACGAGTTAGCATAAAAAATAGCTTAAAAAGTAATACCAGAGCTTTTCTTCTCTCCATTTTTCTCTCATTGTAGGTTAGTTTAGTGCATAAAACAAAAACCTTGGTGATTTTTCGAGTAAGAAGTTGGCAACACTGCTCGTGCCTTACGCGAGAAATCCATTAAGGTGAGAAAGTAGGTCAAAAGGTAGTTCTAGGATCGCCCATTCCACCTACTTTAGTCATAAAGTTTTTGTTGTTTGACTTTAAAATTAAATTTTTGGAATTTTGAAAAGTGTGGAACCAGTTATTCTTTTTAAAAACTTAGCCTGGTGCATGGATTGTAACCTCAATCGCGAACGTAATGCGCTACAAAACTGGAGATCCTAGGTTTGAACTCCTATCAAGGGGGATTTTCGACTTTATCGGACAAGGAATTTAAAAACTGGAAAGGGAATTTTGGGACAATCATAAGGGAATCTTCAGTCTATATTCCTTGTGACGCAGGAGCAACACTGGAAAGATGACAGCAGAAGTGATAATGGAGGGGTCGCGGGTGGGCTACGATTCTGAGAATAAATCCTGTTCCACTCAAGTTTCAGAATTCCAAATGTATGAATATTCTAGCTCGATCGTTTCAACATTGTCTCAATGTATTTTTGTGATGCTTCGAAAAAAAATTGAAAATTTGTTACAGATTTTGGTTTCTGAACTTCCATTAATCCAACATGTCCGAAGTTTCGGGGGGGGTTTGAACCCTAGAACCCCCCCCTCTAAATACGGCCATGCCTATAACGAAGTTAAGACCATCCGACATAATCAGAGTTATCGAATTATAACGAGGGGAGAAGGGACTACCGGAAGAAAAACAAATGACAGCTGCAGTGAAAACTGGTATTATTTTTTACATCGACCAAAGGGAAAGCTAAAAATATTTTTCTTGTCTTATTACCGCATAGGAAAAGTGCATAAAGCAGATTTTTCCACGTGTGAAATGGTGGAAATAGATGTAAAACAAATCTTGTCATTCTACGGACATCGAATTTTTTGGGTATGTCGCGACAAGTTGATTTTTTTGTTTTTTTTTGTAGTGAATTGGTTGAACGTAAATAAATACTTAAATACTTATTTTGGACAGTGGAATGCTTTACGCTGCTGATGCTGGTTACTGCTTCTAGAACGATGCTTTGCACGGAGAACGCCGAGCGCCATGTTGTCTACGTTGACTACGTAGATTGCATAGTTTATTAGTTTTGTCTACACGTAGAATTAGTGTTGCCCACGAGACGATACTTTGGCCTGTCTCGTCTCGTGGAGTCTCGTGGAAATGCTGTCTCGTCTCGAAAATATTCGTTTGTCTTATGACACATGGTCAATCTCGTCTCGTCTCGAATTTTTAAAAGCCTGTCCCGTCTCGTTCCGTGGGCAACACTACGTAGAATGTAGACAATCGTTGTTTACGTGTAGACGCACGTCACTGCCCGGGACACATGACATCGGAGCGCCTGTGGATCGAGTAGAAGAGTATCCCGAATGATATATTACTACTAGTAATGGGTTATAAATTATAGTATATTATTATTATTATTATATAATCATTATTATTTAATGGCTGTTTTTATTGTTTCTACCATTAAATTTATATAAAAGCCCTTGCAAGGACCTGATCCGCTTTACAAAAATTTCTATCGACGCCCATGCTACAATATACAATAGTCGTAGACATTTGCGATACGGAAACGAAAATACCAAGCCGATAGTGAATGTTATTTGTTTATTGGTAAGAGTTCTCCCAGCAGGAAGATGGCATGCCGAGCGTTGTATAGAAAACGAGCGGTTAAGGTATGTCGTTTAATTATTAATGCTTGAACGAACGGATAGAATATACTTGACTCAGTTTCCACGGTCGTGACTCTGTTGTATCTATGCATTATGCAACAGCGTACAGGTCAAGGTTGGAATTTATAATAATACTCTACTGCAGCAGACGCGTCTCTCTTCAAGAACTAAAAACAACAATAAAAAAGCAATTACTATTCAGGTGTAATTTTCGTATACCTTGGACAATTTACTATGGTCTCGTCTTGACAGTCTTGCCTCGTTCTACTCTCGATTTTTAAAACAAAATCTTGCTCTAGATTATCCCCGTAGCTTGATATTTTGGCGCCATAGATAGGATTGTGGTTAGGTGTTTTCCCCCGCCGCACTATACCAAGCAACGACATTTCATTTGGGTCCTTCGATATTTTCTTCTTATGCCATGGTTTATGATATTTCCATGTAGCAAATTTTGAAATGAGGAAACAGAAAAACTCAGTAAACAACAATAATATGCCCGACCTCGGTGGCGGGGTGGTAAGTACAGCGCGCTACGATGCAATGAGTTCCGGGTTCGGATCCCGGCCTGTTCATGGGTGTTTGGGAGTGTCCCTTCATCATATCATCACTTATCCTCACCGTCGCGATTAGTCAAAAATGGCAGAAAAGCGAAGCTAAATTACAAAAATTAAATCAAATAAATAAATATTTATTTGATTTAATTTTTGTGGCTCAGTCGGTAACGCGTCTGACTACCATGCTAAAGGTCCCGGGTTCGATCCCCGGCCGATTCAAATCCGGAAACTTTTCTAACGTTGCAAGTGGCCCCGGCGCCCACCCAGCGTCGAATAACATGGTTCCCTGGGGGGTAAAGGCGGTCAGGGGCGTGATGCTGATCACATCACCACCACTCACGACCGGATGAAGAAAGTGTGAGGCGTTACCCCCACACCCCCATATGCCTTCATGGCGTGGTGCTAAGCACAGGGGAACACTTTACTATTTTTATTATTATTATACAGGGTGTCATTTTAACGTATAGAGGATATCAAAACAAACAACTTTTCACAATAACATTTTTCTCGTTGGTGCATCATTTCAGCGCTACAGTAGTTCAAAAAGACTCGTTTTGCCGCCTGAATGCTGGCAACCACACACAACATTTGATTGCATTTGTGACGTCATATCCCCTTGTGAAGCAATGCGTTCCAGAGTTGCCAGGAACACACATATTCTGTGAAAAATGACATAGATACAATCAGCCACATTATGTACCGTAAAACAAAACTTGAAAACACGTTCTGTAATATAACAGGAAGTAAAGAAACGATACGAAAAATGGTAGAAAGAAAAAATAATTCAAGTGGAAGTAGTCATATCGAATTTTGTCTCAGCTCAAATGTCAAATATTTGCAAATCTAGTTACCAAGTTGGCATCTACATCTTAGTCTATCCACTTCGTCCTTCTGATACTACAGGGTGTCCCACGAACGGCGCAACTGGGAATTAAGAGTAGCGTTACTTTGTAACCGAAACCTGTACATACATAAGTTATATACCAAATGTTAGCCCTGTCCAAGTAGATATTTTTAAACATAGAAACAACAAACGGGGTGCAGTGTTGTTCATGCAGTGTTGCCAAATGTAAGTGAAAGTGTAAATTTATTTTTCCACAAAGCATGGAAAATTGCATGTCAAACATTCGTACGGAAATTTGGACGTCAATTTCCACCTTGGGTAGGTGGACTATTTCGCCATCTATAGTTCAGAGAAGAAAACCGATCGTTTTCGCGTATAGCCAATCCTGAAATGCCTCGTAAAGGCGTACCGGTCCAAATGGGTGTTTTAAAAAAAATATGAGGTACAGTGGCAACACTGTTGATGTTTGAAGGCAACAAAAGGTGTGTTTAGTGATGGTCTATGACATGGAAATACTGGAAACAGGAAAAAAAGAAAATGAAAATTATGGTGAAAAAAGTGTTCCTTACCTACTCCTGGCAACCATGCAATGCGATAAGAGCGCCCACCGAACGAGAACAAAAGAATCAGTTAGTTGTGTACTCAGAACTGTTTGAGCCGTGCATTTCGCATTGTTCGTAGGGGAAGATTAGAATTGTTCTGTGAAATGAAGTACTCTTTGGAAGAGAGGGTGTTCATTGTGGAACATTATTTTTGTTCAAAATCGTACGCTAGTGTAAAAACTGTGTTTCGCGAGAAATATCCGAATAACAGTGTTCCAGAAAATTCGACGATATATCGACTTGTTTCCAGATTTCGTGAAACAGGATCAGTTAATGACAAACCCTACCACAGACAACCACCAGTTTTGACACAAGGTGTGCTGCAGGATGTGGAGCAGAGAATATCACAATCTCCAGGAAATCTGTTCGTAAACTTGCTGCACAATCAGGTGTATCAAAAACAACAACTCACCGAGCGTTAAAACAATTGCACCTACGTGCATATAAGGTACAGGCTGTGCAAGAACTGAAGGAAGCAGACAAAGGTGCACGTGTAAGATACTGCCAGTGGTTTAGAAATTTTATTAGAGACAATGGTGTGAATATTTTGGATAAGGTTTTTTTCACGGATGAAGCATGGTGCCACTTAAATGGATATGTCAACAGTCAAAATTCTCGACACTGGTCAAGTAACAATCCCATTTGTTACATGAACAATCACTTCATCCACAAAAGATCGGTGTGTGGTGCGCGATTTCGCGGAGAAAAATAATCGGTCCATTCTTTTTCAACACAACAGTTGACGGAATAGTTTATCGTGACCTTATCACACAGTTTATTTCTCTGTTGGAACGTGATGAACGTGATTGTTGGTTTCAACAAGACTCCGCAACATGTCACACGTCTAATGAAACTTTAGACAGGGTTGGCAGAGTTTTTGGCGATCACATTATAAGCAAAAACTTATGGCCCAGTCGCTCCCCGGATCTGACGTCTCCAGATTTTTTTCTGTGGGGTGTTTTGAAACAAACAGTTTTCATTAATAACCCAAGAACACTTCATGATCTAAAAATAAACATTTGCACAGCCATTAACAATATAAACCAATCAACCTTGCATAAAGTTGCTTCCAACATGATAAAACGTGTTGATGAATGCCTCAGGGAAAATGGTTGTCATTTTCAACATCTTTTGTAAAGCTACACTGCCTGTTACGCGCACTGCATGGTTGCCAGGAGTAGGTAAGTAACACTTTTTTCACCATAATTTTCATTTTCTTTTTTTCCTGTTTCCAGTATTTCCATGTCATAGACCATCACTAAACACACCTTTTGTTGCCTTCAAACATCAACAGTGTTGCCACTGTACCTCATATTTTTTTTAAAACACCCATTTGGACCGGTACGCCTTTACGAGGCATTTCAGGATTGGCTATACGCGAAAACGATCGGTTTTCTTCTCTGAACTATAGATGGCGAAATAGTCCACCTACCCAAGGTGGAAATTGACGTCCAAATTTCCGTACGAATGTTTGACATGCAATTTTCCATGCTTTGTGGAAAAATAAATTTACACTTTCACTTACATTTGGCAACACTGCATGAACAACACTGCACCCCGTTTGTTGTTTCTATGTTTAAAAATATCTACTTGGACAGGGCTAACATTTGGTGTATGACTTATGTATGTACAGGTTTCGGTTACAAAGTAACGCCACTCTTAATTCCCAGTTGCGCCGTTCGTGGGACACCCTGTAGTTGTCTGTGACACACTGAACAGACGACAAAATAGAAATGAAAGAACTCAAAATTCCAAAGGTAAGCAACACATAATATAATGTATATTCAGGGCATTATGAGTCAAGTGGCAAAAATGGTTGAAAATACAGGGATATAAGTAGTAGTAAAGCAAGCTCTTCGACGACTGTGTTTATCTACGCACCGGATATACATATAATAGTTTGCAACTGTGAACAGGGCAGTATATTCGCTACTGATTCATCATTTGTACATGTATTAGCCGTAATGTAACAACGTGAACCTCGGATACTTCCGTTATCAGCACAAAAGTACCACAAGGCATCTGCACACAAACCTGAAGATATCAACCTTGCAACGAGATTTGCAAATATTTGACATGTAGCTGGGCGTAAACAGCCACATGTAATCTGTAAGTCCAGTAAAATTGATTGTTGTTGATATTTGACATGTAGGGTGAGACGAATTGAAATATTGGACTTCGTTTTGAATACGTTCTTACCATTTCTCATATCGTTGGTTCACTTCCCCGTTCCCCTGGGATGACTGCTGATCTGAGCTGTGGGCTAAGATCTTCGGTCTACTGGACGTGTTTCTCGCTTCGTTTTACAGCTAATAATGTGGTTGGTAGTTTGTCATTTTTACAAAATTTGCGTGTTCCTTGCAACGTGCCGTGCGCTGTTTCGCCGCAGGAAATGACGTTACAGATACGATCAAATGTTGTGATGGTTGCCAGCATCCAGGCGGCAAAACGGTCTTTTTTGAACGGCTGTAGCGTCGAATCGACGCACCAATGAGAAAAATGTTACTGAGAAAAGTTGTTTCTTTTGATATCCTCTAAACAAATCTGTGGTCCGTGGGCGCCAGTAAAATGACACCCTGTATATGTTAGATTGAAAGATTCGAAAAGTCGGCGAATGGCAACAATTTCATGAAACTAACAGCAATAACAACGGCCGGTGTATTATAAACTGCTCGCCATTAAAAATGCAACACCCAGAAGGAGTAATCGGAATCGGACGAAATGTGCACAGTGTGTAGAGGAGAGGTGCAGAAGGAAATGATTAGGTGTTCAAGGCCGTCATGCGTCATGTGCGCCTGCCACGCCATCTGCTAAGTGGTACCTGTAGCAGGTCAGATAGATGCAGAAGAGCAGTGAAAGTGCATGGTTGTGAGTGTAGTGTGTTAAAATCGGTCAGCAATGCCACGTCGTCGAATACGGCAGCGATTCCAGCAGGTTTCCCAGTTCGATCACGGCCGAATTGTTGCATACCGTGAATGCGGATTCTCCTACCCTGAGATCGGTGCCCGTGTAGAACGGAATGCATCCACAGTGATCCGTGTGTGGAACCAGTGGGTCCAGGAAGGCACTGTAGGGCGACGTAGAGGTTCACAACGTCCGCGTCGGACGACGGAACGAGAGGACAGACGTCTGATACGCATGACCCTTACAGACAGAACGGCCACGTCAACGAGGATTGCGCATAAAGTACGGGATGTTTTACAACGTCCAGTGTCCCCACGAACCGTGCTTCGTCGTTTGGCGAACCGGGGAATTTTTTCCCGGCGCCCACTGTTGCGGATTCCTCTGACGCTAGAGCATAGGCGTTTGCGTCTGAGATGGTGCCAAGACCGTCGTGCATGGATGGCGGAGTGGAATGCTGTAGTGTTCTCTGATGAATCCCGCTTCTGTATACAACATCATGATGGACGTACACGCGTGTGGCGGCACCGTGGCACTAGGCTTCATGACGCCTGCATCATGCATCATCACACAGGGCCTTCATTGGGTATCATGGTATGGTGTGCCATCGCCATAGGTGTTCGTTCGCGTCTCGTACGCATTCAAGGGACATTGAACAGCCAACGGTACATCACACAGGTTCTCACCCCTGTTGCTGTCCCATTAATCCATGCACTGCGTAATGCTACTTTTCAACAGGATAACGCGCGCCCCATGTTGCAAGGAATGTTCTCGCATTTATGGAAGCTAACCACGTGCCCCTGCTTCCTTGGCCAGCACGTTCGCCGGATATGTCGCCAATTGAACATGTCTGGTCCATGGTGGGTCGCCGGCTGGCCCAACTCAGGTTTCCGGCACGTAATGTTGAAGAACTCTGGCACCGTGTGGAAGCCGCTTGGGACGCCATACCGCAAGCAGACATCGATAGACTCATTCTGTCCATGCCTCGCCGTGTTGAAGCAGCTATTGCCGCCCGTGGAGGCTGTACACGCTACTAGCTCCTTGGGGTTATGCAACCATGTTCTACGTGTCACATGTCACACCACCGAGCTCTAACTGTAATCATTTTATTATCTTATTATGAACTACATATTTGCCAAGTTTCGTGTTTCTATCTCATTTCCTTCTGGGTGTTGCAATTTTAATGGCGAGCAGTGTATATTTCGGAAAGGGTTCACAGAGAAAAAATATTTCAGGGCAAGTAAGTAAGCATAATGTAAAATCAACCTCATAATCGAAAATGATTTATGATAAAGATCTATTCGTGACGTGGTCGAACAGGGAACGCCATATACCGAGTTGAATGGTGCATCTATTTTTACATTGTGACCCCCCCCCCCGCCACACACACACTAAAAGGAGTATCTAGGGGTTACTTCATCACTTGCAAATCTTCAATGGGAACAAGCGTCGAGTACCACCTTGTATATTTTCGTTCTCCCTTACCTCTACCGAGTGTAAATTTCTCAGTCGCATATTCTGACTTTGCACATCGTGCTACGACGCCAGGGGTCCCGGGTTCGAATCCTGGCCTAGGCATGGATGTTTGTGAGTGTCCATTCATCAATTTCATCATATCATCACTCATCTCATCTTCGCAAATTAGTCAAAAGTGGCACAAAAAGCGAAGTAAAATAAAGTAAAGCAATCAATGAACTGACTAGGTTATCCTAAAGAAAGAGATAAAAGCTTTGAATGACGCCCAGTGGCGGCGATTAGTGGGGCGAGGGGGCAGTTGCCCACCAGTTTTTTCCACTTTTGCCCCAGAACTATGCTAAACCTTATCTACGAGGTAAAGTAAACTGTCTTTGCTCCCCAGTTTTGGAACTTTGCTTCCCTAGTTTAGGAACCCAATCACCGCCACTGACTAGGCTTTAGCCCCTCTAGCCTACCTCTAGATTGTTATTTTTTCTTTCAAATGTTGATATTTAAAAACAGGTTTACAATTAATTTTAAGATTACACACTTATAGCCCAATAACTAGAGGGGAAAACTGAATTTTGGCAATGTTAGGGAATCTAAAGAGCGTTCTCTATAATTGTATATCAGTTTAATAATTCAAGCCAAAGCTGGACTTGATTTTTTCGAAACACGGAACACATTTGTAAGTATAGAAAATACATAGCTATTTCTCGATGCAATCACTCTACACTAATTCACTTGTAGTAATGTGTGGTGGACAGCGTCCGGGCGCACCAAAGGTGATAGCGCTAACAATCTCGCTACGCAGAAGCCCTTCATTGAGGTTTAACTTAATATTTTTATAATCAACTTCTACGTACATTTTACCACATTACAAGAGTAGTTAAATGGTCTTAGAGTTGTAAACACTACATATGCTGACCAAGGCAGTGAACAACAACAACAACAACAACGTTACGTTATCAGGGTATTCTTCAGACTAGAAAAAAAAGTTTGTTTTCAGATCTGAGGAAGACCCTGATAGAGGGCTGAAACGTTCTTTTTTATTATTAAAATATAGAGTGCCTTGATCAGTATATGTAGGCTAGTGTTTTTTTTTTCTGTCATGGAAACAAGGCTTAATCGTGTTAGCAGCTGTAAGTTTGTTAAAGTAGGGAATGTTGAAGTTGGAACATGGAAACAAAGGGGGTAGGGACTTGAAAAAAATTGAAGATCAATGGTATACCGCACGCGCGTGTTTGTGTGTGTACAAGGGCGCCCGCAGGGAGGGGTCAGGGGGGGCACTTGCCCCCTGAGATTTCTGGAAAGAGTTGATGTAATTCGAATGTGTAGAGATATTTTATAACAAAAAATGTTGTTTCTGTGACTTACAGGTCGTAAGTTACAGCAACTATTATTATTATTATTATTATTATTTTACAGTACCCTTCGGCACGTAAAAACATGGAGCAGAGGTACCATGAAGGACAGTAGATTAAGTGGTGTCTGACTCTGATTGATATCTGTGCATTTGAAAAAATACAAAAATAAAAAGAACTTTTCATCAACAAAGTGATAGGTTAGATGTTTATTGAAAGGAAGAAAGGCTTTGGTTTGGTTTGAGTTGCTGTTTTAAGTCCACTTTATGCACAGTAAGGCTAATCGTGACTGAACCTACAGTTTAAAGTGGGATCCGAACCACTTATGCCTCCAGCGGGTATGGAACCCGGGACCCCTTGATTACAAGGCAATGACGCTACCACTGCTCCATGGGGGAGGCTGAAAGGAAGGAAGGCGAATCCACTTTCTTCCTAAATAGTAAACTCGAGTCTGAACTTGTATACAACGCCAAAGTATTTTCAATTCAATTTGAATTTATGATTTGTAAAGTAGTAGCTAGTAGTAGTAACTAATAATGATAATTCTAATAACAATACCAATAATAATAATAATATAATAAAACGTTTCTATGACTCTGCCCCCGAGAAAAAAATCCTACGGTAGCCCTTGTGTGTGTATTCGCGCGCGTTCACAGATTGCTCGTTCCGAGGAGAACTAGAATACACACCTTCACACCGAGGAATCAAATCGATTCTAGTTTGGGGTTCACTGCTATACATAGGCGCCGACTCCATGGGGCTTGGGGGGGCTCGAGTCCCTCCAATGTTAACGATGTGGGGGCAGAGCCCCCCAAATAATTTTGTTTAAGAGGATCTAATGTATTATTTTTTCTTCTCTTGTAAAGTTTACTCTGAATTGTGCCACATGAACTTAACTTTAAATACACATTTAAAATGTTATAGACCATCAACTTTGGGGGAGAGGGGCTATGACCAGAGACAGCAAAACACATGACTTATTACTTACTATATACTAAGTATAAAATTATGAGTACTAAGTATAAAATTACGAGTATGGTTAACATTTTTACTAAAAAGAGTTTCAAAAGACGATGTGCATGAACTAGGGTAGTGTGTGGGACTTTTGAGCTACAAATGGCTCTAACATGACATTCAGAACGAGATCATTGATATATTAGAGAGATTTGTTTTGCGCTCCGTGGTAGCAGATATTAAAAGGCGGGAATATTTTGCTATTATGGTTGACGAAACTTGTGACATATCCATCCGTGGACAATTAATATTCTGCATTAGAGCTGTGAAATTTTTTTTTGATATTTTTGGGGAATTCATGGGCTTTTATGAGATTCCGAACACTAAGGCCAAAACTTAAAAAAGGGAGAGAGTGAGAGTCATTCATTAATTTATTTCAGTGATCAGAGCCCCCCCCCCCAATAATTTTGACAAGTCGGCGCCCCTGCTGCTATATGACATAAATGTGTGTGTGTGTGTGGGGGGGGTAGTCTTGACATTCGAATGAACCATTCTGAAAAATGATCCATCCTCTACATTTTAACCAGGGCGCGAAATCATTTAAGACTGGTGGGGGGAGAAAGATCTTAATCTACAAACCCCCTCCCCCCCACAAAAATACATATAAATTATACGATATACATATTTATAATGTTATTAAAAGTAAAAATAAATTACTCAATTCAAATATATTATAAATATTATTATTATTATTATTTACACAAAAAGAAATTAATTTGTTACTTTTAAATATATCAGACATTATAAAGTAGCAAACTACGTCCTTTACTAACTGGTTAAAGACGTTAATAAATTATGAAATAGTTGAAGTGGTTTTATTATGTGTAAGTTTTATTAAGATTTTGCTTTATGTTAATATAAATGAATTAGATTTCATGGTTATTATTGTCTTCCATTTTTGTTTTACTTTTATTGTGCGTAATGATGTAGATTTGTTAATGATCTCTTGAGAGAGAAAAAACACTCACAAATACGCTAATTTGTGTATGTATTCGATATTATTCTCACTACAGTATATTTGAAATTAAAAGTAATTGTTTATCTTTTGTTTGTTGTAACAAAAACTCTCCCCCGAAAATTTTTGGTGCTTTTTCCTTTAAGCCAAGATTGTTGGTGGAGGGGATATCCCCCCCGCCCCCCAGGATTTCGCACCCTGATTTTAACGGTAATCCAGAAAATGTTGCTCTTTTTATGGCGTGTTATAAAGTTATAAAGGGTACTCTAGAACTCATTTTTGAACAAGTGGTTTGACAGGAAGATAGGAGAATTAGATAAGATAATGCACCTACTAGTAGAAGGTAACGAAGTACAAATGGAAGGAAATTATGAGTGGTTTCACAACAAAGTTATCATTCTAAAATGAAACCCATATCCTGGCCAACCTTCAGGCACTGTATTGGCAATAATACAGAGTGTGTTGTTTACGTGTGTGTGTGTGTGTAGTTAAGTAATCAAAATAATGGCTAACGAAGATATGGTTGTGGGAACCTGTTCTGAATACGCAGAGATACACCTACAAACAAGGGGGCACCGGATTCGAATTCCGGCCCTATATATCATTACTAGGGAAAGGATTTTAAGGTGCAAGGTTATGGTAGGGAAAGGGGAAATAAAGGTTATGAAGATGTTTTAAAAAAGGTGCAAAAAAACTGCAGATAAAATGCCATTATTCAATATTCTCTTTTTCTTTTCCTTCTGTATATAATGCGCGCGGACCGCATAGAGAACTGTGTATATAATGCGCGCGGACCGCAGAGAGAACTGTGTTTATAATGCGCGCGGACCGCAGAGAGAACTGTGTATATAATGCGCGCGGAACGCATAGAGAACTGTGGTTCTGCCGAATAGGTTTTGTTGAAGTTTGTTTTTTCTCTCACGGGTTTTGCTACATTATCTTGGGAACTATGGAGGCTGCAGTGATTATATTACACCATTTTATAGCTCTGGTTCTGCTCAACAAGATGAGACTATAGGATTTTATGTAGCTGCTCAAGAAGAGTGAAAATAATTTATTTTTCTGTCCAATTTGTTAACAAAACATGAAAGAATAGAAAGGGAAAAGGTGCTGAAGCGTCGAAGAAGGGGTAATCTCACGAAAAATGCAACAAATTGAGTTCATTTTACTTGATTTCATGTCCTAAAATACATATCTCAAACGGTCGGTATGGAAACAGGTATAGTTTTGGAAAGGTGCTGCACCTTAAAATCCGTTCCCTAATCATTACTTATCCTCATCTTCGCGATTAGCCAAAAGTGGCAAAGAAAACGAAGTAAAATAAACCAAACCAATGAAAAATCAATCGGGAGAATGTTTAACTGAGGGAGGGACATTAATGCTGTTTTCAAAGTAAGTATCCCCCTTTCTAACAGGGATAGAACCGGGACAACGTTTTGCAAATTGAGACTAGATCCCTTAAGACTAGGCTTTGTGTCTGAAGCTCAATTTTCTACAATACTCACAAGCAAAGGCGTGGCGTGCATGTAACCGATGTTACCGCAGGTAACAGAAAAATGTAAAGAAATTAAAAAGTTTTTTCTTAATAAAATAACAACATTGTTAAATAAGTTAACCGAGTTGAGTGTATATTGCAGAGGACATTTTTTCTGCAGCCGACAAAAGCGAAGAGACAGGCCGTTCCGCTACCCTCAAGAGGCAACAGGAGGAAAGGGCGCCAATGCAAGGGAACAGCGGGGAAAGACTTCAGGAGGCAAGTGTGCTATGGGGTTATTCATATGCCTGTTTAGGGGCCCTGTTGCCGCTGCAGCCTACCGGATCAGCAAGTGTTGTGACATTGGATTTCCAGGAAAGAGCTAAATCCCGCCTAAAACGGGGATACTATTTCTCGGAAGCAACAAGAGCTAGACTGCAAAGCCAAAGCTGGATTTAACTACAACTGAAACCGTTTACGTAATAGACGAAAAGATAAGTACTTGATGCAATTCGTGATTTGGACAAACCTTGCTCCAAAAAACTAAGTTCGCAATGGTAGAACGTACATCTGGACTTCCCTTCCACAGCTGGAGGAGGGGAATTCTGTCGTCTGCTCACTGCAGAAACTTCAAACTGACCCGAATGTGTGGTTCTTCTTCCCCTTTCCACCTCTTTGCAAAGAAACAGAGATGGTTGACAAGGCTTGACTACTATTCACTGGATTTTCGCGGTAACTCTCTCATGAGTGGTAGTTCTTTCTAGGAGTGATTGTGGCTAAATAAGTCACTGAGCGGATTTATTTGAAAACCATAATTACATTATTATGCAACTTATTCAACATACAAAGGATGATATCTACCTAATTAACATATAAGTCTTATTTTTGTTAATGGTAATTGGGATGTTAATCCATTAGGTAGTAGCAACTCTGAACATGTGTGGCATGGTTGCACACTTTCAGGTTGAAAATAAGTTTCTCTAGGTTTCGTAGCGTCGAAAGAGGCGTCCAAATTTTACGTACGATATTTGAGACAAGACCGAGATTTGAGCTTCGAGACCGTGAAGAGAACGAGATCTCGACTCGTGAACAATGAAGCCTGTATCGTTCTCGGTCTAGTCTCGACTTCGAAGATAAAGCTCACGATCTCGTCTCCCAAAAAGCTAGACGCACCTTCTACAAAACGACCTCCGAGGCGGAGTTGTTAGTACAGCACGCTACGACGGCAGGGGTCCCGGGTTCGAATCCAGCCCTGGGCATAAGTACTTCTTGTGAGTGTCCCTTCATCATTTTCATCATGTGATCATCTCATTCTCATCGTCACGAATAACAAAAGTAGCAGAAAAGCGAAGTAAAATAAACCAAATCAATTAGACAAACAAATTGTACAAACTAAGTTGCATATTAAGCTACAATATAACTTGTGTGTAAATCATACAGCCCCACCCCCACTGATATATCTGAATAAGTAAAACAATGTTGAGTTAGGCGAAATTCCCATATACGAAGGAGAGTCAAATTAAACCTTAAAAAGCAGAAAAAAACTACATGGTAGACTGCATACAGTACAAATGTGCATGGGGTATCAATTGAAGAGCTGTGGGGGTAAAACATAGTATGTGACATTTTGGTCATTATTCAGTTACAAAGTAAAAAGAGCCATCCTTCAATTTTCGTAAATTCCATGTCAAAAAAATTTGCGTTGGACTCATTGAATGCTTCTGAATACAAGAAAAGAATTTATCTACAGTATAGCTTCTAATAAATAATTAAATGTTACTTACCATGTTTTACCGCCGAGCCATTCACTTGTTATTTACAAAACGATCTCAAGGCTGCAACACTTATCAGGCAAGCTTTAAAATGCCATTTTGTCATTTTAAAGATGGCGCCTTCTACACACCAGTGAAGAGCAGCGGTTTCTTACTCTCTTGGAATCGTAAAAGCTTAGGAATTCTTTGGCACATGTAACGTCAGCATACTTAGATCTACTGCTCTAGCAAGTTTACGAACGGAGGAGGAAGTTGGATAATGGTGTCACTTACAAAGGCAGATGGGTGGAAAGACCTTCGCAGTGACTGCGTGTCCATCGAGAGCTCGGAATTGAAATTCTTTCAAGAAACGGAACGCTTTACTTTCGTTAACATGGTGTTGTTTTCTTTTCTGATTAGTAACGACTAGTGGAATTACGCGCTGTATAATAATTAATAATAGTTAATATTAAATATTTATATAAACATAAGACATCAAGTACATTGGACGCGAGTCTCTTTTTAAAATTTAAATAGACTGAAATTCGTGAATGGTGGTGTACGTATTCTCAAATTTTCTCTTAGTAATACTTATTAAAAATCAATTTGTGCAAGTGGAATATATTGCCGTACTGTTATTTTGCGTTGTTCTTCAGAATGTCAACAATACGTCTGCTCAGCTTAGTATCAGAAATATAAATAGCATTCCGCAAGAATAATTTGATTAGGTTAATCAAGGAAAAAATAAAGGACAAAAGTGCGAAAGAAGAAAAAGAATGACCATAAAAAGATCGATTGATTTATTTATTTTATTTTACTTCGCGTTTTGTGCCTCTTGGCTACTTTGCGAAGATGGGGATGAGTGATGAAATGATGAAATTGATGAATGGACATGCACAAACATCCAAGCCCTTGGCATCGCAACCATAATCAATCATCAAGTGGAATCATTGTGAAATTTGTCAGGCGAGTGGACAAGGATGCCTTTCTACAGAAGAGGAAAGTGAAAAGGAACTTAAATGCTGTACATCTCAGTTATACCAAAAGTGAAATCATTTATATTAACCAAAGCCTCACACCTTATCGAAAGCGCATTCTTAGTCAGGCTAGGGAGATAAAATACGAGAAAAACTATGCTTATTTATGGGTAGACCATGCGGGATTAATTAAGTTAAGGAAAAAAGGGGATGATACTAACATCATATTATTAAAATCACTTGAAGACGTCACCCAATTAATGTAACTTTCGAGGGTCGTATAAATGAAATATGTATTTATTATCAAAATGCCCGTGGTCTAAATACTAAGATTATGGAATTTTATATTAATGTTTTGAGTAATAATTTTGATATTATAATTGTTACTGAAACCTGGCTGCATGAGAGTGTAAATAGTAATGAATTTTTTAATGGCAATTACAAAGTGTACCGTCACGATAGACCTGGAAATAAGAGGGGTGGAGGAGTTATGATAGCAATAAAGGAATCACTGAAATCGGAAGTAATAAATTTGAATTGTGAGGTAGATACATTGGTTGTTAAAATAAGTACACGTAATAAGATTTATTACATTACTACAGTGTATTTTACGCCTGCATGCGGTATAGAAAGATGTTTGTCATTTTATAATATGTTTGATTCTTTCGTGGAATTTCATGGCTCGAATATACTTATAATTGTAGATTTCAATTTACCCACGATTACCAGTTCTGGTTATGAGTTACAGAATGGTGGACCCTCTTATAGAGCTTTGTTAAATTTTTTGAATTTTTATAACCTTCATTCTGTAAACAATATTAAAAATTGCCTCGATAGAACTTTGGATCTTATTCTTACTAACATTCCAAAGAATGTGAATATATGTAGGGAGGAAATGCCACTTGTAAAAGAAGATAACCATCATCCTGCATTGACTGTACACCTAACTATAAGGGAATCTACTGATGTAATAACAAATGAAGCTTATTATTCTTACAATTTTAAAAAAGCCAATTTCATGCAGATGTATCATTTGCTTGGAGTGGTAGATTGGTCTGTATTAGATAATATGACTGATGAAAATCAGGCGGTTAATTTTTTTTGTAATAGAGTTCATGAAGTATTTCTTGCCACAGTCCCAAAAAGAAGACGAAAGACAACAAATAAATACCCATGTTGGTTTAATAATGATATCATTAAATTGATAAAGTTAAAAGAGTATTACAGAAAAAATATAAAATTTAGAATAGAATATAAGTCATTGTTTCGGCAAACTAGAAAGCAGGTAAAAACAATGATAAGTAGTGCCCATTACAACTACATAAAGGAATTGGAAAGCAATTTGAAATCAAATACTAAAGAGTTTTGGAGTTTTATTAGAAATAAGAAAAGTAATAATGGTGCTTGTAACAGCACAATGAATTTTGAAGAAAATTCTCTCAAATCTGCAAAAGATATATCTGATGGTTTTGCTAAATATTTTAGGTCCGTATATGCTGAAACATCTGAACCATGTATAATAGACGAACGCACTGAGTCCATTATATCATACACATTAGCAATTTCGCCAGTTAGTCAGAAATAATATGAAAGTGCTACAAAACAGTTAAAAGGCAAACGATCTAGCGGCCCAGATGAAATAACACCTTACATTTTGAAAGGATGCTCTGAGGTATTGATGTATCCTCTACTTAGAATTTATAACTTAATAATGAAAACACAAATGTTCCCTGATATCTGGAAGGAAACGCGTGTATGCCCCATCTTAAAATCTGGTGAAAGTTCTAAAATAGAAAATTACAGGCCCATATCAATTCTCTGTGCACCGGCGAAAGTATTCGAGTCCATCCTATACAATCGCATATTTAATCATGTAAAATGTTTATTAAGTGACAATCAACATGGTTTCTTGCCAAGTAGATCAACACAAACAAATCTGATAAATTTTGTCCAAGATATACATGATGCGTTCCACGAGAGACTTAGTGTACATTCAATATAGTATATAGGTTTCGCAAAAGCTTTTGACAGAATTAATCATAATATTCTTCTAAGAAAACTTGCAAGTTTTGGTTTTTCAACACAATATGTAAATCTTTTCAAATCTTACATTATTAATCGAAAACAATATGTAACTTATAAACAAGCGAAGTCTTTTGTTTATGATGTTAAATCTGGGGTTCCACAAGGTTCAAATCTGGGTCCTCTATTCTTTTCAATTTATATTAATGATTTACCAGGTACAGTCAAATTTTCAAAGTGTTTAGTGCACGCAGATGATGTTAAAATATATAGAGAAATTATGGATATTACGGATACTAGGAAATTACAGACTGATATAAACATGGTTCATAGGTGGAGTGTAGAGAATGATATGAAGTTTAATATTAAGAAATGTTCAAACATGATATTTACCAGAAACGAAATAATGTGCGAAATGATAAGTATGTTATTAACGGCGAATTTGTAAAAAGAGTGTATTCAATTAAAGACCTAGGAGTAATTATTACCCATAATATGACTTTTACTGAGCATATTTCTTGCATTACCCAGAATGCCTACAGGAATCTTAGATTTCTAATAAGAAATGCTAAAAGTTTAAATGATATATGCTCTTTGTGTATGTTCTACAAATGTTTAGTTAGAAGCAAATTAAAATATGCTTGTTCCGTATGGGCGCCAAACTGTGACTCCCGGAAAAATATGATTGAACGTATACAGAAGAATTTTCTCAGATTTTTATTTTATAAGAAGTATCGAATATCGCCAATAATTCTTAAATCCCAAGAACAGAAATGTATAAAGGTTCCCCACTACAAAAAATGACACTTCAATATAACAAGATCTCAAAACATTTGGTGGACTTGTGGATTTCGGCATGACACGAACCAAATTTATGAATATGTTAAAGGGGTATCTCTCTTAATAATGTATTTATTATGAGAATTGGATTTGTCATATTGAAGTTTGTTGTAATGATATATTGTACCAGTGTTTGTGATACTTGTTTTATGTAATTCAGATTAAATGTGTAAATATCTGAAAATTTCTGTTGTCACAGTTAAGCAGTAAACCTTTTCTGTCTCCAAGATGTCTGTGTGTATATATATATATATATATATATATATATATATATATATATATATAATGTATTATCTGTCTATGTTTGTGAATATGTGTGTGTGTAAAGGAGGAAGGAGGGAGAATGTGTACGTGCGTACAGTCACGGACACTGCCGGGTTGTAATGAATACATTGAGTTTCAATGGAATTGTTACAACCCAGCAGTGTCCGTGACTGTACTTACAAGTTCTAAATGAAAATGTAATATTTTGATATTAACTTTCTGTAATTGGAGACTTGTCTCTGTTGAAGGGAAATAAATAAATAAACAAACAAAGAGAGAACCCAAATTTGTAGAAAGATATTGTGAAGCAGAATACATCTGTTAAAACAATGGAATCCACAACACAAGGCAATAAGTAAAAATAAAAAATAAAATAAAAAAGAGAGAGAAATAAAAAAAAATAATAAAGAAGTAAAAACGACCCGAAAGGTCCGTTGCCATTTCTGACGAGACGGAAACGGGGAACTTCCACACCGGACCATTTTGAACCCTGCATCAATCCCAAAGATTCTTCTTCTTGAGACATAGGCAAAACTTGAAAATATATGTAGATCAGCAATAGGTCTATCCTAAAATGCAGTGGAACCCTAATAGAACAAAAACAATTCAAGGTTTTCATTTGATTCTCCCCCCCTCTTGTATCTTATATCCTGATTTTCTAAAGTCTCCAACAAGACGAAACTCTGTCTCGTCTTGTCCTCTGATCGTTGCGAGAGTTTCGTCTTGTTCGAGACTTTAGAAAATCAGGATATAAGATACAAGAGAGGGGGGGGGGGAGAGTCAAATGAGTCTAATTTTCACCTCCACTTTTAAATGGACGTGTCAATCTCGCTTTAAATTTCGAGACTTTTCCCGTCTTGAGACTATATCTTTAATTTTTGTGAAGTACATTGAGTCGCGCTTAAAGTATCCGATATCATCAATACTGAAGACCATGGACGTCCACAGGATTGTTTACAGGGAGGGGCGACAAGGCATACTTTTCCCCCATAATAGCCTTGCCCCCTAAAAAAAAACAACCTCTCAGTTTGAGTTATCATGTTCGTGAAACGACCTTACGGATGCCCGATCATTTATGAACATACCGCAAGATTCTGACTAGTTCTCATGATGAACACAATAACAATAATAAAACAAAACTAAAGATTACTGGAACCTTTCTCCCTAGAGAAAAACACTGGGTAGTAATATCCCAAAATACAATAGATTATTTAAATCTCAGCGTGAGCAAAAACCTGATCTTCTGAGAGATGTTGTAAAAAGGAAATGTTTTATTAAAACACTGAAGGTCACTGGCGTTGATGCGTATAATTAACAGTTAAACGAACTTTAAAGTATAAGCAGTAAAATGTTTCTTCATTACATACTGCAATAAATTTTACCATTAAGAAAATAAATATTTGTCTATCAGATCACATTATCTAATCATTAACTAATAACTAAAGATCTGAAATTTTTCGGCTCTGGGGCTCACCCAGTCGCAAATCAGTGGGTACCAGGGTTCAATCCTGGGGGCTAAAGGCGGGCGGAGAGTGGTGATGATCACATCACCTCCAAAATAGCCGAGATCGAGAATGTGTGGGACCCTACTCCCCACATCCTCTTAATGTTCCTTCATGGCTCGGTGCTACATTAACGGGGAACTTTACCTTACCTTAACCTGAATTAAATGGCACTGAATTTATTTTGAAAAAAATAATAAGAGTAGTAGTAATATCTATGAAATCAGGTTGGGTGGTATGCTGGGTGGATGGAGGCAGAACAAGCTTAAGGGGCGGGACGGGAGTGCAATCTGCGCATTGTGTGGTGATGTTAGGACGAGGGAACACATTCTCGTCCAGTGTTCATGGTCAGCTCCGAACAGACAGCGTAGATGGGGAGACGAGGCTGCGAACAGGATACAAGGAACTCTGCGTACTATGGCTTTGTCCGAAAGGTACAGTCACGGACACTTCTGGGTTGTAACAGTCCGATATACTTTCAATGAGATTGCTACAATCCAGAACTGTCCGTGACTGTACAAAGTACAGACTTGAAGTATGGTCTTAGCGGAAGTGACGTCACCTAGTACAGTTCGAAAGCGCCAAGAACAGAGGTACGCAAGTGCACAGCTCGTAGTGCAGATGGTTGGTGACTAGGTCACGTGGTTTCCGCACTCGCTGTTCATTTGTTTATAATCACGGAGGCAGAAAACCTGCGACACAGGTAGATATACGTTATGGGCCAGCAAGTTGTTGGTTATAGTTCTTCTAATGTGTGGAAATGTATGTGTACGAACATTTGAAAATGCTACATGATTTCTATGGTGAAAAATAAGTGTTTAAAACGCGAGGAAAACAACGAGTACTCAATTTTATCTACTGGTCGTATTTGGCGCTGCAGTCGAAGTGCAATTCGAAAGACGTGTACTTCCAGTCCACGACTTGAAGACCGCAATCCAAGACCATACTCGGAGGATGTTCGCTTCAAGTTAGTGTTGTCAACGGGACGAGACGGGACAGTCTTTTAAAAATTCGAGACGAGACGAGATTGACCATGTGTCATGAGACAAACGATTATTTTCGAGACGAGACAGCATTTCCACGAGACTCCATGAGACGAGACAGGTCAAAGTCTCGTCTCGTGGGCAACACTACTTCAAGTACGATCTTGCACCTTTAGGACACGGCCTAGAATTCAGGAAAGCTGGCCGACGAACGCACAGCGTGACATCAGAGCCCTTGGTATCTATGTGAACACTATCTGGAAGGAACGAAGGAAAACTTTGCAAGCCTTAAGGGAAAGTGAAGGGTATGACATGATATAGGAGGGATAGGGGGGAGGGGGAGGATAGGGGGACAGCATTCGGGGCAGGAGTGACTTTTGTGATTTCCATACTGTATAGGTGTACTACGGTAACGTTCCTCTGCTGTAGAGTGAACACGAACTCTACCCTGTATATGTACATGTGTGTATGGATACAGAATGATTCATGTGATATTATCTCTTTACATAAGTGAAAGCTAACACTTGGTATTTATGCGTACAGCCTGAGGGCTCGCATTTCAGAAATAACTATTCTATATAAAGTGGAATAAAGTAAATTTCTCACACCGAACCGAACTTCATCAACACCCTGTTGGGTACAGTAACTGAAGCAAAAAGAAATGCTTTACATCTTATCTGACAGCTAGGAGTTCCACACACAAGATAAATGCTGCAAAGGGATTGAATCAAAGCGAGTAACATTTTCTTCATGGTGCCTGAAAACTGTGCGTAGCCACGTATGACGGTGACCCAACCGAAGGAAAAGAACAAAAGAAACAGAACACCTTCTCTGAAATTCTTATAATTTTACCGTTAACGTGCGTGACAGAAACACACTCTGAGGAACATACAACGCACTTTCGTGCAAATCGGAGACAGTTTCTATGGAACATCTCATATTTAAGTTCGTTGTCAAATCATTTCTAGACCGGTGATGGTCCAGTTGTCGACGTGGCCGAGTGAAGCTACGAAGCCAGAGGTCCGGGTTCGAATCCCGGTTCGGACATCGATGTTTGTACTTGTCCAAAATGACATAACAGATAATTTACAAATGAGGAAGGGGGTCGAACAGGTCGGTAGAAATTGATAATGTTCATTTAAAGATACAAGAAAGCCGAGTGTTTGTTACTCTTATTGTTAAGAACAGAAATAAAGTTCATTTAGTTAGTAATCGAACAGAAATAAAGTTCATGTAGTTAGTATTCGAACAGAAATAAAGTTCATTTAGTTAGTATTCGAACAGAATAATCAAATTAAAAATGCATTGGATCGGAAACATTGAGTGAAAAATACAGGAACACCGTTATATTCTGCCATTTCATCCAAAGAACAAATGGTTTCACAGATTTCAAAATTCTAATAATTACAGTTGTAAGTGAGAGGTCACACAACACACTTTATAAAAAAATAACCCCCCCAACATTTAAAGCCATTTCTTGAACGAGACGTGCAAAGGTTAATATCAAAATGCATTTAGATACTAACTGCATAAAATGCAAAAGAAATAATGGAAAATAGTTATGCTGGTATTCACTCGTTTGGTGGATACAGTCCATTTATGTAATTACACTGGGGAACAAAATTGAACTTTTTTCTGGCACACGAGAAAAAATAGCTGATCCTAATAGTACATTTTGCGCTGAATTCAAATGTGTAAGTAGTTTTTCTCCATCACCCACAGTTTCTTTGTGATACCCAGGTTAAGTGTGAAATATGTTTGTGCATCTTCACATACATACGACACTACTCAACTTATCTAAGATGTGAGAGTTGTTGATTTCCATCTACATTCTGCACCTGGAATATCCCTCTTCAGCATCCAACAGTAATCAGTAAGCATTCTTGCCCTCTATTGTCCCTGGTACCTTTTTCCATGAGAGAGATGTCTTGGTGGAAACGCTGCCCGTGTTCGCCACTTGACGGCACCGAGATTGTCAGAGAACAAATCCAGGTGAGAGTCAAATAAATGTATTTTGAGGGACATATTATACCCCATATCTTTGTATGGCTGTAACAGTTCACCCACAATATAACGGTAGTTCGGAACTTTACGACTTCCTAAAACGTTTATACACAACGCTTTTAAATTAACTCCAATTTCGCTATGCAGACCTTCAAATATTTTA
The DNA here is from genome assembly GCF_977018435.1 of Lepisma saccharinum. Taxonomy (NCBI): domain Eukaryota; kingdom Metazoa; phylum Arthropoda; class Insecta; order Zygentoma; family Lepismatidae; genus Lepisma; species Lepisma saccharinum. The sequence continues at coordinate 17,618,930 of NC_139229.1, forward strand.
TTCGTTATCAAAGATCTAATTTGGGAGCACACAAAAATTCCTTCCTTGATTTTGAGGAAATGTTTCCTTCAAATAATGAAACTCATCACCATTTTTGTCCATCGCCTTAACGAAGATTTTGATAAGCCCTCCCTAACTTGATATGAAGTGGAGGAAGAAGAATCATATCAGAGTGAACTAGTGAGGGATGTACAACATTTTCACTGTCCAGGTGTATGTGATTCACGATTTGGTCATTCTTTCTTTTTGCAATGATTATTCTTGGTGTCCCATTCGCACAATAAACAGCAAAACAGCTGCCAACCCTTTAACAACGGAATTACTTTTAAATCGAAGCATATGATGATCCAACAATACTTATCATACTGAATTTTTCTAACAGTTTCTTCATATTTTCATGCGTTTCCTTCAATTTACTTGTACAAACTAACAGCACAGAAGGAAATGTGTTCCCATTGTGCATGAGAACAGCCTTCAAACTAGTTTTTGAGGAATCAGTGCAGGCTCCGCTATATTGTTTCATATTCATGATCAAATAAATCCATAACATCGCAAATATTATTACAATACATTATCGTTTTCTCTGCAATTAAACTCTTCAAACTCCCTTCCTGTTGGTTACGAAAGAAACACACTTTGGTGTCTTTCTGAAGGACATTCCAGCCTTTCAGTCTACTGTAGATACCAACAATTCGGCCAATTTTTCCCAATTTCAAATCCCGAACTGGGTTCTTTAATTCACATTGTATTAGCAGATGAGGTTCACAGGAAGAGGCTTCGCAAGTAGAATGATCTTGCTTCTCATTTTCAACTTTGGTAGCTGCCTCGTGTTCCCACCCATCTTCTACAGTTAGATGTGGTACAGATACTGGCCTCACAGCAGATGGTAAATTTGGTTACCTTACTGTTTATTTGCATTTACTACTTATTCCTTTTACCTTTGTAAAACAGAAATAACAGTCTGATGAGTAATCTCGTGGTTCAAGCTACAACATTTCATTTCCATTGAAGTCGCATCAAATACGATGTTCGCTCCCCCCCTCCTTTTCAATGTGATTCAGCCCTCCTCCGAAATAAAATTTGCGTGCGTCATTTTGCGTTGATAAATGTTAAATTGTTTGTGCCCACCTTCTGTTCCAAATCGTTTAAAATATTGTTTTACATACATTATTTATCACAGAGAAAACACCAGAAAATTCCGAAAAAGCAATACTTAAAAAACGTAATTATACAAAAACTGTGGGTGATAGAAACATTCTGAGTGCATATTTGAATTCAGCGTAAAATTTTACATTAAAAACACAATATACATTATTAATTTAAATAGTTCTAATATTATTATAACAATACTATTTGACTGAATATCCTTAAGTTTTCATGTGCCAAAAATTGTGTTCCCAGTGTTATTATTATTTTTCGAATAAAATTTATTTTTGTTAGTTTATAATATTTATTATTGTATAATAACATTTAAAACCGTGGTAATAATACTTATTATTTATCTACTATTAAACTTTTATCATTTGCCCGACCCATTTGCAAAAATTTCTGGCGACGCCCGTGCGCAGAGGCTGTAAAGAGACACTCAGCACATGTATGAATGGAGTTGGGTTGAGTTGGTGTTTTTTAAGTCCACTTTATGCACAGTAATGCTAATCGGGACTGGACCTACAGTTTAAAGTGGGATCCGAATCACTATATGCCTCCACTCCAGCAAATGTAAGGAAGGGCAACACACAGCCTCCACGCGCCAGAGCTTCGTTGGCGTTCAAAGAAACGAATTTTACTGGGGTGTACTATGGAAGAGGTTCGGACGTCTTCTCAGATGACGCTTGAGTAGTTTCAAACATGTTTACTTCAAATAATCCAAATTCTCTACAATTCAACGACTTACAAAGTTCGTTGAAATAGTACCGACGATAACCACAGATGTCACTACATGCAAGGCGTTTCTCTTGATATCGAGTGCAGTAGCGACATCTACGCGTGGTGTTCAAAGACTGACATGACAAGTGGTGCCATCTTAACTCATAAAAATGAAACCGATGAAATTAACCATAGCAGGTTTTATTTCACGATGTAATGTAGCTCGTTCACTTTCTTCACCAGGAGTTGGGGGGGAGGGAGGCGAATTTTGTAACACAGCATATTTCTTAAAAGCTTGTCAGTTGTCAGTACTTTTCTAAAAAAATCTTTTCGTAAAACAAACGACTATCAACCCATTCCAAGCACACCATTAAGGGAAGGGAGGGAAGGTTTTTAGATAATAAATCGTGGTTCGCCCCATAATTTGGGAACCACATACTCTCGAAGAAAATGTAAAATTAAAAAATAGAAAAGAAAAAATAATTTGCTACGCTATTGAGATTTCACGCTGAAGCGACAAGTGACGCGATACATCCTACTTGGTTAGAACCAGGAAAGCAACTTCCCACAGCCAGTAAACGTTGACGTTGGGAAGGAGAATGGGGTTGGGGGGGGGTAGATCCCTTGGAAATTAGCATCGTTCATTTCAAGTTACAAAAAGGCAGAAAACTTGTTATTTTTATTACTGATATCAGGAATAAATTTCAGTTAGTGTTCGAACAGAATAAGCAAATTAGAAATTGCGTTAGATGGAAAACATTGAGCGAAAAATTCAGGAACCAATTTAAGTTTTCGAGTTCTGCCATTTTAAACCTGGGAATAAATGGTCTCAATGTTTTAAAACTTCAAAAAACAGTTTCATGAAAGATTGATTGTAACGGAAATAATCGATTCGATTTTATTTACCGATCCCAGAGTGTCTAATTATACTGGAGGGTTATGCAAATTCGAAGTTTACATGAGTTTGTACCCAATATTATATCAAATAACTGTATCCTGCGATTACATAACAGGTATTTTTATTATTTTTTATATATTTTTTAATATTTTAAAACAAAAAATCTTGTAAATTGATGCTTATAACTGTAGTGGAATACTCACTCACTAATATTAATCAGTGGCGGCGATTAGAGGGGCGAGTGGGGCCAGTTGCCCCGCCCCCCAATTTTCGCCACTTTTGCTCCCGCACTATCCTGAATCTTATCTACAAAGAGAAATATACGGTTTTGCCTCCCTAGTTTTGGCACCTTGCTCCCCCCCCCCCAGTTTTGGGACCAAATGGCCGCAGTTTCAACACAGAATCGTTGGGAATCGACAAGAATATCGTATCGGTTCTAAGTGAGCTCTATAATAAATTTTGAATGAAATCTGTTTATTTTTATTAGCTTATATGGCTATTATTGTAAAATAGTAATAATAATAATAAGGATAATAGTAATTATTATTATATTATTATAATTATAACAAGGATAATAATAATTATTATAATTACTATCCTTGTTATGATTACTATTTTACAGTATGTAGAGCATCTGGTTACCATGCGGAATACCCGGGTTTGAGTCCCTCGTAAAAGGTACCTGGTGCAACCCTGAGGGGTAAAGGCGGCCGAGCGTAATGCTGATCACATCATGCCAACTATGGCCGAGATCAAGAATAGCTCTATACCTCCACATCACCCCATAATGGCATGGTTGACACACCCGGTACCTTTGCCTTATAAGGATAATAATAATAATAATAATAATAATTAGTGTTGCCTACGAGACGGGACACGCGTTTCAAAATTCGAGACGAGACGAGACACGGGACGGGACGAGACGGCTCGTGAAAAGTCTCGTCTCGTGTCGTAGAAAATACAAACAAAATAATTAATTACTTGCGAATATTTATTTACTCGGAGTAAAGGATTTTCTTTGGAAACTCAAATCAGTGTCTATTACATAAAAAAGGCTATCTTATTTAGTTTTTATACTCTTCCGAAATCCAGTATTACTTCCATTTTTCAATGTACAAGCTTAGTACTTTTAAGCTGTAATAATACACCAGATGTACTTTGCTAAAATACCGATTCAGATATCTATCTGTATAAAAATTTTGTGAGAGGTAAGTATTCTCGATAATTTGAATGGAAAATTTATGAAAAATATTGTAAACCGTACGAAAATTACGAAAATTGCGGGCTTTGTTTGCTTTTCCATAGTAACGAAATTTATTATTTGTTTATCCTTAAAACAGCTTAAATATATTTAACCCCTTTAAAGTAAAAACTACTGCTATAACGCGCAGGGTGGTATTTGTAGGGTGGGATGGGGGATTTCCCCCCTCTGGGTACTTGTGTCCCCCCTCTGCTTGATAAATTTTATCCAGGGGGAAATATTATATTGCATAAAGTCATTATCTCATGCTGTCCCTAGACAGTCAGTAGAATTTCCCCCACCTGAAATTTCTTAAATACCACACTGATAACGCGTAAACTACAGTTAAGTGAGACATACAATAGTTGTTAACGTCACAACACGATTATTCCCACACAAGGAATAAAGAATATTCCACATAAAATCGTGCCATCTAAGGAACGGACCCAAAGCAATTTTTGTAGTCTTCTAATGGAAGGAACTGATTTTTGACATGTAACGTCCCTTGCTAATTGTAATATTTTCCCATCCAAGCCCCTCGCGGTCAGTTATCCTTTTCTCTAGGTATCTCTCACCATATAACTTTTTATTAAGCATTCTCTCTGTATAAACATAAAATTTCCCAGCGGAGGGAAAATTCCCTCCCTTCAAAATAATCGGCGAAACGGGAATTCCCCTTTCGCCGAAATTTTTACTTGGATGGGAAATATGATATAATGCGCCTCTGGGTAATTGGACGAAACGGGATTCGGCAAGACATGGAAACTAAGAATGGAGCATGAAAACACCTGAATTCTGTGAGGAAATATAATCAATATGTGGCATAACTTCCCTGGGTGATCGTTATCCTCTCCTGCTTGTCGCGGCGCTTCGGCACGAAAGATTGCATTTATTACTGTTGGTTCGTTCGCAAGCGACACTTCTCGCTTTTCGCCTGTCTTGTGTTGTTTGTCGCATAGATCAGACCGAAGTAATAAGTGACCAGACCAAAGTAACAACCAATGACAATTTCCGAACCGAATTAGCACGACAAGCTGCATGTGTCGCATAGAAAAATGTATTTTCTATCACTGCCAATATCAACATCTCATTTCTAATTAATTTCTTGCGTCGGTTAAGCATTCTCTTATTTCTCCATATTTCTGGATGTTCCAACATTTCTTCGATTCCTTAGCAAGCTCATTCGAGTTATTTCTTTTTACGTCGTTGCAAGGCAGTGTAGCTATTTGGGATGATCACGTCCCATACAAACCTCTTTTTCTTGTTAAGGAAACCATCTTCAATTTTCTTATTTTTGGACTTCTTGTCTTCACACTAAAAACAATTGTTAATTCATGTAACGTTTTCATTAACTTTCACTATGTTTTGTGCAGTTCTGACACTTCATCAATGACACATTTTCTCATATCTTCGTCATGCTTAACTTTTGGACACTACTGTAGTTACAAAAATGATAATATATTTTCACTTGCTATTTATTAACAGATAATACCTCTGGGAAAATCTGATAAACGAACTGTAAATCAGGATATGGACAGTATTTTATGTTCAGAACCTCCGTGGCGGCCATCTTGGATTCCTGACGCCATGTACCTTTTCTTGACACATTGTCCAGCAAAACTCCTAGTATTATACTTATGATTGCATGCCTCAAAATGAAGGCATCTTCAATACACATGTCTTCCCTTCATTCAAAATCCCAACGAACTTCTGAAGGAGATAAGGAGACATGGTCGATTTTCTTTGTTAATGTCTTCAGAGGCAGCCATCTTTGATGTATAACGTCACACAGGTCATGCGCCACAATAGTAGGCATCAACAAAGTATCACATGCAATAATCGTTTTGCCCTTTATATGCCGGAATGTCAAGTAGAATGTAAAATATTGCTTAGAATCCTTGCAGACAAGGGCTCACTAGATATATCTCCAGAACAGTGCAAGATATGAAAAGAACTGTAAGAATATTTTGCGTTCCGTTTTCAATTGTGAACAAAATATGTCTATATGTAAAATTGTCAAAAAACAATTTTAAAGGAGTTATGATTGATTTCATTTGTTGGTGCGTGGTGAAGCGGTGGCCATCTTGAATTTATGGGCCCCTAGAAATCTTAGGCCTGGTATGCCAGATGTCTACCCAAGATTTTTTCCTTTCTTTAGGCATGCCCTAACAGGATCAAAAGAGAAAACTCGTCCACATCAAAAATTTCTGCGGGTCTTATGGCCAGGGACTGGACTAGTGTGAACTACCATGTCGCTTGTCACTTCGTTCTGAACGCTCCCTCAAGGGAGCTTGCAGACCAAAGCGACACGCGACAGGCGAGAAGCGACAAGCAACCGCTTGGAAACGAACCCTCAGTAAATGTGACCTCCCGAACCGAACTAACACGACAAGGTGTTCGTGTTCTTTGTCGCTGAAACTTAATATCGTGCATAGTGTAGCGTCGGTCTGTTAGTTGGTAGTACATATGGGGTGAATATTTGCCTATATACGGAAGGGGCTCGTGTTGATTGTAACTTCGGTGCAAACTCCCCGTGTGGCTTGTCGCCTGTCGCTTGATGCTTCGGTCTGAAAGCTCCCTTAGTGTACGATGGATAAAAGAGTTGATTGAAGGCAGAAAAACAACAAAGTTGATTTCATTCTCTATCTAGCTATTGGTAATTAACAAACATTATATTAAATATTACTGTCCTTATGGTTAACGAACCTTATTTATTCTCACTATACAGTGAACAAAATATTTTAAGGTTTTACCCACTTTCGGGAATAATATTTTGTGATGTCTTCCAGTTTTAACTTTTGTTGGCATAATATCCTGCATTACTTGTACGAGACGAGCCAAAACGAGACGGGACGAGACGAGACGGGACGGGACAGAACCCTTCGAGACGAGACACGGGACGAGACAAACGTATATTTTCGAGACGAGACACGAGACGGCATTTTCACGAGATGGGACGAGACAGACCAAAGTCAAGTCTCGTCTCGTCTCGTGGGAAACACTAATAATAACTATTCTGTATAATTAATATAATAACACTATTCTGGCAATGCCCATGCCAGTAAAGTAACGCAAAGTAACAGTGTTCCGTTACAATTACTCTCGTTATTTCTATAACGCGTTGCAATTGCTCTCGTAATTTCTGCAACGCGTTGCAATTACTCTCGTAATTTCTGTAACGCGTTACTGACCCAACGAAAAAAACATGCGTTACTACCGTAACGAGATAGTAATTGCAGGCCTTCAGAATCCGCAAGGGCTCTTAAAAGTGACAATGGGAATGAAAGCTTCAATGCGATTATGTAAATAGTATTTTCCCTTTTACGTTTGGAGTTCCTCGTTTGACTCAATGAATGAGGGTAACATCAACGTCATCCTTATCAGGCTCTGCCACGCGTATGCTGGTCTCGAGTCAATTTGCGTAGACAGCGAACGTCATCCTCGACCACGCACATTTGCGAATGGACGCATCTGAAGTCGTCGCTGTGATTTACAACAATCGCGTCACTCGACATCCTGTTCGATTCGATCAGCCCGTATGTTTTCCTGCCGTCAAAAGATATGAATGAGTGGCTAAGAGTCCGTTAATTGCCGTGCTTACTGAAGCAGATGTTTAAGTGCACTGACGATCTATCAAGATGGCTCCGGGAATGTTCGGTATGAATGATCTCAGCCCCGTAGCTACATATTTTGGCACCCTAGGCAAGATTGTAGTTTGGTACCGCCCTCCTCCAGCTTTACCAAGCACCGAAATTTTATTCCGTCCTTTGATATTTTCTTTTGCCACATATTGACATCTTACACATTTCGAAATGAGGAAACAAAGAAAACTCATTAAAAAATAATATAGGTTTTGCAACAATGGATAAAGGTAGTTGTTGGGTTCAGACTTCTACCATCTTGATTCATAACGGATTTAGGACTTTATGAACTCCATTTTAGGACTTTTAGGTGCTTATTATAAATGGGCAAGGGGGGCACTTGCCCACCCCCCCCAAAAATCAGGTTTGTTAAAATTTACAAGTTAAGGATACTTTTGTTAACATCCTAAGACCTGAGGAGCTAAGTAATAAATAATAATATTTATGATTTCGCAAATGTAACAGTTATTTAGGAAATAATTGTGGACACTATTTTTGTGGGATGGAAAACTTTTCGACTCTGCCCTCACAAAAGTTAAGCCTCGAGTTCGTACCTCTACCCCCCCCCCCCCCAAAGTTAAGTCCCAAGTTACGCCCCCGGCCTCCCTGATGGCGCAGTGGTAGAGTCATCGCCTTCTAATCAAGGAGTCCCGGGTTCGATACCCGGTGGAGGCACAAGTGGTTCGGATCCCACTTCACTTTAAACTGTAGGTCCAGTCCCGATTAGCCTTACTGTGCATAAAGTGGACTTAAAAAAACAAATCAACCAACCAACCAAGTTACGCCCATGGCTGTAATCATTAATTTATAATTTTATAAAATAACTAGTTTTAGATGCAATTTGTATACAAAAGGCCACCATTCTTTGATTATAAAAAAGATAAAGATTGTATATTGGACAAATTGTATCATATTTTGAAGTACTGCACGACATAGGGAATACCAAAAGTTTTACCAACTAGGACGACGTTTACAAACAATGAAGTCAGTGGCGGCTTGAAATCACACATTCGCGATTATCTCGAAAACGGCTCGTTTGCGGACCAATGTTTACTGAGACTTTTTTGCTTCTATTATCGTGTACTTTCACCTGTGCCAGTTTGCGCTCTTACTTATGAGACACCCTGTGTGTGTGTGTGTGTGTGTGTGTGTGTGTGTGTTTGTTTGTGTGTGTGTGTGTGTATATATATAACTAGTGCCCTCCTCGATGGCGTAGTGGTAACGTCGTCGCCATATAATCAAGGGATCGTGGCTTCGACATCAGGTTGAGGTTCCGAACACAGTGTCTAGTCCGGATTAGTCTCTGTGTGCGTAAGTGCACGTATTTCAAACAAAACTCAATATACTCGTATAATAATTTATAAAAATTTAACGTCACACGGAGTCGAAGCATGCGAGCGGATATTGTCGAGCTTCAACTCAAGTGTTTTCAGAACAAATGTTAAGGTAACACCAGGCCTTTGACCTAAGGCATTTCATCCCACAGACTAGCAGACAGTACAAGCAATAACACATGTAATATTTGTTTTAAAGATAACAAGCCAATGCCCATGATTTTCAACCTATCCCTTTCAAGGAACAGGCGGCATGAAATATGATTTCACGTGTTCTTCACTCCTGTGTGGGTGGCACAAACGTCACTGCCGCTATGAAGTTTGAAGATCAGCTGCAACAGCCTCAATAACTTGACAAATGTCACGTTGATTTACAAGTATATGCACGCCAATCTGTTTTAATAATAATCGTTGTCATATCGCTGAACATATGTCTCCCTTGTTCCCACACAGAGAATTTAACGTATTTACTTTTTCGCTTTGGCTTAAAGTTGATTGCGTTAATTATATCCAATATCATTCTACATTAACAAGCGGGTGGGCGGGAGATTTCAACCTTATTTACGATGGTACTGTGCAGTATTCGGTTGTTTAAGAGAAACTCACGTTTATCCTCGAATTTTCGGAGAAAGAACAGAAGGTGCGCTTCACGGCACGGGACTCGATAATTGTTGATCAGCAGAAGATGCCGCGTCGTCTTGTTGGCTAGAATAAACAGAGCCAACATTAATGAACAAAGTAAACATTACAGACTGTGCAGTGAACATTTCCTCTCAGGTAATTTCATATGTCACATTTCTCTGTGACTTTTAGTACAAATGGATGGAACTGGTATTTTTAATCATACTTACAATAGCGTTTCCTTGTCTTTTGGTAGAAAGGTTCTGATACTTCCGATACAGTTGAAGATAAAAATGATAACATCCAAAGTGAAATTCATCTTGATATTGTACGTTTGTACCTGATTACTTATATTTCGTTCGTTAACACAAACTGTTATTAATTGTTATTCGACGAGCGCTTGTAAAAAACCTTAAAAGGAAACAGCCGATAATGGCTGAGCCTTGGAATTTACAGTTCATCTGTACTGGATGTAAATATTTCAAGCAGAATCCGAATCACTAATAAATACAAAAACAAATTGATTCCAGGTAGTTGGGTCAAGTAAATAAACACATGTGAACTACACTTGGCCAAAGGTTTAGGCCCCTTTTCATATCGTACAGTTCATATGGAACCAGGGGTGCCCATCCCCCTCCCCCCCAAGGCCAATGGCGCAATCCCCCCCAAATCTCGTCATGCGCCCCCCCCCAAATCATGTGGTAATCCACATGAAGTATTTAATTACGATAGCGTGTCTACTGAAAGTAACGTTTTTATAAGCTTTATTGAACACGATACTTGATCTGTCCGTCCTCCTTAAACAGAGGTTTCCATTCCCCAGCTAGACCTTGGATGCATTACCCCTCAAAATATTTTGGTGAATACATAATAATTCATTTTATTTTAATACAATAGCCTGTTAAACTGTTCATATTTGTTAATGGTTCAATTTTTCGAAATAACAGAAAGCTAGCAATCTCAAGTGTCATAATTATACAGGGTGTTTCGTAAGTTCGTTTACAACGCTTGGGAGATGATTGTACGAGTGAAAATAAGGTGGAAAGTTCATGTAACGAAATTCCGGAAATGGCTTTGTTGCCGAGTTATTGACGTTTGAAATCGTGGGAAAATGATTTTCCGAAGTGAATAATGGCAAAACGGGTGGAGAGAAGTTTTCGGTGTTGGGCGGTCCACTAAGAAATTGGGTACGCTCTTGTCAAAAAATCGCGCGGCAATGTTGTGCAACGTCGGCGCAAGGGATTCCCCAAAGGACGCGAACGAAGATGTTGACGGGAGTGGGGTGGGTGTGCGTTCTGCGTGAGCTGGTATCGACAAAAATTGGCATGTCTTGAATGGCACCAAAAAAACAAAGAAAATTTCCTGAGCGAAAGGCACCATGACGTAAAAACGAAAAAAATGAACTGTCATAGGTTGCATACCCTGAAGGACACACAGTATGCTTAATGGAGATGTGAAGGGAACCTCATGACAGACGGTTTTCAAAGTGTCCACCATTTACTTCCAAGTAGAGGCGACAACGGCGAATCAAGGATTGTCTAGTGCGACCCAACAACCCCGGCGTTTCTGCTATCGATGCTGCAGCTACATTGATACGGGCAACGAGGTCCTCGGCTGACATGACAGGTGTTTCGTAAACGAGGCGTTTCATCTCTCCCCAGAGGAAGAAATCCAGGGGCGTAATATCAGGCGATCGAGGTGGCCATGGTACAGGCCCTCCCCTGCCAATGCACTGGTTGTGGAATACGGTATTGAGGAAATGGCGCACATTCCGATCGAAATGTGGGGGTGAACCGTCATGTTGAAACCACAGTCTTTGTCTCAGTGCCAAAAGCACGTCATCTAGTAGTTCAGGCAAAACCTCACTGAGAAATGCTTGATAAGTGGGTCCACATAGGCGAACAGGGAGAATTTACGGTCCAATCAAATGGTCATGCAGTATCCCGCACCACACATTCACTGCAAATCTGTGCTGATGATGTGCCACTAGCAGTGAATGTGGATTTTCATGTTCCCACACATGACTGTTTTTACTATTGAACACACCAGTTTTCGTGAAGATAGCCTCATTAGTCTATAGTACCGTATTCTGAAAATTGGGGATAGTTTCAATTTGATGAACAAACCATTGGTAAAAGTCCTCACGTGGGCCAAAGTCCCGAGGTAAAAGTTCTTGCACTTTCTTCAATTTGTACGGGTGCATTCCCTCTTCTGCCAGGACTCGCCACACATTCACATGGGAGGTGTTTCGTTCGTGGGCTAGTGCGCGCGTACTGGTGCCTCGATGATCCATCACTGCAGTTAGCACATGTTCCACAAACCGTCGTGTTCGCACACTTCGCGGTCGTCCATCTTCTCGACGAGGTGGTAACACTGATCCTGTTTCCCGAAGTCGAGTGTCTACAGTTTGAAATAAGGTGTGCGATGGTAATACATTATTTGGAAAACGTGCCCCATACAGACGCCTTGCAGCACGGCTATTACCTCCAGCCTCCCCATAAATCAGATGCATGTCCGCCAGCTCTTGGGACGTGTATGCAGACATCCCTTACACCGGGCTACAAGTGTTTAACACTAGTACACTTCACAGAACACGATAATGCTGTGGCTAAAAATTAACACGTAACACTGCTAGGTCAAATGTTTGCCCAACACTACTGTCCAAGAACCTCACGTCTTTCCATTCAACCGTGAATGTTTAACAACCACCTGCTGCTGGCACAGCACCTGAAGCACGAATGACATAGACACGTTAGCTCCTTCATGAGGAAATCTACACTGTTGGCGTCCTTAGCGGGAAATGTGGTACTTAACGTCAGATCACACGGACACCCATTTGCCCTTCAGGGTATGCAACCTATGACAGTTCATTTTTAGTTTTTACGTCATGGTGTCCTTCGCTCAGGAAATTTTCTTTGTTTTTTGGTGCCATTCAAGACATGCCAATTTTTGTCGATACCAGCTCACGCAGAACGCACACCCACCCCACTCCCGTCAACATCTTCGTTCGCGTCCTTTGGGGAATCCCTTGCGCCGACATTGCACAACATTGCCGCGTGATTTTTTTGACAAGAGCGTACCAATTTTATTAGTGGACCGCCCAACACCGACGACATCTCTCCACCCGTTTTGCCATTATTCACTTCGGAAAATCATTTTCCCACGTTTTCAAACGTCAAAAACTCGGCAACAAAGCCGTTTCCGGAATTTCGTTACATGAACTTTCCACCTTATTTTCACTCGTACAATCACCTCCCAAGCGTTGTAAACGAACTTACGAAACACCCTGTATAAATTTGTATATAAACAGTGTTTGTGGCTGGAGAACAAGATTTCAATATTGGTATTTAACACAAAGTCTTACACAACTTAAGATTGAAAATTACAGAACCCTAGCTAGGAATTCCTAAGGCCGGGACGAGAATATAGCTAATAAGGTTCCTTCTTCAAATAACTCACTCTGCTTGCGGTAATTACAATTTTTTAGTAATCCATACCAATAATTACATGTATTTCATCTTAAGAGCAAATTTCACTTGCTAAAACAAAATTACCCTGCAACAATAAGTTAGAAATGCGAATTTGACACTATTTATTTTCCTGTTTTATCGAGTAATGTGCAAGTACACAGTTAGTACAACTATTGCAGCATAGCCTACAGGGAATCAATAATAGAATAATATTGCTAACCATATCATCAAACTGACTCACCTGCTTTAAATTAAGCAGTATACCAACACTAAACATTATATTTTAAGAAATTATATTATTAATACATATCGAGAATATTGTTTATGTCTTGTAATGCAGCTACAGAATAATTGTTCACAATCGTCTCATGAAAATGTCACACACACATTTTTGTAACGCAACATTGCAGGCGAAGCGAGCAAGAAAATTTTTCTATACATTTCTTTGCAGGCTTGCAAGAATATTAATTTAATGGGACATGAATACTTTCATAGGATCCCTCGATATTTACTCTTTTCCCATGTTCGGTGCCAAAACGTGTGCATACCATATCGCTAAATATAGTCCCCAAATATAATGTTCGAACCCTAAAGAAATCTCTTGACAATCTAAGATTTTACACTTTATTAAGAGCTCCATATCTCCTCGCCTCAAATTTAATATCCAATCCTTCAACCTAGATATTACTCCCTCCAAAAGACAAAAATCTCCAAACCACATTTTCCGCTACAATCTCAGACGTAATATTAATGCACAAGAGTTGCATATCCCCACAAATTTAATAGTCACCTCAATCTAAAATTTAACAATGATATTCAATAGTCGGATATTGCCCCCCTCCCCCAACGTTTAATCCTCAACCCCCCACCAGAATCCACGTGTCGATTTAAGACCCAATGTGCAAGAGTTGGATATCCCCCCTTCCTTAATAATAATATTATCCATTTCATTACAATTTCCATGGCAGTCTAGAATTTGCTATTTATGTAACAGCAATGGATAGTTAATAATGTAATTCAACTTATGCCAAATTCTGTATTGTTTCACATCAAATTTCAATAAAAAAAAAACTCGCCCCCGCCCCCAAAAAATAATAAGTTGCTTGGACATGACGTGAGTTCGCAAACCCACGTGTTGGCATCATCGCTACTTCTAAATACTTCATTTTCTTCATCTAATGAATTAAATATGGTGTTACACCGCAAAACTTCGCCTTTTCTCCATATCTTTCTGTGTCGACTGCACAAAGAGCTTGAACATATGAAAGATTGCCGCTTTTTCCAAATTGCACAACATTGTCATTAATTTTATGCAATGTTACCGATATTTTACACAGTACTAACAAACGTACAGTTGGCGCAGGTGTAACGAACGCTACGTGGTGGGTATTTTCTTGCAGACGACAAGCAACTTCGCCACAAACATGGCGGCGGTGTGAATCCTGACGTCACATGAAACCCATCTATTGGGTCCAAGAACCTTTCTGCGGATCAATTTCAATACGGAACCTATTTTCCGGAGCAATTTAAATACGGTCCAGAAACCTTTTTTTCCGGATCAATATAATTACGGTACAGGAAACTTTTTTGGGGATCAATTTAATTACGGTACAGGAACCTTTTCTCCGGTTCAATTTAAATCCGGTCCATGTTCCGTATGAAAATGAAACAATACACATCTTAGACAGAGTTTAAATTGTGCGAGAAACACTAATCCGAATTTTGGAGAGAGGCTCATAATGACCGATGAAGCTCATTTTCACTTATCCGGTTATGTGAATAAGCAGAATGTGAGAATATGGACTGGAGAAAGCCCTAATGAAATCCACGAACGTCCTACACATAGTGCAAAAGTTACTGTATGGTGTGCATTATCGAGATCATGGATCGTAGGTCCATATTTTTTTGAAAACGCAAATGGTGTTACTGTCACTGTTAACGGTGATCGTTACAGACAAATGTTAAGAGCATTTTTTTCCCTGAGTTACAGCGTCGAAATCCCAATTTTGAGGACATGTTTTTTCAACAAGACGGTGCAACAAGCCACACTAGTCGTGAAACAGTGCAATTATTGCAACAGAAATTTCCCAATCATGTGATTTCGAGGTTTGGTGACTTTGACTGGCCTCCTCGTTCCCCAGACTTAACTGCTCCAGATATTTTTTATGGGGGTACTTAAAGTCTAAAGTCTCTGCCACGAAACCAAACAACTTACTGGACTTGAAAAGAGCCATAAGAAATAAAATTGACTTGATATCAAATGAAACACTTTCAAAAGTTATGGATCATGTGTTTGTTCGTATTCAGGAATGCATACGATTCAATGGAGGGTACCTCAAGTCCAGTGGCGGAGCGTGACCTTTCCAACAGTGTAAGCCTATCATGATGAAGGTTATTTCCCGTTGTGCTTATTTTTGGGCTGACATGGTTAGTGATTTATCCACACACATCGACCCCCCCCCCCATTTTTTCAGAACACTTCCCTGGAATTTTTCACCAAATTAAAAATTCTGGATAAATCTCTGGGATTGGTGTTTTCTTTGCTAGGTTGTGTATCTCCTACATTTTAACAGATAATTAAGTCAGTCTTATTCCTATTACAATGACTAACGTAACGGTAAAAAAATATGCAAAGTTAGATAAAATGAATAATAATAATAATAAAGAAACGAAAACAGAAGGAAACAGAAAAGTGCAGAATACTTTTTACAACCGCATAACCAAGTATCAACTTCGTACCCTGAATCACAAAATCGGCGCACTTTATTTTTCGTTTCTGTTACTATGCCTGCTAGAGAAGGAAGGGGTGGGCCTACCTACATCCACAAGTTTCTTCTTGGCAGCAAAATCCTTGCTGGATAACGGCGTCTGCACCAAGTTATCCACCCCACCGCACAATCACACTCGTTTTATTCCATAATGCACTTCACTATCACACAACAGCACAGGGCCGACAGTCCACTTTGAATAGATGGAATTCGCAAAAGCAATACATCGACAACAAGAACGGGGAAACAAAAAGAAACCAGATCCAAAATTGGTCACTGCTCAAAGCAGTGATCTTTCGGACTGTGAGGGGAATATTCCTTTCGGATATAAAAAAATTCCCTATCTTGCCTTAAAATTCCCTATATTTAGTAAAAAAAATACAATATTAATTATAAAAGAAATGCTCACTAATTGTAGGGACATATCCAGAAACTTCTATCAAAGGACATGTAAGTGCTTTCTTAGGATACTGTAAAAGCAAATCTAGCACCTAAAAGATCATAAACAGGCTTTTCGAACGTAATTCGAACTACGTAATTAATAATATTTTGTTCACATTTGACATGAGATTTGTAAAATTGGTTCAATCTTCAGCTTTCATTAACATTTATTTATTTATTTATTTTTGCACTTTTTAGCTCAATTATTACCAGCTGAGTTCATACATAAACGGAAAACAGAGATCTTAATATTTCTGATGTTTATGCTCTCCTATAAGCTAAAAACATGCTCTCCTATAAGCTAAAAACAGAAACAAGAATTTAGCACATCCTTTTTCCCCTTCCTGTTAGATTTTTGCTTCAGAATTCCCTGTTCCTGGAAAAAACCTCCTTGAATCACCACCGGCTCAAATTTCCTTTGCAGTCAACCATTCATACCCGACAACGCTGGAGCCCCTCCTCTTGCAGGGGACCTGTGTCTCGCTGGCACGTATTCAGTGAAGCCAACCCAAGCATAATGGTGCTAAATCTCGCACAAGTTTAAAAAGTCGTTTGTAAGTTGGGGATATTAATAAAACAAGGCAGCTACTTTTCGTTGTGGTTGAATTTTCTGAAACTTTTCACGTATAACGTCGAACCCATGACGTTGGTTGAACCATTCGAATTTATATTTATGTTTTTGTTATAAATTAATATTAATAATATGAAAATCACAGAACAATTTAGTAGTATGTAGCATAATTTCGGAGTTTAAACGACACCATGGATGTCCAGAAGGGGGAAGGCAAGGAGACACTTCCTGAAAAATGAATGGCAACCATTTTCACACATACAATTTCATTTCAGTCACATCAAATTGTTAATTATTGTAAGGGCGTTGCAGATATTTTGAGAAGGGAAATATACCTAGTTACCCCAACCCCAGAAAAAAAATACTTTGCTTAATCCTCCCTGGTGGAAAGAAATACTGCGGACGTCCATGAACAACACTTTTTCTAAACATGGGGTTTGCAACGCTGCTGTAAGCCTGTGGCCATAGGTTTACAGACCTAGGGTTTGGCCCGCTCTTCTCCCTATATTCCTTGCTCTTCTTCATCCAGATACGGTAGGCACTGCTCCTTCGCGGTCAGAAATTTGTAAGGCAACATTAAGACGGCTTACAACTTTCCGCAAGCAAAAGGTGAGAGTTCCCATGTGTCCCCTGGTGCTGAAGTGTTGCAATCTAACAAACAGGACCTCGAAGACTGGTATCGGGCCGAGTTGAACTTTGAAGTTTTTACTAATTTTGCCATATAATTACATACATTTTACTAGAACTAATAAAGTGTAAGCCCGGCTTACACGGCTTACATGGACGCTCCGCGCCTGCTCAAGTCTGTTATTTTCAAAAAATAAGCAGTTTTTGTTATTTTCCTGTAATTTCATATATCATACTACCTACACCTTTACTTATGTAGTTGCAAGTTTAACACACATAAAATTATACTCAAAATGAATGTGGTCATTAATTAATTGTCACCCTGTACATCAGATATCAAAATACCTGTTATGTAATCACAAAATACAGTTTTTCACACAATGTTGGCGCAAAATAAATTGGAAGCTTTGAATGTTGCATAACTTCCAGGATAATCAGACTCAGCGAAACTGTCACCCATTTTTACAGACCCCGCAAAGGACCAAAATACAGGAAAAGGGCCGGTATAGGCAAATAAGGTCGAACGGAAACTTGCTGATACCGCCGGTATCGGTATCGGCTCAGACCTAGTTCCATCTCATTGCCGTTCACCTTCATCTTTGAAATTAGTAAAAGTGGCAGAAAAGCGAAGTATAATAAATCAATCAATTTATATTCAATCATTTTGGTATTCAGAGCTTGAAGTGGAAATTTTTATGTCAGAGCGCAGGGTGTGAAATCATTGAATACTGGGGCGAGGGAGGAAGATCTTAAAATACACACACATACACCCCCCCCCCATACACACACACAAATATGATATCATATTTATTAAATATAAAAGTAAATTAAATATTTAAAAATGCTATATTATTAAATATAAAGGAATTAATTTGTTATTATATATGAGATTTTTATAAGGCAACAAAATAATCCCTTTAGTAACTGTTTCAAGATGTCAATAAGTTACAAAATAGTTGAAATAGCTTTATACTGTGTAAGTTTTTGTTTACTTTTTGCTTTGTAGTTAATATAAAACGATTATATTTTATAATTAGTTATCTTTGTATTATAAGTTCTTGTTTAGTTTTTGTTTCCTATTAATATAAATCGATTTGATTTTATAATTAGTTATATTTGAATTATAAGTTTTGGTTTAGTTTTTGCTTCCTATTAATATAAATGGATTATATTTTATAGTTATATTTGTATTGCGTTCTTGTCCTACTTTTATTTTGCGTGTATTGTTCTTGGTGTAGATCTGTTAATGATATCTTGAGAGAGAGGGAGAGAGAGAGGGAAAGCATGCAACACTCACATCCACGCTACCTTGTGTGTGTTTTTGATATTATCCTTAGTAAAGTACATATAAAATCAAAACTAATTGCTTATATTTTGTTGTTAAAACCACCCCCCCTCCAGGATTTTTTGGTGGAGGTGGGGATTGAAGCCAAGATTGTTGGTGGGGGATATCCGCCCTGTCCCTCCCAGGATTTCGCACCCTGTCAGAGCGGAGAAATCAGCCATCAGAGATTCTAGTTTAACATGCAATGTCCTTGGGACCCTTTGCAGTGTAATGCAAGTCTTTTCTTGCATTTATAGTTTTTCTTAAGTACAATTGGACTAAATAGGAAGGGGTTGAGACCCCACCAATCCCTTCTTATGGCACGCCACCGAGAATACTGCAATATAACCCGTCGCAACACCCTTGCAGAACATGGTGTAACTATTTCCCCGTGGCATTCGCAGAAATTGCAAACGAGGAAGACCAGAGCCTGTCTGCAATATTCAAGGTCAGCCTTTTTTTTTTTTAATACTTCGTGCAAAAAAAAAAACAAAAAAAACCTAGGAACACTATCTCAGATGTAGACAAACGTCAGTGACTTCAGACTGCATGGCGCCTTAACTTAACCGCAGCGGAACTTAGTCACCATCGTCAGAAGCGTTTCTTCCTTGTCGACAATCCGGATTAAAAATTATCTACTCGAGTTTAGACTGCAATTAAAAATTAACCAGTAGACCTACATAAAAAAATAGTTACATCAAAATTTAGTTTATTCAATTCTGCGTTAATCTATGCTAACCAAATTTTTATTTCGAGTAGGCCTTATATTTTTTATCGTCGCTGTCTTTGAAATTCTGTAAATCAAAACAAAGTAGTGGTAACATCGTCGCCTTGTGACGAAGAGGTCATATGGTTCGATATCCGTTGGAGGCACTTATTGGTTCGGATCCCAACTTTAAACTGTGGGTCCAGTCCCGATTAGTCTATCTGTGTATAAAGTGTACTTAAAACAACAATTGAACCAA
The DNA here is from genome assembly GCF_977018435.1 of Lepisma saccharinum. Lineage (NCBI taxonomy): Eukaryota > Metazoa > Arthropoda > Insecta > Zygentoma > Lepismatidae > Lepisma > Lepisma saccharinum. The sequence continues at coordinate 17,638,696 of NC_139229.1, forward strand.
ACAAACCTGGATTCGAATTCCCAGGTTCGAAGCCCGGCCTGGGAATGGGTGTTCTTCGTGAGTGTCCCTTCGTCAATTTCATCTAATCTTCAATCATCGTCGCGACTAATCAAAACTGACATAAATGAGACGTAAAATAACAAAAATTCATTATGCTAATCACTCGTGTATATTCATCCACAATAAAAAATTGGATATGTGTATCCTGAAATATAGGCTTCCATGCATGGCGTTGTGCGTGTTGCATAACTATACGCCGATGGTCGATCGATTGAAGTTCGCCAAGCTCCGTAGAGTTAGGCAACGCACATAACGCAATGGGGTGAATCGAGTATTTCAGGATCTATTCTCTGTCAAAAGGAGTTTGCGGGGCAATGCCGAGTATATAACAGGATAGAAGCAGTGCGCGCTGCTGGCTGCGGTCGCGTTGCCCCCTCTATACAACATACTCGCGTACTTTCGACGTGGCCTTTGGCCACGTCTTGTACGCTCGAAGGCTTGACCTTCGGCCACGTTGTGAATGCAATCACGTTATACATGGGGTTCCTCAATGATCTTAATGACTTCGAAAATGTCTGCATGTTGTATTGGATGATGGGGAACATATAACTTTGAAAAGTTTAGAAAGTAACTTTATGTGTGTATGGGCTCTAATAAGGTACAAATATTCAAACTATTATTGTCTATTTTCTTAATAATGAACAGAGTAAGTAATAACCGTTTAAAGATAATTAGTTGGATGTTTTGCATTTACGAATTAAATTGCGACACTAAATTGAAAATGTTATATTTACTTCTTTTGTCATTTTCACATTTTTGAACGTAATTGGATAATAACTGTTTTCCGTCATTCCCCTCAAATGCCTACCTTGCCTCTGTAATAAATTCTGATGCTCGCATTTTGAAATTCGAAGAGTCTAGCATAATTCCCTTACAGTAGTTTTCGGGGTAAAAATAAACATTCTTTAAGTTCCCTAGCAACGTCCGTTTCCATGGACAACAACAGGCACGGCAAGCTCTAAGGAATTGCATGTCATTATACCCCCTAAACATTTAGTTAAAACAAGCACGATGTAGATATTTACGCATTGAGTATAACAATATATACGTAATTGTATCTGGGCTGAAACTCCTTATTATGTAGATGTCACCCTTGTTTGAGCCATCTTTTCAAAGCCAGGAGTTGATTCATCTGTGTGTTGTAGATCTGTGAGAAATATAATGTAGCTAGACAATTAAGAATTGAAGGAAACAATGTGTGCAAAAGAAATGCCCGTGGCAACGGTTGCTAAGGACGTGAGAAAAGGGCATTTTCGCCCTTAAGGAAGGGCCGATTGAGCGATTTTTGAATTTTCTCGGACTTTTGGGACAATTTCATGGGGGGTCGTAATCGGGCATTTTCGGCCTCCGGGGCTTCCTTCACGGAGAACATTTATGTCAGTGAGTGGTGGGATTGGGGCTATATATATATATTGGATTTCCTCTCTCACGCATTAATTGACCAAACCCTTTGGAGTCACCACTTGCACCGAGGCATCCTCTTCTTTCGCTTGCTCCCGAGATTCCCGGGACAGAGTATAGTAACACGTGTACACGATTATTGGTCCACCAACAAGAGAAACTGACGTTTATCCTCGAATTTTCGGAGAAAGAACAGAAGGTGCGCTTCACGGCACGGGACTCGATAATTGTTGATCAGCAGAAGATGCCGCGTCGTCTTGTTGGCTAGAATAAACAGAGCCAACATTAATGAACAAAGCAAACATTACAGACTGTGCAGTGAACATTTCCTCTCAGGTAATTTCATATGTCACATTTCTCTGTGACTTTTAGTACAAATGGATGGAACTGGTATTTTTAATCATACTTACAATAGCGTTTCCTTGTCTTTTGGTAGAAAGGTGCTGATACTTCCGATACATTTGACGATAAAAATGATAACATCCAAAGTTAAATTCATCTTGATATTGTACGTTTGTACCTGATTACTTATATTTCGTTCGTTAACACAAACTGTTATTAATTGTTATTCGACGAGCGCTTGTAAAAAACCTTAAAAGGAAACAGCCGATAATGGCTGAGCCTTGGAATTTACAGTTCATCTGTACTGGATGTAAATATTTCAAGCAGAATCCGAATCACTAATAAATACAAAAACAAATTGATTCCAGGTAGTTGGGTCAAGTAAATAAACACATGTGAACTACACTTGGCCAAAGGTTTAGGCCCCTTTTCATATCGTACAGTTCATATGGAACCAGGGGTGCCCATCCCCCTCCCCCCCAAGGCCAATGGCGCAATCCCCCCTAAATCTCGTCATGCGCCCCCCCCCCAAATCATGTGGTAATCCACATGAAGTATTTAATTACGATAGCGTGTCTACTGAAAGTAACGTTTTTATAAGCTTTATTGAACACGATACTTGATCTGTCCGTCCTCCTTAAACAGAGGTTTCCATTCCCCAGCTAGACCTTGGATGCATTACCCCTCAAAATATTTTGGTGAATACATAATAATTCATTTTATTTTAATACAATAGCCTGTTAAACTGTTCATATTTGTTAATGGTTCAATTTTTCGAAATAACAGAAAGCTAGCAATCTCAAGTGTCATAATTATACAGGGTGTTTCGTAAGTTCGTTTACAACGCTTGGGAGATGATTGTACGAGTGAAAATAAGGTGGAAAGTTCATGTAACGAAATTCCGGAAATGGCTTTGTTGCCGAGTTATTGACGTTTGAAATCGTGGGAAAATGATTTTCAGAAGTGAATAATGGCAAAACGGGTGGAGAGAAGTTTTCGGTGTTGGGCGGTCCACTAAGAAATTGGGTACGCTCTTGTCAAAAAATCGCGCGGCAATGTTGTGCAACGTCGACGCAAGGGATTCCCCAAAGGACGCGAACGAAGATGTTGACGGGAGTGGGGTGGGTGTGCGTTCTGCGTGAGCTGGTATCGACAAAAATTGGCATGTCTTGAATGGCACCAAAAAACAAAGAAAATTTCCTGAGCGAAAGGCACCATGACGTAAAAACGAAAAAAATGAACTGTCATAGCTTGCATACCCTGAAGGACACACAGTATGCTTAATGGAGATGTGAAGGGAACCTCATGACAGACGGTTTTCAAAGTGTCCACCATGTACTTCCAAGCAGAGGCGACAACGGCGAATCAAGGATTGTCTAGTGCGACCCAACAACCCCGGCATTTCTGCTATCGATGCTGCAGCTACATTGATACGGGCAACGAGGTCCTCGGCTGACACGACAGGTGTTTCGTAAACGAGGCGTTTCATCTCTCCCCAGAGGAAGAAATCCAGGGGCGTAATATCAGGCGATCGAGGTGGCCATGGCACAGGCCCTCCCCTGCCAATGCACTGGTTGTGGAATACGGTATTGAGGAAATGGCGCACATTCCGATCGAAATGTGGGGGTGAACCGTCATGTTGAAATCACAGTCTTTGTCTCAGTGCCAAAAGCACGTCCTCTAGTAGTTCAGGCAAAACCTCACTGAGAAATGCTTGATAAGTGGGTCCACATAGGCGAACAGGGAGAATTTACGGTCCAATCAAATGGTCATGCAGTATCCCGCACCACACATTCACTGCAAATCTGTGCTGATGATGTGCCACTAGCAGTGCATGTGGATTTTCATGTTCCCACACATGACTGTTTTTACTATTGAACACACCAGTTTTCGTGAAGATAGCCACATCAGTCCATAGTACCGTATTCTGAAAATTGGGGATAGTTTCAATTTCATGAACAAACCATTGGCAAAAGTCCTCATGTGAGCCAAAGTCCCGAGGTAAAAGGTCTTGCAGTTTCTTCAATTTGTACGGGTGCATCCTCTCTTCTGCCAGGAGTCGCCACACATTCACATGGGAGGTGTTTCGTTCGTGGGCTAGTGGCTCGCGTACTGGTGCTTGGATGATCCATCACTGCAGTTAGCACAGCTTCCACAAACCGTCGTGTTCGCACACTTCGCGGTCGTCCAACTTCTCGACGAGGTGGCAACACTGATCCTGTTTCCCGAAGTCGAGTGTCTACAGTTTGAAATAAGGTGTGCGATGGTAACACCCTATTTGGAAAACGTGCCCCATACAGACGCCTTGCAGCACGGCTATTACCTCCAGCCTCCCCATAAATCAGATGCATGTCCGCCAGCTCTTGGGACGTGTATGCAGCCATCCCTTACACCGGGCTACAAGTGTTTATGGCCGTTAACACTAGTAGCTACACTTCACAGAACACGATGATGCTGTGGCTAAGAATTAACACGTAACACTGCTAGGTCAAATGTTTGCCCAACAGTACTGTCCAAGAATCTCACGTCTTTCCATTCAACCGTGAATGTTTAACAACCTGCTGCTGGCACAGCACCTGAAGCACGAATGGCACAGACACGTGCGCTCCTTCATGAGGAAATCTACACTGTTGGCGTCCCTAGCGGGAAATGTGGTACTTAACGTCAGATCACACGGACACCCATCTGCCCTTCATGGTATGCAACCTATGACAGTTAATTTTTTTTCGTTTTTACGTCATGGTGCCTCTCGCTCAGGAAATTTTCTTTGTTTTTTGGTGCCATTCAACACATGCCAATGTTCGTCGATACCAGCTCACGCAGAACGCACACCCACCCCACTCCCGTCAACATCTTCGTTCGCGTCCTTTGGGGAATCCATTGCACAACATTGCCGCGTGATTTTTTGACAAGAGCGTACCAAATTTATTAGTGGACCGCCCAACACCGACGACTTCTCTCCACCTGTTTTGCCATTATTCACTTCGGAAAATCATTTTCCCACGTTTTCAAACGTCTATAACTCGGCAACAAAGCCGTTTCCGGAATTTCGTTACATGAACTTTCCTCCTTATTTTCACTCGTACAATCACCTCCCAAGCGTTGTAAACGAACTTACGAAACACCCTGTATAAATTTGTATATAAACAGTGTTTGTGGCTGGAGAACAAGATTTCAATATTGGTATTTAACACAAAGTCTTATACAACTTAAGATCGAAAATTACAGAAACCTAGCTAGAAATTCCTAAGGCCGGGACGAGAATATAATAAGGTGCCTCCTTCAAATAACTCACTCTGCTTGGGGTAATTACAATTTTTTAGTAATCCTTAGCAATAATTACATGTATTTCATCTTAAGAGCAAATTTCACTTACTAAAGCAAAATTACCCTGCAACAATAAGTTAGAAATGCGAATTTGACACTATTTATTTTCCTGTTTTATCGAGTAATGTGCAAATACACAGTTAGTACAACTATTGCAGCATAGCCTACAGGGAATCAATAATAGAATAATATTGCTAATAGAACCATATCATCAAACTGACTCACCTGCTTTAAATTAAGCAGTATACTGACACTAAACATTATATTTTAAGAAATTATATTATTAATAAATATCGAGAATATTGTTTATGTCTTGTAATGCAGCTACAGAATAATTGTTCACAATCGTCTCATGAAAATGTCACACACACATTTTTGTAACGCAACATTGCAGGCGAAGCGAGCAAGAAAATTTTTCTATACATTTCTTTGCAGGCTTGCAAGAATATTAATTTAATGGGACTTGAATACTTTCATAGGATCCATCGATATTTACTCTTTTCCCATGTTCGGTGCCAAAACGTGTGCATACCATATCGCTAAATATAGTCCCCAAATATAATGTTCGAACCCTAAAGAAATCTCTTGACAATCTAAGATTTTACACTTTATTAAGAGCTCCATATCTCCTCGCCTCAAATTTAATATCCAATCCTTCAACCTAGATATTACTCCCTCCAAAAGACAAAAATCTCCAAACCACATTTTCCGCTACAATCTCAGACGTAATATTAATGCACAAGAGTTGCATATCCCCACAAATTTAATAGTCACCTCAATCTAAAATTTAACAATGATATTCAATAGTCGGATATTGCCCCCCTCCCCCAACGTTTAATCCTCAACCCCCCACCAGAATCCACGTGTCGATTTAAGACCCAATGTGCAAGAGTTGGCTATCCCCCCTTCCTTAATAATAATATTATCCATTCCATTACAATTTCCATGGCAGTCTAGAATTTGCTATTTATGTAACAGCAATGGATAGTTAATAATGTAATTCAACTTATGCCAAATGCTGTACTGTTTCACATCAAATTTCAATCAAAAAACTCGCCCCCCGCCCCAAAAAAATAATAAGTTGCTTGGACATGACGTGAGTTCACAAACCCACGTGTTGGCATCATCGCTACCTCTAAATACTTAATTTTCTTCATCTAATGAATTAAATATGGTGTTACACCGCAAAACTTCGCCTTTTCTCCATATCTTTCTGTGTCGACTGCACAAAGAGCTTGAACATATGAAAGATTGCCGCTTTCTCCAAATTGCACAACATTGTCATTAATTTTATGCAATGTTACCGATATTTTACACAGTACTAACAAACGTACAGTTGGCGCAGGTGTAACGAACGCTACGTAGTGGGTATTTTCTTGCAGGCGACAAGCAACTACGCCACAAACATGGCGGCGGTGTGAATCCTGACGTCACATGAAACCCACCTATTGGGTCCAGGAACCTTTCTGCGGAGCAATTTAAATACGGTCCCGAAACCTTTTTTTCCGGATCAATATAATTACGGTACAGGAACCTTTTCTCCGGTTCAATTTAAATCCGGTCCATGTTCCGTATGAAAATGAAACAATACACATCTTAGACAGAGTTTAAATTGTGCGAGAAACACTAATCCGAATTTTGGAGAGAGGCTCATAATGACCGATGAAGCTCATTTTCACTTATCCGGTTATGTGAATAAGCAGAATGTGAGAATATGGACTGGAGAAAGCCCTAATGAAATCCACGAACGTCCTACACATAGTGCAAAAGTTATTGTATGGTGTGCATTATCGAGATCATGGATCATAGGTCCATATTTTTTTGAAAACGCAAATGGTGTTACTGTAACTGTTAACGGTGATCGTTACAGACAAATGTTAAGAACATTTTTTTTCCTGAGTTACAGCGTCGAAACCCCAATTTTGAGGACATGTTTTTTCAACAAGACGGTGCAACAAGCCACACTAGTCGTGAAACAGTGCAATTATTGCAACAGAAATTTCCCAATCATGTGATTTCGAGGTTTGGTGACTTTGACTGGCCTCCTCGTTCCCCAGACTTAACTGCTCCAGATATTTTTTATGAGGGTACTTAAAGTCTAAAGTCTCTGCCACGAAACCAAACAACTTACTGGACTTGAAAAGAGCCATGAGAAATAAAATTGACTTGATATCAAATGAAACACTTTCAAAAGTTATGGATCATGTGTTTGTTCGTATTCAGGAATGCATACGATTCAATGGAGGGTACCTCAAGTCCAGTGGCGGAGCGTGACCTTTCCAACAGTGTAAGCCTATCATGATGAAGGTTATTTCCCGTTGTGCTTATTTTTGGGCTGACATGGTTAGTGATTTATCCACACACATCGACCCCCCCCCCCATTTTTTCAGAACACTTCCCTGGAATTTTTCACCAAATTAAAAATTCTGGATAAATCTCTGGGATTGGTGTTTTCTTTGCTAGGCTGTGTATCTCCTACATTTTAACAGATAATTAAGTCAGTCTTATTCCTATTACAATGACTAACGTAACGGTAAAAAAATATGCAAAGTTAGATAAAATGAATAATAATAATAATAAAGAAACGAAAACAGAAGGAAACAGAAAAGTGCAGAATACTTTTTACAACCGCATAACCAAGTATCAACTTCGTACCCTGAATCACAAAATCGGCGCACTTTATTTTTCGTTTCTGTTACTATGCCTGCTAGAGAAGGAAGGGGTGGGCCTACCTACATCCACAAGTTTCTTCTTGGCAGCAAAATCCTTGCTGGATAACGGCGTCTGCACCAAGTTATCCACCCCACCGCACAATCACACTCGTTTTATTCCATAATGCACTTCACTATCACACAACAGCACAGGGCCGACAGTCCACTTTGAATAGATGGAATTCGCAAAAGCAATACATCGACAACAAGAACGGGGAAACAAAAAGAAACCAGATCCAAAATTGGTCACTGCTCAAAGCAGTGATCTTTCGGACTGTGAGGGGAATATTCCTTTCGGATATAAAAAAATTCCCTATCTTGCCTTAAAATTCCCTATATTTAGTAAAAAAAATACAATATTAATTATAAAAGAAATGCTCACTAATTGTAGGGACATATCCAGAAACTTCTATCAAAGGACATGTAAGTGCTTTCTTAGGATACTGTAAAAGCAAATCTAGCACCTAAAAGATCATAAACAGGCTTTTCGAACGTAATTCGAACTACGTAATTAATAATATTTTGTTCACATTTGACATGAGATTTGTAAAATTGGTTCAATCTTCAGCTTTCATTAACATTTATTTATTTATTTATTTTTGCACTTTTTAGCTCAATTATTACCAGCTGAGTTCATACATAAACGGAAAACAGAGATCTTAATATTTCTGATGTTTATGCTCTCCTATAAGCTAAAAACATGCTCTCCTATAAGCTAAAAACAGAAACAAGAATTTAGCACATCCTTTTTCCCCTTCCTGTTAGATTTTTGCTTCAGAATTCCCTGTTCCTGGAAAAAACCTCCTTGAATCACCACCGGCTCAAATTTCCTTTGCAGTCAACCATTCATACCCGACAACGCTGGAGCCCCTCCTCTTGCAGGGGACCTGTGTCTCGCTGGCACGTATTCAGTGAAGCCAACCCAAGCATAATGGTGCTAAATCTCGCACAAGTTTAAAAAGTCGTTTGTAAGTTGGGGATATAAATAAAACAAGGCAGCCACTTTTCGTTGTGGTTGAATTTTCTGAAACTTTTCACGTATAACGTCGAACCCATGACGTTGGTTGAACCATTCGAATTTATATTTATGTTTTTGTTATAAATTAATATTAATAATATGAAAATCACAGAACAATTTAGTAGTATGTAGCATAATTTCGGAGTTTAAACGACACCATGGATGTCCAGAAGGGGGAAGGCAAGGAGACACTTCCTGAAAAATGAATGGCAACCATTTTCACACATACAATTTCATTTCAGTCACATCAAATTGTTAATTATTGTAAGGGCGTTGCAGATATTTTGAGAAGGGAAATATACCTAGTTACCCCAACCCCAGAAAAAAAATACTTTGCTTAATCCTCCCTGGTGGAAAGAAATACTGCGGACGTCCATGAACAACACTTTTTCTAAACATGGGGTTTGCAACGCTGCTGTAAGCCTGTGGCCATAGGTTTACAGACCTAGGGTTTGGCCCGCTCTTCTCCCTATATTCCTTGCTCTTCTTCATCCAGATACGGTAGGCACTGCTCCTTCGCGGTCAGAAATTTGTAAGGCAACATTAAGACGGCTTACAACTTTCCGCAAGCAAAAGGTGGGAGTTCCCATGTGTCCCCTGGTGCTGAAGTGTTGCAATCTAACAAACAGGACCTCGAAGACTGGTATCGGGCCGAGTTGAACTTTGAAGTTTTTACTAATTTTGCCATATAATTACATACATTTTACTAGAACTAATAAAGTGTAAGCCCGGCTTACACGGCTTACATGGACGCTCCGCGCCTGCTCAAGTCTGTTATTTTCAAAAAATAAGCAGTTTTTGTTATTTTCCTGTAATTTCATATATCATACTACCTACACCTTTACTTATGTAGTTGCAAGTTTAACACACATAAAATTATACTCAAAATGAATGTGGTCATTAATTAATTGTCACCCTGTACATCAGATATCAAAATACCTGTTATGTAATCACAAAATACAGTTTTTCACACAATGTTGGCGCAAAATAAATTGGAAGCTTTGAATGTTGCATAACTTCCAGGATAATCAGACTCAGCGAAACTGTCACCCATTTTTACAGACCCCGCAAAGGACCAAAATACAGGAAAAGGGCCGGTATAGGCAAATAAGGTCGAACGGAAACTTGCTGATACCGCCGGTATCGGTATCGGCTCAGACCTAGTTTCATCTCATTGCCGTTCACCTTCATCTTTGAAATTAGTAAAAGTGGCAGAAAAGCGAAGTATAATAAATCAATCAATTTATATTCAATCATTTTGGTATTCAGAGCTTGAAGTGGAAATTTTTATGTCAGAGCGCAGGGTGTGAAATCATTGAATACTGGGGCGAGGGAGGAAGATCTTAAAATACACACACATACTCCCCCCCATACACACACACAAATATGATATCATATTTATTAAATATAAAAGTAAATTAAATATTTAAAAATGCTATATTATTAAATATAAAGGAATTAATTTGTTATTATATATGAGATTTTTATAAGGCAACAAAATAATCCCTTTAGTAACTGTTTCAAGATGTCAATAAGTTACAAAATAGTTGAAATAGCTTTATACTGTGTAAGTTTTTGTTTACTTTTTGCTTTGTAGTTAATATAAAACGATTATATTTTATAATTAGTTATCTTTGTATTATAAGTTCTTGTTTAGTTTTTGTTTCCTATTAATATAAATCGATTTGATTTTATAATTAGTTATATTTGAATTATAAGTTTTGGTTTAGTTTTTGCTTCCTATTAATATAAATGGATTATATTTTATAGTTATATTTGTATTGCGTTCTTGTCCTACTTTTATTTTGCGTGTATTGTTCTTGGTGTAGATCTGTTAATGATATCTTGAGAGAGAGGGAGAGAGAGAGGGAAAGCATGCAACACTCACATCCACGCTACCTTGTGTGTGTTTTTGATATTATCCTTAGTAAAGTACATATAAAATCAAAACTAATTGCTTATATTTTTTTGTTAAAACCACCCCCCCTCCAGGATTTTTTGGTGGAGGTGGGGATTGAAGCCAAGATTGTTGGTGGGGGATATCCGCCCTGTCCCTCCCAGGATTTCGCACCCTGTCAGAGCGGAGAAATCAGCCATCAGAGATTCTAGTTTAACATGCAATGTCCTTGGGACCCTTTGCAGTGTAATGCAAGTCTTTTCTTGCATTTATAGTTTTTCTTAAGTACAATTGGACTAAATAGGAAGGGGTTGAGACCCCACCAATCCCTTCTTATGGCACGCCACCGAGAATACTGCAATATAACCCGTCGCAACACCCTTGCAGAACATGGTGTAACTATTTCCCCGTGGCATTCGCAGAAATTGCAAACGAGGAAGACCAGAGCCTGTCTGCAATATTCAAGGTCAGCCTTTTTTTTTTTTTAATACTTCGTGCAAAAAAAAAAAAAAAAACCTAGGAACACTATCTCAGATGTAGACAAACGTCAGTGACTTCAGACTGCATGGCGCCTTAACTTAACCGCAGCGGAACTTAGTCACCATCGTCAGAAGCGTTTCTTCCTTGTCGACAATCCGGATTAAAAATTATCTACTCGAGTTTAGACTGCAATTAAAAATTAACCAGTAGACCTACATAAAAAAATAGTTACATCAAAATTTAGTTTATTCAATTCTGCGTTAATCTATGCTAACCAAATTTTTATTTCGAGTAGGCCTTATATTTTTTATCGTCGCTGTCTTTGAAATTCTGTAAATCAAAACAAAGTAGTGGTAACATCGTCGCCTTGTGACGAAGAGGTCATATGGTTCGATATCCGTTGGAGGCACTTATTGGTTCGGATCCCAACTTTAAACTGTGGGTCCAGTCCCGATTAGTCTATCTGTGTATAAAGTGTACTTAAAACAACAATTGAACCAAACAAACCTGGATTCGAATTCCCAGGTTCGAAGCCCGGCCTGGGAATGGGTGTTCTTCGTGAGTGTCCCTTCGTCAATTTCATCTAATCTTCAATCATCGTCGCGACTAATCAAAACTGACATAAATGAGACGTAAAATAACAAAAATTCATTATGCTAATCACTCGTGTATATTCATCCACAATAAAAAATTGGATATGTGTATCCTGAAATATAGGCTTCCATGCATGGCGTTGTGCGTGTTGCATAACTATACGCCGATGGTCGATCGATTGAAGTTCGCCAAGCTCCGTAGAGTTAGGCAACGCACATAACGCAATGGGGTGAATCGAGTATTTCAGGATCTATTCTCTGTCAAAAGGAGTTTGCGGGGCAATGCCGAGTATATAACAGGATAGAAGCAGTGCGCGCTGCTGGCTGCGGTCGCGTTGCCCCCTCTATACAACATATTTCCTCTCTCACGCATTAATTGACCAAACCCTTTGGAGTCACCACTTGCACCGAGGCATCCTCTTCTTTCGCTTGCTCCCGAGATTCCCGGGACAGAGTATAGTAACACGTGTACACGATTATTGGTCCACCAACACGAGTATTGTTGCCTTTGAGAATCCCGATTCAAAATTTTTATGTAACTCGTAAATAAGCTAATTCTAACCGGAAATATTTTACTTTCATTTATAAACTATCAGGAACTGAGATAAATAAAATCACGTACAAACAATTGCATTATACTTTAAACATTCCATAGTCTTTAGAAAGGTGGCTGCGGTGGCTCAGTCGGTAACGCGTCTGACTACCATGCTAAAGGTCCCGGGTTCGATCCCCGGCCGGTTCAAATCCGGGAACTTTTATAACGATGGAAGCGGCCCCGGCGCCCACCCAGCGTCGAATAACATGGGTACCTGGGGGAAACCCTGGGGAGTAAAGGCGGTCAGGGGCGTGATGCTGATCACATCACCCCCACTCATGACCGGATCAAGAAAGTGTGGGGCGTTACCCCCACACCCCCTATACGCCTTCATGGCGTGGTGCTAAGCACAGGGGAACACTTTACTTTCTTTTTTTTTTATAGTCTTTAGAAACTTTTAGAAAAATTTTTCAAGTTTTCCGTTTGTTTCTATGCAATGCGAGATATGTAACAAGGGATGAAATTAAATTATGGTCTAGCTAAATCCCGGCGCAGGAACCACTTTTACGGCAGTGAACCTCTGTTGCCGCGTTTACATGCGAAGGAACTCGCGGTGAAACAGCCAATTACACCCACCGCTTGGGCAAGAAGTGACAAAGTTAAGAATCCCCCTCCCCAAAGCAGCCATTAGGGAAACAGGATTTTGTCAAAACAACCGTTCTGTTCTGTGAATGGGAGCGTGAAGCGTGGCCGCGGTATAATGTAGCAAATTGACTTTTGCGTAGCGTATTAAAGAAATAAAATGGGTATTAAATGTTGCAGCAGGAACTGAGTTCCGGGTGACCAAACTGATTTGCCGGATGGAGTTCCGGTGTGCTCTGGCTCACTTTAAACCCTTCTCGTCTGTCTTCAGGATAGCAAGGAATCTCGATCCTGTAATAAATTCAGTGATGGACACGAGTTCTTCACGCCTCCGGTCCAATGTCCAGCCCACTTGTACCGGTTCCCGTCTGGAGATCTCTCTTCTGGAGTCCGGGGAGGGAACCATGGCGGTGGGCGTGGTCTGATCCCGATCCCTTTCTGATTCTACGTTTCTCACCGCTGGTAGAAACCAGAGCTGCGGAGCCGTTCTTGGACGTTGAGGCTGTTCAATAAGACAGAACGGCGACGAGGTCATCGTGTAACCAACTCTTAGTGGCTTCACATGCTTACGAAACGCGCGGACTTTTGGCGCTAATAACACGATAGATTAAATATCTTCACAATTTTTATTATTATTTAAGGTAGGGATGATATCAAGATAAGACCGAGAAGAGACGCTTCAAGACCTGTGGAGACGAGAGCGAGACAGACCTCTTTAAAATCCGGACTTGATATCCGAGAGTTTGGTATGACAATGTACAGTCACCTGCAATAAAAATGGGTGCATGGCGTTATGTGTGTTGCCTAACTCTACGGTGGTAGAATTTACCATTGAAAATTTGCTATTAGAATCCACTTATCGCCGTAGTTAGGCAACACACACAACTTCTTGCAAGAAAGCGAGTATTTCAGGATCACTTCCTACTATCATTTATTCCTTTACTCTCAGTTTATCTACAAGTTTCCCAGCCGAGGGAAAATTCTCTCCCTTCAAAATATTCGGCGAAACGGGAATTCCCCTTTCGCCGAAAATTTTACTTAGGTGGGAAATCTGATATAAATAAATATAGGGAAAATTTTCTCTCTTCAAAATATTCAGCGAAACGGAAATTCCCCTTTCGCCGAAAATTTTACTTAGGTGAAAAATCTGATATAATGCGCCTCTGCACCATTCGACGAAACGGGATTCGGCAAAATGGGGAGACATGATCTACGTATTTGACATATGGATTGTCCATATATTGCCACTACGGATACATAGATATCCTGCAATCAAATTATCTGGGTGTGTGTAATTCTCTTCAGGACACTTGGAACCCTCGTTGAGCAAGTAATTCTACAAAAGCTTCTCGCCACACTCCACAGATTGGAACCATGAACATATTTTCTCTTAGACGGCAAGAGATTCCATGTCTTTTCCTCTATGACTCATAAGAGGAGGTCAACCTTCTCCCCGTTGAGGAACCAAGACATCCTCCTCATCGTCTGAGGAAATATGGAGGAAGATTGGATGACAACAATGATGCTAAGATCTGTACAGAGGTTCTTCAGAAGGTATAGGATGGGGGACAGTGAGTAATGGGTGTTCAAGGCGTATATTATTTCTGCACGAAAGATGCTGTTATGGTGGTCCAGGGGAAAGTCCATTGACGCGCAACATCTGAAATTCATACGTACTTCACTCCTCTCCATGCCACTCAATTCAATTCATTGTTGCACCATCATCATTGTTGAAAACGTCATCACATGAATCACTTGCCTGGCACACCTCGTACCTGTAAAATCTCTACTGGTTGACCTGGCTATAGAAATACACAATGACTAATATTAGTGGCCTGGATTAACTAGTGCTTTTTTTCTGGAAATTAATACGTTTTTGTTAATCGTAATCTTTTAGTAAAGCACAGTCTCATGCTAAAACATCCAAGTGAGTGTAGTAGCGATGATGAATGGTATATAAGGAAGGATGCGTGAAGGCTAATCGGGACTGGACAAAACAGTTTAAAGTGGGATCGAAATTATGGAACCTCCATGGGAGATTGAACCCGGGACCCTATGATTGTGCAACTGTCCCCAGTGTGGAGCAGTTCGTTGCAATAATTAAATAAAATAACTTGACAAATGTCACTTAACACATGAGTATATTAACCAATTTCTAGTGACCATAGTAACGAATAACAAAACAAAATAACATCAACATTGAATAGAGTAGTACAACAAACATTCTTTTCAGATTATGCACAAAACTAAATAACAAAATATAATTGCAAAAATGTCTTTGAATTAAAGAACTTTTGCAATAGCCTCCTCCTTCTGTTCGAAACCTTGACATCATACTTTGATGTAGAAAATATATTCTTCAAAGTTGGCAAGTTCAATGTATCATCTTCACTTCTTCTACTATTTCTTTGGCAGAACAAACAGTTTAAAGTGGGATCAAAATCATGGAACCTCCAAAGGAGATCGAACACGGGACCCGATGATTGCAAGGTAATAGCTTTACCACTGCGCCGGTAAAAAAAAAATGTGCATGGAACATTTCTGTGGAAGGTTCTGTTACCACCTAGCATAGAGATACATAGAGATTTATAAATGAGACGCTTCTGCTGCTGAAAAAAAATTAACCGCAAATAAGGAAATCGAGAAAAATAATTATAGACTATTTGTATTTTCTTTCAGGATAAATTAAGCTTTCTGTTTGCAGCAGGATCCAGAAAAGTCGGTACCGGGATAGGTAAAGAAAAAAAAATTCCCCGTCCCGATCCCGACTTGGGGAAATGATTTCCAGAACTTTTGGGATCCCGTGCAGTCCGGAACTTCCAATTGGTAATTTTTGAAAGTGGTTAATTCTTGATGTTTTCTGCATTGTAAGTGTCTTATCTTGACACTTCTCGGAAATTGTTATATAAAAAGAGAAAATGACGTAAAAATCGTGATATCCACATCGTTGCTCAATCTGAGACTTGTGAAACATATGTAATCTGAACTGTTCCTGTTCGATTGATTGATATGGTTTATTTTAATTCGCTTTTCTGCCACTTTTGGCTCATCGCGAAGATGATGTGATGATTTTCATGAAGGGACACTCACAAAGATCACCCATGCCAAGGCTGGGATTCGAGCGCGGGGCCTCTGGCGTTGTGACACGGTGTGCTAACCACTCCGCCACAGAGCGCGGCCAATTCATTTTCGAGTCCTACATACGCGATACAGAAACGCCTAGTGAGAATTTTGATTATTAAGTCATATTTACTTTTATGAAATAACGAAGCGAAAGTGTAAACTCATCAATGATCTTGCAAGAAAATATCCAGCTTTTAAAGGATGGAAGAAACGAATATGAGGTAAAGTGTAAAGTGGCTGTCACTTTCCCCTGCTCTTGAAAGTGTACTAGAAAAGTTCCTGGCATTAAAATCATATTTCTTGACCCTAAATTACCAAAACATTAAATTTTTGGAAATATGTTAAAGCGAAGCTTACGTGTCACATTTGAATTCACTTATGGGGATATTGCATTCTAATATCCAAGAATTGGAAAAAAATAGTAAAATTCTGCGCTTCTACTCTAGTTATGAGTGTCATGTGTTCAATAATAGATTAGGAGATTGCTTTCGTTGCTTGAAGGTAAGAGGAAATTATTGAAAGAATCATCAGAATTATATGCGAGTAAAGTGTTGGTAGTTTCTTTTTATATTGATTAAATTATGAGTAATTGCAAAAAAAATCAATTGCCATTTTTTGCGGTGTCCTCTTTTTTATGACTTTGTCCTCCTTTTTCACCGTGCTCTGTCCTCTTTTTTTGAATATATATGTATATGTCTGGTCACCCTAACTGGGCAAGTGAGTTTTTGCCGAAAGCTTACAAATCTAGGACAATTGCGATGGCGGACAATTGCGATGGCGGACAATTGCGATGAAGCCAAAATCACGGACAATTGCGCTGATTTTGACGGTGAAGGTCATTTTACAAATTAATAGTAGGTCAATTGCGACGATCAGGACGGTGTCTTCCCGTTCCATGGCTTCCCAATCCATCGCTTCTCAAAAAGTGGGCTTGGTTTGTCCCGATCCATCGCTCCTGGTAACGGAAGTGTTTTTTCCGGATCAGGTGTTCCTGATCCATCGCCCAAGAAGCGCGTGCATGCGTATGTGTGTGAGATTCTTTCCGGTAATAACAATAGCAATATCACCACTATGAGTATGTTTTCTTTCCAGTTCTCTTACTGGAAAATGGAGGAACTTCAGTTTAGTTTAGTTTAGTTTAGGTTAGGTTAGGTTGCATTGCAACTTCTAGGCGTATTCCACGTCATCGTACAGTAGGGTCGAGATTACTTTCCTGATAGCAAAAACTATTTTACATTTATTGTGTACCTACTGTTCATTTATTTATTTATTTGCTTATTATTTGTTTATTATTTATTTATGAAATGCTTAGTTGTTTATTTACTTCTTTTTACATATTTATGTGTGTAACAACGTTTTAGTTTTGTTTGTGCGTGTGGCACAGATTTTTATATGCATTCTGTGAGTGTTCATTTCCTTATTTTCGGAAGCGATGGATCGGGAACATCTGACCCGGAAGAAACACTTCCGTTATCAGGATAGATGGATCGGGACAAACCACGCCCAATTTTCGAGAAGCGATGGAACGGGAGTAAATCATCAGGATCTAACCTAACCAAAGGAGCCACAGAACTAATAATGCTGTAGAAAGTTGGAACAACAAAATAAATATAGGTGGCTTGGAAGACCGCATCCAAAACTTCATGATGTTCTGGCCTGCCTCAAGAGCCAAGCAGAAGACACCAACATCAAGTACATGCGGATGGAACTTAATCTAGAAGGTCAGAAAAGGAAGAAGCGTGACATTAAAATCGACGAGAGAGTTGGAAAGTGTATTCGCACATATGAGGAAGAGGAATTGTACTTGGTGTTAAGTCACCCTTCAATTTGATGGAAGATTTAAAATGTCATCGCAATTGTCCACCCGCCCTTTCACTTCTGTATTCATCGCAATTGTCCGGCTACCAAGCTTACAGCTAGTTATGACAAGCTTGATGCAAACTTGCTTTGGCAGATGTAAAAACCTAATTTTCTGTCATAAATTATTAATATAAAAACTACTATAATATTATTACATTTTAAACTTTAATTTTCTTATATATTTCATCACAAAATCATTATTTTCTGAAGATCGTTTACACAGGCACTTCAAGCTCTCACCCTCACTAACAGATCTTTAAAAAGAAAATTGTTATTTTACATATTTTAAAAATTGAGAATCCTATTGATATATATACGTTTTGCACTAGTACTTGTATTTTTGTATTTATAACATAACATATTGATTAACGACAATTCATTTGGTTTATTATGTATATATAGGGACATTGAATTTTTCGCGATGCGCGAAATCGCGAAATGTGAAAAAACGATGCAATTTTGAACATTCTGCACGTAACTACACCCCCAATGATGAAATATGCATGAGTTTTATTTGCGAAGTAATGCAAAATGTGTGCTTTTCCACGAAATGAACGCTTTTTTGCGAAATAACCGTGAAATATCATCAAATTAAGTAGAAAACACGCAAAAACCGGCAATCGAAGTTGTGCGCGCAAACTGTCGATTTATAACGAAACGTTTGCCTAAAGTTTCCTAACACTTACAGCTGAAGAACGTTTTATCTTCGATCACATCAGGAAGACGCTGAAAATTGGGATTTCCCATGCACATAATCTCAGTTCGAAAACTTTGTTCCCTGTCAAGCTGCATTCCTTTCTTCCCCCGAATGTCTACTCAACTTTCAGTTTCATTGAACTTGCTAGCTGTAGCAGCAATAAGATTTGTCTGATCCCGCACATCAAGGGAAACAATGGTGTCATTTGTGTTGTCATGAATGAATTTTGTTTATGATCATGTTATTTTCAACATGTGTTTGTGTATGTGCAGTAGTGATTATTTTATTTGTTGGACAGCAAGGATATCCTTTAAATACATACAATGAATAAATCATTTGAGATATGCAATTTAGAAATGAAGTGATTTTGTGTTGATGTTTTCTTTTTGGTTGGACAGCTAAGTACTTGTGTATGTGTACAGTATATAAAAATGAAGTAGTTTATCAATTTATAGCTCTTTTGTATGTTGTTTCCTCTCATAATGAAAAAGTGTGTGCCAATTTTTTTCCACCGCTGGTATATACCGCTGATCTAACATTTTATTTACCGCTCTCCTCAGTTTTTATTTACCATAAATTTGTCTCCCTATGTATATATAACTGTAAAAAAAAAAGACGTTGATCGTTAATTGTTATAATCTGCTGATTGAACAGAACATTTAATTACTTATTTAAAAATTGGCCGATTTTGCTTCCAAAACTGAAAAAAAATACTTTGTCATTATTTTAATTTTCACTGAATTTTATTTATTGCTTTAAATGTTTGTACATAAGAGCACATACAAAATTTGGAAGTAAGGTTTTTTTTTGTTTTTGTTTTCTGCCACTGCCATACATAACACTAACCATCGCAAAAACATTTTTTTCTTTCAATTATTATGTTTGATTCTAGTTTTTTACGTACTTTACGTTTTATACGTATTTTATGGTTTCTTTAAGCGTAGTTTACGTGCCATGTAGAAAAGCTTTTTTTACGCGTAATTGCATAACCCTGCTCATAGCTTGCCGTGGAGAGCTTACTGCAAGATTTTTGCTTCAGGCTTACAGCAAGTTTTCCGTGCTATCAGGGGAGGAAATATGAGAAAGAAGACGTTAAAATGAGAACATGACAGAATGGAAGTGGGGGTGAAGGAAAGTATGAGAAGCGTGGGATGCAAAACAAAACAAAACAACAACGGAGGAAAAAGATATCAAATAGTGAGAATCACCTACGTCACAATTAAGGTGAAAAGGAAGCCACAGTCTTTCTGGAGGGGAGGGAATCGGGTTGGAAGTCCTTTGCAAAACACGGCTGATTCTACAACCCAGGAAATCTGGCTCCTCGGAAAATGAATGAACTTGAGCGCATGACGTCACACTCAAGCCTAAACGTACAAACTTCCCCGTGCAACCTTGCAAAGCCAAAAAGGAGGGGAAGCAGACCGTTGTGACTCGACTTATCCAAATTTGGTTTTGTTTATCGGCTGAACACCAGAGAGTTTGTTCTTGTCCACTTTATGAAAGAATAGGCTAA
Organism: Lepisma saccharinum; assembly: GCF_977018435.1. NCBI lineage: Eukaryota > Metazoa > Arthropoda > Insecta > Zygentoma > Lepismatidae > Lepisma > Lepisma saccharinum. Next base: position 17,658,895 of record NC_139229.1, read on the forward strand.
TCGAGACTCGACCTACAGTTTAAAATGGGAAGCGTGCCGACACTGGGTATCGAACCCTGGACCCTTTGATTGCAAGCCGATGAGTGGAACCGATCAATGGGATCCGGGTTCGCTTCCCGGTTGGGGCACATTGGACAGAGGTTCGCACTCACTTTAAATCGTCCCCAGCATAAAGCCGGCAGCAAGAGCAAAAACAAAGCATAGCCCGTTTGATCCGGATCAATCAATTGATGGCTAGCAGAGCCGGTCATGGGGGGGGGGGGTCACCTAAGGTAATTCAGTGGGCCCCGCACCAGGTAAAAATAATTGTTTGTGTACGGTTTATCACGAGTTTACAGGACGGTTGTGCTTCCAACTAATCTCATCTTCCTGATTTTGACAGACATCAAAATATCCAAAATTACTGAAATCATATTCTCAATAAAGTAGTACTACATAAAAATCGTGTTCAAATATTTCCATCAAAAATAGTTAATGTGCTATGCATTGTTCGTTTAATTACAGAATAAAATAATGAAGTGAACGCAGTGGCTGAGATTAGGGGGTTAGGGGGCTGTTGCCCACCACACTTTTTGCTACTCTTGCCATTTGCACCATGCTAACCTTATGTACCAAGGAATATTAAACTGTCCTTGCCCCCCTACTTTTTGAAAATTGCCCCCCTAGTTTTGGAACCCAATCGCCGCTACTGACTGAAAGTATTTTGAAATATGAAACAATGTAAATCACTACAGCGTCAAAATTGAATGAAAAGTAAGCAAAAGAGGATTATGATAGAAAATTTTTTGTAATTAAATATAATAAAGTCGCAACAGTGGTACATCGGCAGTGAAATGAAATAATACTTTATAGACGTATGTATAAAAATTAATTGTTTCGTTATTAATTTAAATAATGTTTATATACATGATTTTCGAAACATCCGCACTTCAGACTAAGGAAGAAAAATCTGATTTTATCAGATCTCCGAAAAATTTGGATAGGACCCACCTATAGTATTGAATGCCACAAACCCCGCACCCACCTATAGGCCCGTCAAGTATCTGAGCGACGCTCTCTGAGCAAGATTTTCGCTCGTTGAGCAGACAGATAATTTACTTGACACAGTTTGCTCATTGATCAAAATATCAGTGATCTGTGATCAATGTGGCTGCGTCGAGTAAACAAGATTTCGGTGTTTGAAAAGCTGTTAATTATGGTTGATGTGAACAAAACTGTCGAAATTTTTATTTTCACACGCTTGCACAACTTTCCAAAACTAAGGTGTATATTTTATTTAATATTTGGAATAAAGAACACTTTCATTTTAATACAATTACAAAAACTGTAATATTACATCACCTTCTGTTACTTGAATTTCCTCTCTAGTTACGCTATATCGCAAGCCGCTCATCATAAATATTTCCTCATTGGTCGCCACGCCACTCGCGGCTCGCCACCCCACCATCCTCATACAGTTTTCCTCTTCTTCCCTTTGTCTCACGAAATCGAAACACAAAAACGTTATATTCTGTGGCGGAGCAACGCCTATTTGACCGTCAAGTAGCTGAGTGTCATGTTGCTCGCTGAGCGCTCAGATACTTGACGCGCCCCTGATGTGCAGAATCAGTTGACCCAACCCTCCTACAAAAAAAAATACATGACACATGGAAACATTGGGCCTCCCGGGTGAAGTAGTGGGAACGATGTCGCTAGTAACCAAGGAGTTCCGGGTTCGATACCTGGCGGAGGCTCACATGGACGTCCGCAGGATTTTTTCCAGGGAGGGGCAAGCAAGGTATTTTTTTTCCAGGGGGGGCGAAGGACACATATTTTCCTCCAAAATAGTGATACCCTCTCAAAAACACTATTTCAGTCTGAAATTATCACGTTTCTTCAACGAATGTATAATAATTAACAGAAATTACTGTGATTGAAATGAAATTATGTGTGAAATATATAATTTTTAGATACACATTCATTTTCCAGGGGGGGCGTGGCCCCCCCTTCCGGACGCCCATGAAGGCTCATATTGGTTCGTTTACCACTTTATACTGTAGTTCCAGTCCCGATTAGGCAATATGTGGATAACGTGAACTTAAAACTACAACTTAACATGGAAACATTGTACAATACAGCACTGACTAGTAGAAGCCATAATGCTCCATCCGTCTAGTCTGGCACCTCCCCCTGTCTCAGAGACGCCACTGGTTGTCAACGTCCAGGAGGAAAATAAACATAGGTTTCCTTGGTTGCAAGGTAATTCCACTGAATTATCACACACACTAAACCTTTCAATTTTTTTTTTTTTTTTACATAACTTGTGAATTAGTGAGTCACTCTCTGCTCCGCGCTTCCTTTTTAAAAAAAATTGTCGTTCGGCACAAAAATTACGAATACATAACGGTAAGAGAGGAAAGCCCTGATCCAAAAAGGTTCGTTGACCGCAATAGGTTCCTTCCTTCACGGAGAAAGTAGAAAGTAGGCGCTTCATTTTCGTAGCGCGTGGCGCACATACGTCACAACAAACACGTGCCATTGACAGATTATGTCTGCAGTGAAAGACCGTTGAAGGTGATTCCCAGCTTTCCAGTCTATGGCTTCGACGTCGACGTTGATTGCAACAGAACGTGAAAGCACGAACCTTGAGGGAAGTGCGAGGACCATCTACCAAACTCCCCGGTAGTCCCCACGCGCTGCAGCGGCAAATCGGAAGAGTGACGTCAGAGCGAGTTATCTTCGATGAATAAAAGCCATCGACATACTAATCCGCTCAACAGTCTCGACAACAGCTGAGCACCAACAGCAACAACATGTCACAACTCGCCATGTGGACGAACTTTGTTCTGCTCTGTTTCTTCCTTGCAATAGCTTCAAGGTCAACCTGGTGTTCGCCAGTCAGGAGGGTCCGTCACAGCGCCATACTCGTCGAGGAACTGATCCAGCCGAACAGATCTTCCTGCCCTAGCCGGGTCACGGAGGACTTCGATCCAAATAGGATTCCGTCCTTGATCTACGAGTTGAAGTGTCCGGAAAGGCCCTTCGCTTGTCCCTGTGACGACAGGCCTGGGTTCGAGTGCAGGGAAGCAAAGAAGAACCTCAAGGTCGAGTACAAGAGTGGATCTTTCGACACGATACCAGTAAGTTACGGTTGCTTCTGCGTCTCCGACAGTAGGAATGAGTTGATGGACAGCCCTAGACCTTCGCTTCATCGATAACATAGGTCTCGAAAACAAGTTTTGGACATGCCAAGGGACATTCAACTCTGCATTCGTGCATCACATCATATGGGCTGCATTGCTTCTACATATTAGTGCTGACAGTGGTGTTATTGTAATAACTTTCTCAGGGGCCAAGATTGGCATAAACTATATTTTATACATTTACGTACATTGAAAGGAGTGCATTGTTCCTCAAAGTAGGTGCTCTATAATTGTGATATGCACGTATTTGTGGGCACATTCATAGCTGATTGAACAACTACAGTCAAAGATTCAAGACTAGGTAATAATGAACTGTGTTCGGGAAGAGACATCATGACTAAATATTTCTGATAGATTCGATGAAGTACGCACAACAATGACATCAATTTCCATTATTTTGTTAATTGTCTAAAGTTATAATGACCAAAAAGAGAGATTAAGCGCGAAATTTTCAGATCAACATATCAGAGGTTGTAGCGTATATTGTTAGGAATACAATCTTTATTGAAGAATGTAAACAAATGGTTGAATCAAGTAATGTTAAATTTAAATCAAAATTGTCTATGCATGATAGTATTTGAAATGTGTTAAATGTGATACTGTGATACTTAATATAGTTAACTTATTAATATAATATTGTACATAAGATCTCCACGAAGCAGTACAACAACAACTTCTCATATTACATTTCTTTGTTAAAAATCACAAATTTGCAGTAATTTGCAAAACTTTTGTTCCTAAGATAATAGAATGAAGAAGAAAAGTCGCACAGTTTTAACAATAATACTAGTGACGATACATTCTATCTGAGAAGGTTTTATTTGGTAGCTATGTCATAAATATACTCATAGTTTGCCATCACTTCTTCAAAAGACATGAAACTAGCTTCATAATTTACGAAATTTGATTGTATTAAATGTGCTATCGAGGCTAATTAGTCATTATAACTGTGATATTTTTGTAGTGTCTTATTGTTTCATGTGTTTTGTATTATGCGTCGCAAAGAGTATTTAGTGAAATACTTAAACATCAAAAAATATTGTATTGCAGTATTTGGTGCCACATATCTTCCGTATTGGAACTTAAATGATCCATTTTCTGTATTGCTTAGTTTTAGTAATAGTATGCTTGCTGACAAATATTATTTACAAATAATTTATTATTTTGTTGTATGTAATTATAAATAATTTATTCGTGTTTTTGTACAAACACATGTAATTTATTACTAATTTGTATTTTGTTGAAATATACTTTAAAACGATTAATGAAACCAGCGCATTTTATATTAAACATGTTTCTCAAACAAAAATGCTAATTACTATGTACAAATGAACAAAATTTAATACGTAGGTTGCAATGGTACAGTGGGATCCATGAGTATTACCGTGCAAATTGTCCATCACCCTGTTCGTGCACTTAATTCGACCCAAGAAGAGCTTCAAGAATTAAAATAAAAATAAAAACAAGCTGTTGACAACTTTTGCACTTGTATGCATAAAAACCCATTGCTTAAAAAACACATACGATCTAAGAGAAAAATTAATGAAAATAGTCATGGACAATTGCATGGTAATACTCATGGATCCCACTGTACAACTCAGCATCCTCAGATGCAATGGTCTCTTCTCTACACTATACTACCCTACACGACAGGAACAGATGTTGCACCCTCAGAACTTCCTGTACCAACGTGCAACTTTTGAAAAAGTTTAAAGTTTCGGACCATAAAAACTGTTTTACTCGATTCTAGCAAAGTATTGTGGAAACCAAAAATAAAATTCTATATCTTCGATGCAATCATAGTATTTGCTATGTACGCAAATTCCACTTTGAGCGTCACTTTCCTCTGTACTCCAAGTCCACGAATTTTGCTTGTACGCATATTCCATGTATACGCACAGTCCACATAAACGATTATGTCTTCAATTGATCCACATCTCTCTGCATTACGTTCAATGAATTTGTTCGTTAAACGTAAGTCGAGTAAAATCGTAGGTGTCATATAATTTTTCTTCACTATCAATAAAGGTGAGGTGTATGCTGAATATCCTCAACATAGTGGCTATTTCCATATCTATTATTTCTTTGTATATAAACCAGAGGAATATAGTTTGTTTTCACCTGAAATTCCTTGACATTCTTCACTTTAATCCTATATTCGTATTCCTTTACGTCTCCTAGATGATCTGACATAATGTTTTGATCCAACAACAATTCTCTGTAGCGTGTCATCTAAATCTTCTTGCTTATAGAAACAATATTCCCCGGAATAATATCCCGTGCGCTTAGGCAACTTTACAGCTTCTTTATTCATAGTTTCGTAGGCATAGATGTTGACGTCATCACAAGATACTAGTAGTTCAAATGAATGATTAAGACGATATGAATCATTCAATGGCAAAAGAGATTCTTGAATCATGCATGTGACAATACGTGGCTGAATGGAAACATCGTTTTTGCGAAATGGAACTGCACATTTAAGGTCCCCATTCGTGCAATTCAAAAGTATCTTTTCGAAATTCGTGGAAAAAATCAGCGCCGATTATGACTTCAAACCTCATGTATGAAGCTATTAAGAATGGATGAACAATAACAGTGTTGCCAAATTTAACTTAAAAGAATTTGCAGTTTAATTCGCACTGACTTCTCTCTTGTGGCACACGTCGATAACCGATGTTTGAGATTGAACCTCTTGTATCTTTTTGTACAATAAGATGTGATACAGCTGCTGACGTAGATCCTGTGTCTAACAAACAGATTCTGTCGAGATTATTAACCGTCCAATCGGTTTCAGGCAAAGCACGAATCTTTCTTATTAAAGATGGGTAACATTTTCCTCCACCTTTCACGAATTAGTCTTCGAGAGCTCCTACTCCTAACCAGGGTTGTTCAAGGTCCAGGAACCATACATTTGGGTTCCGCAAAAGGACCGGGACCTTTTTTCTCGCACAATTTAAATTCGGTCCGAGTTGCGTATTGCTTCATTTCAATACGGAACTTGGACCCCATTTAAACTGATCCGGAAAAATGATTCATGGATTGTATTTAAATTCATCCGAAAAAAAAAGTTCCTCGATCATATTTAAACTCATCCAGAAAAAATGTTCCTGGACCGTATTTAAATTCATCCGAAAGATAAAAGGTTCCTGGACCGAATTGAAATACTTTACAGATAAAAAAGGTTCTTTACGGTCCAGAACCCATTTACGCTTGCTGATTTTCTCTTCTGGACCGTAATTGAAAATATTTAAAATTCCTGGAACTTTAACTGTTGGTTGACTACCTCAAGAAGGGCTTCAGTATAAAAGCGAAAAATACAAGTCAGTTCTCAATCAGCTGAATCAGAAACTGGCGTGAAAACACCGCGAAAAGTTGTCCAAACGTGTCATACTCCTCTAAAACAACGCTTCACAACATCAGGCCACTGGCACAATGCAGTAATTGGCTGCCCAGGGGCAGTCTGCCCTGGAGTTCGAAATGCTTGACCATCCGCCGTATTTCCCAGATTTAGCCATTTCGGATCACCTCTTCCCATCTCCATGGAGAGTACGTCGAATAAAAACCTCAACACCATTTGTCAAAACTTGTTTCCTATAGGTAAGACTTATCATCACCCCCTCGTATATTAAAGTGCAGTTGTCGCTACGCCACCAGGGGCCCCGGGTTAGAATCCCGGCTTGGGCATGGATGTTCTGTGTGATTCATCATATCATCAGTCATCCTCATCTTTGCGATTAACCAAAAGTGGCAGAAAAGCAAAGTTAAAAAGAAACAAAGTTGTATAAAAAATGGACAACAGACATCCTTCGTGGTTTGCGGGGTCATATGCATTTATGCAGTTCATACAAGTTGAAATATATTTACTGAGACGAAGGTTTAATAACGTACTTTCATTTCATCATAAATCTATACTTCCCGACTTTATCCCCCCTCAGGTTCGGATGCCCTTGAACTTCCGTTTCCTCCATGATTCACAAGAGATAAACTTTTTTATAGAACACGGTCTTCTATCTTAACTTATGGAATATTTGATGGAAGACATTTCGATGCATGCATTCGCAATTACGAATTCGAGATCTGCCACACGCCAGGGCTTACGAATTTAATCGTGGCCGCCATTCGCTCACCGACGAGATTCGCGAAGGTCGTCCAAAATCAGTTGTTGTTCAAGAAAACATTGATGCTGTGCAAAACCTAATACTGCAAGATCGTCATGTGACATACTGTGAGATTGAGGCAACCATAGGCATTAGTTCCACCAGCATATATAAAATATTACATGATCATTTAGCTGTGAGAAAGGTATGTTCTCGTTGGATCCCACACAATTTGACAAAAACTCAAAAAGACGCTCGCGTCAATTGGTGCAAACAAATGCTCAATAAATACAATCGTGGTGCTTCAAAAGACGTATATAAGACTGTAACAGGTGACGAATCATGGATATATGCATATGAGCCGGAACGTAAACAGCAGTAGACTGTATGGGTGTTTCAAGATGAACCCAATCCAACAAAAATTGTTCGCGCTCGAAGCACATCGAAACAAATGGTCACCTGTTTTTTCGGGAAAACTGTTCATGTGGCAACTGTGCCTTTAGAGGAACGTAGAACGGTCAACTCTGAATGGTACACAACAATTTGTTTGCCAGAGGTCTTCGGTCAAATACGGAAAACAAACAAACGCCGTCGGATCATGCTTCATCAAGACAATGCCAGCTGTCACACATCTCGTCTAACAACCGACTTTATGAACAGTCAAAAAATCGAATTGATGGGTCATCCACCGTACAGTCCTGATTTGGCACCCAATGACTTCTTCTTGTTCCTTCCCGAATGTCAAGAATAAATTGCGTGGACAACGATTTTCGTCGGCGGAAGACGCCGTTGATGCGTTCAAAAACCATATTATGGAGGTGTCTCAAGAAGATTGGAAAAACTGCTTTGACAAATGGTTCGAACGAATGCAAAAGTGTATTGACCATAAAGGAGAATACTTCGAAAAACAATAAAGCAGTTTTCAATGCCAAATTCCTGTTTTTTCATTGTTAGGTTCAAAATATAAATAGTGACCCTCGTAAAGTGAGCCAGAACGCACCGGAACTCCATTCGACAAATCAGTTTGGTGCAAACTCAATTCCTGTTGCGACATTGGACATCCATTTTACTTATTTAATACGCTATACAAAAGTCCATCCTTTGTTACATTAATTCTTGTAGACAATGGATGAAGAGGAAAAGAGAAAGTTCTTCTGATAAATTTGTCTCCTGTGGGAGGGTAGTCCGGAGATTTAGAAAAAATATATATTTGATTGATTGATTTAGTTTATTTTACTTCGCGTTTTGTGCCTCTTGGCTAATTTGCGAAGATGGGGATGAGTGATGAAATGATGAAATTGATGAATGGACATTCACAAACAACCAAGCCCGACCGGGATTCCAACCCGGGACCCTTGGCGTCGCAGCGCGATGTGCTAACCACTCGGCCACAGGGTCGGGATGAAAAAATATATATATTTTGGCCAAATTTCCTGAAATGACAGACGTAATAGATCTTATCTTTTTATATTTATACTCTGGATGCTATGCTTCTTTTACTGGTACGCAACGGTACGCCGTTCACGCATTTTCTAAAGGTGTGTTGGGGGGGGGGGGTGTACATGGAGTCTGATCATTTATGAACATACCACCATATTTGGAATAGTTCTTATGATGAACACAATAACAGAAAATAATAACAACAAACCAACTTGAAGAGTATAGAAATATTTCTTCACAGAAGAAAGCACTGCTAATAATAATAATAATAATAATAAATATAATTGTTTTACATTTGTTCATCACAGTCTACATGTGTTAATTATTAATGATGTTGTTGTTGTTATGAATTTTTTTTTACATCGTATGAGAAGGAGAATGCATCCATTATTTGGTCTGAAATGCATAGATCATACAAAAAAAGCAGATAGAATACAGAAAAGTTTTCGAAGATATCTGTTTTACAAAAAAATATATGTCCCCACGACAAAATAACGTGAATTATAATGATCTACTTGACATATTTGGGTTTTAATGGGCGGAAAATATTAGAACAGGTATATGAATACTTATTCTAACAATTAATGGCATCTTAGCTAACAGCTCTTTCCTAGGTCAAATACGATTTAATGTAAGAAAAATAATCTGAGCAATAGAAATATTCTGACTTCTAAGATTTCAAAAACTTAGAAATATAAAAACTCAACAATAAATAGAATATGTCATAGTTATAATATAATTGTTGCAACCATCAATGTATAGCTATATTTTTCACTTGCGACAGATATGAAAGAATAATAAACTCATTATTATAAAAAAAACGAGATACTGATAGAAAATAGATTGTTCAATATAAATGTTACCATTTACAGTGTGCAATACTTATGAATTACTTAAAAACCTCTTATCTAAATGTACAGGGTGATTTTTTATACATGACACCATTTGTTTTGTGCACAGAAAGTAGAAAATGCAGTATGTAGGTTTGATATTGGTGTTTTCAGGAAGAAGAGTTTTGGAAAAATGTGGTGAGAACCATATTCGAAAGCCTATCATTACACAAAACAGGACGCCGCATGCCGCACAAGTTCAGATGAGCTGTGCAGAATAATCGTGCACCCATATGCAACCGTTGCTGAATGTTGTTTTTTGTTTATTTCAGGTGAGATGTTTTGAAGAAGCGTGTGATACTGTACAAGAGGGAAATGGACGAATACAGCACGGAGCAGAAGGTCTTCATCGTGAAACGTTATTACAGTAGCGGCAATTCTATTGTACAGACTCAAAGAGACTACCGCAGTCATTTAAAGTGCGAGATAGACCATCCAAAAATACAGTGTTAAGATTAGTGCAGAAGTTCGAAGAGAATGGCAGTGTGCTTGATGGAAGAAAATGCAGAAGCGGACGTCCATCAATCAGGACTCCAGAGAGAATTGCAGAAGCCCGTGAAGTATTGTTGCGAAGCCCCCTCAAAAAAGTTTGCGAAAACTGTCACAGCAGATGGCCATGCCATACAGTACTGTCAGGAAAATATACTGCAGCGATTTGCCAGCATATCCGTACAAAAATTAAGCTCACTCAACCCCTGACACCAAATGCACAAGTCAGACGCCTGGCGTTTGCAAATGCTTCCATTGTACATCTGGAAAATTACCCTGACGTATTGCATAACCTGTGGTTTTCAGATGAGCCTCACTTTTATCTGAACGGATATGTTAATAATCAAAATTCACGATTCTAGGCATTGCAAAATCCACATGCGGCTGTTGATAATCCTTTACATGGGGAACAGGTTACCATGGAGTGTGCATTATCTGCTGTTGGCATTCTCGGTCAAGTGTTCCTTGACGAAAACATCACGAGTGAAGTGTACCTCCGTGTGCTCCGAGACATTTTTGTTTCCTTTTTGCTTGGCATGATTGTTGATCCTTCCACCTGCTGGTTTCAACAATATGGCGCGAGACCTCACACGGCAACAATAGTTCTTGATTATCTTGAGGAGATGTTTGATCACCGTGTGTTGTCTAATCGTTATCCCCAAGTGCACGGGAAGGGGTTTGAATGACCACCAATGTCACCGGATATGACCCCGTGACTATTTTCTTTGGGGAAATCTTACAGACAGAGCATTTCAGACTAACCCTATTCAAGAACTGAAAAATGCAGTAGAAGCAGAAATGTTCAATATTTCTGAGGACACATTAGCAGCAGTGGTGCGCAATTTCGTTGTCAGGTGGCGCCATGTCCGTGATAGGCAAGAGGCACACATTGAACATATTGTGGTTTAAACTCCCAAGTCTGTAGAACATTTCACTGAAGCTTGAAAGGCGTATGACACGTGGTTCGTAAATTATGGCTAATTTCAATGGTTCCATGTATAAAAAATCACCCTGTATGTTTATAAGTATATATATGTTCTCTTGTTTTACATATAATGTTGTGCGTGTATGTGTTTGTATATTCCCATGTAATTTGTACTGTATTTACTAAACTCAGTGTTCGCCTTATGTAATTGGAGGTTCAAATCCTCAGTAGAAGTGCAAAGAATAAATAAATAAATAAAAACTTGTCAATCTTCATTTCATTCTAGTTAGGCTAACCGAGATCGAGCCTACATTATGAGAAATTATTCTTTAATTTACACTATTCTATAGTTATAATTTAACAGCCTGCTCGTTAATTTACAAAAACGGAACGCAACTTTTTTAAATATATTTTTTTTATACTATTATCATTCATAAAGACACATAATAGTCATAAATTGCAGTTGAGTGCAACATAAATATTTTTTAAAAAAAAATCATTAACATTACATTAATTAGAGCAACTATGTAACGACCGCTAACACTTTAAACGGTCGTGGTTACGTGTTTAATGTAGTTGGCCTTGTAATCGAAGGGTCCTGGGTTCGATGCGCGCTGGAAGCACGTTAAACTGTAGGCCCAGTTCCGATTAGCCTATCTGTACATAAAGTAGACTGAAAACAAACCTTCAACGTTTTACAGTAATACAGTACTGAAAATGTACGGTCTTAAACAGTTATTTCTCCAGTCAAATTTTACAGTGTACAGTAGAGTTTTGCATAGAGACGATTTCGCTGGAGCTCCAAATGGTTCGCACGGACGACGCTAGATAGCGTACGGAATTGAGAGCTTTTTCGCTCGAGCGAATAACCCTCGAACAGGCAAAACGAGCGGTATACGCTCGAAGTCCAGTAGTTCACGTATAACCGTAATTTGTCTGTGGTGGTGGGCCCTCAAATATGGATCGTGAAGCCAGAGACGTAGTGAAATTGAAACTTAAATGAACATAGTAATCACATCTTCATGTTAAAATGATGTTTAGTCTATCTTGCCAATACACAGTATCAGTGATATATGAAAATGAAATAGATTAACGTGGCCTGAAATTACCGAGGCGAGGCATTTTACAGAGATTTTAGTCACATTAAAATGATATTTCATTGCATAACCTCAAGGCTGGGAGTTTCGAACGAGTACGAGCGAGCGAAAGTTGTCTCCTGCAGGACTCTAGTATACAGTTCAAAGTGGGATCCAAACCAATGTCAATCTTCCTTCAGCGGAGATCGAACACGGAACCCCTTGATTACAAGGTGGCAGTATTATTATGGCATTACCATATGTCATCCGGAAAGTCCGTGATGTAGCGGCGTGTGTTAGTGTTGGGCAATATATCGTCCAGACGATATATCGCGATATTGAAAAATATCGTCCAGGCAATATCAACTAGACGATTAATTGTCACGATATTTTGGAGATATATATATTGTGTCGGTGATATAACGTCACGATATTTTAGCGATATGTATCGTGTCAGCGATATATTGTCACGATATTTGGCGTTATATATCGTGGAGACGATATATCGCAGATATCACGATACGGAAGAAATATCGTATTGTCTGTGACGATCTTTTCTTGACGATATATCGCGATATCAATTTTCCGATATTGTCCATCCCTAGTAGGTAGGGTGCATGAGACACTCCGGTGGTCTTCGATTGACGTTGAGCAAAAGAAACCGAAAAAGGGGAAACAAAATAATGCATAGGGGAGAGAGGGGGGATTTTTGGTTGTACAGTCCGTCGAGTATGTTGCCTCAATGACGGGTACACTACCTCACATGATTTCATCACGTTACATCACGATGTTTGATAAGTACAGATCGACCCACTCATATTTCATCTACGTCACGGTTAAAGGAAACCGCAGACCGAAGACTCTGATACATTCATGGTACTTCCTCACAAACAAACAGCTGATTTTTACAACCAGGAAAGTAGGTTACAAATAGGGAAGATATTAGCAAGTTTTGATGTCATTGATTGATCATCAATTCACATCCATTTTCTTCCTTCCTTGGACCTTTCTTTTTTTTACTAAATAAATAAAGCCTTTGGTTTGCGCTGGACTTTTGGACTGCACGAAAACAAAGTTCTTTGAAAACTTCTATAGTTTCGCAAAACCTCTATATTTCAACTTCTAAAGAAATACACTAGCAAACATTCAAGCAAATCTTCACCTGCTTTGGTCTCCTCGCTGTTGTCTAAATGTCTGTCATACAAATACAAATATCTACACAACAACGAAATCAAGCCGCATGAATGCCTAAGAAGGAATTTCAAACTGGTGTAATTCTTCAGTAGTTGGATTTTCGAACCAAGAATAAATAAATCCTCAGAAATGTCTATGCTAGCATCAAACTTATTATTAAAAATATAATCTATTTTCATGGTGATAATGTTTAAAAATATATAAATTTTAACAAAAATAACATACCAATCCAATTCTAACATTGTCAATCAATTCTGAAAAAAAGAACGTCCACAGAGGAACAAAGGTTACTGTGGAATTCCTCTCAACATCATATAAAATATTATGTAACATTATTTTAACAAGACTTACCATATATGCTAATGAAATTATAGATGACTATCAATATGGATTTAAATTTTTCACATCAGACAGACACTTGAGAAAAAGTGGGAATATAATCAAAATGTCCATCAGTTATTCATTGATTTTAAAAAAAGTATCTGATTCGGTTGAAAGAGAAAATTTATACAATATATTAGTCGGGTTTCGAATACCTAAGAATCTTGTTAATATGATAAGAGTATGAAACAGAAAGTAAAATTCGGGTGGGTATTACTATGTCTGACGAATTTACAATTCAGGATGGGTTAAACAAGGGGATGAGTTATCACCATTGCTCTCTAATTCTGCCTTAGAATATGTTAAAAAAACAACAACGAAGGACTAAACTGTCTGAGTCAATTGTTAGTATATGCAGATGATGCAGGCTTAAGGGGATGATATAAATACAGTTAAGAATAATGCTAAAATATTTTTAAAAGCATCTAAACAGATAGGTTTGGAAGTTAGAAAAGAGAAAACTAAATATATGCTTACAGGCCGAAATTAAGTATTATAGGTAACAATCATAATTTTATTATTGATAACAACTCGTTTGAATAAGTTTCCAAATTCAAGTATATATCGTTTTTTCTTTGCTTTTATTATCGCAATTTTTATTCTGCCGTCGAACAACTTCAATAACACAAATGGAGATCAGCAGTGAATTTTTATATTTAAGTATCTAAGTATTTATACACAAAAAATACGGTATTGATATTTATTAAAGGCCCAGACACCTGACTTCTGCGGTTTACAAACGATTTCGGAATACACAGATTAGTCAGCTTCCGGTGTGAATTTGTTGAGATATAGACCCAAAATACTTCTTAGTGGTTACTTCACTGAGTACTTACGTCTTCGATTTAGCCACTTAGCTATTTAATTCACTTGGCGATAAACACGCTGAAAAACACTAACGATGAACACTTAGGGGGAGTTGGAGGGAAAACACAAATCTTGCTGATAACGAATTGGACGTCTTCAATCTTCTAATCCTCCTGTCGTTGGTTCATAACAAAAATGTAGCCTCTCTTCTTTAGTAACCCTTTTTCATGTTCTGATAGGAATACTGCACAGGCCGATAGTTCACTCACAGTTTATTCTTTAGACACTATCTCTCTCTCCGGCAGAGACCATGGACGTTAGTTCACTTACAGTTTGTTATTTGGCTCGCGAAACCAATAACCAATGTAACACGGATCCTAACCGTATCAATGCTTGACTCCGTCTGTCTTCTCTGCAACGCACATCAACCGTTCCCCAGAAAAGACTATAACTTCTCTTGCCGCCCTTTTTTCCCCAGCGAGGGCGGGTCAACTTTTATAAGGGGTGCGTCAGGATCGGTTACAACAGCCCCCTCCTCCAAAAAGTTATTAGATGGACATTTATGAGAGATAATAACTTAACTATTACAATTCTAAACGACACCTTCAATTATTAGACGAGCCTCGTACATACAAGTTTTTACCAGTATTATTGTTATTACTTCAACTATTAAATGTTATAATTGATTAACAATCAAAGAGAGTTACAAACGATTTTTTTCTTGAAAATACAAATCATATTTACTTTTATAAAACATCTTCAGAGATTAATTTGTTTCTCTTGTTTCTTTACTCATCCAATACGCAAGTTGGCATTATGGCGCCAATCTAGATAACAGCGAAACTTACAAATCAAACATTTTTCCCCTCCCAACTTAAACATCTTGCATATTAATCCAATTATTCAATCAAGTACAGATCATATATACTCCACATACAATATAATTACATAGACACTAGTAAAAAAAAAAGTGTTCCCCTGTGCTTAGCACCACGCCATGAAGGCGTATAGGGGGTGTGGGGGTAACGCCCCACACTTTCTTGATCCGGTCGTGAGTGGGGGTGATGTGATCAGCACCACGCCCCTGACCGCCTTTACCCCCCAGGGTTTCCCCCAGGTACCCATGTTATTCGACGCTGGGTGGGCGCCGGGGCCGCTTCCATCGTTAGAAAAGTTCCCGGGTTTGAACCGGCCGGGGATCGAACCCGGGACCTTTAGCATGGTAGTCAGACGCGTTACCGACTGAGCCACCGCTTACACAAATTTAAAAAACATTCTCAAACAATATTTATCAAAAGCAGCTTTTCTTTAGTATCAAGATAATACTTAATGAATTATTGCTGTAGATTGTTATTACGTAAATCAATAATTTTGAGTGTTCTTTTTTAACTTAAATATATCACATTTGTTTGAACCAGTTTGCTTTCATAAATTATTCAAATAATATTTTTCTTTTCATATATTTAACATTCTAGTATTTTCTTTTGTTTCAGTTTACATAAACCTTTCAACGATTTTCAGACTGTTCTTCAACCCTTCATCGGTTGTTCTATTTATTTTACATATAAGTCTTTTTCAATTCTATTTTAATTTTACTGCATCATCTTCATAACCCTTACTTTATCACATTAACATCCTCTTTTATTTTTTGTAACTTTTTTAAATATGCCAACTTTTCTTTTTTCTAACACTCATAACCGGAAATAAACACTTGAGTCAGCTTCGATAGAATTGTTCCAAAAATAACTTTATTGCTTTTATCTTTATCTTTAAAAAATATTACCCTACTTGATCAAGATAATCTTAACAGTAAACCTTCTTGCTTTTGCCATAACCTCTACTTTCATTTCTCGTATACAAAGTATCATCAAGCCCAGATCACTAATTTTGGTAAGTTTCCAATTTCTTTACGATTCACCGCTTAATAGCATATATCTTCTATGACTAGTAACAGAATCGTGAACATTCATATTTACTTCACATCAGCATGTACGTTAATACACAACTGTAATAATTTCCGTTCCATCTTCGACCTTATTTTAAACAACTATTTTCCGGTTCGCCTTCGACCTTATTTTCAACTTTTGTGCATCTCTCGCACTTTCGTTTTCTCTTAATTCACACTGACTTTTTATCATCTGTATGTCCAAGAACTCTCGTTACTTCTTTCTTCTATTAATGCTATTTATCATTCCATTAACACTATATCATCCTTCATTCTGGAGAACTTCCCAAGTGCATCTCCTTTGAGCGTAAATGTTCGATCTTCTTTCTCATTCGTTCTTCACTCTATCTGTGCATAATCATAGATAACTTAGAGGTTTACTTACATTTTTAAATCTTACTCTTCGCATATCTTTTTTAAATGAAATATTACATCTCAAAACTACTTTAAGAATTTCATAATATACCCACTCGTTCAAATGTCTATTGAGATTAATAGCAACCAGTGCTTCTACCAAAAGTATGAGTAACAGAACAGTTTCTCATTGAACCATATCTAGGTCAAACAACTATCAAAGAATATATATACACACACACATATATTTACAGTTTACATTATACTTGACTCTTGATAACATTTACACATTTTTAGTAGCTTATTTCCATTAACAGCTTTTCATACACATAATATAACATAATCACAAATGTATGTTAGAAATTTAGAGCTTGTTGTTCATTCCTTACTCAAATAAGAATTCCTCTGTCCTTTCTTTTTCTAAGCCAACCTTTTTTCTTCTTCCTCTTCTTCCAACTTTCTTCAAGTAGAGAAACTAATTTCTTCTTTCTCTTCTTCCAGTCTAGCTTCTGTCGGGGCTTCGCATCATGCTCAACATCTTCATAAAATACATACACTCCTTGCTTTTTCTGTTTCACCTTCTTCTTACTTTTCTCCGGCAACGTAGTGTCTGAATCTGATTCATCCGTGTTGGCATTCTTAGACCTTTCGCGAACTTTCTTCACTTCTTTCTCCGACGTTTCTTCAATTTTATCTAAATTCTTCGCCCTCTTCACTTTCTTTCGGTTCAGTTTTTCTACAAAACCATATCTAAGTCTTGCTCTATTTTTCTTTCTCTTATTGATCATAATCATTTCCTGAAATGTTCTGTCTGAAGTTACACATCCTTTCAAGTTGGAGAACAGATCATCATTTTTCGCATTCCGTTCTCTAGGAATACCTTCATTTCCATTTTTTTTCAGCTCATTATTTCGCTGCATCTCAATGGGTAATATATCCTCAAATTTATTCAGTTTTGTTTCTAATACACTGACTTGTTTGTGTTGAATC
Source organism: Lepisma saccharinum (assembly GCF_977018435.1). Lineage (NCBI taxonomy): Eukaryota > Metazoa > Arthropoda > Insecta > Zygentoma > Lepismatidae > Lepisma > Lepisma saccharinum. Next base: position 17,676,665 of record NC_139229.1, read on the forward strand.
TTCACTGGACTTTCAAGAACCTCCACCTTGAATTCTGAACTCGTCTTTGGTTCTTCATGCATAATCTGACAAGAATGCTTATGATCATGTAAACTACATAACTCTTCCAATTTAGATACTTTAATTTCTAACTTATCCAATCTGTCTTCCAGCCGGACGCTCATTTCTTGCATGGTTCGTTTACTTTCCTCCACATTCTGGTACAACATGTCACATTTATTTTTCTGCTCTTGCCTATCCTCTTCTCTAAATTTAAGTTGCTCTTGTTTATTCTTCTCCATAGTATGACACAAGATATCCAATTTCCTATTCTGTTCTTGCCTACTCTGCTTCATAAATAACAAAAGCGTCGTGAGGTTAACATTCTCTTCATTTTCGTCAGTTAATTTTTGGACACCCTGTGCACTTTCTTCTACTTCTAGTTCAATTGAAGTTTCATTGTCAGCGCGACTCTTACATTGTTCACAGCAAAAATCAGCCTGATCATCTTTGATTTCACATTTGTTCATTTCCAAACAATCTCTGTGGAACATTTGTTTACAGACTGAACAAACAATTCCGCCGTTTGAAATCCTCAACTTGCCGCAACAAGGACATTTCCATATCGTTCGAACCATGTTCGCACAACCGACTTACTTATCGCTAGCTCGCTAATCCCTTACAGCTGCAGTGAGAAGGAGAGAAGAAAAAAAGAAACCTGCTCTTCCGATCAAACAGTACAGTTTTTTCTTCCATTTTCTTATGTAGAACACCAATATTTTACGCACAAATAATCCAATATCAACATGATTTCTTAAATTTAACATAGTATCTCAACAAATAACCAGAAGGATTTCCCGGGTACATGGCACCATATATCGTTCTTTCTTTGCTTTTATTATCGCAATCTTTATTCTGCCGTCGAACAACTTCAATAACACAAAAGGAGATTAGCAGTGAATTTTTATATTTAAGTATCTAAGTATTTATACACAAAAATACTGTATTAATATTTATTAAAGGCCCAGACACCTGACTTCTGCGGTTTACAAACGATTCCGGAATACACAGATTAGTCAGCTTCCGGTGTGAATTTGTTGAGATATTAGACCCAAAATACTTCTTAGCGGCTACTTCACTAAGTACTTACGTCTTCGATGTAGCCACTTAGCTATTTAATTCACTTGGCGATAAACACGCTTAAAAACATTAACGATGAACACTTAGGGGGAGTTGGGGGGAAAACACAAATCTTGCTGATAACGAATTGGACGTCTTCAATCTTCTAATCCTCCTGTCGTTGGTTCATAACAAAAATGTAGCCTCTCTTCTTTAGTAACCCTTTTTCATGTTCTGATAGGAATACTGCACAGGCCGATAGTTCACTCACAGTTTATTCTTTAGACACTCTCTCTCTTTCCGGCAGAGATCATGGCCGTTAGTTCACTTACAGTTTGTTATTTGGCCCGCGAAACCAATAACCAATGTAACACGGATCCTAACCGTATCAATGCTTGACTCCGTCTGTCTTCTCTGCAACGCACATCAACCGTTCCCCAGAAAAGACTATAACTTCTCTTGCCGCCCTTTTTTCCCCAGCGAGGGCGGGTCAACTTTTATAAGGGGTGCGTCAAGATCGGTTACAAGTACTTAGGAGTAATACTAAGAAATGAAAATGATATTAAAGAGGAAATACAAAGCAGACTTAATTCAAGAAATGCTTGTTACTTTTCTCTTCATAAACTTTTATCTTCTCGTATAATATCTAAGAACCTAGAATTTAAAATATACAAAACAGTAATTTTGCCTGTAGTATTATATGGATGTGAAACTTTGTCTCTTACATTAAAAGAGTATTTGAAAAAACAAACATTATAAAAATATTTGGACCAAAAAGGGATGAAGAGACAGGTTAGTTGAGAAGGTTACATAATGTAGAACTACATAATATATTCATGTCAAGATATTATTAGATCTGTAGGACCTGTAGGAAGGCCAAGACGAAGATGGGGGGATAACGTTGAGATGGGCCTAATTGAAATCGGTAAAGATGGAAAAGATTGGATTGATCTTGCCCAGGATAGGGACAAATAGAAGGCTTGTATTGCTGCAGCCATAAACCTTCGGGTTTAAGAAGGCTAGAGAGTTTGTTAGTTAGTTAGTTGAATGAACAAAAAAATTGTTCCTTGTAACCAAATATTTAATTAACCCTTAACTAGCGTCGTGGGTCCATTGCACTTAAATCGAAGTTTTCAATGTTTGTTTACACCGGTGTGTATATACAGGGTGACTGGTAATTAGATGTATTCCCTGAAAGGGGTTAAAGTAGAGACAATTTGCAATAAATTTGATCATATGATACCCCGTCCGAAAATTAGTAGTTTTCGAGATAATCGAATTTCAATTGATTTTTTAAAAAATTACAATTTTCCACATAAAAGATGAATTGAGAAAAAACTGCTCATTGCATGGATCTTATTTCAGCGTTTTCTGATAGCTAACAAATAAGTGGTTCGTTGAAAAAAGTTTTTCCCAAATAACAATCACATGTAAGTAACGGGTGGGTCTAAACTTACAAGTGATGATAAAAAAATGCACTCTTAGTTTACTTGGCAACGTATTAATAACAAAAATGGTATGACACGAAGCGTACAAATTACTTAAATTACTTCCATGTGTCATCTGCTATCCAACAAGGTACAAATGTTGCTAACATTCACATTTGTGTACAAGAAATAATACTTCATTCATCTTCATGTGAATGGAATCAATGAACAATACAATTAAAGAATATTACACGTCTTGATCAAAGTGGGCACCTCTGTTACGAATGCAGACACGCAGGTTTTTATGGACATTTGGTCTCTTAACTCGTGATGTGATGGTGTCCTTGATGTGTTGACCAGCTGTTAAGATCCTCTCCCTGAGCTCTTCTTGCGAGTTTACCGGTGTCTTGTCACGTGGCTCCAAATGTAAAAGTCCCAAGGCGACAAATCAGGGGATCGAGCCGGCCAGGAAATCGGGCCGCCTAGGCCAATCCATTTCTTTGGGTAATTTTCATCCAGCCACTGTCGCACGCCCAGGCAGAAGTATGGATGGGCGTAATCAACAATCATTTGATCGAGCCATTTTTCCTGCCCCAAATCTTAAATGGCATCACTTATGAACATTTTTTGAGGAACGGGATGGCAATGTTGTTGGAGGATGTGCTTCTAGCTACAAGACGTGATATGATTTATCAGCATGATGACTGCCCAGCTCGATCCCCTGATCGATTTGACGCCTTGCAACTTTTACATTTGGAGCCACATGACAAGACACCGGTAAACTCGCAAGAAGAGCTCAGGGAGAGGATCTTAACAGCTGGTCCACACATCAAGGACACCATCACATCACGAGTTAAGAGACCAAATGTCCATAAAAACCTGCGTGTCTGCATTCGTAACAGAGGTGCCCACTTTGATCAAGACGTGTAATATTCTTTAATTGTATTGTTCATTGATTCCATTCACATGAAGATGAATGAAGTATTATTTCTTGTACACAAATGTGAATGTTAGCAACATTTGTACCTTGTTGGATAGCAGATGACACATGGAAGTAATTTAAGTAATTTGTACGCTTCGTGTCATACCATTTTTGTTATTAATACGTTGCCAAGTAAACTAAGAGTGCATTTTTTTATCATCACTTGTAAGTTTAGACCCACCCGTTACTTACATGTGATTGTTATTTGGGAAAAACTTTTTTTTCAACGAACCACTTATTTGTTAGTTATCAGAAAACGCTGAAATAAGATCCATGCAATGAGCAGTTTTTCTCAATTCATCTTTATGTGGAAAATTGTAATTTTTTAAAAAAACAATTGAAATTCGATTATCTCGAAAACTACTAATTTTCGGACGGGGTATCATATGGTCAAATATATTGCAAATTGTCTCTACTTTAACCCCTTTCAGGGAATACATCTAATTACCAGTCACCCTGTATAACGCAGCACTATTCGTATCTCGGTACCTTGTTGTCGGCTGAGGCACGTGCAAGTGGACGGACATATTGTTCTCGCTACTCCGAGGTTGAGTTCTGATATTCATATCGGTCCAGAGGACCCACGACACCAGTGAAGTTACTTTTCTTGAAATGTATTTTTTGATTACTGTCTCCTTATTTCATTAAAAGACATGAACGCTAAGGGACTGACAAACAAGTGCTTCGTCACCAGAACCAAATTATTTTAGTAATCGTGCACATTTGATGAGTTGCCAAAAAAATTTAGTCAAAATTATCAAATTTAGTAACGCCTGCCAATTATTTTTGTTACCAAAAAGCTTAACCTAACGTGTTTTGTTGACTCAAATATATCAGTTTTTTCTGTGTTTTATCAAATTACTATGAAGTTTGTACAATTTGTCTTAAGCAAGACACATCGTAGCTTAACGACTCGGTGTCAAAAATCTATATCTTATTGCAGTCTAATTTATGGCAGTGAGGTTAGATAACGCAATATTTTTTAAATAACAAAGAGCTAATGTTAAAGTGGAATATTGGTTGTAATTTTATCTCATCTTTAGCAGGTCAGCTACATGATGCTTGGGAACGAGTAGTCCCGTTTCGCCTCTCGCCTAATTACTTATCAGCACAAGATAATGTGATTTATGATCTGGCCGCCATTTTAGGCGATATGGGATATCCCCTTTCGCCAAATCCCATTTCCTTTAAACTGTTGAAAGGGAAATATTTCAACTGAGGGAAATTTAAAGATCTCTTAAGAGTAGGGTGACCAAACGTCCAATTTTGACCGAGGCAGTCCCGTTTCAGAGACATGTCTCGGTCGTCTCATCCGTATTATTAAAAACAATATTTGTCCCGTTTTATAAAAGTGTAGGAGTTGTCTTGAAAACCAAGCCTAAATTTGAGACACATGTCATGCTAAAAAAAGATGCATTGTGTTGTATGTGTTCCGTTCTTTGTAGAGCAGTGAATAAGCATGCAGTTTCTTTACAGAATTGGAAAAATAAATTAAAGTTTCTGCATCAAGAAAAATCTAGAGTTGCGTGTTAGATATATGGTTGTGGGTTAAGGTTTTCGGTGAGATTTATGAACGATTGATGAAGAACAAAGCTGATCTCAAGACGACTGGTTGTTATGCTAATACTTCTGGTATTATTCAACTTCAGCATTGGATTAACATCAAATATTGATCAGAAAGGACATACCGATATTATAATAATTAATACCTTTTGACAACAAGAGATCATAATGTTAATAATAACAATGATTTTATAATTAGTCCTAACAGATTTTTCAGGATGGGGGAAGGGTAAACTGATCTCCTTGGGATGCTCCGTTTTTGGGTCAGAATACTTGACAGGGAGATACGTGCTATGTTTTGTTATGTTGATTCATCAAAATGTCCGTCAAAATGTCCCTCACTTGCAATTTTTTCCTTACAACCGGCTGTTGGACAGCTGTCAGATCTGGTTGATTGATTGATTGATTTGCTTTATTTTACTTCGCTTCTTGTGCCACTTTCGGCTAATTTGCGAAGATGGGAATGAGTGATGATATGATGAAATTGATGAATGGACACTCACAACCATCCAGGCCAGGATTCGAACCCGTGACCTCTGGCGTGGAAGCGCGATGTGCTATTTACTCCGCCACGGGAGCCGGCTCAGATCTGGTTGACGGGTGCTGGTAAGCTATTAGGTGAAACGGGATTAGGCGAAATGCGATCCTTGGTCATGAACCCGGGTCACACTGACTTCTATTAATAGAAAGTGCGTGCTTTTCCAAACGCGTTTTCCCCATTTCCCTCTGACGCACGCACTGCTCCTTAGGCAATCTTCCCGATTTTCTGATTCTTAGGTCGGATCGAAGAAAAGGTGATTCCCGGAATTCTTGACTGGGAGAGCAACAGTCTGGGCAGATATGAATTGCATCAGAAAAAGTAGCTAAGCAGGAAATTCAACAGTCCCGGCCTGCTTAGTAACCCCTAAACTACTCCTACACGCTGCACCAGCGAATAGGAAGGAAGGAAGGCATCGTACGTCAATGAAATAAAAGCTCTGAACGCACTAGATGTATCATCAGTCGCGCCAATAAAATTGCAAGAGAGCCAGTCTTCTTGCACGGTGAATCAGCGCACATTCTTTATCATGTGGACAAACTCGTTGCTGATCTCGCTTCTGGTAGCGCTTACTCAAACCCAGAGCGCGTCCATCAAAAGAACGGTCGCCCACAACTCGATATCCATGGACGAATTGGTCAAGCCGAACAGATCGTCTTGTCCCAGTGAAGTGGACAGGAACTACGACGACAATCGAATTCCATCATTGATCTACGAGCTTAAATGTCCCAGGAGACCCTTCGCTTGTCCTTGTGACGATAGGCCTGGGTTCGAGTGCAGGGAGGCACAAGTTAACATGACGGTTCAGTACCAAAAGGTGTCTTTCAAAAATATAACGGTAAGTTACGGATGCTTTTGTGTCGCCCGGAACGGCACCGTGTTGACGCACAGTTCCAAGCCTTCGTTACCGATATAGTGTGAAATTCGGACAGGCGTAAAGGTTAGTGAACTTGAAACCCAATTACTCAATTCTGGATTAAGTCATTTCGTCTGGGCTTGCCCGTGTTAATTAATTTGCATGATGAGCGACTGTTGCTCAATCTCTGCATGCAATGGAAAGTGTGAGCTTTAAACATGGACTGTTGGACTATATGTGTGCATATTGATGCTTCTTCGTCTACGCAATGGTGCTTCGTGTGTTTTTGAAGTGTGAATGCTATCCGCGGTGATATCGATGATATATCTTCAACTGGGGCCCAGTCGTAACCTCAGCTTCATCTAGAGTGTAATATATGTCCTCGGGGATCAACATCAACTTGTAAGTTCCTACACTACAAACCTCTCACCTTCAATTAATGTTCCTGCACTTTTCTCAACTGCTTGTACCATGGGGCTGAAGTTTTGTAGAGATTCATTCCAAAAACGTTCACGCTAGCCTGGAAATCAATTTTCTTTAAAATTAACTATCAAATTGCCTCTAGTGCCAAATGCAAAAATACATAAGGTAACAATAGGGTGATGATCTTTATTAGAAAGAAAATACTTCTTCCCACGCTGGAGCATATTTGAGTTTATATTAAACTCATACAAGTACATAGAAACATTACCAGTTAAAAAAGTGTACATTTCATGAAATTCTCTAACATTGCACCACGGTAAGGTGATATCTTATTATAACCTTAGTACTTATTACCTAAATTTCATTACCGACGCTCAAAATGTTTTGGTCATGTGACTTTTTTTTTAGTAGTTACAATTCTGTTGTGGGATCTGTTATAACTTCCTCAGTTACTATTAGTATAAAGTTTATTCCCGAACAATCAGAACACACTTCTCATTGTTAAGTTTATGAAAAAAACGTAGATTTACAATGTAATGTGATAAATGCTATGATATTATAAAATTAACACAGTCCGAGTTCCGAGATGGCACCTAGCTATATTGCATTGTTATTTATTTATATTAATATAATTTAATTTAAAATTCTATACTTTATGCTGAGATACATGTGATGTTTAGGTAGAGCATCTATCGTATTATGATTGGTTGATTGATTGAATTGGTGTTTTAAGTCCACTTTGTGCACAGTAAGGCTCATTGGGACTGGACCTACAGTTTAAAGTGGGATTCGAACCACTGTGCAATGTGGCTCCACCGGTTATCGAACCCGGGACCACTTGATTACAAGGCGACGACGCTACCACTGCGCCATCGAGGAGGCCTATCGTATTATGAAATCCAGTTCTTAAAAGCAGTCTCTTTGTAATGTAAGACGTACCTGTAAATTCCAGTGTATTCAGAAGTCTGCTATTCCTGCAAATAAGAGCATTGCAGATTAGTGTACAAAATATTTGATACTATGTGTGAAGGCACAGATTTTTATAAAGTACAATAAGACAGTAAAATTTGTGTAAGTTCTTGTGCGTTGTGTGTACAGGCTACATTAATTTATCCCTAAACGTAAGAAAATGTGTTTCATAATTTAAAATTCAACGCTGAATTAACCGTTGCCTTCAAATTTAGATTACAATTAAATCATTCCAAACTGAAAATGCAAGGCCAAGTATTTTTACTGTTGAACTGCAAGGTTGAAACAGTGTACTGACAAAGCAGTATTAATTGTTGTGATATATGTTAATTGTTTAAAATAGATTTCAATTATTTTCTGTGGAAATAGCTATTATAATGCATAGTAACATTCATATATATCAGTTCTTAACATATCGTAAACATATTCAACTGGTTATTTGAAAAGATCCTTGTTCAAAGTGTAGTATAAATACTGGCAGATGTGCAATGCTATTCAGTGGTATACCGTACTTATGGAGTTGAATATTTAAACATCCTTTTCTGCCAGGTGGCCGAATAGTTCCGTACTAACAAAATTGAGTTTATATCTACACTTCAATACTTGTTAATCTATTCTTAAGTTATACTTTACGACCTGAATATAATTTATTCATGTTGCTTTACGAGCATGATGTAATTTATTAATAATTTATATAATTTATGTTACATATTTATATTACATAAAATACATGTATACTTCGAATTATAGTTGTTTTATTAGAAAAATATTAATTATAACTATACAAGGTCAAATTTACTTTATTGTTTGAAGTGAAAAAAAAAGTTATACTGAGAAAACAAACTTAATTATGACTGAAGATTTGTTGCATGTTACATTTAGATACTTTTATACTAGTTATGTTAGTAATAGCTGTGTGATCATTACGTCTTAAAAACTTTATTTGTTAGTGTTAATATGCTTTTACTCTAAAGGTAAGCACATTTTTCTCTATATTCTACATCCAAAAACACACACTGGCACTTTTAATGCATCAATTGACATAGCTAATTGTGTAATTTTGTCATCTTTAAAATTATATTGTCTGATCTTACCAACTGATACATTGTTAGTGTATCTCACGGAACTTCATCTGATAAAAGAGCCCTTTTATGCATTTCTGTGTGTATTTTGACAGACCAAAATATGCATCGTTTATGCACCTTAAAGTGTTATTGGAGTCAACATAATTGTGTCAATTGGAACGCTTTTGGTTCTGTCTATAATTTGGATAGCACTACTTTTATTAACCCAATCGTAGGCTACCTGATATGATATGAGATGTCCCGGATCGAATACCAACGTTGTCAAAGGTAAAAAAAAAACTGTGTGTGAATTTGAAGTTCATGCAAAACATTATTATTGTTAAAATTGTTATCCTTCAGCGTAAGTCGTGCTTTTTAGAGTACAAATTATGTGGTGTGTGGGTTTAATAGGATGGTGTAAGTTATTTCAGCAGCAAGACGTATAGTCCAGGTAAAGTTTTTTTAAATATCTAGACACTACACTGTACATTATTATCATTCTTATTGTTGAATTGTGAGAACATGCTGCCAGCAAAACGAATATGGCCATAGAAATGAAGCTAAGGTCTACATCGCATCAAATAAAATTCCATGACATTTGTGCAGAAACAAACTTCTGGTGAGTAATAAGAACAGAACGTTTGATGATTGAAAGGTATGTGGTCAATATTCCGTAATCGAGTCTTATTACATATATTCACCCGTATTTAATCTACTTTATTGTCAAAATTAGCCTCTTTATTAAGGTACATGAAAAATACTGAGGATTGAATCTTTAAATTGTACTCGTTAGCTGCAACCATGTAAAATTTTCCACCTGCAACATTCATTTTTACACCATTTGTTCTCACAGGTTTCAAGTACAAGTGGAATGCATAAGTATTACCATACACATTGTCCATCACCATGTCCATGCACTTTATTTCACCCAATGAGAACTTGAAGAATGGAAACAAAATGCTAAACAAGCTGGTGATAACCTCTACACCTGCATAGGTAAAAATTTATTCTTGAAAAACATATAGGATAAAAGATAAAAATTGATAAAAAAAATAACCATGGACAATTTGCATACCAATACTTATGCATTCCACTGAACATGTTGGAATATTTTTTTCTTGCCAAAAGTTACAGGGTTTGAATTCTGGACTGGTCATGGGTGTTATTTTGAGTGCAGCTTCATCCATTTCATCTAATCATACTTCATTTTCATCGTCCTGATTAGCCAAAAGTGCAAGAAACTAAATATCATATTTTGCAACCCTAATTAAAAAATAAGAATACAAATAGCTTTTCCTATATCCACCGTAACGAAAGGTATTTTATTGGCTAGTGTTTGCAAGAATCATCACTTTTGTTTGATATCACGAGTCAACAGCCAAATTGTCCTTGAAATGAAAATAGCGAATTCTAATTCAAAACGAAAGTGAGAATAAAAAATGCCGAGTGGCTCTAGTTTACTAGATACATAGTATATGCAGGCCTATTCAGTCCGCATAGCATATATATCAATTGATTTGTTACCGAACAATAGTGTGATAAAATCAGCGAATAATTCGATTCACTCTCACGAGTTATTGAATCATAAAACTGAGTCATAACTAAACCGCTTGTTGACATAAGGTAAAGGTGATGCATTCGATTAGCATCCAGTGCTACACAGCGACGGCGACAAGGGTGGGCACGGGTGGGCAACAGCCCATCCAAATATTATTACTCTGCCCACCGGAAGAAATTCAATAAATACTAGGGAGAGTTAAATGAAAGCCTTAGTTTGTTTTTGTTTAGTAGATTTCTGTATGTAGGATTGCAAAAGTTTGCTGCATTTCAGTACACACCTATTGCTGATCTACATATATTTTCAACTTTGAGTTAGTGCCTATGTACCTCAAGAAGAATAAGTCTTCTGGGGTCCACGTGCATTCACTTATGAGACACTGCGAAGCAGTGGCGGCGATTGGGTTCCTAAACTGGGGAGGGGGGCAAGAACAGTTTACTTTCACTTGATACATAAGGTTCAGGAGCTGAAGTGGCGAAAAGTGGAGGGACAACTGCCCCTCTCGTTCCCCCCTAATCGCCTTTCCATCCATCTGCCTGCGAACTGAGGCAGGCCATTGTAGAAGTTTTTCCTCCATTAGCAAACTTACTGGTGTGATAGAACTTTCATTTGCCGACAAATTTCTGTAAGTTTTAGACTGGCAGACGGTAAGAAACCTCTCCTCTTCACTTGTGCAAGTGTGTAATGGAGGTGCCATCTTTAGAATGACAAAAATGACGTTTTGAAGCTCACTTGATTAGTGTTGTAAATAACAGTTGAAACCTCACGTAAATTTGAGCTGTGTACAGTCTGCCCTGCATTTTTTACTGGACTCTTAACGTTTTAATTTGACTCATGAAATATAGGAACTTTAGGAAAATGTGAATCGTTCAATACATATGCTGTCCTTTGGTGAAACATTTGCTCAGCGAATAAGTAAGAGAATACGAAAATTGGAGCAAATATCCTATTAACAAAGTTAAGGAAATTGATAGATAATCTTAAACGTATTACATTCAACAGCATATTTGCTGTTATATAAAATATACTAAATATATTAGTGTTTAAAAGCTGGTGTTTACATTCCCGTTCACTGTTTACTATTTTGCGCAGGGGATATGTGACAGCCCTACACAAGGATTATCTAGTAATACTACGTATATTAACTATGAAAAAGTTTGAATCAACAGTCGACTTGTGAAGAGCATAATGGGAATTTCAAGAAACAAGTTAGGATTAGGAGACTTTCAAAACTAATCTAATATTTTTTTTTTTAGATTTTTGAAACGAATGCATTTTTATATTGTTTCTGAAATTGTAATTAGTTCGAGGTGGCTCTTTAGATAAAACATACATCTGGAAGAAAATAATTATTCACACACACACACACACACACACACACACCCACTGAAAGAAAATAGGTGTGTTTGGATGAGTTTCGCTCTTTCCAATGTTCGAAAGTCAGAGTACTCGGAATTCTCACCCTTTGAAGTGAGTTTCTCTTCCCCACGATAGGATGAATGATGATCTGCCTTTGAAACCTTCCTTATGCACCCCTACGGGAAGGTTTCAGCTGCATGTATAAGTACGAAGGAAATGTTAGTATTGTATTAACATAAACTGAAGAAAAAAGGAACATGGCAGGGGAGAGAAAAATCAAGAGTTCATTATTTCACAGTAAATATGTATACTTAAAAATGTAGGTTTGAAATTCGTGTTTCAACTTTGTACATAAAAGTGTTTTAAAAAATAAGGATCTCCGTACTGAATAACCATGTAGTTGTATATCATACCTTATGTTTTCCAAAAACTTGCGAAGACTTCGAAAATCAATACTTATCGTACAATCGAAATATCACACCGCACCACACCCACTCATACATACAGTTAACACACATTTTTATCCATATTATAATTTTGTTTTATTTATAAAAGACAACTTCTAAAAGTTCGAGGAATGAAGTGAAACATATTACACCATGAAGTTGTAATTATATATATTTTAAATAAATAATACTGACAACAGCATGTAGTTTTCTACATAAGTTTTGGGTACATTTTCAGCTTTTGCACAGAAAAGGACATCTGTTTTCCTATTTTCAAAAAATCGCACTGAAAACAACGCATGAAATCACAGATTAGGCTGCAAAGTATTGAAATGAAAATAGTTTCTTACAATATTTTGTAATATTTCAAACATTTTTAATGTTTGTAAACTATACTGTGCACTACTGTATAATCTAATTAATGCACTAAAATGTTGTGTTTCCAACAAAAGGCTCTGTGGAATGGATTAACTTGTAACGTATTACTTACATCAACTTTCTGCATATGCAAGACACAGATAGTTTTCCTCAAACATTGCCATTTTTAACACACGGTAGTATTTGATGTCAGTTCTGGATAGTTTAAGACGTGGTTGTGTAAATATTAGAAAACTAAACTCATAAGCAAAGACGAAATGGTAAATCCTACTCACAATCGAACATCCGAACTTGTTAACATTTCAACATATCCACACACTAACTTGCTGTAGCAAAGGCAAACTTTCCATTGGCATTATTTCGAGCAAAGTTCACATCTTCTTGAACAGGGGTTGTGCAAGAAATCACACCACTGGTGAATAAAAATAACGCAATTCAAACGTTGGAAGTCCTTGATTACTAAGGTACTAGTGGTACAATCGAGTCCTTGAGGCTCCTGTACATTCTTCGCACGCAAAAACAACCCAAACTTATCGATACATTAGCCGTTCCTCTTCTGTACACGACTTCGAACTTCTTCTTAGCTTCCCGGCATTCGAAATTCAGCAACTCCTGGCACGGACACGTGAACGGCTTCTTCGGACACTTCAGTTCATAGATCAAACTTGGAACTCGATTACTATCTAAGTTTTGCTTCAACCTGCTAGGGCACGACGATTTGTTCTGCCGAATGAGCTCCTCAACAGGTATTGTCTTCACCACGTTTCTAACACCTTTACGCCTCGCAACGGCTAGAGCGAAAAGCATACATGAAAAAACCAAAGCGATCCGCATGTTTGTCACACACGTTCTCTGCTTGACGTACACTTCGCTACTGCAGAATGATCCCTGATGTTCTCGGGAACCCTAACAGGCTAGGAAAAATTCCCGTTTTCGTGACATGCGCATGTGGGTGGAGACACAGGAACGAACGAATTTAGTGACATCCTGTTGATGTAGTCATTAGTAATGTTTCTCGAAATGTCAAGGTTTAAGAAGAGAACTGATTGAAAGAAAATGTCAAGAAGAAGTGAATAAAATTTAGATTAGATAATCAGACACAGAGATAGTCTTTGTGTAAACATTGTAATGAAAGGTGGCAAAGAATAGGATGCATGGGTATGGAAAGGAGGAGAGCTTATAGATTTAAAAAACGGTGGAGAATTACTGCTAGCAGACTCGAAGAAACCGAATTGAAGAGTCTGGAAGTAGAAAGAACAGTAGAAATTCCCCATAATTAAGGAATTTTCCACACGTGCTACTGTAATAGCATGTGGCTTAATTCTGGCTCTCTGCAAGTTGTATATAAGGAGTGTCACCTTTGTATACCGTAAACTGTTAATATTCTTGAAATCAAATATTCATGCTGGATAAGTCAATGGGTACCTTGAGGGTAAATGAGGCTGGAGCGTGGTGCTAATCACATCACCTCCGAAATGGCCGAGATCGAGAAGGTGTGGGAGCCTAACCCCACATCCCCTAAGATGTGCCTTCATGGCACGGTGCTATATGCATGGGGATATTTACCTTTTTTATGCTGGATAAATGGCAACAAGATTTTTCAAGACACACAGCGTGTAATCTCAGTGAAAGCAAAGGTTAATTCATTCAACTTTATATGCGGTCTACATATACGATAACTAAAGCAACAATTGGTATTCTGAAAATCTCTGCTGTTATGATTGGAAAGCAACTCGCAGGATATAAGATGGCCTTAGACAGAAAAAATCTAGTCCTTTTCTTATTTTGGGGGAAACTTGTATCAGACGGTCTCTGTCCTATATGATGTTCAACAGTATCGGCGATCGTGTCAAAACTGGAGGGGAGGGGGAGTATACTTCCTTGTGGTAGACAAGTCAAGCCATAGTGCGGGTGCAAAAAGTGGGGGGGGGGCAGTTGTTGTCCCCCATCCCCACGACTCACCTAATCGCCGCCACTGATATTCAATGTAAACACTAACAACTTTGGAACACATCCTTAATATGAACAGGAACTGAATTATGAGTTTATAATTTATTTACAGGGCGATTAAGGGGATGAGAGTGGCAGTTGTCCCCGCACTTTTCACCACTTTTTCCCCCGCACAATGCTAAACCTTACATACAAAGGGAAATATATATACCTACTGTCTTTGCCCCCCCCCCCCCCCAGTTTTGGCACCTTGCTATCCCCGGTTTTGAAACCTGTGTCTATTTATAATGATACATACTGATACATAATACATAATAGCCTTAGCTCAAGTTTAGTCATGTTAGTCGACAGTTTGGTCTATAGCCTTAGTCATATTATAGATATTGTAAAGTGACCGGCAATAAAAATGATACCTCGATCCTGAAATACTCGCTTCCTTGCAAGGCGTTAAGTGTGTTGCCTAACTCCGAGGCGATAATGGAACTTCCTATTGAAAAGTTGCTATTGCCCATCGCTGTACATAACACACTGTAGGGAAGTGGGTACTTCAGCATAAGGTGTTCCATTTATATTGTCGGTGGCTATACAGTGAGGTGTATGGTCACGTGGTACGTGCTAACCAATCAAATGAACGTTGAAAGCAGCAGGCAGGCATTTGTTGAAGCTTCTGAACTTGAACATCGCTATTCTTGCGTACATCGTCTACAGGGTGGTCATAAAGTTGGCGTACCTCCCTTTGTATCCGATATTCCGGCGTCACGTCCTATCAGCATCACAGAGTTCATTAACGTGACAACGATACGGCTTGCACTTTAAATCAACTTTCGTGTTTCATCATGGTCGAACGATTGCAAGTTAACAACAATTAAACATACTTTCCGACGAAAACCCAGGGGTATGTCCACTTTGCGGCCACCCTGTACATTCAGTCTCAGGAATCTGTGGAGCAGAGCCACGCATAACGGCAGAGAATGGGAGAAAGCGAGTGGGTGGAGCAAGGCAGTGAGCGCTCCTGCAAACGGCTGGTAGCCGTGTTTCCCCCTCACTTCTCCTCTCACGCGTTCATTGGTCGAGCCCTTCTCGAGTCACTACTTGCGTAGAGACTTGTTCTCGTTGCTTTGCTCCGGAGATTCCCTGGACAGGGTGTAGTTGGTTGGGCACCAGCCTGACACTGGGATGCACCTGCACTACACTTGGTGTCAAAAAGTACAGCGAACTAAACTGGGCTCGAGAGTCCACTTAGAGCACGCAATGTAATAAAATATTGTTTTAAGTGGAATCATGACCAGTGTGCGAATTAACGAGGGAGGGGCGTGCCGGGGATTTTCCACCACAAAACATTTCATCCCGGCAAAATAAATTAAATTTTATCCAGGCTGGATAAAAATCACGATTTTTATTTTAAAAAATAATTTTTGTTGATTTTTTAAAATTTAAATCAGATTTTTTTTAAACACACTTGAAATTGCTTGTATGGTTTTTGGCACCATACATATAGATACATGTTTTTTATAGAAAGTATTTTTGTAGTAAACGACCCTGTAAAATATTTGAACAGTTTCATTAAACCAAATAAAAAATGTACGTAAATATACATTTTTCTGTTTCAGATACTGGTCCCTACTATGAAAATGTTTGTTGAGTGTGTTAATGAAACTATAATTATTTCAGTAACGTTTCTTCAAGGGAAAGTAACAAACACATTCTGGATGTACTGTACAATTATAACTTAAAATATTAACTTAAATGCTTTTATAGTCTTTGTAGCTGAATTTTGGAGATATTTTTAATGATAGTTTGAAAAAATATCAGCCATATTTCTTTACAGTTTAATGATAATTATGCTATTTATGGTTAACACTATTTTAAGTATTTTGTGTATTTGTCTACAAAAAATGTTTGCTATTTTTGCCTTTAAAAAGGAATGAATTTTAAATCAAGACAAATCCTGTGTTTACATTCCCCTTAGTGTGAGCTTCACACCATCAGTACATATATTTTATTTCCTTTATTTCCCTTTCCTAGAGCCTAATAAACACCATTAAATGATTAGGAGATTAATGTACTTTCACCAAAAGTGATTGTGATATCTACAAATTTGTTATGTACATTATTCTATAAATTATTTATTTAAAGTGATTTAAAATCAGTGATTTTTTTCTTCAATAAAATCACCTCATTTAAATCAATTCATCTTATTGTCATCCCTGTCAGGGATGTTTTTATCCCCCTCAAAGAAAAGGGAATTGAAAGTATACAGTAGACCATTTCTTAACCATTAATGGTCCAATCACCAAAGATTCCCATGCCGAGAAGTTGCAGCCTTGTGTATTAAAGGAGGACACCATTCTGCAACTGACAAACCTCATCAAACATGTATCAAAGTGTTCTCAAGAAACTTGTAGGTAGGTTAAATGGAAATTAAGTTTGAACCTGGCAATAGACATTTGGTTAAATTTTCGATTTCGATAGCTCTTTTTGTGTGCGAGTTTGGGTTTTAATAGAATGTAAATGTACCCTTTCTAAATTACGTGTAAATGTTATCGTAAGATTTAATGACTTAGGTTAGAACCAATCGCTTACGTACTTAGTATCGCAAGGCAAGAGTTTAGTTTACTGACTGGTAACATACATATTTAAATTTGCATACCCCCCCCCCAAATACCACAAATATGCCAATGAGTGTACATCGCCTCATCCCCAAAGTCTGCACATTGATCCATGACTACAAATATTCCGCTGGAACTCCTTTGACGGCCAGGCAATACCGGTAACCTCAAGCAAGTAAAACGACCCTGGATTGATATAAATCAGGTGATTTTATTGAAGAAAAAAATAGCTGATTTAAATCACTTTAAATTAATAATTTATTAAATAATGTGCATAAGGATTTTGTAGATATCAGAATCACTTTTGGTGAAAGTACATTAATCTGGTAATCATTTAATGGTGTTTATTAGGCTCTAAGAAAGGAAAAAGGAAGGAAACAAAATATATGTACTGATGAGGTGACCCTCATACGAATGGAAATGTAAACTGTAAACAATTAAATTCAATAACTTTTGTAGGCAAAAATTGCAAACATTTTGTGCTGAAAAATATACAAAATACTAATCGTATTAAACTGTAAGTAGTGTCATTATCATTAAACTGTAAATAAACATGACAGCTGATATTTTGCAAACTATCATTTAAAAAAATATATCCAAATTCAGCTACAAAGACTTTAAAAAATATTTTAAGTTACAAATTATAGAGTGCATTCAGAATGTTTTATTTCCACTAGAATAAAAGTTACTGAATTTATTATAGTTTCATTAACACACTCAACGAACCTATCAGAAACAGAAAGATGTATATTTACATATATTTTTTTTAATTTGCTTTAATCAAACTGTTCAAATATTTTGAAGGGCCGTTTACTAGAAAAAGCCATTCTATGAAAAAAACATATCTATATGTATTGTGCCAAAATCCATGTAAACAATTTGATGTGTTTTTGAAAAATAAAAAATAATAAAAAATCGATTTAAATAAAAAAAATCTTCAAGAATGATTTCTATCCATCCTGTTTGAACCACATGTCCCCGGTCGAGTTTCAAACCTGGAGCACCTCGATTACTTCAGCCATTCCGAGCAACACCCGGTTGCGCTTGTGAACACACCGTCGCCTCCTTGCATGCATTTGACCTTCTGGCTGGCTTATCTGTGACGTCAGTACCTTTTCCCCGCGTCTGCTGTGCGTAGAAGAAACACGGGACCTGCTCTAGGTGATATCACCCGAAATATTCATAATCCTGCTGCTAAAAATAAGTACATACAAACTAACTTGTGTGCGAAGCAAAAGATTATACGTGTGTTTCACCTACTTCACAAATTGTTGCATTGTGGCTTCGAGCAGCCACGATTGAGGCCAGTTCTTGTAAGCACACGGAATTCAAACGGGCGGGCGGGAAATACTAACACAGGCATTCGTGATTTAAAACAAATGTCCGGTTTATGCAGAACGCTACCTGGTGGATCCTTGCAAATGATAAATTAAATTGGCAGAAAACACGGGACTGTGCACATCCTGACGTCAGCTACATAGCTACATTTACTCACTTACTTTTCGACTCTGCCTCTTAAAAAGAAGTAAAGCAAAAGTATTTGTTGGACCTTTTCATTTTAAGTGAAAAAGGTACAGGGCGCCGAGAGGACCAGCGAGGTGCTTGTCAAGTAACAAATTAAAGTGCATAAATTGCTAATGATGCGTTTTGGTGCATCAAAGTACACAGGGAAATGCACCATAGGGTACGTTTATAAATGCATGTCAAGGAAACCAAAAGTGCAACCTATATTTGATTCATTTTCGAGTTTCGTGAAAGCGCAATTCGTCCACTGGCTTAGGCCTGCTTTATACGAAATCATTTCCTTTAACATTTTTGCTAGCATAAATGCTATAGAATTACTTCCTAAAATCTTATAGCAGAGAGTAGGTACTTTACACGAAAGCATTTCATGTAACTTTTCGGTTAGCTTTAGCGATTAGATTGTATAATATATACAGCACGAAAGGAACGTCGAGTTACACCACGTATGGTGAGTGCACGGTGTTTACAATTGAAACAACTAAAATATTCTTCCATACGTGTCCTGTATACGTTATACAATATGTACTTAAGCAGCGCTATTGTCTTGTACCTAATACCGTTTCATAGAAAACGTTATTCCTCTCTGTTGAATAGTTATCGGCTTTTAAAAATATGAAGTAATGCATAGTTTACATCTCATGCAGCCGCCATTACAGATCAACTCGTGATTGGTTATGCTACGAAACCAATCATTATTTGCCTTTGAAGACTTATCGTTAACCCTGGCGTGTGTATGTAGAGGATGCGTACAGGCCGAAAAACAGGAAATACGAATGAGCTAACGTTCGTATGAGCAACGTATGCAGAACAGTGGCCTTGTTTGCAAATATTCGTCGCACTTTGCTTTCTGAGCCTCAGAACAACATTTTGCTGTTGTTGTTATGGTTCTTTATTTACAAATCCAATATTCTCAGAAAGAAACGGGGAAGAAAATAACTACTTTTCTTCCATGGAAGTGAGGTTAGATTCAAACTGTGATTCACAGTGAAATACCTCCTTCAGACGGAATAGAAGTTCCTATGACGTCAAAAGTATCACAAAAGAAAATGAAATGGCCCGGATCTTTAAGTAATTACATTATTTCCTTGTATGTAGCCCAGACACACGTGGGCGAGTAATTATGAACGTTATACACGAATTCATGTTACATACTTACCT
Organism: Lepisma saccharinum; assembly: GCF_977018435.1. NCBI lineage: Eukaryota > Metazoa > Arthropoda > Insecta > Zygentoma > Lepismatidae > Lepisma > Lepisma saccharinum. The sequence goes on from NC_139229.1 coordinate 17,696,567, forward strand.
TTAGACGTATTACATATTTTCAGTTTAGATTAATAGTGTTACATAAAACGTGGTATTTGCGTAATGTCTCTAGTATCACTGAGTTATTCAACATGGGCGTTTGCAGGGAGGGTTAGGGTGGGTAACTTTTCCCCAATTTGAGATATAATACGAATTATTACCTACTTCTCCTTCCTCTCTTCATTCCTTTCATTTGCAACTCTTTTGTTTACTTTTCGTTGTATTCTCTGTTCTCAGTTTTAGTACCTCTTCGTTCGTGTATGTTTACTTCTTGATCATCTAGTTTTTTCTGTCTTCCTTCGAATTTTCTGTCTGTTTCTTCTCTATCGATCCTCTGCTATTTTCTCTCTCTGTTCCTCTTTCTTCCTGTCTTTCTTCGATATATATTTTTTTAGCCGACCCCGTGGGGGAGTGGTTAGCACATCGCGCTAGGTGTCCTGGGCCAAAAGTGGTACAAAAAGTGGTAAAATAAAGCCAATGAATCGATATTTTATAACTTATTCCCCTCTCTCTCTCTTTCTCTTCGCTATTTATTCCTTCTGGCGTGCGCTTCTCTACTTCATTCTCTCTCTCTCTCTCTCTCCCTCTCTTTCGCTTCTCTATATCCTTTCATTTTGTCGCTTCTACTCCTTCTCTTTCGGCTCTCTATTTCTTTTCTCTCTCCCTCCCTCTTTCCAACTTCTTTCTCTCTGTCTATCTACCGCATATTAATTTACCTTTTCTCTCTCTCTCTCTCTCTCTCTCTCTCTCTCTGTGTGTGTGTGTGTGTGTGTGTGTGTGTGTGTGTGTATGTGCTTCACTTATTTTCTCCCCTCCTCTCTCTCTGTGTGCGCGCGCGCGTTCGAGTGCTCTTTCCTTTATCTCTTTTTCTCTCTCTTTCTCTACCATTGCTTCCTTCATCTATTTTTTTGGCTACATCACTTCTTTCTTAAGTATACATAACTCCAATATACAGAGTTGGTGAGAAGGTATTAAAAATTTGTTGTAGTTTTTGGTAATATTTAAGCGATCTCAATGAAACTTTCTGTACATATACATTATACAACAGGATTACATATCTACATACGAATATTAACAACAACCATTCGCAAATTTAGCAAAATAGAAACATTAATGTAACAATGTGATGACATTTTGAATCTTACCTGACAATGTTGCAAGAGTATCTTTGGCCCATCGTATCTCGCTGGGAGCTTGTTTTCATGCAAGACGGAGCGCCGCCACACATTGCACTTGCCGTATGGACCTGGTTGGACAACAATTTTCCGGTACGTTGGCCGGGACGACGCGAACGGCCTGACAGAAGTCCAGACCTCACGCCCAGTGACTTCTTCCTGTGAGGCTGAGCAATGGAGAAAGTATTCAAGACAAAAGCCCGAACTGTGGAACAATTGGAGGCATGGATGTTAGTTATCACAAACGTCCCGAAGGAATTCCTACAGAAGACTGTGGATTCCATCCTCGTTCGTTGGAGGAAGCTGGTGGATGCCGCCGGTGCCTATATTGAATTATGAGGTGACACACGTGTAATCTTATTCCATAATGTATATGAACAGAAAATTTCATTGAGATTGCTTAAATATTTCAAAAAACTACAGCAAATGTTCAATGCATAGTTACTTCTCAACCACTCTGTATATACGCCCGAGCCAAGCGAACTCCCGGCGTCCATTCACAGAGCATATCTGTTATGCTGACAAACTCCTGACCTACTCGAGACAAATAGAGTAGAATGCATAAGTATTACCAAGTAATTCTTCCATCACTATGTTAATTCTCTTTGTGTAACGTAAATGAGAACTGCAAGAATAAAACATGCTATTGACAACCTCTGAATGGGAAGAATTAAATAAAAAAATCATGGACATTTTATCTATCAATTGTGAATCCCACTGTACGGACAAGGCAGTTAGTAATACACTGTGTTTTTTTTTATACGGCGTATATTGATACACCCGGGAGAAATCGACGCTGATGTGACCGCGCAGTGGAGCGTACTATAGAGAGAGTCCTATGCATCCAGAGAATGTTCATTGAAAATAAAGATGTTAAAATTACTACCAGCATGTTTCAAGGAAAACAGATAAATAGATATATTAACATGGCTTTTATTACAAGTCTTGTGAAAACAAATTGCAAAATATACTAATGGTAACAGAAATCCTTTGGAACCCTTCTCCCGTTCCATTAAACACACAGGTTAACTTAAATACACAGACTAACTCTACTGTTTTACGAATTAGATGTAACGAACTTTACCTTTACATGAATGGCGTTAATGTACGTGCAGTGTATCTGATCGGCGTGCTCCCAGCCTTCCTCGTATTTTCCGGCCACTTAACAAAAACATGGAGTGGTCATAACTTGAGGCTTTATTGTATCTTCTGCCAACATGCTGTATAAAGAAGCAAACTGCCAGAGTACTACGTGAGGTGAGTGTCAGTGGGAAAGCTGGCCAAAGTTGACAGTATCTTGTTGATAGGGTCAAAATAAAGGAGAAGAACTAGTCAGTGATAAACACAAAGCGCTGAATATAATCTAGATATGAACTTTGGTGTGAGTCTTTGAGTTTGACTCGTAATCAAATTAGGTTCACTGTGCCCTTACAGGTCTAAAAACTAAAAAAACAAAAAACAACATATTTTTAACTCTCATTGGTTCAGTGATATCGCTACATTAAAAAGATAAATATGTCGATCTTTTTTTTAGTGAGCCGCGGTATCTCAGTCGTTAGGGCGTCTGACTACCATGCGAGAGACCTGCGTTCGATCCCCGGCAGGGGAGAACCGGGATTTTTCCACCTGTTAAAGCGGCTCCGGCACTCACCCAGCGTCGTATAAAGTGGGTACATGGAGGAAACTCTGGGGGGTCATCTGATCTCATCACCCCCACCTTCGGCCGTGATCAAGAAAGTGTGGCGCCCTAATTCTACACCCCCAATACGCCTTCAAGTCGTGGTACAAAGCACAGAGGAGCACTTTACTTTATGTCGATCCCTTACTTTCAATTATTTCACACTCATAGACAGACTAATGGATCACTTGTGATAATTTATGCCCAATTAACTTATTTGTTTGTCAGCTGATGAAATTGTACTAAATATTATCTCAATTGTAGATTCAACAGTTGAGAATTATTGTCTGCTAGACAGATAGTCCCTGTTTGGTTGGTGTATCAAATGTTATCTTTTTGGTCCTGTAATTTCTGATATACCGATAAAATTGTCACGGACGGACGAATGGACGCGAGAGTACTTTTTTCTGTTAGTTGATCTGAGTTGATAATTTATCCTTCGAAAGCATTTCCCATCACAATTACATGATGTAATGCACATGAAATTACATAATAAATACGTTATGCATATGTATGGTAGGGTGGAAAACCCTCAGGGGCGGGCGGAGGATTTCCCCCACCAACAATTTTGTCCAAAAACATCCCCCGACCAGTACACCTGTTTTTCATTATGTTATCAATGTCATATATTGTGTGTGTGTTCATTTGGTTTATTTCATTTCGCTTTTCTGCCAATTTTGGCTAATAGCGAATATGAGGATGATACATAATATGGTAAAATTGGTGAAGGATACTGACAAAGAACATCCATGCCTAGGCCGGGATTCCAACCCAGGACCCCTGGTGTCTTAGCGCGCTGTGATAACCACGAAGTGTGGGTACATTTATATATACATACACAATGTATGAAATTATATATGTATATATAATTTGTACACACACAGTTCAAGAAAATGTTCTAAAAGTTAGGGGGAAATTTTAGTGATAAAAAGTTTGTGGTTTTTACCTATCACATAAAAATCTAATTTTTGAAATTTTGGAATCTGTAGAACATTTATTCCAAAGAATACATTTGTACGCGTAATATACGAAAAAAGATAACCTGGCTCCTGTATTTTACACTCAATTTATTCAATCTAACGCATTTTTTATTTTAGTTATTCTGTTGGAATCCTAACTAAGTAAACTTTATTTTGTACGCAAAATAACATGCTTTCTGCATTCTTGTTACTTGAAACGAACTATGCCGGTTTGACCCCGATGTCCATGTCATGTATCCAAAAATATGTTTAACTTAATTTGATTTAATTAACAAGAAGTTTCTGCAATTTTCCCCGCAATCGTCCTCAAACACCACTCAATGTATTCCATCACAACATCCAGACATACAAGATTTCGGTTCCGAGTTCCAGCATTGCATCACGGCCGAAGAAGACCTTGGACGAAATTGAACCCAAGCCTGCGGGCCTTCACGGGCAAGCTGGTTAAGCCCCGTCGTTTGCAAAGGAAGGTAGTTTACCGCTGACTCAACGTGCCAAGCACAGACATAAACAAGCTACACACACCGCTTTCCTTAATGTCGGTGATAGCATATTTCGTTGTGACGTCAATTGTCTGCACATATAAGTATTAAGGTACCTTTCATTGGTGCTCACAATTCATCCACACAGCTCTGATGTAGGTTTTGTCGATGCACCGATACTCAGTTTTCATAATGGTTGCCGGTCTAGTTATTGCATACTTCTTCATGAGCGGGTTCCAACAGCAAGCGGCTGCTGAACGGCAGCTGAACGTTAGGGAGACAGAAATAGGGAACCTGCAGATGGCTAAAGGTCTGCTCTGCACCAATGAGGTGATGGAACCGGACGTGGACACGGACCGGACACCGAGTGTGATCTACCAGGTTAAGTGTCCGGAACCGCCGTTCTCTTGTGCGTGCAATAAGTTATCAAGCAACTTCGAGTGCGTCCAAGCCACTAGAAGGATAGAGGTGGTGTACGATGACACCTCTCCGATAGACATGCAGATTAAAGTCGGTTGCTTCTGTGTGGCGAAAAACTTCACAGAGGCTACTTCGTACGCGCAGGACTCTAACCTAGTTCGCTGAAGGTGTTGCAAACCTTCAGTAGCTAAGTGTGATCTCATCTTGAAGAACTCTTGCAGAAGCAATCCAATGGGTGCTAATTGACTTGTTTATCAGTGTGTGAAGCTGTGACTTGTCCAGGAACCTCTTGAACTATTGAGAGTGAAAAGTGTGTGCCATATGACGTTTCTACAACCGCCATAAAAAGATATTTTTATTTATTATGTCCAAAGGAAGTGATAACGTAGTGCACTATAACTCAAAGGTAATTCCTTGTCCTCTTTCAAATGAAGGACGAGAAAGATGAAAAGTTTGGTTACCTTTTCAGGATAGGGTCTGCAGGCTCAGACTCGTCAATATCTATTTAAGGAAGTGATTAAATATTTCATGTTCAATCACTACCTACAGTATTACCATTATTACAGCCAAAAGTAGTGTAGTCGATCTTCACGTTCATGTTAAGTCAGGGAACTTGATTCGAATCCCAGGTATGGCATGTTTCTATATTTTATTGCACATGTTCATAGTCATGTTTAAATGACAGAATAATGTCAAATATCCTAACAAAGATGGGATGCTATATAAGCAGCATTTTAGCAAAGACACACTGTTTACCTGGGTGAATATTCTCTAGTCAGTTATTTAAGTTTCTCAGTGTGTTCTGCATATCTTTTTTAATAACAAAATTTTCTACACACATACTGCAAGCTTCAGAATCTGAACTTTAATAATGTATGAGGGTGCGATTATCATATCTGCGATAAATCGTTATGCAATTGTTTACAATTGGCAGTGCCTTTATTTCCTGAGAAATAAAATGTGCCTTCTGTATAAATGGTGGCTAGTGGGAGAGTTCGATTCCCGTAGGACATGGCAGTAGACAGAAAAACTTTGGGGCGAGGGTACCCATTATTATAAGTGGTCCTATACTTAAAACAGTATTATATGCAGTCACTACGTATGTTTTATGAGACGGGAAATAGGTTAAATCTATGTTACGGGGTAGCTTGGGTGAGGGGGGACGTAACGTGCTACGAAGCCAGAGGTCGCAGGTTTGAACTCTTGTCAAGGGATCAAAACCGTATCGAACAACGAAAGGAATTTGAAAATAAATTAAATTATGGCGACATACGTACATTTCAAATTTTCTCTCTTAACTGCCTGTGTACCTAGTGTCATAAAGATGCTACATGAAATTGAAAAGAAATATGCATTTTAGTTCAAGAATGTTGATAATTTACTATAACGTTTTACAGATATATTTTTGCTGGCTTGTAATTTTAAGAGGCCCTATTAAGAATAAAAATTTACTGACGGACGCTCAAATTAAGAATTTAATACATTTTCAATTTGTATTTAATGACTTCATAAACTCATAACAAGGAAAGTTTTGATATTTATTACTGTTATGTTACAACTGTGATATTGATTTTGCTGAAAACGTCTTTTATGTATTTATATGTTTGTACTTATTTATTTATTTGTTTGTACTTATTTTTATTATTTATTGTGTGAATTGTGTTTTTGCCTTAAAAGGCATGTCATTAACTTCTAGCACAGTCTATGTATTGAGCTTATTTATTTGCTTTCGTTTAAAAAGCATGCTGAAGTTACAAAATAATTTATTTGTTGCTATTCCTTGTATTCATTTCATAATATTTATGATTTTTATTTATTTTTATTTATGTATAATTTATTTCTCATTATGTGATAAGAATGTCAAAGTTATTATTTTCATATATTTTGTATTAAAATGAGAAAAGAAAAGAATAGTGTGTGCAACAGTTTCTCATTTACCCTTAAAAAAAGTTCACAGTGGATTGATATTAACTGACGTCAGCAAAACTGAGGACAATCTATCTATCTATATATATATAAATGGATGTATGTGTGTGTGTGTGTGTGGGTGTGTATGTTTGTTTGTTCCGGCATAACTCTCGAACGCCTGGAGCAATTTCAACCAAACTTGGTACACGTATCACTTGCAATCTGGAAAGAATACTTTGGGGGTAAGACACCCCTGGCACCCTAGGAGTGGGGTGGGAAGGGGTGACGTCAAAATAATCGAAAACCACCGATATTAAATTCCGCACAAACAGACATCCGTGACTCTATGCAATGCCGCACAACGATAGTGTTTCTCGGGTTGTCTAACATTCAGGATGATACGATTTTGTGTTGCGAAAACTTGTGGAATCCATAGTTTTCGTGACACTCCCAATGCGGTTCAACTTCAAGTTCATCACCTATTGGCATGGGGGGTGAGAGGGGGTGAAAAATAAAATGCCACAAATGACATAGATTAGTGTCGAATCCATAGTTTTCGGAGTCGCCAAGCTAACTGGTGACATTCACGATCACATTTAAAATTAGTTACATTTTACACTATAGTTAGAATTCTTTATTTTCCTGTCCAATGCAAGATTGGAATAAATAAATACCCGGGCAACGTCAGGTAATCAGCTAGTTTACAATATTTTATATACTACAGTACATTAAGAAGCTTTTACAGTTATGAATTACGTTTTAAAATTAACATTTTAACTATATTTTGCAGCGTAAGTTTTGGTTTAATATTCGCGGTAATATTATAACAACTTGTCTATGAATCATGTGCGGCCGATCACTGTATTCTTGTATTTTTATTTGACGTCGTCTTCCTGTCAATTTTGGCTAATCGCAACGATGAGGATGCATGATGAAAAGATATACTGATGAGACAAATAAAATCTCATACCCAGGCCTCGCTGGTGAGGTTGTGAGCAAACCACTCAATCCACTGAAAAATTGGGCCGGATACACATAAAAATACGTGTGTGCAGAGGGATGCACAATAGGGTGTATCGAAAAAAACTTTTTTTCGAAATGTTAAGGTGGCTAGTGCGGAAAAGTGGCCATTTGTGACCAAAAACACGTCTGATTTTTTTCAGATTTTTTGGAGGTCGTTTAGGTGGCGCGCATCGACCTTGAAGTTTTGATAGTGATTTGGTTATGCAACACGCACAACAATTTCACAAAAATGTCATTATTTGGCTATTTCATGTGTTTTTTCTGCATTATGGTCATTTATTGTTTTGTTTATGGCAAATATGTTACATTCGTACCTTAGGGGTGGTTTCCTATGCTGTTTACGTATGCTTTTGGTCAAAAATTGTCAATTTGAGGCTAAAAACTCCATTTTTTCAATTGATGGTTTCCAATTGGTTTCGACTGTGTTTTATTCGAAAGTTTTCCGATATAAAAGACTAAATAAAATATTTTGGCTTTCTAATTGCTAACAGTTCCTCAATTACTGTCCAGCGCTTCGCTTATTTCCATAGATTATGCTTTGAAAATAACCCAGAGCTCAACACGAGGAGGTGGCTGGACTGCGAGCTCCACCCACCCAAATTATGTTGGCAAACATAATTTTACTAAGGGGCAGGCCAAGATTTTCTTCTAGTTTCTCCTTGAACTTTATAGTAACTTTTTGTTCGAAATGTCGGCATATGTTCTCTAGATTCCAATTTCGCTTTGATGTAGCCATCACGTGCGCTGGCGCCGAAAACGGAAGAAGCAGCCTCTGTGATAATTTTCACAAGTCGCTCCACTCCTTGTGTGTGGCAGGGAAAGTCTTGAATTTCCGCTATTTTTTGTTTTTAATGTAGTCATCTACTTCTTCATTTGTAATATTATTGGTCAACGGAGGCTCGTGTAGGGAGCATGAAGCCAAATCAACCATGTCATAATATTGGTCTGCATTAAAATTGATGGTTGGTAAAACAAAAGGGCGAATTCTTTTGCCTTTTTTTCAATCCTCTTGCTTTCTTAATTCTTTGCCAACCAAGACTTCTTATTTCTGGGTTTTGGTCGGTTATTAAAGCCAGCAGGAGATTTTCAGGATGGGCGAAGAATGCGTTTTGTTGAATAACCCTATTAATCAGATCTCTCAAGTGGTGTGGGAGAAATCGGGACAAGTGGATCAAATTCCAGAGGTGTCGGCTCCGTCAGTTAATGATGGTTCCTTCTTGATCCTAAACCACACATACTACATAATGAAGGTGTAAGCCAAAATATTTTATTTAGTCTTTTATAACGGAAAACTTTCGAATAAAACACAGTCGAAACTAATTGGAAACCATCAATAGAAAAAATGGAATTTTTAGCCTCAAATTGACAATTTTTGACCAAGAGCATACGTAAACTGCATAGGAAACCACCCCTAAGGTACGAATGTAACATATTTACCATAAACAAAACAATAAATGACCATAATGCAGAAAAAACACATGAAATAGCCAAATAATGACATTTTTGTGAAATTGTTGTGCGTGTTGCATAACCAAATCACTATCAAAATTTCAAGGTCGTTGCGCGCCACCTAAACGACCTCCAAAAAATCTGAAAAAAATCAGACGTGTTTTTGGTCACAAATGGCCACTTTTCCGCACTAGCCACCTTAACATTTCGAAAAAAGTTTTTTCGATACACCCTAATGCACAAGTATTGGTCGGCAAATTGCCCACGATTATTTTCATTCATTTTTCTCTTGCAACCATGGATTTTTACTAATGTTGATGCAAGGGTTATCGGCGTTGTTTGGCGTTTAGTTTCAGTACTTGAAGCTCTCATTCCGTAAAACAAAAAGAATAAACATGGTTATGGATAATTTGGTTGGTAATACTTATGCATTCCACTGTATAATCACCGGCAAATAAACAAGGCACGTAAATCCTGAAATATTCGCTTCCCAGCAAGGCGTTATGTGTTTTGCCAACGGCAAAAAGTGGATTTTAATAGCAAATTTTCAATGGCAAACTTCTGACAGCGCCGTAGAGTTAGGCAACACACATATCGCCTTGCAGGGAATCGAATATTTTAGGATCTAGTTATCCCATTTTTATTGCCGGTGACTGTACATACAATGAATGCTTTCTGGGTACGGAACTGTAAGTACCCTCCCTGAGGGCGCAGAGGTAACGTCATCGCATTGTAATCACGATGTCCCGGGTTCGATGTGGAGGCACACAGTGGTTCGAATTCAATTTTTAAACTGTGGTTCCAGTCCCGATTAGCTTTTCTGTGCATAAATTAACTTAAAACAAAGCCCCAAACTACTCAAAGCTGTAGTACTGGAACTTTTTCCATGAAGACAATTAAATTTAATAATAGCTTATATTAAGCAAAGAAATAGAGGTAAATATATACCAACGTAGTCATAAATTGTAATGATTACCCGTGGCGGGGTGGTTAGCACAACGCCTACGACGCCAGGGGTACCGGATTCGAATCCTGGCCTGGGCATGGATGTTTCTGAGTGTCCATTCATCAATTTCATCATATCATCACTCATCCCCATCTTCGCAAATTAGCCAAAAGTGGCAAAAAAAGCAAAGTTAAATAAAGCAAATCAATCAATTTATCGTTACTTATGTTGTGTTGTGTCACCATAGCAACTTTTGAGAAGACTGAGGATTTATATCTATACACTAAAAAAAAGAAAAAAAAGAAAAGTAAAGTGTTCCCCTGTGCATAGCACCACGCCATGAAGGCGTATAGGGGGTGTGGGGTTAACGCCCCACACTTTCTTGATCCGGTCGTGAGTGGGGGTGATGTGCTGATCAGCATCACACCCCTGACCGCCTTTACCCCCCAGGGTTTCCCCCAGGTACCCATGTTATTCGACGCTGGGTGGGCGCCGGGGCCGCTTCCAGCGTTAGAAAAGTTCTGTACACTAAAAACTAGCACAAAATGTGTGCAAATATGCTGCAGAGACCTAAAATAATCATGCAAAATAAAAATGAACAGAAATTACGAAAACAATATCGTTTTCCTCACAGAACACGAAGGAATGTAGAAATTGCTTCACAAAGAAGACAATTAAAGTTATCATTTTTAATTGAGAATATTGTATCAAAACTACGTACGTGTTGCAATATTCAAGTAGGGGAAGCCCGGGCAAAGTTAAAAAATCGAATAACCCGGGCAAAACGAAAAAAGCTAATAACCCGGACAAAGCGAAAAAGCTTATAACCAGAGCAAAGCGAAAAAAGCGAATGACCCGGTCAAAGTGAAAGAGCGAACCCGGGCATATCGAAAAAGCGAATAATCCGGGCAAAGCGAAAAAAGATAATATCCCGGGCAAACGAAAAAAGCTAATAACCAGGGCAAAGATAAAAAAAGCGAATAACCCGGACATAGCGAAAAAGCGAATAACCAGGGCAAATCGAAAAAGCTAATAACCCGAAGAAAGCGAAAAAGCTAATAACCCGGACAAAGCGAAAAAGCGAATAATCCGGGCAAAGCGAAAAAAGATAATATCCCGGGCAAACGAAAAAAGCTAATAACCAGGGCAAAGATAAAAAAGCGAATAACCAGGACATAGCGAAAAAAGCGAATAACCAGGGCAAATCGAAAAAGCTAATTACCCGAAGAAAGCGAAAAAGCTAATAACCCGGACAAAGCGAAAAAGCTAATAACCCGGACAAAGCGAAATAGCTAATAACCCGGACAAAGCAAAAAAGCTAATAACCCGGACAAAGCGAAATAGCTAATAACCCGGACAAAGCGAAATAGCTAATAACCCGGACAAAGCGAAAAGCTAGTAACCCGCATAAAGCGAAAAAGCTAATAACCCGGACAAAGCAAAATAGCTAATAACCCTGACAAAGCGAAAAGCTAATAACCCGCATAAAGCGAAAAAGCTAATAACCCGGACAAAGCGAAAAAGCTAATAACCCGAACAAAGCGAAAAGCTAATAACCCTGGCAAAGCTAAAAAATCCAATAACCCGGGCAAAGCAAAAAAGCGATCCCGGCATAGCGAAAAAGCTAATAATCCGGGCAAAGCGAAAAACCCGGGCAAAGCGAAAAAAATGAATAACCCGGGCAAAGCGAAAGACGCGAATAACCATGGCATAGCGAGAAAGCGAATATCTCGGGCATAGCGCAAAACGCGAATAGCCCGGGCATAGCGAAGAAGGCGAATTATCCAGGCACAGTGAAAAAGCGAGTGAATATAATGTTAGAAAAATGAGGCATGGTTTCTTATTCTGGCCGGAAAATGAAGAAAATAAGTATTCTCATGTTCTTCGAACAAACATTTCAGAATTTCCCCTGACCTCCGTGGCGGAGTGGTTAGTACAGCGTTCTACGACGACAGGGGTCCCGGGTTCCAATCCCAGATAAGACATTGAGCTTTGCATTTGTCTGACCTGAAGTCCTGAATGAAAAAGTACAATAACTGAGTTAAACTGATATGATGTTGAGGTGGGGAAAACTGACGCTTAGGAGTTTTCCTTTTAAAAAAATATGGGGTGGTGGTAACGTGTTCAAGGGGTTCCGGGTTCGACACCCGGTAGATTAAAATAGTGGTTCTTATCCCATTTTAACCTGTAGCTCCAGTTCCGATTATTCTAGCTGGGTACAAAGTGGACTTAAAACTCAAACAAGAAAATATGAATTTCCCATGGATATCATAGCAGTAACCACCCTTAGTGAGAATGCCATTTCTTCAATCTTACAGTCCACCCTGCCTTTTACTCCTCCCACTCCAACAAGCAGACAGAAATCTTGCATGAAGAACTGTTACCTCAAATATTACATGTAAAATGTTTATTAAGCTGCAAATGAAATGGAAGCAAAATCTTCCCGCCGCCTTCCCTCTTTCTCTGCCCACACATTCATTTGCTGAAGCCGTTGCTTTCAGTTAATCTGCTGCAGAGGCGGCGCCAGGGAGGGGGGGGGGGTGAGAATGGGTGCTTGTACACCCTTTAGTTATCTTCCGTGCCCCCTTTTTAAAAACTATTTTCAAACCAAAATAATTTATTAACCTTTACAATGTCTTATTATGTTATGACTTACGTATTAAAACCATGTCGCCATCTTGAACATCGAAAGTCAGGTTTTGAAGTGAGATTGCTTTGATTGTATGCTAGAGGCAAGTCGTTGTTAGGGGCATATTTCGTTTCTGACGAAAACACGAAATGTGAAATAACACATTCTAATGTTAATTTCTTATGTTTCTGAAAGGTGTGACGTGCATTTGCGTACTCTGTTTTGTCACAAAATGATGCGAAATGAACTGCAAAATGCGAAAAAGACTCTCATACACGAAATTTAGTTTATTTTCCAACTTGATACTTTCTGAAGTTTGAATTATCCTGAGAGTTACGCAATTCACCGAAAATTGATTAATTCTGCTGTAAATATTTGAGAAGCAAGAATGGACCCTTTATACAGGATTAAACGTAATACTCTGTTAACTACATAAATGTGCTATTAGAAGGGTTATGTTTTATTTTGTAATAAGTGCAGTTTTGAAATCAATTTTTGGATTATATTCACAAATTCTCAAAGATGTGAATTTTATATAAGAAATAAGATAAATATGTACTTGTGGGAAAAATTATCAAAATATGCTACGGGTACATAAATAAGGTTTCATTCGCTGACGTTTTAGTCAAAGTGCATAAGAGAACAATTGTTTCTTTTTAAATACGCCTTTGCAATAATAACATGAATTTCCATAGAATCCTCAGACTACTTGTGAGCCAACTGGAGGGCACAACGCGTTAAGTGGTCGACTTTAGATCTGACTACCAGGTTCGAATCCCAACCTTGGAATGAGTGTCCTTTGTGATGTCCCTTCATGAATTACATCACTAATCCTCATCGTCGCGATTAGCCAAAGGTGGAAGAAAAGCGGCATTAAATAACAAAATTATACATAGCAACTTATGAAGATTATGTGCGTATGTGGGCGTGCTTATGGCCTAGTGTATGTGAATTCTGAGTTCAGTACATTGCGTTTTTATTCCTTCAAACTATCGATTGCAGAGGATTTCGGGGTGATACAGGGGTTTTCCAGAATTTTCCATCTGGGGAGAGGGTAAGGGTATATTTAGAGCCCAAATGACAATAAATTTGGACTCTGGGGAAAGAACTTTAGGTGGGCGTTGAGGAAATTTTGGGGAAGCTTAAGGGGTGTTGAGGGTGTGGATAAATCACTACCAGCAACCAGTCTCCTGCTTATGCCCCGTACTTTGCGAAGGAAGGTAAAGTTAGAAGTATGGTGACTCAACACTGTCTGCGAGGGAGACACCTCTTTCGGAAATCCAAGGATGTTTTATTTCCTCAAAGTTTCCGGCGACGGTGTTTGACGACATGCCTTAACTCTGCCGGAACTTTGTCCAAATATTATTCATGGATTCGCTCATCGTTTCGCACATTTGTCGCAGTTACGGAACCGTGAGTTTTGATGCCATCTATTGTATTCTTGAGGATCTAACGACAATGCGTCCTTGGCTGATTCTAGCCTGCATAGTCTTCTACGCTGCCTACAAGCAACTGTACGCCGTGCAGGTCCAATGGAAGGTCACCGAGAAGACGATCGAAGAGTTGCAGCTGGACCACGAGATGTTGTGCTCCAATGAAGTGATGAAGCCCGATCGTGATGATGGCCGGACGCCGCGGGTGATCTTCGAAAGAAAGTGTCCGGATCCGCCTTTCACGTGTCCGTGTCTGGAATTCTCGGACGAGTTTGAGTGCGTGCAGGCTACCAAAAGGATCGAGGTAAGGTACGGTGACTCTGAGCCGATTGGAATGGACGTTAAGGTCGGGTGCTTCTGCGTTACCAAAACTTTTGATGAAGCAAACCTTTACGGCAAACCTCCCATAGTAGCCTAAGTTGAAGACTAACTCCAGATATGAGTTGTAAGTGCAAGGATAGATGGTCCAACAGTACTGTGATCATCTATTAAAATGTCTAATCATTTTCAGAAACCACTCGAAACAAGAGCCTATCCAGATATTTACTTTACTATCTTCTGGAAAGAATTTTGGTCAAACTTCTTCTACTAGCATAAACTCAGTGCACATTTGAAGAAAACGCCACGTTCTACTGCAAAATATTATATGATCTGGTTGTTAACATACGTAAGTGACAATGAACGTGTGTTTTTTTCTATTTTGATATGATGTCAGTATGTATGTAAAGAGCTTCCCCGATGGCGTAATAATAACGTTGTTGCTTCGTAAACAAAGGGTCCCACGTTTGATACCAAAGAGGTAGATAGTGACTTGGAGTTCCTTTAAACTATAGATTCAATCCCGATTAGCCTTTATGCATAAAAAATAAACTTAAACTCTGACAATAAGAAGGTAGTTTGACAAATTTAAACTAGTGCCGAGTAATAGTAATACGAAAACAGTGTCTTGGTAAGAGCTTTTGTCTATTTTATGCAGAGGTAACCTAATCAGAACTGGGCCTACAGTTTAATAAAGTGGAACCCGAACCACTATGTGCCTGCACGAACCCGGGACCCCATGATCACATGGCAAAGACAGGAGGCCCGAAAAAATAGTGTACTTAGGACAAGAATGTGTAGAATATAAGGAAGACCGTTCTCATTTGGTGCGTAATAAGATCTTATTCCGAAGGTCATAAGTTCGCAACCACGTACCTGCCACCTGGCGAGATGATCAAATGGGATTTCTAAGCTTCGCTCAAATGCCTTGACTTTCATTGGATTTTTCCGTCGTAGCCTAATAAAAAAAATATACAGCGTTCTTCTGCTACACACAGGACCAAGAATATGTCAACTGCCACAAACATGTTTACTCCAGAAACACATATGGTGCACAAACTCCTAATGATACAATTTTTATGCACACAATACTGCTTATCTTGTTGTTCCTGATATGAGAAGCTCAAACAAAATTATTTCAGATAAACCAAAATTACACGTTACCTGTGTAAAATGATGTACTAAAAGTGTATCAATCTTCACTTAATGCACTTCGAGTTCTGTGTGGCCTCCCCGATGGCGCAGTGCGTCGCATTGTAAACAAGGAATCCCGGGCTCGATACTCGGTTGAAGCACATAGTGGTTTGGATCCCACTTTAACCTGTAGGTATATTCCCGATTAGTCACTCTGTGCGAGAAGAGAAATGAAAAACAAACTAAAATATGTGTGTATTCTGTATTCTGCTAATTTCATCTATCACATCTGTTAGTGTAAATGTAAATACAAACTGTAAAAAGTATACTTTTATAGGTTGCAATTACCTAACGGTATTATATTTACATATTTCACAATACATAAATAGGCACTTCTTTACATAGTATACATTTAGCACATTAATAAAAATTTTACAGTCTTAACCTAATGTTAAATTAAACTTAAATTAATTTGGAACTTTACTTCATCAATCTTAATCGGTGAAAGTTTGATGCTGCTTCTTGAGGCGTCTACCATTTATAAAACTTCAGCCACTAATGACACAAAACATTAACGTTCTTTTTTTCGCCTTTACAAGCACGCGCACTTTATAATGGTACAAAAAAGTCAACTTACCTGTTAATGGCTGCTTCGTGACAAGGGATAATCAATACTGTTGTCTTCATATGAATTATAAACTACTTATCACCTTCTATATTCAGTGTAAAAACAGAAGTGCAATCTCAATAGTAGGCTATTGGGAAAAGGTTTACTTTAGAATCACTAGGATGGATAGAAATTCTATCGTTAGGTAATGTACATGAGTATGTGTTTTTGTCGGTTTGAATGTGTAATTTATTATTAATCGTTTTGTGTAATTTATTTTATTTATCTAGATATAATTTATTTGTAACTTATTACTGTGAACAAAGTGAAGGTATTTCTACAAACATTTATCTGTAGATGTATTTGATACATTCGTAATAAAATATTTAACATAAAGTCATTTAAAGTAGATGTTCCTGTCACAATTATTCATAAAATAATTACCCTTAATGAGTCTGAACGTATGTTGAAATTATGTATGTGTGTTTGTATGTATGTATGGGTGTGTGTAATTAAAAAATTTACTACACTCCATATGGCACCTGGCGAAGTGGTTCGGATTCGGATCCCACTTTAAACGTAGGCCTAGTCTCGATTAGCCTTTCTGTGTATAAAGTGGACTTAAAAACAACAAAACAAATGAAATGATATCAAAATAAAAACTCCGTAGCATTGCAGCCTTCTAAGAGTCGCCTTTTCATTGTCAGTTAGTTAGTCAGTACAACGCCGTTTTCTGACTTTCTGGACCTGAGTGTGTTAACTCTTCTTTTCAAGTACAGGATTTCCTTCCATAAGTATGAAAACACCAATTTTTAAAAACAAATTTAGATAGTGAAACATGAATAAATCATACCAATACATGATACATGGAAGTGAAGAAATCAGACAGGGCATGTGACCAACATGGGGGGGGGGGGGGTTTTCTTGAAGTACGCCATCTTGGATTCAACTTCAGAAATGGAAAGGTGGTCATGAAAGAGCGAGGAAAAATTGAAAGAAACAGGAAATAACCAATCTTATCAACAATGTGTTATTCGAAAAATCTCCTGTTGGGGGAAATTCCAGTGACCACTCTTGAATCATGGGTATATTATATAAATTATATCTACAGAGCCCCCAAGTGTAAACAATTAGCAACCAAACGGGGGATGTAGAACACAGAGGAACAAATCCCTGCATCCCACCTTTCAAATACTACCTTGGCCAATGATCGTCGAACAAGAACAAACTTGAAAGACATTCTCTGATGACGTCGAAACGCGGTAATCATTTGCGACACACTGAATTTTGACTACAATAAATATTACACTGACGAAATTCTTATCAAGAACAACACAACACACCCAGGTCTCGAAATGAACCGGAGCGGACCAGAACGGCGTTCTTTGTGAGTGTCCCTTCATCAATTTAATTATATCATCATTCACCCTCATCGTTGCGATTGGGCAAATATGGAAGAAAGAAAACGCTTAAGAACAAAAATAAAAAAATTAAAGAAAATTTTAAAAAATATTCAAAATCTCTGCCTCTTGAACACCCACTAAATGTCCAATACCATTCTTGAACAGTCCAACATTAACTTTTCTTGCACACCCAAGCTACAACCTCGCCCATTTTAAGTAATACGCATTCTACAATTAGATTTCTCGGAACCGATTCAAGCAACTTCTCTACAAGAGATAATCAGATACTCGCCACCGAACGTGTTTAGCGAATTAAGTACGTGATATGTAAACCTTGACGTAATTCAGCTGCAGGTAAGGTCGACCTTGAACGATAGAGGCTCACATGTATTTGTTTCTCCGCTTTATTGCTGCTACTTGTTTGGTACGTTTATGCACAAAAAAGTCAGATTTTGCCCAATTCTGAGGGGAAAAGTCCCCCCCCCCTTTTCCCTTTTCTTCGTTTCATCACAAGCTGTGGCTGTTGTCATCGGTCTACGGGGAAATATGGAAATTCTGAAAAGCTGATTTCTTCCTGTTGAAGATGAAATCTGGATTGATTTTAGCTAAATCATGTTCCAGTTTCTTCAAACAACGACAGGTTCCTAAACATGGATCAACAAAAAAGAATCCTCAATGGTACCAAACGCACAAGGAAATCTTATAGTAATGCAGTTGTAAGTCAAGTAATCCTGACGTAAAGAAGAGTTAAATTTAACTGTATTACGTCATAAGACCATGGTACCGACGTCATCAAGACAAAAAAATGTCTGGCTTTAATTACATTGATTGAAAAATGTTACTTGACCTCGAGGACCAGGTGGTCAATTTTTATTGAAGGTTTTCGTTTCGCTTGCTTTGATTTCAATTGTTTTATAATTGATAATAGGTTTCATTTAATAGATATAATGGATAGATTACTCCGCCGAATAGAAGGATAAATACTAGTGATCTTCACTAACGATGGTGATGGTGGTGACAAAAGAAAGAGAAAGTGCAGGAACAAGTAAACAGATACACATACCTACTGCTCCGTGTCCAGGTTTAGCCGCCATTTAACCAAATTATACATTATGTACTGGAAAGCCAGAATTATGTATTTCTGTAGGAACAGTCATAACGCCAGATGGAAGAATGGATGAAGAAGTGAATAATAGAGCACAAACGGCAAACCAAGTGTACTATCAACTCAACAACACATTAATGGGTAAAAATGAAATAAGTGAACAAACCAAGATGATGATTGACAAGACAATCTACATTCCCAAATTGCTGTATGGAACAGAGAGCTTGAAATTATTACCAAAACAGAATAGCAGATTTCAAGCAGCGGAGATGAGATACCTACGAAAAGTAGTAGGGAAGACTAGAAGAGATAGGATTAGAAATACCACCATTAGAGACCAGTTACAGAAAAAAAAAACACTATTGGAAACAATAGAGAGAAAGGCACTGCAATGGTTTGGGGCGACATGAAGGCAGAATGTAGCAGGATTTTTTTACTGAATGCATCCTTTGGGGTAAACTTGGTCTTGTTCTTGCCATAGGCGTAGCTACGGGGCGTGCCGGGTGTGCCTAAGCACACCCTAATGGGCTGCTTTATCAAAGAGAATTAAAGACAGATATTTCAAGAAGAGAGAAAATAAGCGGCAGTTTGTAAGAAGTTGAAAATGTCATTACTTGGTACAAACATGTGCATTATCGCTGATGAAACGGGTGTCTATAGATTTTCGATTTTTTTATGTCATTGGAGGAAGAAGATATTTACTGCATTCTACTCTGTACTGTACCGCCTTTCTTCTATACCTCTCACAAGCTGCACGTGTGAGAGAGAGCTTTCTCCAAGCTTACCCAAGTTAAAACTAAATTAAGAGCAACTCGGAAGCAGGATAGATTGGAAGCCCTGCTCTTGCTATTTGTGGAACAGGAAAAAGCTTAGTCTATTGATGTAAATGAAGTTATTGATGAGTTTAAGAACATTGTACCTTTTGACAGACGTCTCTTCTTATAGATGACGTGTATTTTGATGTATTTATTTGTAACATTTATGAACATTTTATGAGTGTGTAATTTCTATGCAATTTGATTTCTTTCTACTACATATATTCAGAAATTTTCAACACTGTCATTTAGTGAATTTATATTCCTTTACAAACATCAGTGCAGTTAAAGAGCCAAGTGATGGTGTTACAAAATATGCTTATTAACAAGGTACAAGACCTCATTTTTTCTTCCTTGTGCACACCCAAATATAAAGTTCTAGCTACGCCTATGGTTCTTGCCCATATTTGTTGCTATGCAACTTCCACATTGCAAAGAAACGCTTTGGAGATATGTAAGAGGCAAAACATCGTTCCTTTTGTTAGCTCCTTCAATCAACTTTCAAAAATCGCACGGAACCTGTCCTCTAACGTCAACAATCCCTTATAAGATCCATTCTCACTTTTACGAATTAAATTGACGGTGTTTCTTTTTCCGTTCACTGCTTCAGAACACGGCAGGCGGTTGTTCGAAAGGGCTACTGGACGTTTTTGAACATTTTAATAATCCGCAACAATAAGCGGCACAATAAATATTTTTTCAAAAATAGTTCGTAGTATTGCTTCTCTTCAGATACTCGTGAGTGAATCGTATGCATTAGAAGAGTACTGTCTTAACTGGTTTTCAGTTTTCGTATCCAATGAAAATGAGTACAGCACAGAAAAAACTGTCAGGGGCAGAAAATAGGAAAAGGCAGAGAAAACGGGAAAAGGCTACCTTGCGTCAGTCTACTTTCATGAATACTTTTCTGAAACGTTCGAAATCAAGTGAATTATTGAAATAATTGAAACACGGCCTACTTCTAGCGAATCATTTTTGTACACTTTTCCCGAACAGCATCATAGTGAAAAATTTCTTACGATTCGAGTTTCGAAACTAGAGATACTGACACTTGAATTTTGTATAACATTAGTTATGTCAGGTTTAGTGTTGTTTTTGTGTTTGTTTCTCTCTTGGCTTTTTCATTTGAAATCGCAATAAAATATTGCTGCAAGAATTGGACATTTCTTGGTAAAACTATGTATAGTATAAGGTTAAGTTAACCTGGCGGACGAAAGTTAAGTTATTAAGAGACAATGAGAACACGTAACATTTCGCCCCTGAAAAAAAAGTTAACCAAATCGTACGTTTTGGGTGAGTATTTGAATGAAGTAGTCGTACCTAATTCTATAGTTTCACCAATTTCTCATACTTCCGGTCGTCTTAATGATTCTAAAAGCAAGAAAAAAATTCTCGTTTATCGTCCCCCAAAGAAAATCAAATATTAGGATTAGACATGTAATTATACTGTTCGTAACCCTGAAATTCCAGATTTCTTCTTTGTGGCTTCTAGTTTTTTTCTTTGTTTGTATGTATAATTAGGACCAAAAATCTTAATTTTCAGGGTTAACACGGTAGCTAATGGGGGAAGATGTTTGCAAAAAAATGTTATGAATATCTTTAAATTTTCTTCTCAGGGGCAACAGGTTACGTGCTTTGCTTTTTCTCAATAACTTAAAGTTTAATAAATGATATTGTATTCGCATTTTGTATTTTGTTTAACCACACGCAAATGATCTGTGATAATAAGTGTTAGTGAGAAAAATCGAGACGCGAGACCTTGACTTGGAATTTAGCATTTAAATGTCTGATTTCTGCGCAGTTTTCTGAAGCTAGGACCATTCCCTTATTGGTGGAGTGATTCAGATCTGCAGCGACAGCTGTTCTTGACCCAACAGTAAAATCAATCATTAGACCATTTTTGTGCATACCAATTTCGACAGCCAGGGTAGAGAGAAGTTTCTCGAACTTGACTTTGGTGAAATCAAAAATAAGAACCACCATGACACAAGATCGACTCGAGGAATTACTGATGATGTTTGTTGAACAAAACTTGTGCACAAATGTTGATATTTGGCATTGCATTGATAGATTCAGATCGTACGGCCCTCGTAGGCTTCTTTTGTAAACTCAACTATTAACCTTGGTATTTTTAACATGCACAAACATTTCAGTACAAATAGAGGAAATTAAATAAACCTTACGGCATCATCGCCACAAGAGAAAGGTAGATTTCGTCTGCTTAGAGTGTAAGGTGGATGGTAATATTTTGGAAAGGGGGACAGAAATCAATGATCGATCATAAGTTAACTTTTGTCTTTCGGAACACATATTGAAAAAATATTGTATGTAATACCTCGTATCATGTACTAGGTTATATTATAGCAAATACAAAAGACATTAACAATATAGAGTCATTAATTATATTATTTAATTATTAAATATTAATAATTAAATGTTAATAGTTTCGTTAGAAGCATATAGAAATATGCCTGTATAATATGGGATCCTTTTTACTAGTGCTGTATATTCCAAAAAGTTCTTACGTTAATTGTACTGTATTATTAAACATAAAAAATCGTCATACAGATACTACATATAAAATTGCTAGAAATAAAAATAGTGTAGGGGAGTGGGCGCCGTTTTGCTTATCGTACCCCTTGTTCACGAATCCTGAAATCGCTATTGTTTATGGCTGTACGCAACGGTACGCCGTATGGTATCTTTTTATAGGTGATCCTTCATCAACATTCCACAATGTTTTGAGTAGTTTTTATATGATAGACACAAGAACAAACCAACCTGTAAGAGCTACCATGGCGCTGCGCTTTAATATATTAATTCATATGTTCAGGAGAATGTAATTTTTGAAAACTTATGACTTTCTACATAATCTTAAAGGTTTACTAAGAACGTTTTTATTATCAATTTACACGAGAAACTTTTACCTTTGGTGAAAATAAAGTTTGAATAGCCATTCTGTCGCGTTCCATTGTAAAGCTTACTTACCAATTTATGAACGAAGGTGTTAAAACTGGAAGCCTTCTTTGTCCACACATTTTTGACACCTCTTGATAAAGTTAGCCATAACTCGCTGCAGTTCCCGTTGATTAGTGTTGGTTATTTCTTCGCGGATATTACGTTTCAGTTCTTCCAGGGTGTGTGGATTTGATTTGTATACATCATTTTTTAATCTACTCCAGAGATAAAAATCGCATGGAACCTTTACACCCGGGAATCTTGTTTCAAATCGCCTTTGAACTTCACGTGCCGATTGAGTTAACATATATGAATCATAAATAAATACACGCTGTGCGGTAGAAAATGTTTTCTGAGCTGTAACACACTTTGCGGTTGAATACTCTAGAAAAAACACAATATGCAACAAGCACCCTATCACTTCACAGTCGCCAGACTAATAAACAATCCACGCAACACAAAACAAGGACCCTTATCGCTTCAGAGTTTCGTGTCTACTTTCAGGACCCCGTAAAAACCGGTTTCTAGCCCCCTTCGCCAGCTTACGTTAGTGGATGTCTTAATAAAGATGAATAAAAAATGTGTGTGCATCGAAGGAGGCTAGTTTGAACACCTACTCTTATAAATTTGGTAAGTAAATCACTTTTTAAAATAATTACGAAAACAGTTGTGCTTGCTTCATCGACACTCTACGATGCCGACAAACTGCCGCGAGTGCCTCGCTTGCCGATAGCGCAAACACCGACGCGGCGGTCTACACTTCAATGGATCGCTCTTTTTATAAAACAGAGCCATGTCGAAAAGTGTGATATCATGTAAAAAATAAAAGGGAGAGAGAGTCACTTATTAATAACAACCATAAAAATATACAAGTACACTCGCGCTTAAATATTATGTATTATTCTTTAACTGACTCACAATAAATCACATATATTGTGAAAATTACAACTGATGTAAACAAATACTGTGCAAGCATTAAGTAAGTTTTTCTTTAGTTTCATATCTTTCTGTTGTTAACTATCATCTATTTAAAAATCCTAGTTTAACAGCACTGATTGTTCATCTATCATGTTTATGCATAATTTCTGAGCTTAAGATGAAATTAAACAATTTAATATAATCTCGGCATGTTCAGCATCAAATTCTCCCTGTATTTAAATGGGAGAACATTTGCCCATCGACACAACGATCGTGCTGCTACCTACATTTAGCTTTCGTTAGCCAGTCCTATTGAAACATTTTCGGTTACGTTGATCTGTGGTGTGCAGATCTAAATTTTAGACTCTCTCACAGAAAGAAAACAAACGTAGCGAACGAAAAATAGGTTGGCAACGGAAAACAAAAGTGTTGCGAAATACTTTTCAGACATTTTTGCAGATGATGTTATAGTGTGTTCAATTACATTGTTATCGCTAACTGTAACAAACTAGAACTACTTGGGTGTGAATTGCTCATCAAGGTTGCTCATTCTTCAATGGAAACTTACAATATGCTTCAACGGAACATTTTGCGAGATTGAGAAAGCGGAACTTAGCGTTCATGTGGTACACCCCCTTGATAGCAACGCCACTTAACGGCAATTTTAAAGACTCTAAGATCCGGTTGCCACTCGGCTTTCCGTATATGGGTCTTATGCGTCTCGTTATTGAATGACTCAATACCCCATGCAGTGCGTAAGCGACCTCTACTGGTGTCTCAGAGCAATAATTGTCACATAAAAGAATGCACTAATTGTTCTGATATCGGACAAGTAACGTCCGAATCATTGCGTTGAAATACTTGCTAGTTTATTATTATGATATGACAACGTAACAGAGAACATTATGAAATGAAGCAGGACTAGATAGTGTTCTTATCATTCAAAACCGGTAGAAAAGAGCAACCTTTCTTCCAAAACTTGATGAAGCAATAAAAACTCATGTTACTGAAATATTTCTAAAGACACACAGAAAAGAAATGTTTGTTTGCGCCGTGTGTGTGGCGCTGATGTCGGTCAAGCATGTAAATGAACCGTGTTGTATATAATACTTGAGTAAATGGAAAGCTGTTTGTAGTAATGGATGGTGTTTTGCTATAAATATTAAACTTGTTAAATGTTCAGTGGAAGTTTACGTTGATGCATTGTTTTTTAATGCATAATTATGTGGTGCATGCCTTTTAAAGTCAACTCGACAACTTTATAATTTGTTTGTGCTTGGATACACAACAGTTTGAATTCACAAAACACCTATACTTGGTAAATTTGATCATTTTTTTTTGTTAACTCTAAACAAATGTGCACGATTATCAAAAACAATTTGATTGGTGAACAATCAATTATTTTTCGCTCATTTAAACAAATATTTGGTTACAGCGAACAACCGTATTTTTGGATATTCCAAACAAACTTTATTTTCTCTGTACACACGCATGACTTTATTTCGTAGACAAATGAGCTTCTGAATCTGGACTCACCGTCAGGAAAATCCTCCGTGGTTGTTTATGCTATTTTGTCCATATGTCTTTGTCCCATCATCTGTTCATCTTATCACCATTCATCCCCATATCGTTGCGATGGGGATGAATGATGAGAGGTTTATACAGGTTGGTAGGTTTTAACATGTTCACATTAAAGCATTTCATAGTACAACGGGAGAGGGGGGCATGGCCCATTGGCCCCCTTCGGTACAGGCCTAGTTGAAATCCTCCCACCATTTCATTTCTAATGAATTCTTCCTTCCTCCCAAAGCCATGATCACTTAGGAAATCCCATTCATGCTCTCGATGGGGAAAACTGGAGAGGAAACAGAGATGTGGAGGAAACATCTCGTATAGTTCCCGCGTAACTGCGCTTACGTTTACGGTCCATCATCCATTCAAGAGAACAAAAGTATAGTAATCAAATGTGTAAATCACTGAACACAATATCGGAAGGGTTGATGAGGAAAACCCAGATACTTGCGTCAATATGCCCAATCCCTACCAAGAAAACATCAGTCTCATCTCGTGGATGATGCACGATTTTGGATATCCCGGAGATTAACACCTTTTCTTATTGTGGCTAATTAAGGTGACATGCGTGGTTCAAATGCCTGAATGGACTCCCCCGCGCTTATGCTTACTTATTATTGTCTCTTTTTCGGGCGATTACCCGTTGGAAAAGACAAGAAACAGACAAGGAAACAAGTGTTTTCTTCTGTGACGCAGTAAGGGTTGAAAATGGAAAGTTGTATTGGGGAGGGGCAGTTGAACAAGCGAATTCATTTTGCTTTCTTCCTCTAATATTGGGAAATATTACGTTTTTGTTTTTTATTTTGTTTATGTTTCTTTTCTGCCACCTTTGGCTAATTTCGGCGTTGAGATAATGGTGAAAATATGAGACCGATGAAAGACGAACACATATGGAACGCCAAGAGAATTATCCTGACTGTGAGTCACAAGACGACAGAAAAAAATGTAGTCCAAGTTGTACAGTGGGATCTATGAGCATTACCGTGCAAATTGTCGATTACTATTTTCATTAATTTTTCTCTTACATCCTAATGTGTTTTTAAGCAATGGAGTTTTATGTATGCTGGTGCAGAAGTTAGCAACAGATTCTTTTAATTCTTAAAGCTCTTATTGGGTCAAATAAAGTGCACGAACATGGTGATGGACAATTTGCACGATAATACTCATGAATCCCACTGTACACACAGAAAAATGTTTGATTGAAGAACCAAAAACTTCTTTAAATAACTGACAAAAAAACGATTGCTCACCAGAACCGAATTCTTCCATCGGATTAAAAATTATACATATACACTCGAGTTTGGACTCCAATTAAAAATTAGCCAGTAGACCTACATAAAAACGAGTTACATCAAAATTTAGCTTATTCAATTCTGCGTTAATCTATGGTAATTTTACTTCAAGTATGCCTTCGATTTTTTTATGGTCGTGAGAACAAAAAGTGCCGTTTCTTGTGTGTCTTTCAAACTACCGTTTCTTTTAATTCTAGGAATAAATAACTTATGGTGATGAAATTCAAATACGGGGCAGGTATAAATACAATTATTAATTTTTAGATTTTTTTAAGCGTCCAAAAAAAGTGTTCTTATCAATTTGGTGATACACCTTTTACTTAGTATTTGGGAGTCCTACAAATACGATCTAGGTCTTGTTTTGAAACTTCTTGCAGCTCTTTTTAAAATTCACATTGCGAAACCGATTTTATACAGATTGTTTTTTTATCTTTTGCATTATTTGTTTTTAATTCACTATACCCACAACCAGGCTAACCAGGAGTGGACGCATCGCTCAAAGTGTGATCCCGGGACCTCTTGTGGACGTCGATATTATCTGAGAAACCCTCCTTACATGTTATAACGTCCTTCGTTTCCTCCAACGTCCCTAAGAAAATCGGTAGCCAAAAATCTTGAGGTGTAGTACACATGGGCAAAGGAGTTCTTTGTAGCTATCAGTGGTGGTTGATACATGTTAAGATGTTGGACTTTTAACCACTGTTTTTCACTTTCGATTCGTACCTACCGCTGCAGGAGAATCAAACGTAAACTATCAAGTTCATTACTTCAAGTTCCAACCTCAAACTTTTCAGACAGGGTGGTGCCTGAGGAGCTAAGGCAAAGATAATCCTCCCTGGCACTTCTCATCCAAAGATAGGTCTTATCCAGCCAGACCACTTGATTTTGTGGAGTATTGGCCAACGATAAACAACCCCCTAAGCACCCTGTTTTAATTGATTGATTTGCTTTATCTTACTTCGCTTCTTGTGTCACTTTTGGCTAATTTGAAAAGATGGGGCTGAGTGATAATATGATGAAATTGATGAGTGGACGCTCACAAACATCCATGCCCAGGCCAGGATTCGAACCTGGGACCCCTGGCGTCATAGCGCGATGTGCTAACCACTCCGCCACTGGGGCAGCCAAAAAAATCCCCGTTTATATCACATTACAATATAATATAATACATACATAAGTATGTCGACGCCTTCCATAAACGCATCCTGTGTTCGGGGACTACTTTCAATTTAATGACTACTAGTATAGTCGACGCGCTAGCTACTTTAATGACCGGCTGGATTTGAAGTCCACGGAACACGCCCACCAGCTGCAACAATCACATTCAACGCACAGTGTTGCCACACATCTACTCTACGCCACCTTGTCCCTCTACGCACAACCATCTTCCCACGGTCTCCGCATTGAAGTTGCTAAGTACGGCAACAGCGTATCCGCAGTCATGTGACTGAGACTCCACGTGGAGTAGACGAGCAGAATGACAGCTACGCCCATTGGCTGAAGGTTCAGTGTGATCGGACGAAAACAACTCGCCTGCTGTTGAACCCAATGCACGTTCGTGGCGGCGGCTTGCTTCAGTTCTTGGACGTTATCGAAGTAAACGCCTTGACTATAGACACCCACACAGAACCCAAAACGTGTCAATTGACTCCAATAATATATTAATGTGCATGAACCGCAAATGATGCACTTTTTGGTGTGTCAAAATACACGCAGAAATGCATAAAAGGATACTTTTATCAGATTCTGTTCCGTGTGATGCTCTAAAATGCATTAATTTGGGGAAGATCAAACAAGATAATTTCAAAGACAACACAATTTAACTTTTAATGCATCAATTGACACAGCCAAATGTGTAATTTTGTTATCTTTGAAATGATGTCGTTTGATCTTCCCAATTGATGCATTTTTTAGTGCCTCACACGGAAGAGTATCTGATAAAAGTATCCTTTTATGCATATCTGTGCGTATTTTGACACACCAGAAGGTGCGTCATTTGCAGTTTATGCACGTTAATGTGTTATTGGAGTGTGTCAGTTGACACGGTTTGGGCATCGAGATGGAGGGTCCAAACTGTACGTCGACCCCGTCCCTGAAAATTTTAATTTAAAGTTGGAAAAAGTCACAAAGCAGTTCAGTTGGTTGGTATTCAACAGAATAACGAAGTAAAAATGAGTGTAAAAAACATGAATCAGGTTATGCTTTCATATTCTACCATTTACACCAAAGAATAAATGGTTTCACAGTTTTCAAAATTCCAAAAAATAGAGATTTATATGGGTTATATTTATATGTAGTATTATATGGGTGTGAAACTTGGTCTCTTACATTGAAAGAGGAACATAAATTGAGAGTATATGTAAATAAGATCCTTAGGAAAATATTTGGACCTAAAAGGGATGAGGAGACAGGTGAGTGGAGAAGGTTACGTAATTTAGAACTACATAATTTGTATTTATGTCCAGATATTATTAGAATAATTAAATCAAGAAGACATAGGTGGGCAGGCCATGTGGCACGAATGGGAGAGGAAAGAGGAGTTTACAGGATTCTTGTTGGGAAACCTGATGGTAAGAGACCTGTAGGAAGGCCAAGACGAAGATGGAGGGACAACGTAGAGATGGACATAAGGGAAATCGGTAGGGATGGAAAAGAGTATATAGAACTTGCTCAAGATAGGGAAAGATGGAAGGCCTGTGTTGCTGCAGCCATGAACCTTCGGGTTTAAGAAGGCTAGGGAGTTAGTTAGTTAGTTAGAGATTTATATGGGAGGTTACACAAATGAGCCCTATGACTAAAATTTCTTCCTAACTTTTAAAGCTTTTTCTTGAACGTGTGTAAAAGTGAATGAATATTCTAACAGTGAATTTCAGTATACTAAAAGTATTTAATGTAAAAATAATAAAAAAAAGTTATGCTGGCTATTCACTCGTCTGGTAGGTTGAGTAAAACGTCTCCCAAACTATATAATAAATAAAAATATTAAATAGGTTTATTTTATATTAGTTAATTGTTATTTTATAAAAATAATTACAAGCGTGATAATAATAATAATAATTATTATTATTATTTCTACTATATAAGTTACCCCCTCCCCTTACAAAAATTTCTGGCGACCCCCATGCTCCGATGGCAGAGACAAAACCAGTCTCTGAAACAAGAAAAATTATGGTAACAAGTCCGTGCACATGTCCCTCCATTAAACAGGACAGGGGAGGGTGGACGTTGTGTGCTGGTTCTTCTTCACCCTAGGCAGACACGTAGACAGGGGGAGGGCTAAGGAGGCTGATAATAACTTATGTAATATTTATTATTGTAAAATTACAATTATAACCGTGGTAATAATTATTATTGACATTATTATTTATATTAATCAAGTTTTATTAGTGGCCTGCTCCCTCTACAAATACAGGTGATGATAAGGGATAACCACCGCCCCCCCCCGAAATATAAATCCTGGCTACGGGCCTGACTTTAGGTGTTTTCATGGCATGTCGCTGGATGACGCCGTGACCTAGAGAAGGTCAGTTGGGAAGAGGGCACGTGCTGTGGGTTAGGCATGAAGAGGAATCTCGGGGTAAGGGGCTTGCAGACTGAAGTGAAAGCAACACGAGCGACAACCCAAGCGACACGGAAAGACATTCACTGGGCATGCGCTGCCAACAGACAGAGACGACACGATGTACGATATAGAGACCCGCTCAGAGCAACACGTGTAGATTGTTGTGTCGCTTCGGTTCGAAAGGTTGCCTTTATTTCTGAGGGTTCGCTTGCAAGTGACACATGTCGCTTCGGTCTGAAAGCTCTGTATCAGTTCAATTCACGGCACCCAAGGCAATGAAAAAAAAAAAACAACATAATTATCCTCCAAAGAGCAATGCTGTGCGTCCAATAAATTGGGTGGGTTTGGATGTTGGTAAGTGTTCGCTACACCGGGCATTCCGCATATTATACGTTGCATGAAACTGTTGTGGTAGACAATGTGAAAGGGATTTTTCCCGTGCGAGCTATTTTTATCTTCCCGCATGTTCCAAACAAACGGACGCATGCTTTCTCTCGCACCTTTACGCAGCTGATTTACACTGCCAAGGCCGAACCGGCGAAGCGGAACAAGTTATCGTGACGTAGATCTACGTCACAAGTGTGTCACTGAAGTTGAGCCCGAGAGTCCAATAACCTCTCCGCAAACGTTCCCTTGCAGTGTTGTCAGCTGCGGTGATATTTATCTAAAATATCTTGCGTTTTGTTGTGTAATTTCGTACAGTTACGGTCTTGTAAAACACCAGATTGAAAATTGAACCTAGCATAACATGAAGACGCGACGTTAAATATCCGAACGGGGCAAGAAACAAAACAAAAAGACAACCACTAAGGGAGATTTCAGACAGAAGCGACACGTTCTTATGAAAGAGCCAATCACTGCGACGGTTCACACCGTAGAGGCATGACAGGCCACGCAAGCCTGCGTTCGATTGGTGAAATTCTGAGGCGGCATGTGTCGCTTCGGTGTGAAATATTCCTTAAACTTCAGCGCATAAACGAAATTTATCCTGATAGTATGCAATCACGCAGCACAATTAGCATCCGTGGATTTACTTTACAATTATTACAAACAAAATCTATGACTTATCGATAAATTATCATGTAGATATTCGGTTGGTATGTCTTCATGGACGTCCGCAGGATATTTTCCAGAGAGAGGCAAGCAAGGTATATTTTTGGGGGGGCGAGGTATATTTCCCTAATAATAGTGTTGCCCCTTCAAAAACTTAGTTTGAAGTTATGTTCCTGCAACACCCTTACAACAACTAACATATACGCGTATTCTGTGACTGAAATTAAATTATTTGTGTAAAATATTTATACTTTCAAGTTGACATTCATTTTCCGGGGGGGGTGGCCACCCCCTTGCCACCTCCTCTTCCGGACGCCCTCCTTTCTAGATTAGGAATTGCAAGAGATTAAATATGTGGAAATTGTCACATGTGTTTGTTAAACTTGTCACAATTCATAAAACATACAACCTACGAAATGAATAACAGAGCTTTTTAATTGCAGATTTGTAAACATGTTCTTCTCTAAACCCAGATGTTGAGTTGTTTCACTTTAGTAACAAATAGTTCAGAAAATGAACTTGTAACGGGATTTCATATTATCACCCCTTCCTCTATTTGTAAAATTATTATTAGTTTAGCAACAGCAGTAATAGTGGTAATAGTATATTTCTGTTGTTTTTTTTTCACTGAAGACAAAACGGTTTTAAATAAAATAGCCCCGGATGTGATTCTCGATTTTATTATTGAAAATCAAAGTAAATTTAGGAAATGAAAAGGCCACGTGCCGCGTATTTACCATCCGGTGGTAAGGATGGGTAGTTTCCTTTTCAAAAAGGACAACAACACAACAGGTTATGGCGTCACTTCCGCTCCAGTTAGGAGACCGTCCAACTGTCATCAAACCGAAGAGGCTTAAGTTTAAAATATGCAATGTGATGTTTGGATGCATATGTAAGTTAACTACTAGGCTATTTGCACCCGAGGACATTCGAGAAGCAAAGAACAAGTATACTTTAAAAAAAAATGGTTCATACGTGACGAAATTAAACGATCAAAAGGCAAATAAAACACTATAAGTACAAATTCCTTAAATAAACAAAAAAGGACAAACTGCTTAAATTTGAGAAGCATCACAATTGGAAATATGTACAATACAAGAACCAGAAAAACAGATTCAGCTAACTCGAAAAATAATACGTAGGTATTTGCATAAATGGACAGAGCTTCATATTGCGTTTACAGTTCAGCTATTTCCACTGTCATTGAGTTATACATATTCAGATAATGTAAATAAAAAAGATCAGACAAGTTCCACGTGTTATTTTCCGATTTCCAAATATTGAGGTTCTTGTATGGCAAAAGATTCTCGTAACTTTCTTTCATACATTTGTTAAATTGGAATGGTCCAATGTAACAAAATATGAATGTATTTCAGTGTATTAGTTGTCCGAAATGTACAAGAACTCTCTTCAGTTAAGAAATAAAGAGAGGTAGATGAAAATTGGAAGATATAAGAAAAAATAGAGGAAGAAATTAAAAAGGTAAAGAAACATGGGAACAAAGAAAGAAAACAAGATAGAGAAACAGAGGAAGAAATAGAAAGA
This sequence comes from Lepisma saccharinum, assembly GCF_977018435.1. NCBI lineage: Eukaryota > Metazoa > Arthropoda > Insecta > Zygentoma > Lepismatidae > Lepisma > Lepisma saccharinum. Next base: position 17,728,972 of record NC_139229.1, read on the forward strand.
AAAGTAGAAAAACATAGAAAGGAATAAGGAAAGAAAGGCAGAGAATTTTGGGAAGAAATGAATAAAGAATGGTGGAGAAACATGTGACGAAACAAATGAATGAAATATGATATGTAAGAAGAAAGAAAGACGAAACGGAAAGAAATAAGAAAGATAAAGAGACACGGAAAGAAATGAAGAAAATTGAAAAATGGATAGAGTGAGAAAGAGAAGGAAACAAAAATAGAGAAACATGAGAAGATATAAAGGTAGAGAAACATGTGAAGAAATAAAGAGGAAAAGGTAGGAAATCATGGGCAGAAATAAAGAAGGATAGAGAAAATGGAAAGAAAGAAAAGAAACATGGAAAGGAATAAAGAAAAAAGGATGGAGAAACAGTGGAAGGAAAAGAAGGAAAGGTAGAGGAACATAGGAAAAATAAAGAAACGTAGAGAAGTATGGGAAGATATAAAGAGAAACATGGGAAGAAATAATGATATAAAAAGAGAAAAGTAGAGATATGGGAAGAAATGAAGAAAGAGAAACGTGTGAAGAAACAAATAGAGAAAGGAAGAGAAGTATGGGAAGAAATAAAGAAAGAAAGGTAGAGAAGTATGGAAAGATATGAAGAAAGAGAAACGTGTGAAGAAATAGAGAGAGAGAAAGGGAGAGAAGTGGGAAGAAATAAAGAGAGAAAGGGAGAGTAGTATGTGGAGAAATAAATAAAGAAAAGTAGAGAAGTACCGAAAGAAATGAAGAAAGAGAAACATGTGAAGAGATAAAGAGAAAAAGGGAGAGAAGTATAGGAAGAAATTAAGAAAGAAAAACGTGTGAAGAAATAAAGGGAGAAAGGGTGAGAAATAAAGAGAGAAAGGAAGTGAAGTATGGGAAGAAATGAAGAAAGAGAAACGTGTGAAGAAATAAAGAGAGAAAGGGAGATAAGTATGGGAAGAAATAAAAAAAATAGAGAAGTATGGAAAGCTATGAAGATAGAGAAACGTATGAAGAGATAGAGAAAGAGAGAGAAGTATGGAAAGATATGAAGAAAGAGAAACATGTGAAGACATAAAGAGAGAAAGGGAGAGAAGTGTGGGAAGAAATGAAAAAGAGAAACGTGTGAAGAAATAGATAGAGAAAGGGAGAAATATGGGAAGAAATAAAGAAAGTAACGCAGAGAAGTATGGAAAGATATGAAGAAAGAAAAACGTGAAGACATAAAGAGAGAAAGGGAGAGAAGTATGAGAAGAAATTACTAAAGAGAAACGTGTGAAGAAATAAAGAGAGAAGGAGAGAGAAGAATGGAAATAAATAAAGAGAACTTGGAAAAAACAAAATGGATAGAGAAACAGACGAAGTAATGGATATCGAAATGTAAATATCGAGGGATATCGGGAAGGCCCCCACTGAGACTCAGCAAATGGTTGTCATACGTCTTCAGCAGCTTAAGTGGCAAACAAAAGCGAAAGTAAGAGGGGAATACGAAGAGGGAAACACTAAAGTCGGCCTGAACTTGTCACTCACGCATATTCATGTGTGAAAATCCACTTTCGCACGTGTGGAAAGAACCGGGACTTCACCGACGAAAAGAAGGTAGCAACACTGCCAAGAAGGTCACTCGCTAATTTTTCCCAGCCTCTAATTTTATACAAGTGATCGGCGCGGGAAAAACCAAACTATTCGTCCCTCCAGCTTGAAACATCTCAGGAATGTTGTCCCTTGCTATTTTCAGAGATGCTGGAACCTGGAAGTACCAGAAAGAATGGTACAAAAACTGCCGCTACTTTTGGGAGTTGCTGTGGGTGTCATACTTGTGACGTTCGTGTTCAACTGCCTTGTAATTTTAAGCTGGGCGTTCTTCGGTGTATGTTATTGTTGTTGTATGAAATTAAGATGAATGCGTCATCTACAAATTGGTACGTAAGGGGATGACGAAGCAGGAAATCTCATGATTTGTTTAATTGTGCTGTTCCAGTGGCGATATTTTGAACCGATTTCGATTTTTGCGGTTATCGTAATATCATCCGTGGGTATTGGCAATATGTCAGCGAGAGGTAAGCAATACTTTTCTTCTTCCCCAAACCTGTATTTTAACGGTTTGTTTTACCTTCAGGCTTGCTTTGCCTTACCTTGGCTCGACCTGTTATGTATTTACGTTACTTCCTGAGGCAAAATTGCTTTCATTACACAATCAAAAACTAACAAAAACGGTTCGATCGAACCAAAATAAATTGAATAACTACCATTCAAGGATATTGGCAAAACTCAGTTCTTTCTTGATTGATAGCAAAGACTTAGAGTTTAAGAACATATTGCAAAAGAAATAACCCTTACATAAAAATTGACATGTTCCTATTTAATTAAATCAATTGAATACCTTATCTGAAACATAAAACAAAATAGTTCGTAAGCTGGCCTAAACCAGCAGTACAAGTTCAAATGTATTCAAGCTTGACACTTGCATACATGATTGGATCTCTTAATTCCCTCCCTTTCTTGTTTATAAAAAATAACCGCACAAAAAGATACTGAACTTTATCAGAACGTATAACAAACTACTAAATTATTCTTGGAATTCTGAAAACTGTTTTGCTTCATTTTTCCACGGTCACTGTCCCTTTAATCTCAGCTTAAAGAAAAACAAGATACCTTGACAGTGTCAAATCTACAACTCCTCGAACCGCCCCCCCCCCCCCCCCCAAACGGAATGCCAACCCTACAGCACAACCGGGTGATTCGAAAACAGACCAGTAAACTGGAATTTTCCACCCTTAACGGTTTGGAGGATTAAAAGATTTGAAAATGATCTGCCTTCTGCAAGCTGGTTTCTACAGGGTGTATCCGAAGTCCCTTACCACCCCTTGTAAAATCCGCAGTGATGTATTTTCATTGAATTTGATATGAGCGATACAAAATAGGCCTAGGGGGAAACCTTTTGGAGTATGTCACGGGGACGGCCGCCTTCTTGGTTCCGACATCTTGAATTCAACTTTTTTATTTAAAATGTGTGTCACATGTTGCAGTGGCACAGTTATTAACCAAATTCGAGGAGACGGCACGGTCTTGGACAGACCGCGTAGTGGACGACCGCGGACAGTCACGGATGAAGCACAAGCTACTGCAGTGTTGGCCTCCTTCTCGACGTCACCGCAGCGAAGCACACGTCGTATAGCAATGCAATGTGCTATGAGTCATAGTTGAGTGTACAGGATGCTACAGAGGCACAAGTGGCATCCGTATAAGGTGCAAATGCAGCAACACCTCTCCGAGGACGATCCAGATCGCCGCGTGCAGTTTTGCGAGTGGGCCATCGCGTAATTACGGCAAATCCAAACGTCGATATGCAGATACTCCATTCCGATGAAGCGAACTTCTACGTAAATGGGGAGGTGAAAAGGCAAAACATGCGCTATTGGTCGCATGACAACCCCGCATTGACAGATCCCACCAAAATGACCGGTGCAGGCAAAATTATGGTGTCGGCAGGCAAATGGGGAACGCGGATAATCGGTATTTTTTTCATTCAAGGAAATACCTGGGTATGCTACAGGAACAGATACTGCCAGCTCTGATGTCGGAAGATGGTACATTTCCCAGGTTTTTTCAACAAGATGGTGCGCCTCCCCATTATGGCATCCAGGTGCGTCAGTACCTGAATGAACCTGGGGCATGGATTGGTCGACGTGGTCCAGATGAATGGCCTGACCGATCACCAGACCTAACTCCAATGGACTTCTACCTTTGGGGACGTCTGGAACAACGTACTAGTTGGGCTGAAAAGTTCGTAGGCTAACATAGTAAAAAATATTTTTTTCACAAAATTCGATTTTATTATTCAATATAGTTGCCTTCGAGGGCGATACAACGATTATAGCGGTCATACAATTTTTCGATGCCGTTTTTATAGTACGATTTCTCTTTAGCCTCAAAATAGGCCTCAGCTTCGGCGATTACCTCTTCATAAGTGCTAAGTTTCTTTCCAGCGAGCATTCTTTTAAGGTCTGCAAACAGGAAAAAGTCACTGGGTGCCAGATCTGGAGAATATGGTGGATGGGGAAGCAATTCGTAGTCTAATTCATATAATTTTGCCATCGTTTTCATTGATTTGTGACACGGTGCATTGTCTTGATGAAACAGCACTTTTTTCTTCTTCAAATGGGGCCGTTTTTTCGTGATTTCATCCTTTAAACGCTCCAACAACGCTATGTAATAATCGCTGTTGATGGTCTGGCCCTTTTTGAGGTAATCGATGAATATAATACCATGCGCATCCCAGAATACTGATGCCATAACCTTGCCAGCCGACTGTTGCGTCTTTCCACGCTTTGGATTCGGTTCATCACGTGCAGTCCACTCGGCTGACTGTCGATTGGACTCTGGAGTGTAGTTATGGAGCCATGTTTCATCCATTGTAATATATCGACGGAAAAATTCGTGTTTATTACGGTTGAATATCGCTAAACATTGCTCCGAATCATCAAAACGTTGTTGCTTTTGATCGATTGTGAGCACGCGCGGCACCCATTTTGCACACAGCTTTCGCATGTTCAAATATTCATGCACAATATGTCCAACACGTTCCTTTGATATTTTTAAAGTCTCAGCTATCTCGATCAACTTCACTTTACGATCATTTAAAATTATTTTGTGGACTTTTTTGATGTTTTCGTCGGTAACAGCCTCTTTGGGGCGTCCACTGCGTGCATCGTCTTCGATGCTCATTTCGCCTCGTTTAAATTTAGCAAACCACTTCTCAACGGTTGATTTTCCTGGTGCAGAGTCCGAATAATGTTTATCAAGCCAAGCCTTGGCTTCAACAGTATTTTTTTCGCCAAAAAGCAATGCTTTATTAACACACGAAATTATTTTTTATCCATTTTTTCACAATAACAAAAGCTGCTTCACTCAAAATGCTATATCTCACGAACTAATTATCCGGCAGCTATGAAATTTATACACGTATCTTTTGAAGGTTAGTACTAAGTAAAAATCACAAGGATTTAATTCTAGTAACGCCATCTATGAGTCAGCTTACGAACTTTTCAGCCCACCCAATATCATGGCTGCCTTTGAGCAAATTTGACCAGATACCTTGCTCGGTGTCCACAGATATTCGGAGTAACGTCTGCACACGTGCATTGCCCAGCACGGAGAACATGTGGAGCACATTCTGTAACAGGTAAAAAATCACTTTCAGTTGCTAACTTTTTACCAAATGAAGTTACATGAAATCTGATTTCAGATTTGACATCCTGACGAAATTCTAACCTATTGTCATGTATCACATGACCCACTTACCATTTTAAATAAAAGAGTTGAATTCAAGATGGCGGAACCAAGATGGCGGACGTCCCCGTGACATACTCCAAAAGGTGTCACCCTAGGCCCATTTTGTATCGCCCATATCAAATTCCATGAAAATACATCACTGCGGATTTTGCAAGGGGTGGTAAGGGACTTCGGATACACCCTGTACAGTCATGTAACACGTTAAATTGGAAACTGCATAAACTGTTACTGTCATTAAATAATAAAAATAATGTTCAATCTGTATCAAAAGTAATAAAAAAAAGAATCATATAGTGATTCCTACCAATACTATCTGAATTTGAAAGTTAACGTTCTTCCGACAAAATTGGCTTGTTACATAAGGCGGCACTTCATAGAAGATAAAAACGTTTTCAGGTTTCGCTTTTCAAAAAATAGTTTCCAGTTTCTAAAAATAGTGTTTTCTTGATCAGAAGTGCCAATTCCCCCAGGCCAATGGCGCGTTCCCCCAGATCATATCATAACACTTATAATAATAAAATATTTCATTACGACAGAGTGTCTACTACAAATTCTTGCTGAAAGCCACTTTCTTATCATTACTACCTTTTCTTCATCTAAAGTATTAAATAAGGTGCTAGTGTATCAGCGTCCCGCACCGTGGCAGTGCGGTCCAAGGCGTAAGCTTCGGGGTCCGGCCACGGGACGAGAACAGTCGAGTCTCCTAGGGGAAGTGTAATAAGTTTACTCCATAGATTTTGGCCTGTGCATGGGACCGGTGGCCAGCCACCATCGAGAGAAAATTGGGGAGCTACGAATGAGTAGCGTAACCCGGTCATGAAAACCTACAACAACGACTGCGGGTTCGTCGTGCTGACCACACGTCACACCTTCTGGTTAGGCCCTTACGGGATGTTACGCCACCGAATAATATACAGTAAACACTCATTAATCCGGACCCCGATAAGCCGGACTTCCGGACAGGCAAAAGGCCAAAAAAAACAAAAAAAAAACAAAAAAAAAAAAAACGAATGCAAAGTTTTAAATGTGGCTAGAAGTCAACAAGAGAACTTCCCAAAGAAAAGGCAGTCAACCACTGATGAAATTCTCTGTTTCCCGCAGACTTTGTACTGTACTGTATAGTGTATTTAGGCCTATGCCCTTTAAATGCACCGTAATAAATGTGTTTTGTTGCACTTTCTACTGTTCCTTTAAGTCGTTAAACCGGTCATCTTATCCCCCCATTAGTCCGGATTAACGAGGTTTTACTGTAGTAGTAAAAGTGACTTGGAACCAGCTAAAGTGTACGAATTGTTAAAGTGTAATTTTACTAAAATAATTTCTTCCGACTGAATAACCATTTGTCTGTTGTAAATTTGAGCATAAGTATATTTGGTTACCATGATTGTTTTTCACTGTGTAAGTCATGTGATCCCTCATTGGCCACACATAGAAATCGAGAACGTTTTCTCATATTTAGTAAGTTTTTAATGGAACAGTCTGTTCAAGCGGAATTGGCTTAATTGTTGGAATATGACCCAGGGACTTCTCCGGTGACATAGTGATAACGTCGCTGCCTTGTAATTAAGGAGTACCTGATTCGATACCCGGCGGAGGCACATAATGGTTCGGATCCCACTCTGAACTGTAGGTTCAGTCCCGATTTGTCTTTCTCTGTATAGCATGGACTTGAACTCAACAATCGCTGCAACCCATCGAGTTTCTGTCTCAATTTTGAACGCATCCCGACGCATATTTCCGGAGATGAGTAACAACCCATGTCTACGTTAAATGAGTAACCCCGTCCTATTCCAAAAGCCAGGAAGACAATAGGGTAACGTGTCATCCAATTAAATAATCATCTTGATATATGAGTCAGAGCCTTGGCCACAGTGCTCTCGCACTTTGCACTATTTTGATGGGTTTTGGATAAGGTTACCAGTCCAGGACAATACTTTTTTGTACGGGACGCCAAAATGTCCCTTTTTTTTTGACAATGCTTTATCGGCATACAATTACTGCAACAATACACCTTCTCTACTATTGCCATGAACAATGGCATTGTTGGATAGAAATTACTTCACATTCCAATCTGTGCCATATTCCAAGTTCTTAAAATACTGAAGTTTCCTCTGATTTATGATTTTTCACAAAAATGTAAGGCCAATATTTACGAACATGTTGCTTGCGTCTGCTGACAAAATTTCGACCTGCTAGTGTTGCCAGCTGAGGCAGGAGCCTATATTCGAGGCTAGCTAGGCTATCTGCGAAGCCTGAAGCCTAGAAAGTAAAATACTGAAAATAAATCTCTTAGAAACTGTGTAAATTAAGCTGATTTGAAAAAAGAAGAAGATAATGGCGATTCTGAAGTTGGCAACCTGAATTCTTAGGAGTTTGCAACCTGAATTCTTATGAGTTGGCAACCTGAATTCTTAGGAGTTGGCAACCTGAATTCTTAGGAGTTGGCAACCTGAATTCTTAGGAGTTGGCAACCTGAATTCTTAGGAGTTGGCAACCTGAATTCTTAGGAGTTAGCAACCTGAATTCTTAGGAGTTGGCAACCTGAATTTTTAGGAGTTGGCAACCTGAATTCTTAGGAGTTTGCAACCTGAATTCTTAGGAGTTGGCAACCTGAATTCTTAGGAATTGGCAAATTGAATTCTTAGGAGTTGGCAGCCTGAATTCTTATGAGTTGGCAACCTGAATTCTTAGGAGTTGGCAACCTGAATTCTTAGGAGTTGGCAACCTGAATTCTTATGAGTTTGCAACCTGAATTCTTATGAGTTTGCAACCTGAATTCTTAGGAGTTGGCAACCTGAATTCTTATGAGTTTGCAACCTGAATTCTTATGAGTTTGCAACCTGAATTCTTAGGAGTTGGCAACCTGAATTCTTATGAGTTGGCAACCTGAATTCTTAGGAGTTGGCAACCTGAATGTTTATAAGTTTGCAACCTGACTACTGTTGGGATGGCTTTCTTGAAGACGTCAAGAATGTGCCTAGTCTTCACCCTTCTTCCATAACCAGGTGTCATCGTGAAATAGCCTAGGTCTTACACTCAGTACGCCACTGAGCTGAGGTGATATGCCCCTAAAATGGTACTTTTTCACTTCACTCATATAATCACTAGTCATAAATCCATCAAATGCTGCACATGACCAATATTGATCGCAAATGACAGATTGACATGGCATCAGTCTTCAGACGACCTTTCGACAATTTCTTCTACACTACTCTCATCGAAAAGTGGCTTTCTGGAAAAATTTTAAACCCACATTCCGCCAGTTAATAATTTATATAATTTTCTGAATGGAGTGAAATTATAATATTAAGCATTGAAAAATATCTGAATGAATAAGACTTTATAATGCAGAAAACTCGGTGCAAATATCTCTTACGGTTTTCATGATTTGAATTTTCAAAGTTTGGGTTGCGCGACTTTTGAAACATACTGTTCCCACCGAACGAGTGTTTTCGTACATGAGTGGACAAGTGACAAGAACGCCCTTTCAGTACAAAATTTGAAAGCTATGTTGATTAATAAGGTGGACTTTAAGGATGAAGTTAAGAAGATCCATTCATCGGCAAAATATCTATTACTGATTTCTAATTCTAAAGAACTGCTTGGTTGTAGTGAAATGCGTATCACCATATTATCTAAGTTATTTATAAGTATTTATTTATTTAATTAGTTTTCTAGTTTTCAAACATAAGTATTTTTGACGAATCAGTTTTTATATTTAAATGTGTACATCTTGCTGTCCCGTTTTTTCTTAAGGAAAATATGAAAAATGCCCCGTTTTGTTCATTTCAAAATCAGCTCACCTTAGTTTTATATTATACATATATTATTATTACTTGAAATTCGATATTAATTCGCTACGTTGCTAGAGTGGTCAAACATTTTAAGCAAATTGTACACAACTATTTTAAACCACTTTTCTTCTCCATTCCCATGCTTGATTGGTTTGGCTTATTTTACTTCGCTTATCTTCCACTTTTGATTAATAGTGAAGATGGAGATGATAATATGAAATTGATTAAGGAATTTGAATTTTTGGAGTCCACTTTATCCACAGATAGTGGATAGGTTTATATTACACTTAAATAGAAGAAGAAAAAGACAACTTGTCAGGATATATTCTGTTTTGTGGATTGGTAATATGTCGGTATGAATGGTGAACGCGCTTATTATGTAAAATGTTTGGGGTTAATAAAACCAAATGCTTAAATAATGAAGCCCTTGTCCTTGTGTACACTTCATTCATATTGCCAATTCTTAGTTTACTAGAGTTGATTATATTGTTACAAATAATAAGACTCAAAACCTTCTAAAGCCAGGCATATTCTGAAGAAACATTAGCTTTGGGATATGTCATTTGGGATCAAAATCATCATTTTTCAACGATCTTCAGATAGGCTAATCGATTGAGTTGGTGTTTAAAGTCCACTTTATACACAGTAAGGCTAATCGAGACTGGACCTACAGTTTAAAGTAAAGTGACGACACTTTTAAAACCAGAAAACTAAACTTTATCATATTTTCCTGAAGATAAAACGGGACAAAACAGAAACGCAAAATGTACACATTTTAATACAAAAAAACTGCCCGTAACGTAAATTTTATTTTTCTTGAATGCAACATTACAGTACAACATTACAACAGCTTTCCAGTTGGCAAATTCTTTGTATCCGAGTCGAAAACATATAACTTTTGATTTATCATCAACATCATTGGCGAAGCTATCAGGAGACACTACACTCCACAGTAACAGTCATTGTTCCGGCAGACATTCGTTTTGTTCCCATTTCAAGGTCTACAAGACCTGTTCTGCTACCAGCTGTGCGTAACTGCTCGAACGAGAAAGTTTCTGTGCGTGAGTACTGTGAATATTCCAAATAGTTTCGTTTGTTTCAGTGTCTAACGTAAAGCATCGTTCACCATATCCGGTCTCGGGTTTGGCAACTCATTTCTAATGTTGAATTGTCCAAAAGAAATGACAAACATCATAGCTACCCTTGCAGCATAGCTGACCGACCATAACGTGTCCGAGTGCCTCACATGGAATAATAATAATAATAATAATAATAATAATAACAACAACAACAACCAAAACAATAATAATGTTTGGAACCTACGCGTTGGTTAGATTAAAATAATAATAATTAGAATACGTAAATTAATTATTATTAGTATTGCTACTATTGCAGTAAACGATAAAAAGAAAGAAGCATATACGTATTCATTATCTGGCTTATATATAGTTAAGATTACTAATATTTGTATAGATAGAAGCCGCGGTAGCTCAGTCGTTGTCAGCCCCCGTGGCAGAGTGGTTAGCACACTGCGCTGCAATGCCAGAGGTCCCGAGTTCGACTCCCGGCTCGGACGTGGATGTTTGTGATTGTCTGTCCTGAAAAATCCTGAACTAGAAATTTGAGTGAAAATGATATGAATGAATTAAGTGTGATGGGGGAAGCTTCCGCTTAGGGGCTTTCCTTTTAAAACAAAAAAGTCGTTAGGGCGTCTGACTACCATGCGAGACACTCGGGTTCGATCCCCGTCAGGGGAGAACCGGAACTTTTTCAACCTGTTTCGGCGCCCACCCAGCGTCGTATAAAGTTGGTACCTGGAGGAAACTCTGGGGGTTAAAGGCGACCAGGGGCATCGTGCTGATCACATCACCCCCAGCTTGGCAGAGATCAAGAAAGTGTTAATCGCGAAGATGAGAATCAGTAGTGATATGATGAACACCCATGTCCAGGCCGGATTCGAACCAGCAAAAGATCGAAGAAAATTGAGAAATTCAACAAATTAACAAGATGATAAAACCAGTTTCACAGCCAACTTTTTAGAAAATATGAAGGCACTGGATGTTAAGGTACAAGGAAGAAAGGGAGAAGATAGAAATTCAGAGGTGAAATGCCAACCTATGAGTTGAGCACTTATAAAAAATAAGTGAACGACCCTTGGTCAGGTTGTAGCTTTTAGAAAATGTACAGACATACGCTTTGTGGGATAATCCTAACTTTCCAGTGAAATTGATCAGTGTATTTTCAAACTACAGGTTTGCATGCAGAGTTTGCATACTTTTTTGCAGTATTGTGGAAGTGTCATTAAGGAACAAATAGATAATATGTGTCGAACACAACGATGCCATCTGTTAGTGGATTCTACAACTGTATACAGTGAAGAAATATTGTCTTATTTGGTTTATTGATTCGGCAAAATTTCAAGTGTTTTTGAATGGTTGAAGACAAGTCTCCTTTGGGGCCGAGTCCGAATCCACAGGATAGGTGAAGGTAGGTGCTTCAACTCTCGGTAGCGCTATGCTCGGCAGCCATATTGCAACTTTCACTCTGTGGAGGCAACGTTTATTGAATAAAAGATCTTAAACTCAGCACTAGAATGTTTTATCGAAAACACGGTATACAGGGTCTCGTTTTAATGGCGCCACGATCCACAGAAACGTATAGAGGATATCAAAACAAAAACAGCTTTTCTCAGTAACATTTTTATGGTTGGTGCGTCGTTTCGGCGCTACAGTCGTTCAAAAAAGACCGTTTTGCCTCCTATATGCTGGCAACCTAACACAACATTTGATGGCAACTGTCACGTCATACACATTTTGTGAAAAATGACAAACTACCAACCACATTATGAACTGTAAAATGAAGCGAGGAACGTGTGCAGTGGACCAACAGGAAGCGAACCAAGGATACGAAAAATGGTAGAAAACAACGTATTCAAAAGGAAGTGGTAATATCGGATTTTGTCTCTCAGCCTACATATCACATATTTGCAAATTTCTTTCCCAAGTTGACATCTATTCGCTTGTTCTTTTGATACTGGTTGTCTGTGACACACTGAACAGTTGACAAAGTAAAAAATGACAAATCAAAATTCCACACATAACCCTCGCTTCGTTTTACAGCACATGATGTAGTTTGTTATTTTTCACACAATTTGTGTGTATCTTGCAACACTGCCGTGTTTGTTTTGATACCCTAGAAAAAGTATTAAAGAATAAATAACATGCTACATTTTCAATTTAAGTACTCCCTCTGTCCCATAATTATTGTCCGGTACACTTTTGTTTGTTGTCCCATAATAATTGTACGATATTCAAACTGTGACATTGGTGTATACAGAAGAAGTAAATGAAACACGGGAATGTGTCATGCAACGTTATTACTCAAGGATCAGTACAAATTGGCCGATCAAGTATCCAAAATAACATAAATAAAAAGTTACCATTTTGGCATACCGGACAATAATTATGGGACAGAGGGAGTAATAAATAGGTGGAAAACATACATTATGACATTCGTTTGCAGTCTTCCTTCTGCTTCCATATTGTACGCCTGCGCACCAGACCGCGATGTTTAGAGTTCGAACTGCCACCTGGCGGAAAAAGTGGCAATTGTACAAGGAGGGAGGCTTTTGATTTGGACATCTGCGACGCCACAGAAAAGCGTGAACAACCTACGGACTCGGTATGTATTTTTGAGGGGAAAAATGTATCCTTAACACTCTGCAACCAGATTAATATTAACGTAGATCCAGGTTGCATATCCATCAGGGGTGCCCTATTTAGCACAAACCAGTCAGATTTTCTCAGCAACCAAGTCGAGTGGGATTACAGCTTGCATTAATTAGACGATTGTAACATTATCCAAATAAAATTTTAAAAAAGCTCTTATATTAAAATTTAAGAACTAAATATTGAATGTCATCACCGTAATATATTTGGCTAATATTTATAGAGGAAAGCAGGCGAACTTGGTTTGATTGATTGATTTGGAAAGATAGTTAAATAAGCACCACTATCGAAAGACACATCATGCTGTCAGCTGACTTCCTGTGACCCGCATGTGCGTCGTTCAGGAATAGAATTCAAGCAACGTTAGCGTCAAATACAATAAAGATGCTGGTCACAGGATGCTAAAATCATACCAAAAATGTTTGATGATGTAATCTGAATGTGGTTGTCATTTGTTCCGTATCATTCTACTGAATGATGGGATCAAACCTGCCACTCGCAATGGGTGATGTAGGTAATCATCATTCATCCTCATTATTGATGAGAACGCTTGTCATAACGATGAGTTAAATGCTTGGCAGCAAAAGGCACAACTGAAATAAAATACCTTAAACAACTAGAAATGGCAATAGTCACTCGTTGGATTTTAGAACCTTGAACCCGAATCATACATGGTAAGGATTAGGATAAATACCTGTCCAGACTTAGAAAAATGATGATGATGAAGTTAATATCGAAGAGTAAAATGAAACAATCCTTTCTCCAGGCTTATTAGCTAGTTCAGCTCAGTCAGGGTGACGGCTCTCCTTCCCAACTCTCTATAAACTCTTCCCTGATTTCAATCAATTCGAAAAGTGAGTCCTCTGCCAGCCTGTCCACTCCTCTAAACCCCTGTCCGTGGAGACTTCCTATACGCTGATACGTGAGTTTTTACCTTCCTATTATTGTAAACAGCTTACTACTTGTTTACCTGTTGTAAACCTTGTAGCCTCAATATATCAGGAAGTGGAAGCTGCTTAACACTCGACAGTGCATAATTCAAATACCCGAGAAGAGTGGACAGCTAGAGTAAACAAGTGAATGAACCTTGGTGAATTGAAGCTTCTAGAGAAAGTTAAAATAAAATAAAGAGTAATCCAATGGATTGATGCTGTTCTCAGTTCGAAACAATTGCTACATCGTTCCACAGTTCTCTTAGTTCACGAGAAAATCAAAGATTAATATTTCTGTAAAAATCTTGTGAAACGCCCTCCCTTGCCCGGGAAAACAAATGCTACCACTACCTAGATAGAGGCGGCAAAATCTCCCTCGGACAAGCGAAATAGCGTTACGGTCCAGGTTAAGTTTGTGTGTAGGAACCAGTGACCAACAGTGCATAGTAATTAGCCGTATCGAATAAAAAAAAACATATATACTTTCAAATTACCACCTCTTTACCTGTAGCCGGGAAGCGGCTAGCTGCATACCTGAAAATCACGGGTAGCGACATGCGTACGAAATGATATAGCCCAAAAATTAACATGAAAATAAAAAGTATATTCTATTCATAACAAAAAAAGAATCAATTTACTACATCTCCCCCTCTTTCACGCTCTCACATTCATTCACACATTCAGTTCTCACGGGGTCATCGACACAAAGAATTATACATGACATGTACAGGTTTTACGACAATAAGCCCTAATGATTGCATTCATATTTAAATTTACCTTAATTTTTGTCTAACCGGTCATTTGTGATTTTGCTCCAGTGCTACTCAAATCCTAGCCAGCCCTTACTTAAGTTCACCCTTTTTTAAAAAGAAACTAGGTCGGCGCGGTGACCATACATTATGTGTCCGGCATAAACAAAGGCGTCTCAACTGCAATTACCTTCACGTGGGCGGACGTTTTCCTTTTTACAAGACCTCACGTGGTTCCAAACATAACAAATAACCTCCGTTGAGTGACGCAAACATATACTCTCTAGCAGGCGGGACTTAAACACTTCGCCGCGACGAGCAATTCATATTACCAGGCAAATACTTTAACAAATAATCACATATGCGACCTGACGTAGCTAGCAGCGACACAGCACTGACACATAAAAATGAACAAACCTCAAGTAGATTAAACCATTAAGCGGGCGGCGCTTTACTCTAATAGTACGCACTTTAAACAAATACAAAGGAGCACAAACAACAATGAATTTAAGATCATAAAAAAATATCACAAGGAATAAGAAAATTTACCTGAGACAGATAAATTACAAATGACAAGCGCGACGGGAGTTTGGTATGAAGTTTCGAGTTGAGTGGGCGTTTTCAAAATGTTGACGAATTTCAAGGGCATTCTCTAAATCAATCGGGCCGTCACGTGCTGACAATCACACAGATGAATACATTACCATCTCTCAGCTTCCGAGGTGCATCCTGGCGTCTTTATGGGCGATTGAAAACACATAGTATTCACACGAAAGGTTTCCTTGGTCGCGACGGTGAAGATGCGAAGGGCGTTCATACGTCTGGTTCCTCGGCTTCTCTTCCTCTCGGGGTCGGTGAACATCTCCGTGGGCTGGTAGACGTCGTCGGCGCGTCGGGGCGTCGACAGGGCGGCGTTCAACATCTCTCTCTCTCTGTGGCGGCTGGTAGGCGTCGTCGGGGCGTCGACAGGGCGGCGTTCAACATCTCTCTCTCTGTGGCGGCTGGTAGGCGTCGTCGGCGTATCTCGTCG
This sequence comes from Lepisma saccharinum, assembly GCF_977018435.1. Taxonomy (NCBI): domain Eukaryota; kingdom Metazoa; phylum Arthropoda; class Insecta; order Zygentoma; family Lepismatidae; genus Lepisma; species Lepisma saccharinum. The sequence continues at coordinate 17,744,470 of NC_139229.1, forward strand.
TTTCTTGGCATGTTGTAGGCATGGCTCGTCGTTTCTTCTGACATCGGGCGAATCGAGGGTAACGCCCTCATCTCTCTTCTTCCTCTAGCCCGCCATAATTTCCGGTGTTCCTCGTTTCACAAAAACTATAAACGGCGTAAGGTAATCACGGAAACACGGTCTCGCATCAACTTCTCCCAGCGGTTGAGGTAGGCGCACTCGTGTAGACTTACTGCCTATCACACACTGGTGTTCGCAAAACACAACAAAGTCCACTGTACACGAAGAGGTAGCACGAAGGTGCTCTCGTTACAAGAATCGCGGCAAAACTGTACACGGAGAGGTAGCACGGAGGTGCTCTCGCTACAAGGATCGCGGTAAGACTGTGTATCGAAAAACCATGTCCTTCGTTTTATTTGGATTTTGAAAAAGGACGCTAGGCGCTCGTTGAAGTGGCGCTTCCGCAGAGGTCATTCCACTTCGCTCTATTGTCTCCCAACTTGGACGGGCCGTGCTCGAAGTTCGGTATGCGCGGATTAAGCTTCCGCCTGGCCGTCGCCCATAGCTCAATTGCAACCGGTGTCCACAAACTGATCAATTACAACCGATTTGATCTGGCGTCCGTAATTGTTGCTTGATCGCGACGAAACTCCACACATCCGTCCTTGCACACATGCTGCTGCGCTGGTATAAGTTTCACATGAATCTGACCGCTGGAAACCGAGATATTTAAATGTTTGTCATTACGGTCGAATTTCCTAAGCTTTAGACGCATAACGTGACCCTTCAGGTAATCACCCTTAAGACACGCGAACGTCTCGTTCCTCCCGTCGGCTTGGCAAAAATCAAATATGTATTCTTACAAATTAAAACACTCAACACTTTGAATCAACACATCTTTTTACCGCTACAGACATGAATAATAATAATAATAATAATGACGGTAAATCTGACTGTCACAATCTCACCTGAAGACAAGAGAAGAAAGAGGTACTCTCTTTAAAAACGGTACCGCTAATTTTAAGGGAGTTCGAATGCAGAGAAAACTGGCGGTCTTACGTTGTTGAAGTTACGGTAAAATTACAATATTCTACCGTCAAAATTTAAAAGTGTGCCTGTTAATTCATAAAAAGGTATCCGTCCGTTTTCATTTAATCTTGAATATCATGCAGGAAGATAGATAATGATTATAAGCTACAATTGAGTTCACCATCAATATATTTTTCTTAACAGAATCCTTAAAATTATACGTAAACTATATAATGGTCATTAATACCTTTAAAACGGTGATGGTCATTTTTTACGGTAGTTGGATGCCGGCGGAAATTGACGGTCGTACACCGTCATTTCTACAGTTAATGTTTTACAATGTGGACCGTCGTTTGTCCAGTAAATTTTTTACAGTATAAACCGTCATTTCCACAGTGAACTATTTACAGTATAAACCGTCATTTCTTCAGTGAACTGTTTACAATGTGGACCGTCATTTCTCCGTTACGTTTTTACAGTGTGGACCGTCATTTCTCCGGTGAACTTTTTACAGTACAGACCGTCATTCATTCAGTGATCATTTTTACAGTATGCACCGTCATTTCTCCGGCTAACGTTTTACAGTATGTACCATAATTTCTCCGGTTAACGTTTTACAGTGTGGACCGTCATTTCTCCAGTCACCTATTTACAATGCATGCCGTCATTTCTCGTCACGTTCTGACAGTGTACACTGTCGTTTCTTTAGTCAACTTTCTTTTTTTACAGGGCATTTACATGTCCCTATTGTAGGACAACGTAAAGGTAAAAATAACGCCTTTCCTTTCCTAAGTTAACTTACATACTCTATCAATTATTTTCGAGATGAGATATCAACAGTTGCCTCAGTCTGATGCACACAGCCATTGCATAAGGACATTTATTTTTGTATTTCCTGAAGTTCACGATCCGGAAGGTGTTAGTCAATTTCGGGACATCCGTGTCAAAAATATCGCTCGACATTTACGATTTTAGACAAGTGAGTAGCATCCTTGAAGCACTGTTGCATCCGGCATGGGTAAATAAGAAAATCCTGCACATGTGATTTCGTTCCGGTGATCAAATATAGACACCTGAAAATTCTCCATGGTTACAATTTATCATGTCTAAAAGGTAAGAAAGAGTACGTGGGTAAAATATTAGAACGAGAATATTACCGAAATTCGCACAATTCGCAGTGGCCGCACAAATTATAAATTTTCAATATTGTACCCTTAAATTTAACAGTCCGCATGTGAACTTACAAAAACGGGATTCGACTGGGTTTTTTTTCGTAAACATGTGCATTAGTGCTGCCAAATCTCTGTGCTCATTAGAATGAGTCTTCTTACTGCTGTATCTTTCTATCAAACACCAAACCATAAATAATAATAATAATAATAATAATATAAACAGTAGTAGTATTGGTGCTACGGACAGTGCGAGAAAGTACGAACCTCTCTCCAGCAGCTTTGACCATACTTAAAACTGCTCAACATGCCCATATGAGTTTTTTTGCTCAAGTATGGAGCTCTTATAATTCAAGATTTTTGTAAAAAATGCCCTCGGGAATTTTTCAGAAAGTACGAACCTCTCTCTAGCAGCTTTGCTACACTTACAAAAGTTGCATGAGCCAGATTTTTGTTCATAAATTTGTCAATTTTTGGCTACACCAGAAATTAAGCTTATAGTATGTTTTTCTGTCAAAATCCCAGGAATCTTGAATTGATATCTATTGGGTTCTGAGACCGAGTGGAGTGTGGTGCATTGCCTTGTAATCAAAAGGTTCGGGTTTGAGTCCTCATAAAATCTGATGGCAAAATGTTAATATTGTTGTTTTGTAAACAAGGGGCTTTGGGTTCGAGTCCTGATAGATGTGGCATTCCATACGTGAGATTTTGAGAATAATTACTGCTAGTTGATAGCCCCCAGATCTTAAATTTGGTAAAAATGTTGTACAACATAGCAAAATTATTCTCTATTAAGAATCACCATAGTTTTGTTATCTGGGTAACAACAATACGGCCGAAACTGCCTAATCAATACAATAGAATGGAGCTCAGGTAAACATTGCATGTTCTTTCCAGGAATTAATGCTTGCCCGGGAATTGTATGCCACCAGATATAATCTATATTGCGTCTTTTCAGAGAGAAATAACATCATCAAATAGTAATTGCCTTCATTCTGTATGCCTGAGTGATTTTATCTGTTGATATTACCTCTATTGTGCCTTTTCCGAGGAAAATTACATGTCATTTGTCATGGAACTCAAAGAGAAATTCTTATCTACACTATGTACCCTTTTAGGGACCATCTATCATATTGAGAAATTGCCTTCTCGGATATTGTTATTGCAAACTGAATTGCATTTAGGCTTGGTCTTGTTGTACATAAGTCTGTAACTTACAGAATGGCAAATGTATTGTATTTTAGGTAGGTATCTGCTCGTAAGCACTATAAAATGGGTAGGTAATATGTTTTCTGACGGTAAAGTATTGTTTTATATCCAAAGGGTTTCTGTGTTTGAATTGTGCTTCTAGTTCGAGTTGCTGTTTTAAGTCCACTTTATGCACAGTAAGGCTAATCGGGACTGGCCCTACAGTTTTAAAGTGGGATCCGAACCACTTGTGCCTCCACCGGGTATCGAACCCGGACCCCTTGATTACAAGGCAATGACGCTACCACTGCACCATGGGGGAAGCCCTGAATCGTGCTTCTAGAACTGCTCTGTGACTCTCTCATTTCTTACATCATAAATATATGATTTTTCACCTATGAGAATGACACTGCATATGGTGTTTTCAGGTAATGCCTCGTGGAATTCACAGATAATTTTAATGTTTGTCCTGTCATTCACCACAACTTGTTTCCTTTTTGAAGTGTTAATTACAAACATGGGTCTCCGTGCTTTGAATTCATCTGGAGTGTAGTACATATCAGTACTGCCAGTAGTGACTCTTTTGAAAGCCGAAAAAGCTTCATATAATTTAAGAAAATCATCCTTGGAAATGTCTAAATTGTAATTTTCTCTAGGGAATACCTCATTTCTCCCATTTTTAAGATATATGTTCTTGATGTTGCAGCTATCAAATTTACTTGAATTTTTTTCCTGATTGTTGTGTCTTCCAGTCTGAAACAGTACCACTACAAAATCGGGCATGTCGTATTGTATGCTGGAGAATGAATTTGTGGCATCAAATTCATAATAAGTACCAGAGGCGGGCTTCTGTACAGATTGATATGTGTAAAATTGAAGAGGAATCTGTGGATTTTTTAGGATATCAGCTTTGTATTTAAGAGCGTAACTGGCCTCATATTCAACAACCGGGATTCTTAACTCCATAGTCTGAATAATGCATTTGCCCTCATCAGGTAAGGTATTAGGCAGAGCTTCCCCTGTAGAGTTTAATGTGCTGTACCTCATCAAAGCATTATTATCATTTGCAGCTCTTCTAAATGTAATTCTTAACCCGCCCTTCCACATAATTTCTTTGTAATCGGAGAAGAATCCTGGCAACAGGCGCATGGGGAACAGCACTGTGTGATTTTTGGATAATATTTTATCACCAGCTTCAAATCCGCCTATTTTGTAGTAAGAAGCTTCGGTTTTGGATAATTTTAGTGTGGCCAAAGCTGTGGAGGTAATGCCGGGATAATCTATTCTGTTTATAACAACTCCATGCTTTCTGATCTCAATTTCAGAGAACAGATGCGGCACAAAATTATCTACAAGTCTTATGTTTGAATTTGCAGGGTAATCTGTACCATCGAGCTTTACAACATCAAATTTGATGTATAGATCTGCTCTGTGGGGGTGTATAAAGCCATCCCCTACATCAAGATCAACCTCGATTTCCGTGTTGGGTTGATTTAAATTTGCAAATGTCCTCCTGTTTGGAGGGAATGATTGTAGCTCATAACTCTCAATATTTTCCATTGTATGTATTTTTATTTAAATGTTAATCTCTATGATAGCAGTTGTTGTGGCTCCAGCAAAATCAACTAATTCTTCTTTTTCATTAGTGACCATCAATTCAATGTAATCTATTCTATTATGACACACAGGAAAATATAATGTTGGGGATGGATTGTAGATGATGGGCTCCATGAATTCGGAATTAGGTTTGAATGTTGCAATGATGCCGGTTTGTTTGTGAGTACCTATGCCATTTGATTTGGTGATCATACCCTCAGCCACATTACAGTGAATATTCAGAGTCTCTATGGCTAAGAATTTAGGTATATTCATAGCAGTGTGTTTGATGGCCGCTTCAAGTTTTGTGTTGTTCTCAAAGCCTAACAGCTCTCCTATAGTACCCAGATCCACTGTTTCTGTAGCAGATACAATCTCCACTCTGTGAGTGACAGAATTTTGACTTAACACTACACCTCTGGGTAATTGAGCATTTAGAGTGGATAGATTATATTGCCCTGGAGTGATGACAATTTTTTGATCCCCTACTGCAATTGTATTGTTGTGGTGCGTAATATTAGGGATCAGGTACATGCCGTAAAATGCTCTGAGAGCTATTGTTTTGGGATACACAATGTCATCATGTAATTTGAGTTTCAATATTGAATTTTGGCTGGTGAGATGGAATACCCCCATGATGTTTCAGATACCACAGGGCCTTTTGAAAATTTTCAATTGATGGTTTATTTATTTGAGACATATATCTAAGAACAGATAAACACAAATGTCCACAATTAACATCTTTGAAGTTTTGAACACGGGCATTATTGTAATAAAGATTAGCTGATTTTAGATATTGTACTAAATTTTCAGGTGGAACACCTCCAAATGAATCAAACACAAATGCCTCATTTTTTAAATATTTAAGATAACAGATCCAGTGAGTGCCCTGATTTTTGTTCTCATCCAAATTAACAATGCCACACTCTTTGTTGAGTGGTTGTTCTGGTAAAGAATCAGACATGTACACACCTCTAAAATGTTTGATGCCCAGTGGCTTGATTAAAGCTTCAATATCTTGGTTTGTAAGCGGCTCTTGTTTTTTTTAAACTTATTCATGGCTCTCTTAACACCTTTGCCTTTTTTCTCCATGGCCAGGTTATGGCGCCTCTGCTCATCTAATTCTGCCCTATTTTTCTTGGCATCTATTACTGTTTTTGCTATGGCGGCTGATCCCCCGGCCAAGCTCCCAACAGCCCCGAGAGCAGCTAAGATGGCAGGGATAGTAAATATGAAACCACCTACATGTGATTTTTTTCTAGATTGTTGTAATTTTTTTAATTGGGGGGTACTAAGCAACAATTTCATACCATGTCCCTTTGCAAGACAAGAGCTTTTTTTCTTGCGCTGTTTTTTGGTCAAAAGACTGTCAATAGTTTTAAGAGATTTGAGACCTGCATAAGGTATTTGATACATAACACCCTTGGCCTTCATTGTAGGTTTATTATATATATATTCACAACCCCCACCCCAGTTTTTGTTTGGTGCTCATAGCTATGGTGGTTCCCAATGCTGATATTCTCTCACTCAAAGAAGCATCTTTGCTTACAAATCTACCAAATGCAGCCTCTTCTAATTTCTTGTCTGCAACATGTCTCTTGTCAAGATCAGAATGTGTGTTGTATGCTATGTCATGGTCTCTACAAGCAGCATCTAGGGGATTTACACCAGGATCACCTCTGTTTAATCTATGATCCAATTTTGTGCCTGGACCACAATACTGATAGCCTGGAATATGTAGTTCAAATGGCAGCTTGTTTATAATGTCATTAACCAATCCCCGACCCTCAGAAATATTCCAAAATTTGGGGGGTAGAGTATTAATAATTTTTATGAGATATCCAATCCCCTTAGGGTCATTCACTATAAAATTAGACAATTTGGTGCTTATCATGTCCATAATTCCAACCTTTTCATTGTAAAAATTGTGGTTCCCAGCATTTTCCTCCCCAGCTATTACCAGCAACCTATCTACAAGTTTCCTGACATCATCAACCCACACAAATTCTTTGGGCAGGGTGTTGTATTGTTTGATTCCACTACCTGTCTTGATCTGTGACCATATGGGCTTGATTAAATTATTGTATTTTGCCCCACTGCTAGACTTGACTCTTTTTTGTGTGGGATCATTGTTCTGGTATAGAGCATCTGATTTTATTAATATTTCTTTGTAATGCTCATAATCTTGATCTGTATAGCTGCCAGGCCTTTTCCTAGTCATCAGTTCCCACAACCCAGGTGTGCCGAGATACTTAACAAAACCACCTTTTTCTCCGAGACGAGATTCTGAATAAACAATTATATCATCCCCCATAAAAGTTACTCTGAAATTGCCAATTCTATGAATGATGCTCCCATCAAGCTCTGTGTCAGCATATAAGCCAAACACCTCATCTTTGTTGTCTTTAGGTGTAGTTAAATATTTTTGAGCAAGAAGACCCAATTCAATAGGATCCTGAGTAGCTTCAATTCTTCGAGGAGCAACAGGACTAGGTGTATGAATACTGGAAAGTGGGGTGAATGGATAATCTAATATGTTCCTTGCAGCTACAGGTACAAGCTCCGTGATCAAATCTTGATTCTGCTCTGTAACAGTTTTGATACTCTTACCTAAATTATTAATAGCATCAATTACAGGCTGTTCTGTTTGTTTGTGTTTTTCATAAATTCCTCGGTTCTCTGATTTCCATCCCTTAAATCTTTTTACAAGATAATCTCTTAACTTAAGATCGTCAATGACTGGTCGTTTCATGGTTATTTATATATGTTTCAACGTCTAGAAAATCGTTGATTTTATTTCTGTATTTGCCGCTATTGGGTGTTCTTGTCATATCAATAGTGACAAACCCATAACTGTCCTGGTTCCAGCACCTGCTGCAAAACTTGGAAAAATCATTGTAGCTCAAGTCCCCACCTACATATTCATCATGTATGTGTTTGAGGTTGGTATGATCTTGATGAAACACACATATAAAATTGCTGTTGTCTCGGATCAGCTGCTTCGGTATTTTTGAAAAAGTCTGTGCCAGGTAGAAGCAATCAATGTTTTTGTGCCGCCCCTGTGTAAAGAAATTTCTAACCTTGTTTTGATTATCCAGTATAACGTCATCAAACACAACAACAGAATTATCGAGACATTCGTGAAGTGGCTTAACATCTGATTCAAAAGTGGCAATATCCAGTCCATCATATAGCTTCATCAGCTGCTGATATTTTAATTGTTCCAAGCTCTTAGAGAAGATATACAAGTGCCTGTTTTTCCAGTCTAACCAGTTGGGGGCCAATAAAAAATTATCAACCATTAGTGTAGTTTTACCACAAGCTGATGGCCCAACAATAAGACACCTAATATTTTCAGGCAGCAACTTGCCATTTCTCTTATTCTGCTGTTCAGGTTCTGGCAGCCTTTTTATAACATCCCAGGTGCTCATATTATCACTTTGTCTGCTTCGATCCAGCTGTTTTCCGGATGACCCAGCCATTTGACAAATAACTTGTTGCCTTTTCTGCGGATTATTTTTTCTATGAGATATGTGTCAGGCTGTTTAGTTTTGCTGAGCTCTTGTTCATAGAACCTGCCTTTGAGAATTTCTCCTCGGTGATCTTTTATTATATATGTGTTAAGGGTCCCGGGTTTAACTTGAACCACTGTAAATAATTCGGTGCTCCAGTTTCTTGTAAAGCCTCTTTTGAATAAGTGCTTATATTTGCTGATTCTTACTTGATCACCCACCCTGTATTTGGCCTTTCTTGTTGTTGGCTGATATCTAGGATAATAAACAGTCCTGATCAATTTTTGCTCATCAGATGAAGTTACTTCAGAGGGTTTCATGTTGATTGTGGAATGGATCGAGTTGTTATATTTATGTAGAAGTTCCGGAAGAATATTAAGCCATTTATAATTACCTTGAAGTGTAAATTGTTTATACATAAGATTTTTTAAGGTTTTGTTGAATCTCTCTACAATTGAGGCTTTGAGATCACTGTAACTCGAGTAATGTTTTATTGCCTGGCTTTTAATAAATTGTTGAAACACTGAATTATAAAATTCTTTGCCATTATCTGTTTGCAAATAGCGCGGGGATCTTCCACTCTGATTGATGATTGTCCTGATGGCTTCTGTAACACATGTTCCAGTCTTGGATTTGAGTGGCAGAGCCCAGGCAAATTTTGAAAATGTGTCTATGACAGTGAGTAGATACTTGTAGCCCTTGTTGATTTTGTCTAAGTTTTTCAACTGTCCAGTTGCCATTTCAATCAAGTCGCTCTGCCATAAATCATCTATGCCTTTTGTGACTACTGGGAGTCTCTTAAAATTATGTCGGGCCTGTCTGTGTAATTCATCAACGATAATTTGTCTAGACATAATATGTAAACAAGAATATTGCAACTATAGGGTGTTCAGCAGCTGAGACTGCAGGATTTTCTAAATATAATTTATCCCCTATTTGTATTTTAAATTCCAGAGATCCATCATCTTCAGCATAGGCTGTTTCTAATGTATTGGGGTCTGTAAAATCCTCTAATTCTACACTGGTGATTTTCACTTTGTTCTCAGCATTTGTTATTGATAAGGTAGGGTAGTGGTGTGCCTGTGGCTGATGCCAATATTTGATCTTGATTGGTCTCAATGTGCCCCCAACAAAAAACTGGTAATAAAATTGTGCAGGGGACAGCATATATATTTTGCCACCTGGTGTAAATGGAGAATCATATTCTTTGTTGGGGATGCTGTACAATTCAAGAATTACTGTATGTTTTGGATTCTCGATTATGCCTGTTATTTCCTTTTCTGCTGTGAGCAATCTGCTTGTTACAGATTCAAGGTGCTCATTGATGGTCCTAACAACATCATCGTGGCCTGGCTTGATTTTTATGTCCACAATAAGTTTCTTGTATTGTTGCACAATATCTTGAAGCTGGGTGGCAAAAACAGACAGAGCATTTGCTTGATTGGATTCCATGGTCCCTAGCTGTTGCTTGATATTAGCTACAATTTGTTGCAAATTTTCAACAACTGCCAATTTTGAATTTTGAGCAGTAAGATCATGGACCTGTCTTCTGATATCCTCAAACAGAGCATGCAGTTCATTAATATGTTGATTGGTTGGTAGAGTGGCCACTGTCTGAGTGAGATGTTTGATCTCTGCTTGGATATTCTTGATATCTTCTGATTTCAATATCCTATTCACTGCTCTCTTAATATTTTTAAGTTCCTGTGATGTGGGAAGATTTGATACTGTATTTTGCAAAGATTCAAGTGCCAATTTCACATTGTTTAATTCAGATGCATCAGCCACATTTTGCATAGCATTTTGGAGCAGGGCTATATCTGCCTGAGAGGGTGTTGATTGTTGTAAAATTTCAAGCTTTGTTTGGATATCATCGATCAAGTGATGAAAATGAGATAGCTCAGATTCAGTGTTGAGGTTTTCAAGCTTTGTGATTTGTTGCTGGACACTGTGAAGAGTATCTACAATCCCAGGCAGGCGAGTTTCTTGTACATTTGCCAAATCACTTTGCACTGCTGCTATGGTACCTTCAAGATGGGTTATGGTACTTTGAATTTTTCCAAAATCTTCATATGTTTCGAGTTGCAGCTTAATGTTGGCTACACTCCGAGTTATTGCATTCAAAGCATCAGAAGATGGCAAGTTGTTCATAAAATTTTCAAGTGTCTCAATTTTTTCTTTAACCTCGGCTATGGCATTGTGCAGAGGATCCAGATTAGGTATCTGGAGTGATTGAATCTGTTCTTTTAGAGTGGAAATGACTAGATCAAAATCTTCTTGTGATTTTATGCTTTTGACAATTGTTTGGAGCTGTGCCTGAACATTATTTATCTGCTCTTCCAATTGTTGTTTCAATTGCTCGGAGTTGGTGGCCTGGGTCTTAAATTTGGCTTGAAGAGCTGCTACAGCCTCTTCTAAACTTTGAAAATTATCCAATGTGGCCAGATCAGTATATTTCTGAAGCAACAGTTTGAGTTCGGAATCAATTTTAAGAAGAGGGTCCATGCATTGTGATTGTAAATTTGTAATTTCTAGTTGAAGACTGGCATTGAGTGTGGTTTGTAAAGCTTGCAAATCACTTCTTAATTTCTTGACTCTGACATCAAGCATCAGAATCTCATCACTGTGATCTTCATGTCTTGTATGGCCAAATATATCGTTAGGCATTTTGTTTTAATGGTTATTTATTATAGAGTATCTGATTCTTAATTCTATAAAAAAGGGTATAAGCTTGTCATAGGATCCAGGGACCTCAATATATAAGCAGTCACCAGCAGAAACAGTATATACAGTGCCAGAAACCATGTTTGAGTGCTTAATTCTATAAATATTTCTCCCTACTGAAATCTTGACATCACCCTCAGGGGTTGTAATAAATTGCAATTGCCCACCTACAGGTAATTGGTAATGATTTAAATTATTGTTAAATATGTATAATGTTTTGCCTGTTTCTTCATCATTATCTGTAAGTATGCTGTTCAGATGAATAATTAACAAGCCACTCAGTTTAGACAGCATATCAGGAGAGGGTTGTGGTGTGGGCAGGTCCATAATAGCCTGTTTTTTGAACCCAAATAAGTTCATAGGCATGTTTATTTATTTCAAATCATGCTCTGTATTTGGGCATTGTTTCCCACTTTTCAAATCACAATGCCCCCAAGGTAAAGTATGTATGTCACATGATAAAATGCATCTCTTGTCATCATGTGGGTCCAGGGCCACTTTTCTTACAATATTTGAAGTCAATAAGTGATCCTCACTCTGAATTCTATTTTCTGATGTTCTGATTGAACTCTGTGATTTGATGCAATTTTTATAATCTTCAAATACAAGATCTTTTTCTACAGTAACTCTGCCAACTCCCTTGGCCTTTTTGACAACAGCACTACATGTTTTAAAACTGTATACCTTGGCACTTAACCCAGCAAATTCCACAATAACATCACCAAGTGTCTCATCTTTTAACTTGCCAGGCACCTTTTTGTTGTGGGGTTGAATTATTGTATGTTCACTGGTATCAAAGTATTGAAACAATTCAGGCTGTGACATATCTTGATAAACATCTTCTGTTTGAATATCAAGAATAAAACTATCCGTATCCATGTACAATAATTTTACACGATCACCATAAAAAGGTTTCAACACATCATAATATAATATTAACATATGTAATTTGGACAATTCCAATATCACAGCCCCTACATAAATAGGTTTATCAAATTTGATCTTTGTTTTCATCATGTTAAAAAGTGCCATGTGCTCATCATAAATTCTTCTGTAATTGAAGTTGGGCTTTGCAACCAATTTTTTGCTCCGGCTGGGGTCAGTAATTATTTTAACATCGGTATGTTTTCTGACATTTTCAATTGTTTTGCCATACACTGAATTCACCATCAATTTAAACAAGCCCTTATCAAATTCGCTCTTTGCAGATGTTCGAAGCTCTGTGTTTGTGTCAATGTATGGTTTCAACCATCTTGAGTGCCTGAACCTTAAGACTTTGCCAACTTTGGTCACTTGGACACCATGTTTCATCAGGAACTGTAGGTTTTTGTAATATGTGACATATCCTTGTTTCGGTTCCAGTGTCATCATGAGCTTCTTCTGTTTAGAGCCAGGTGAGCACTTAACCTCGGGAATTGGGGACAAATCAGAAAATTTGTTGTGTAAATTATCTGGAATTGTCAGATCAACCTCTAAGAAGAGGCCATATTCACTGTCATCAAAATTCTTAAGATTCTCAATATTGAAATCTTCAACCCATTCAAGCTCTGCATATGGCAATTTATCCATCATGGCATGACCATAGAGGTTGTTGGCATCCACATAAAGTATATAATTTGATGGCCGTGCTGGATCATAATCAGGCATATGCTTGTTATTTGCTCTGGCATATCTCTGGGAACATTGCACCATCCCTCCTCTTATGCATTCCTCCATAAACAGATACATATCTTGATCGTGGATCAGATCCAATTGCATTTTGGTGTTGAAAAACGTTGCGGCCCATGCTAGGCCCGGGGCACTGAAAAAATACACTGGGTCCAGTCCATAATTTTGCATGGAAGATTTTCTGAATGCTTGCAATATATCAGCTAAGAGAGTAACATCAAGTTTCAAATAAGCCATGTGATAATCACCAAATGTCTGGCATTTTAAATTTTTCCACATCAATTTGGCATGGTGATAATCCTCATCAGTGATTCCAGATCCTCTGATTTTGCTGTAAAATGCTTGTTGTGGTGGCAGGGAACACTCATCAAATTTAGAAAAATCTGTAACATAGTCATATGGGTATACACCCTTCCGCCTAATTAATTTCAGGTCCTGATTTGGAAACAATGCACGTGTGATTTTCAAGTCATCATCAGATAATTGAGAGGCCAGTGTAGCCAGGCTAGCAGGTAAAAATCTGTAAGAATCAAGAAATCTTAATTGAAAAGAAACACCATGAACTTTAATTATTTTGCTAATAGATATATATTTTTCATCATTTTCAGCTAAAATATTTAAATTCTGCTTGTCAAACCCCTCGTATCTGATCAGATGATGGAAATCATAATTGGATGCTCCATGGCAAAATATGGGGATAAATCTTGGTCTCTTGATCTTAATATTACAGCTATTACACAGGGCCATTAAGAATTTACCATCTGTATGAGAATGGTGATGAACCTTGATATTTGTATCTGAAAATTCACAATCACATACCGGGCATTTTTCTGCATTGTTGAAATCTTCAATCTGTTTCTCTGTTAAAGGCAACATAGGTTTTGATATTAATAAGATGTTAGATGCTATGTCACGGCACACATTTTCTATTATATGTACAAATATTTTGATGGCATTTGGTCCCTTGTATGAATATTCTTTAATAACAACACCATCCCGTATAACCACACAACAAAAGCTGGAAGGCTCATGTTGCTGGTACGGTGTAATTGATGATTCTTCTGGATCTGGGCTACAGAATGCAAGAGGTTTGAGGTTCGATTCGAAATCACAGACAATATATGCTGGGTGTTCCAACAAGGCTTCAAACTTTTTGAATTTGCAATTTTCACTTGGATTGGGCATCACCATATGAACAGGTTTATGGTTCCCACAGTATTTCAGATGCTCAATTAACTTGTTTTTAGCAATTTCTGCATTTTTTTCAGGAACCCCCTTCACCATTTTTCTACCATCAAATACAGTCAAACATCTTCTGCACAACTTGAATATTCTATGAGTTTTGTCTAGTTGTGTTCTCACTAAAGCTTCAAGATTATGTATCAGAGTGTAATGGTATGTACCATCCCCTTCAATTAGGAGCAGATCAATCGGAATTGCAGATTCATCATCAAGTGTACTGATTCTGAGAGGTGCTATCGGGCAATTGCCAGTGGAACAAATAAATACATTAATAGATAATTGTTTGCCATTGATGTGCCTAGCCCTTTTTTCAAATTTATCAATATTCTGAACTGACATTGGATATTCTAAACCCTCCATTACATCATCAAAATCATGTTCATGCTGTTTGTAATAAGTTATTCTCTCAGGATTTCTTAAAACTGGATACAAAGCAGCTAATATACACCACAGAAAACATTTCTGGTCGGCATTTTTTATATTGACCACGGCTCTTTTGTTTTTGATATTGGCTGGTAATGGCAGATATGTAGATCCTTGTAATGGGCTGAATTCAGAAATATTAACATAGAGCTTGTGTGATGAACCGCATAGGCTCCATCCGGACTCTTTTGCCGCAAATTCAGAGTGTTTGATGTTCAGTTGATTTATCAAATTGCCTATTATTGTGTCTGAATTTGCATTTGAATATACAGGTATAGTTTCTGTTATGTGGGGATGTGTAAATTTTGTGCCGTTTGGCTTCTTATATTGTACAAACAATTTGAGGGAGAGCTTATAAGAGCCATTTTGTGCATTTAGAATTGCCTGGAGATCAGGTTTTTTACTGTTCAAGAAATTCTCAATGCCACATCTTGGCTCTGATACAAACTGGTGATCTGTTAATTGACCGTTAAAACTGCTACAGATAGGTTCATGGCGTGGCTGTTTTGCTGCTCTGGCATTAAGAGGTGCTTCGTGCTTTCTTTTCAGACCAGATGTAGATGGTTGAGAGGGCAATGTTGATGACTGTACAGAGCAAGTATCTTTATGTTTATATGTGAAATATTCCATGTTATATTTTCTATTGCATTTGGGGCAAATTATTGTGGGAGTTTTGTATTTGTCTGGATTACAAATTTTTTGATGCTTGGCCCAATTAGAGCTGGATATATTTTTATTGCACTGATTACAATATTTTTGATTCGGCATTTTTGCTGTTGTTTATTATATACAATTTCCTGGGCTTCAATTCAAAACTTTATACTGAATAAAAAATATCAGTTGGGTTCAGCACTGTGATTTGTATGTGTATATGTATATATGTGTGTATACACTTAATATTTTTGGCTTTGGTATTTATATAAAATTTCCTGGGTTTTAAATGTAATCTCTATGGATTAATATTATTAATATTAATCTTATGACAGGTTGTAAAGCCAATAGCTTACAAGTGGAAAATCATTCACACTGACCCAGCGCAAATGCCTGCACGAACATGCATGTATAGAATGGCAATGACCTTGTTATGTATAACAGGCTGGGACAAATATAAGCTTGACTCTAAATATGAGTGGATTACAACAAATAACAGATTTTATATTGTTCAATATGAATTTAAACCAGTAAGTATGAGAAGCACTGTGTCAACACGTCTGTTCCCCTCAGTCAGTCTCACATAACTGGCTGATGCAATATTCGGGAATTTCTGTAAATACTGAGGAAAAAAATCAATACTACCGTCTCGGGAATTGCGCACACTCACACCGAGGGGAAACATGCAAACACGGAGCAATTCTAGAGGTAGGCTCTGCATATTGCGTTGTTTTAATATTAGATAAGCAAATTGAATAGTATCCAATTAAACTTAAACCTGAAGTAAATATGTATAGGTAGGTATATAGACAAACTGATGCAATTTTGTAAATCTGCTTGAGGGGGGTTTGATATTTTCCGAATTATAAAATTCTTGGGTTAGGCAGGTGCTATACTTAAACAAATGGACATGTTGAGCAAGTTTTAAGTATAGCAAAGCTGCTAGAGAGAGGTTCGTACTTTCTGAAAAATTCCCGAGGGCATTTTTTACAAAAATCTTGAATTATAAGAGCTCCATACTTGAGCAAAAAAACTCATATGGGCATGTTGAGCAGTTTTAAGTATGGTCAAAGCTGCTGGAGAGAGGTTCGTACTTTCTCGCACTGTCCGTAGCAGGCAAACCGGAAGTAAACCGGAAGTGGACCGGAAGTGGACCGGAAGTGGACCGGAAGTGGACCGGAAGTGGACCGGAAGTAGACCGGAAGTAAACCGGAAGTAAACCGGAAGTGAACCGGAAGTAAACCGGAAGTAAATATGTGTGGGTGGGTGTGGGTGGGTGTAGGTGTGTATAGGTGGGTGCTCTTCCTTTCTCAGGGGAGCTCTTCCTTTCTGAGGAAGCTCGTACTTTCTGAGGGAGGCTCGTACTTTCTGAAAAATTCCCGAGGGCATTTTTTACAAAAATCTTGAATTATAAGAGCTCCACACTTGAGCAAAAAGCTCATGTAGGCATGTTGAGCAAGTTTTAAGTATGGCCAAAGCTGCTGGAGAGAGGTTCGTACTTTCTCGCACTGTCCGTAGCACCAATACTACTACTATAAACATAAGCTAGAAAAAAAGCTCGCCTGAAGACGAGAGAAGAGGTGCTCTCTTAAAACTTTGTTTAAAGCACTAGACAATGAATAATGTCAAATTAATATTGGAGCTAATTTGGAACCATTATCACTAACATTGAGAGAGTTATAAGGGAAGTTAAGATTGATTAAGACTCATCTGGTGAATCGAATACAAATATTTCCAAGAATAAAATAATAATTCTAAAATACCAATGCAATATATTAAAGCTAGATTGAAGTAATTATAATTGCTGTTTGATTATTCATTATTTTATTTCTAAAATTCAAATCTTGCGTCAACGGCCTGACTTCCCCTTCCACATAAAAAATTTCTGGCGACGCCTATGTTCACCACCATCCAAACTCAAAAGCCGATGGCGCAGTGGTCGTCGCCTTGTAATCATAGGAGTCCCGGGTTCGATACCCGATGACATAGTGGTTCGGATCCCACTTTAAACTGTAAGTCCAGTCCCCATTAATCTCTCTGTGCACAAAGTAAACCTTTGGCCAATGCCGGAGTAGCTGTTTTCACATTTTTCTCTCCTTTAGAATAACCGCCATAATATTCTAAATTCTAAAAAAATCTGCATAGAATTTCTTCTAGAGCATTCACGTGAATACTTTCGCTGTTGTCTAGATGTTATCAATAGTTTAATAGACTTTCGTAAAACAGCGGGTATCGAACCCGGGACCCATTGATTACAGGGCGACAACGTTGTCACTACGCCATCGGGGAGACCCCCTTCCAAGTCGGAAGCAACGCGCCGGCCGGCTACATCATTTGATCGTTCACAGCCACTGCCGCGAAAGTATTTCCAGATATCGAGTCGAAACCGTCTCTCCAGGTGGTTGCCAGCTGGGGCTGCGAGTCGCTTTCTGCCCTAACTCATGAAAGACCCAACCGTTAAAATTCAAATTCGGAGGCTGCACGGGGACCAATCCCCTCCCAGAATCTTTGAATCCTCACCAGCAGTGGCGAGAAACAATTTCCTCTTATCTCTAGTGAACACCGAACGAAAAGACCATCCTTCCAGGTGGTTGCCAGCTCGGGCTGCAACGCAAGTCGCAAACTTCACGGCCCGGTATAATTGACAGCAGGGTCCGGCGGTTCAGAAACACTGGCAGGGTGCGAAATCCCGGGGGGAAGGGAGAAATTTCCTCACCACCAATTATCTAAGCCTGAACCCCCCCCCCCACCAAACTATTCATGGGAGGAGAGTTTTTGTTCTAACAACAAAGCTAATAGAGCGAACAACAAAGAGCCTGATCTCTAAGGACACTGAACCCAGCAATCCCCAGAATACAGAAGTTAGTCAGACTCGTTAATTCTCCATTTCTAATCGCCTTTCGTCAGCTACCGCAAAATATATAAATAAAACATGTAATTTTATATCGGAAACTATTATATTCTTCATGTCTCCTATATTTTGCCCATTCCCCATGTCACGCAAATTACTGTTCATAGCATTAGTGTTATATTAAAATCTTCCATTTGCAATCTGCAGTGATTTCGCACCCTGATTGGTCTAGAAGGAATTCTAAGCAGATGTCATTCCTCTTATTTTGGAATATCAGCCGTAAAGGAGAAGAAAATTGGACAACGACTTCGCTGGTCAAAAGTCCAGCTGAGCCTTAATCTCAAAACCTGAAAGTTGTGGCTGCAGATAAACAAGCGCCTGATATTACCGAACCGGCGTTAACAACACAAACGCAAGCTACATACATATCCTGCGTTTCGGGCTTCTCATTATCTCAGGTAGGTTAAAACAAGACAGCGCGGCTACTCAAGGCCGGGGGCTCGTCACCTTGTTCCACTGACGTCAGCACACGTGACCCTCCGTATGCTGGTAGAGAGACGCACGAAGAGTGAATCCCCCAATAGTTTCGCCATTGCCATTACGTAACGGTGGGGAAAGAATGGACCGTGAGATAAAACAAAACAACGTGAGCTCAAGATCTATATTTAGAATCGTCCTTGCACTGATCCAAGGGACGTGTTGCAAAGCCCTACTTCCTGGCGGGACTATCCGTCAAAGCGATACATGATAACGTACCTTTGTAAGTGAGGGAACCCCCTTTTGGTTTCGCACAATGAGGTAACAAACAATATGTTTGTTTGTTTGATTTTTTTTCCCAAGAGACATTCCTTTCAACACGTTTCTTGGAACTTCATTCCTGTTTCAGTTAGCCGACCTCCGTGCTACGGTCCAGGGGATGAAAGAATGATACAGAGGAAAATATACAGAAAGAAAGAGAGATAGAGGTAAAACGGGATAAAAATAAAGAGAGAGAGGTGGAAAGAGAAAGAAAAATAGAAACAAAATGAGAGAGATAGAGTTGGAAGGGACTAAAAAGAAAAGAAAAGAGAGAGAGAGAGAGAGAGAGAAAGAGAAAGAGAGAAAGAGAAGTGGAATGAAAGAATGATACAGAGGAAAAGATACAGAAAGGAAGAGAGAGATAGAGGTAAAACGGAATAAAAATAAAGAGAGAGAGAAGTGGAAAAAAAGAAAGATATAGAGGAAAAAGATAGAAAGAGAGAGAAACGGAAGAAGAAAGAAAAGTAGGAAGATAATGGAAAAAAAAGAAGGAAAGATAAATACGTGGAAAGGAAGAAGTATATATTGGCATCATTCATTTCCAGTTACAAATAAGCACAAAGCTTACTATTCTTATTAACCATAAATAAAGTTCAGACCGTTAGTATTTGAACAGAGAAAGTGAGAACTTGGGTAGATTAAAAAAACTGAGTATAAAATATACGAATCAGGTTATATTTTCATAATATACAATCTAATCCAAAGAGTAAATGGCTTCACAATTGCAAAAATTCCAAAAAATTAGAGTTTTATGCGAGAGATGAAACAATAAAACCTATAGGAACAAAATTTCCTCAACTTATAAACATTGTTCTTGGAAGAAGTGTGTAACAGGGTAGAATAACTATGCATTTCGGTAAAATAACGGTATAAAATGTAGAAAAATAATGAAAAACAGTTGTGCTGAATGTATAATACTCACCTGGGGGATCATATACAGGAGTGTCCCGAAGGATACGATAACAATAATAATAGTAATAATAGTTTAAGTGCTGAGCACAGTATAAAACATTACACAACATTGTCAAGTAAAAAAGTACAAAATTATAAGGATAAAATATGTAAGATGTTTAATAATATACTGAAAGTAACATATCTAGATTTCAAGATAAAACAACAAGCTCTTCTACTATATCTATAATAGTAATCATTGTTCATTGTTACTTCATAATGAGCATTTCAATCGCCAGATACACAATTATGTCCAATTTCTACAATTAATTCACAATACATCATCCCTTAGATTATCTATCAAAGTTTTATCACTTCACCACCATTGTTACTATTTACAGAAACAAGGGAATTGTGCTATATTTGCGAACCTTGTAAGGAATAGCTGTAACGAAATGGTCAATATCAAAATCTTTGATGAGAGCATGTTATGTACAAATGCACTCATAATAATGATTATAACAAATTTCGAATAAAATTTGTTCATTTTTATTAGTTTGTTATAGTTATTATTGTATAACAATGAACCATGATAATAATAATAATTATTATTAATGTCTACTATTCAAGTTTTTATCAATGGCCTGACCCCCTAAAAAAAATTCTGACGACGCGGCGCCCAGGATAGGGTCCAATAATATAAACAAAAAAGGAAGATGAAAAATCGATAGAGAACAACTGACATCCGTCATAAGTTGTGAAAATAAAACTTTAGATACGGAATTTTCAAAACTGGGCTCCACATTCAGGACGATGTCGCACAGAGTCCATTAACCCACCATGAAGAAAACGAGGTTGTATCCTGTGCCCTCATAGTCCTTGCCCACATTGCTCAACACAGGAGGGCCTCCCCGATGGCGCAGTGGTAGCGTCGTCGCCTTGTAATCAAGGGGTCCCGGGTTCGATACCTGCTGGAGGCACATAGTGGTTCGGATCCCACTTTAAACTGTAGGTCCAGTCCCAATTAGCCTTACTGTGCACAAAGTGGACTTAAAACACCAAATCAATCAATCAATCAACACAGGAAATGATAATTGTGAAATTTCTCTCTCACACCGTGTTTTCGGTAACTACTTTTGAGTTAAACCACAGATTAGGGTATATAAGCAGATCTTCAACTAAGGCAGGAAAACCGATGCACGGACCTCCCACTGGGAATTGCCATTCGCAAGAAGTTTTGTAATAATCCGCTAAGAAGCGCTGAGAGCACCACTCGCACTTTTGCTTCCACTTCTTCTACCAAACAGAATAAGAGATGGCGCTACTGAATTTCACCGCTGTCTCAAAAGCTGACGTCACTCGAGAAAACTTCCCCCTGCGAAGCCTCAGTGCTTCCCTAATCTGTGGTTAAACTCTAAATATGTCCGATTGTCATGGTGACGATGAAGCATGTGGACATTCTATAATGTTTCGGTTTTAGGTGAAAACCTATCGCTATGAGCAAAAAAACCATCTATTTTGTTTATTTTGCTTCGCTTCTTTTCTAGTATTGGCTAATCGCTAAGATGATGAGAGATGATTGGATGAAATTTGTAAACCAGGGTGGTCACTCTAGGACCTTGATAAAATTCAAGTATAATTCCCCGTTTTCAAGGAGAACTTTCCAAAACTTCAAGGGTACAAGTAGATGTTTTCTCTATTTCAACTTTACATATTACCGCCTCTCACCCTCCCCCCCCCCCTTACACACAAATATATTAACAATATAAAGGGTCTGTGCGATTCCAATTTATCAAAAAATTCTAATTGTTATATTTAATTTGAATTGCGGAGTTTTCATTTGCCATTTCACATACTCAGACTCGAAATACATCTACAAACACAAGTCACAAATGTTATGTGGTATACTAATCTACGAAAAATTGTTAATTGTATAAAAATTTACCCAACCAACTTGAAGATATCTTGCAATAATCTTCCGTCTCTCAGATAGATAATTCTGCAAAGGACAATAACAAAGTAAACGGATTGAGAGAATTCTGTTTTATTTTCTACGCAGCTTTCTTTTGTTTTCCTATCTCGGTAAGAATAAAAGCTAAACTGTGAAAACTTGCCTCAGGTAAATTAATAAATATGTATAAATTCAGAGTGATTTGGATTAATGAATTTTGCAATTTTTCACTTCCACGGAGAAAAAATCGCATAGAATTCACGCATAATTTTCGGAATTCAAGGAATTCCCGGTGACTAGCCACTCAATTAATTAGCAATTATATATATATAACAAGCCTATGACAGGTGCGCTTTTTTCACAAGAAAACAGTTATTACACTGATTTCTCTTTTCGGTGTTTTCTAATCATAAAGAGCATAACATCTAGTTTCAATTTCTTACATTTCCGTATAATTTGTCAACATCAACAACGCAATCTATATCTTATTCAGGATTCGTACCCGGAACTCTTGGCGTCGTATCTCTCTGGTAAACTGTTAAATTTTAACGGTGGAACATTGTAAATATTACGTTAGCTTCTAACAGTGTAATGCAAAAGTTTGGATAAGGATGATCGAGAGTTACCTTACTGAAGATTCCTGAAAATAATTGCTACCTCTTCTGGTTATTTAGTTTGAAAATCATCCACGAGAATGTGCAGCGCAAATGCTCCACTCTTTTGTTGTTATATGTTGGGGAGGGGGAGAACACTTCTTGAGATACATGTAGAGGTGTCAGATTTCTTGAGATAACCTGCCTATTCTCTTAATGTGTGTATAGGAACAATAGCATCTTCCGCTATAATGGCCAAACATTGACGCAGGATGTGCTGACTCACGCAAGGCACTTGAGGGGAAATTCTCACCATAAATAACACATTTCGCAAAGCTCGACAAGCAGAAGTATAAATTCAGACATTCCTTATTTGGTCATGGAGTTGACATCTGCACTGAACATCCGTTGTACAATTAGCCGTAAAAATAGAAGAGAATAGAAATGCGTTTATTGTAGTGTTGTTAACACTGGAAGTGAATTTAGGACATTAAAAGATGCAGTATACAGTTGTACTAAATTAACAACAACAGCCTTATAATGGCCAGGGACTGCCAGAACGACTTTTTCATTGGGTGACCCGTGGTCAGCATCGAGTTCCGTCTCAGGTTTTCGAGACCGCAGCCCGCTACTTCTTGTTTTCAAGTAACTTCCAAGTTATCCTCACGACACTGGGCCAATGTCTAAATTTTAGCACATCGCGCTACGACACCAGGGTTCGAATCCTGGTCATGGATGTTTGTGAGTGTCCACTCATCAATTTCATCATATCATTACTCATCCCCATCTTCGCAAATTAGCCAAACGTGGCCCAAAAGCGGAAGTAAAATAAAGCAAATCAACCTAAATTTTGGGGACTTCCAACCGCAAATCGAACCCGAACCGCTCAAACCAGAGGCGAAACTAACCATTTGTTTAAGTAGGAGCTCCACAATACAATTACACTATATAATATCATGACACAACACTATGGGCATTTGCATGCAGTGTGAAAAGTTTAAATTTTAAATAAAATCTACACTACAAATTACTAATATGTACAATATTTTCAGTATCACACATACAATATCAGTTATAAATGAAACATATTATGATTATCCAAGCGGCGACAAAGAAAGTGAACCTCCACTCCTAAAATAAGGTTAGGAAACAACTGCTTCATTCATTTTTGTGAGATTGATTGATTTGTTGTTTTAAGTCCACTTTATGCACAGTAAGGCTAATCGGGACGGGACCTACAGTTTAAAGTGGGATCCGAACCACTGTGCCATGTGTCTCCACCGGGTATCGAACCCGGGACCCTTTGTGAGATATCACAGCAGTATTTATACAATATTATCAACATTTCGACACAACTATTGGCATATCAAGAAGAGATGGATGGATGCCCGTTGACGTCAATGGTCTGGACTTAATCCTGATAGCGACTTCTTCCATATCCTTAAGCACATATGTACATACTACACCGTGATTGAAATAAGTGTTTCTCTGCCGATTTCTGGCGACCTACATTGATTTCAAATTGGGACACTTACTCCCGTGAATTACAAATCTGTCGACATCAATTTGCTTCATACCTTTTTGTTTTCTCAACGAAACCTTCTAGTATTGTCGAGATGAATTTATCAGTGTCTTTCTCAATGGACTTCCTTTCTTAGTTTTTATGGAACTGGATTAAGATGAAACGTATTGCGAGTATTACGCAGAAAAGGTAATGAGCAGCGACGAGATTGCAATGCGCTAAGATGGAATATTAGTGAATAGGATTATATCTTATCGCGCGGAGATTAGAAATTTTATCGCAGGCGTAGTTTATCATCATATCTTTGGCTCGGATCATTATGTAATTACATATTTGTTTTCCTTTGTATATAGCCAAGCAAAAACATCAAATGTCGTCGAAAGTCACTGGTAAGAACCACATACATGATTTTCATGTTATATACAGTACCTTCATTTGTTAATTGTGCCATTCGAACCCGGCCCGCGTAGCGGTTGGAATCACGCCGCTTGCCGGCAGATGTGCGTAACCGCTCAAGTGCATAGATTAATTTGAATTATTTTAAAATATTTCACAATTACAAGTAAAGAAATCACGTACTTTTGTCACAGGAGTTGTTGGAAATGTTTTCCTTGTACTACCACACATTGTTCACATCTTGTCGAAAAAGTTCCCTTAAAAATTATCTCCTCATACACGTGCACGGATTTGTTTTCAGATAAGAATCGTACATAAAATGTATTTGTTCCAAAGTGTACTCGAGACAACGATACTCTACCTAGTCGCTCGATACGATGTCTACATTTAAGCATCTGTGTCGTTTTTGTTTTGTTTTGTATCTGCTGCTGTTGCAGTTTCGGAATAAAATATTCGTCTCGTCTAGTTCGCTGCACCTTTTGTCTCTCTCTGCACTAACGCGTCTGATTGGTTACACGATGCAACACCGACACGCCTACTTCGTTGAATTAAGCCTGAATCACACGGAACTGGATTTCCAGTAGGAATGCCCTAGTTGGCGTTGGACTAGCTATCACACGAAACTTGTTATCGTACTTGTCGATAGACGAGTGAAGATGTAATGGCAGCCGCGTGAGATGTAAACAATGTACCACTTCACATTTTTAAAAGCCGTTAACTATCCAACCGAGAGGAATAACGTCTCGTATAAAACGTTATTCGGTAACAAAGCAATGGCACTACCAAAATACATACTTTATAACGGTTACTGTACACGTATGGAATAATATTTTAGTTGTTTCAATTGTAAACAAATACCGTGCACTCAGCATAGATGGTGTAATTCATAGCATTTATGCTAGCAAAAATGTTAAAAGGAAATGCTTTCGTCTAAAGCCGGCTTAAAGATGGACGATCAATTTTAAGAATGTTGTGCTTTTATCAAAAATTAAAAAAAAAAAAGTATGGACTAGAGATTGGTTCGAAAAAAAACTCGGGTATGCACATCAATATTCATACATGAGATTCCCAGAATTCATTCACAAATTTAAAAAAAAATCAAACATTAATTTAATACACTTGTAATAATAAGGATTTTCATTTTCGGCTAATTTTATTTGTCACGTACACATCTCATTGCTTTGCATAAATACCTAAATATTAATGAACTGAATACGAATGTACTGCACGTAATCATCTCGTTGCTAACAAAAACAGCCAACACTCTGAAAGCACAAACAAAAAACTCCCTTTTGCAAAGTCACAGATTATCTTCACATGCCCAAACTTTGCTCTGATTGGCTGTTCCACAGTATCTAGTCGAGGAAAGCTAGTAGCAATTAGAACATGTCCTATTCCTCAAAACCAGTCAAGCAGTCAGCCATGATTTCTACCTAGAAAATCAGTTCAGCACCAACTAGGGCATTCCTACTAGAAATCCAGTTCCGTGTGATAGGGGCTTTAGTGGCAAGTGGTGTATTTGGTGTCTCCACCACGTTCTGGAGTTTGTGGTGTATGCTCACGTTGTGCGTACTAATCAAATGAACGTTTAAAGCAGCCGACAGGCTTTTGTTGAATCTTTTGAACTTGAACACCGCTAGTCGTCTACTTCGTTGAATGTCATTTCCTTGCACCAGCCTGACACTGGAATGCAGCTGCACTACACCTATTGCTCTCTCCACGAAAATGAACCAGTCAAGGTCGGAGCTTTCCCTTGCCTCCTCCACACCCCTGGCCCTCCAAGGTTGCCACGCTTCTTCTAAGCTGGTCAGTCGACACTTCGTGCGTTGTACAGTCACGGACACTTCTGGGTTGTAAGAATCAGATTGACTTTCAACAGGATCGTTACAATCCAGAACTATCCAGGACTGTACGTATGCAATTGATTTGGTCGGTTGAAATTGTTGCTTATTGTTATTGGCAACATTGTGGGTAAGAGGCGTGAGCCTGACTGGACTATTTTCATGGCTTTAGCTTCAGCGTCAAAAAGTGCAACGTACTAGACGGGGCTTCAGGCCCGTAGCTAGAATTAATCTCGGGGGGGGGGGGCTTACGGGTTATCAGGGGGCTTTGTAAACCAAGTCCATTTTTCAAAAATTTAATAGTATTGAATGAAGGTAAATTATGTGTGTGTTGGGGGAGCCTCATTAAGTTATATAAATGTATAAATATCATATACTATACAAATACTACATTTTTCTACATCTTTTAAAACATCTCTTTAAGTGTTAATTGACGGGTACTGAAATCATCCTTACACACTCCATACTACTTCAGATTATACATATATTTATATCACACACACAAAAAAATTCACAATATTTAATCACACTGCCTACAGTATATTCCACCCCGGCCGAAGCAATTAAACTCCTTTCGTTCCCAAAACTTGGAATTTGCGTGATGACATCACAAAGTCACAGATTTCTGTCTAAACGGGAGGTCGCAACAAGGACAGAGAAAGTATAGATAAAGAAGGTCCTCTATGAAAGAACTTTCTCATGTCTAGAGAATATTCTAAATACTTGCAGCTACTTCTGCTCATAAATTAAATGAGCGAATGTAATAGATGCTGTTCATGTTCTGCGGATTTATCCTTAAAGTTGCGAGCTGTCTACATTTTCACTCTTCACTGCAAACAAATTATGCAAAATAGTTTACCTAATGTCAAGGGGGCTGATGGCAGTGCCAGGGGCGTGGAGGGGGTAGACGGCAGTTCCAGGGGGGCTGAGTCCCCTGGTCCCCGCCTGGCTACGGGCTTTGCATGAAACCTTGAGTAAATAAATACATGTAAGAAGGTTAGGCACATTGGGTTTGGTGCTCTTAGCATTTTTAAGTCACGTGTTGAATCAATGGCCTTGCTGGTGAACATATTCTGTACGTGAAGACAGACTCCAGAAGCCAATTCACCATTTCAGACACAACAAAGTAAGATCAGGCCATAACATAAACACCTCTTGCTGGCAGCAGAACGTGCACGTGCTCCGAATATGAATTCTACGTGTATCGTCTCACCTTATGTAATTCTGTCGAGAGAAAGCTGTACGTGGTCCATTGGAGTTTCTGGACAAGCGCCAACCAACATTGCAACCTTGCCCTTGCCGATACTTCGCGGAAGAAAAAGGTGTGGGTGCGAAAAAAACCCCTGCGGAGGAGGTTTTATTTATTTCCAAACTTGCCCGCTAAAAATAACATGCTGATGGATGCTGGTAAGCAGATGGTTGAATCACAAACTACGTCATTCTCGTTCCTCTTCTGCATTTCCCGTTGGAGAAGCGGTTACGGAATCAAAGCGTAATCGTTACCTATTTCTTGAGTTGGTATCAAGTATCAGACCCAGTAAATTTCCTGTTTGCAGTCTTTCAATTTCGGCTACATAGATACCTCACCCGATTGGGGGACTCCTGAACTTTTTGTAGGGGGGAGGGGGTGTCGGGTAATTGATTAAACTTGAATACTATTATTATTATCATGCTTATGATGATTATTATTATAAAATAATAACTATTATAAACTCAATATAAAACACTAATTTTATTGCAAATTTATTATTATTATTATATTGTTGGGGAGATTTTTATACTTGATCCATCAGATGAGTGAATATCCAGAACAACTCTTGTCATAAAATTTTTACTACATTTTATGCAGCTCATGTACTGAAATGCATAGTTATTCTAATTTGTTATTTTTTTTAACACACCTCGTTCAAGAACTTTAAATCTTGGGATGAAATTAGCCATCGTAGCGTATTTATGTTGTGAGATCTCTTGCAAAAAATTCTAATATTCTCTCTCTCTCTCTCTCTCTCTCTCTCTGAAACAATGCCGGCTGCTACACAGAGATATAATTTTTAATAATCTGTACAGCACAAAAAAAATGTAAAAATGAATATATATACGAGGCATGTCAAAAAAGAAGGGCCGATATTTTTGAAAAAACAAGAAAATCATAGGAGAAGAAATTTATTGTGATTGATAAACAAGTACATACCTTGGCTATTTTTCGACGTAGTCACCATTAACCTTCAGTTATTCTGATAGCGTGGCACAAGCTTCCTTATACCCTCTGCGTAAAAATCTGCCGCCTGAGAGTGCAGCCAGTGCAGAACTGATGTTTTGAGCACGTCACTGTCGTTGAAAAGCTTTGACGAAAGCCACTTTTTCAGGTGAAGAGAAAGAAATCGCTGGAGGCAAGGTCGGGTCTGTAAGGGGGATGATTGAATAGTTCCCATCGAAATCTTTGAATTGTCTCAACAGTACGAGCAGCTGTGTGTGGGCGGGCGTTGTCATGGATCAGAGAAATTCCAGAGCGTAGCATTCCTCTCCGCCGATTTTGGATGGCACGTCGCAGATTATTCAGCGTTTCGCAATACACCTCTGCTGTAATTGTTCGTCCTGGTTCCAAGAATTCCACAAAAATCACACCCTTTTGGTCCCAAAACACGGTTGCCATGATTTAGTGAACTGATGGTGTTTGTTTGAATTTCTTCGGTTTAGGAGAACCAGAGTGCCGCCATTGCATTGACTACTGCTTCGACTCCCCAGTGGCGTACGATATCCATATATATATATATATATATATATATATATATATATATATATATATATATATATATATATATATATATATATGGCTGAGCCGCCGATACCGATGACTGTGTGTCGATATCTGAAAGTATCGGTTGCCGGTTTGAATTTGTTTACCGATACCACGTGACACTTTCGTGGGGTCTAATTGTCCTGGAAATTATGCATTATTCGAAGTTTATTTCTATTTTGCACCAGTTTTGTGTGAAAAAACTGTATTTTGAGATAACATAGCATGTAATATTTTGATGTGATTCTTGAATATTTTAAAGTAAAAATCTTGGTCAATGGATGCATACACTAATAGTAATCAATATTTAGATTTTTTTACAATTATTATAATTTCTAATCATCAATATCGGTTCAAAGTTATTTTAATTTTCTCTTAACGATTTTGGACCAACCTCCTTTAGGGGGAAATTTTGACATTCTTCGACTGTGAAACGTCATGATGTTTCGTCAGCTTTGCCCGGCTCCGGAAGTGACGTAATGCGACTGATGTAACTCTGTGAAACAAGCTTCAGCTGTAATGTTCGTTGCATCGATGACTTCAGTCTGGAGTGCAGTGGCCGCATAGAGAACTCAACTTATGCGGGTTGCGGCTTCGATTCCTGACCTGGGCACGGTTTCCCCTTCGCGAGTGTCCAAGCTCTTCAGTTCCATCTAATTAATTCATCCTCATCGCTGCGATTAAATACAGAGGCAGAAACGTGCCGTGAAATGAGAAAAATACAAATACACAGTAGAGCGTGGGCAAAGATTTGGTAGCCGACAGCAGAGGCATCGTCACTGGGAGGATGAGGGTGGCCACGAGCCCACAATGAAATAATATCAGCTCATTCGTGAGAAATTTTGAGGATCATTCATGCTAGATCAAGAATGACACACACGGAGACGGGGACAAATAACGAAAGAAAAGATGTAGAAAAATAAGACGTGAGAAGGTGAGAAAAAATAAATTAGAAACTGATAACATAGTAAGGATGGTAGAAAGTGGAAGAGATGTAGAAAGAAAAAGAGAGAAAAGCAGAGAAACGACAACAAAAACAGGGGCAAAAGGAAGGGAAGAGAAAAGAGAAGAATGAGCAAAGATAAATAGGGGAAGAAAGATGATAAGGAGAGAGAGAAACAAAGTAAACAAGTAAGGAAGGTAGAAATGAAAAAGAAATAGAAAGAATGAAAGGAGGATAAATAGGGAAAGATACAAAGAGCGACGAAGTGAGGGAAGGCAAGATAGAAGAAAAATTGGCGAATCAAGCGTAGAAAGAAAGAGAGAGATGCAAAGAAAAGAAGAAACTGAAAAAGAGAGTAAGAGAGAGAGGAGAGAAAAGAAGAATGAAACTGAAAAATAATGAAAGATGTAGAGGATAATAGAGAAAAGCAGAGAAAAGAAACTGAAAAGTAAAGAAAAGTAGAGGAAAAAAGAAAAACAGAGAAAAGATTGACAAAATAAAGAAAAGTAGAGGAAATGAGAGAAATGCAGACAAAAGAAACTGAAAATAAAGATAAGTAGAGGAAAAGAGAGAAAAGCAGAGAAAATAAACTTAAAAATAAAGAAAAGTAGAAATAATAAACTGAAAAATAAAGAGAAGTAGAGAGGAAAGGAGAAAGAAGCAGAGAAACAAGAGAAACTGAAAAATAAAGAAATGTAGAGAGAGAAATAGAAAAGCAGAGAAAAGAAGGAGAATCTGAAAAAAATATGAAAGGTAGAGAGGAAGAGAAAAGAGAAAGGAAAGCAGAAAAGAGAAACAGGAAGTGAAAAAGAAAAATATGTAGATAGGAAAATAGACTTAAGCAGAAAAGAAAGAGAAAGTGAAAAGAAAGAACGGCAGAGAGGAAAAGAGAGAATAGCAGAGAAAAGAAGATAGAGGAACTGAAAAGAAAAAAATTAAGAGGAAAAGAGAGTAGTAAAGAAGAGAAGAAAGAGAAAATGAAAAAGAAATGTAGAGAGTTAAAGAGAGAGAACAGAGGAAAAAGAAAGAGGAACTGAAAAGAAAGAAAGGAAAAGAAAGAGAAACTGAAAAAATATATGTAGAGAGAAAAAGAGAGACAGAAACAGGAAGGAAGAAAGAGAAACATAGCCACATATTGTTCAACAATATCGTGTCCAGCAAATCACCTTGATGTAAAATCTTTACGATATCGTGACCTTCCTGTGTGTAGCACCTTCTCATGTCATTTACTATGGCAAACTACAAAGAGGCAGATAACATGAAGCCCAGTGCAAACGGAATGTAATCTAAGATAACCAATACAACTGTTGGGTTTTTATTTCAAGTCACCCTTGCATATATTTAGTTAGGTGTATGCAAACATAGCACGCTTCACATGGCAAAAGTTGAATGGCACACATATGATATTCACATGTTGGTTAGGACTGAATATACACACGAATGGCTCTGTAGACTCAACCAATTACGTAGGTTCTGTATGTACTTGATGATAATACATGAAATACGCAAATAGAGTAACAGGCTAGAA
This sequence comes from Lepisma saccharinum, assembly GCF_977018435.1. Taxonomy (NCBI): domain Eukaryota; kingdom Metazoa; phylum Arthropoda; class Insecta; order Zygentoma; family Lepismatidae; genus Lepisma; species Lepisma saccharinum. The sequence continues at coordinate 17,775,762 of NC_139229.1, forward strand.
AATCAGAATAAAAGAACTTCCGTGGGTATTACGTCAATGGATCAATGGATCACGCCGCGATATATAAATCTGTCTCAACCCTTGTGATTTCCACCTGTCGATTTATTTGACTTTTCTTCAACAATGAATGTCTGCTACAAGGATGAAAGAACGAATTGTATCTCTGCGTGCGTTTTTTTAGCATTGTTAACTTTAGAGAAATACGTCAGGTAAAATGTTTATTCATTATATATATATTAAGATAATGTGGGATTTGTGTAAGTAAGGGTGCAGATAAGAGTCCAAAAATAAGATATTATCATGAAACTCATTTGTTGCTATTGCCAATACGTTTATTTTCAATTGTGATTCTTTCATTGCTTTCTTCAGTGAACTTCAACCACGAGGGTTCTGGTACCACTGCAAGCCACGAGGTCATAATCGTAAGTATTTTTTTAATACTAACATGCAGTGGCGGCGATTGGGTCTCAAAACCGGTAGGCAAGTTGCTAAAACAGGGGGCAAAGACAGTACATTTCCCTTTGTACACAAGATTTAGCATAGTGTGGGGGCAAAAGTGGCGATAACTGGGGGAACTGCCCCCCCCCCCCGCCTCCCCTAATCGCCGCCACTGCTAACATGGAAAGTAAATGCAGCAATAACACATCCTGTTTTCATTTCTTCAGATGAAATCATCATACAATTCTTTGAATATTTGTAACAATGTCCAATATGTTAATTATAAAATAAATACTTGTGTCATGCTATCACGCAAATTTATAATATTTTCCAATAGATATTGGATAACCTTAAAATGTCAGTTCTGGTTGGTAGATAATGTGATTTATTGATTTGATGGCTGTTGTAAGATAATTTTAAAATGTATATCATTTAGTTAGTGTACTCAAGTAATAATTTCAAAATTAATAGAGTTTTTTCTTGAACAAGATTTTTATTTGGGACTGCGGGTGTGTGTGAAATGAAGATCAGCAGAAGTTAATCCTGAATTTTAAAGAACGGCCTAAAAATAATTTTCGCTTTGATAATGAAAGCTGTATTTTTTCATACAATACAAGAGAGTAGTTAGTTGAATAATTATATAAAACCCGCTGTTTGGTGGTTTAAACTACTGAACATATGTATAGAAACAACTAAGCGCTAGTGTAGTTTTCTTTATACACTAAATACACCGTAAAGTTTTTCTGTACATGTCATTCATCTTCTTACGGCTGTATTTCTCGTATCTCAGACTATATTCTTTTAAATATTATGATTAATTTTACTTTAAAACCACAGATTACAGCGATAATAGTGGCCACCAAGAGAACCTCAAAGTAGGCTTCACACAATATATTTTAAGTTTGCTGGAGTAAAAATAAATTTACCACAATAAATTATTTAATGCATTGGCAAACATTTCAGTTTTTCGTATTTTTGATTACTGGTAAATTTGCTAAAAGGATCATGTCAGGAAATTTAAATTTGTAAGTTTGTAACTGTCTTCTACATTCACGAATAACAGTATTTACTTTATTTCTGTTGTACAAGTTTATAAAATTAACAGGGAACCATTGAGATTAAGAATGCTGTATCAATGTCGATATTTGTTTTAAGTTGTTGATTTAGATTCGTTTTTGTTATATAAGAGGCTTGATTTAAAATGATGTGTCGAAAAGTGCAAATGAGTAGGTAGCGAATGATTAAAACTGAAATAATATATACGTAGTTGAGTTACGTTGTTTAATTCTTTCAACGTAAGTAAAATAACATTATGGAAACCAGTTGAGCGCTGAGGACTTGCAATTTCATTTTAAAATTGCTTTTTACTATATTATATATATATATTCAATGTAAAGCCAGCTTTAGATGAAAGTATTTTTCTTAGCATTTCTCTTAACATTTATGTCACCATGTAAAGTGAGAACTTTTATGGCATGATGATTGATTGATTTAGTTTATTTTACTTCGCGTTTTGTGCCTCTTGGCTAATTTGCGAAGATGGGGATGAATGATGAAATTATGAAATTCATGAATGGACATTCACAAACAACCAAGCCCGACCGGGATTCGAACCCGGGACCCTTGGCGTCGCAGCGCGATGTGCTAACCATGTGCATGTGCATGATGATTGATACGTATTTCCGCAGCATTTTTCGTAGCATAACCAATGAGAGACGACCTCTAGGTCACTAGCGCAGTTGTAATGGCGGCCGCGTGAGATGTAAACAATGTTTCACTTCTCATTTTTAAAAGATGATAACTATTCAACCCATAGGAATAACGTTTCGTATTGAATGGTTTTAGGTGGAGAAAAATGACGCTGATTAAATAGATAGTTTACAACGTTTACTGTACACGTATGAAAAAATATTTTAGTTTTTTCAATTGTAAACACCGTGCACTCATCATAGATGGTGTAACTCGATGTGCCTTTCGTGCTGTATGTATTATACATTATAATCGCAAAAGCTAACGGAAATGTTCCATGAAATGCTTTGGTGTTATCTGCTATAAGATTTTTGGAAACATTCACATATCATTTATGCTAGCAAATGCATTTAAAATTAATGGAATAAGAAGGAAGGAGAAAAATAAGCATCAAATATGAAAAAAATGCAATAAAAAATACAAAAAATTCTGAGAAATGACTGGTTCTAACTAAAGTTTAGACAGGTATTCAAGTTCAGATTTCAAGGCTCAGAAAAAAAGACGATTTGCCATCAACTTCCGAGCTCTAGTGACGATAATATTAGTGTTTTATGTCTGAACTTGCCTAAGTTACAACAGCACGCTCTGACAAGCATCACTCTCGGTGGCATTCCTGAACAAGTTTGGTGCATCAATGTTGAGGAAACGCGAGATGAGGAAGATAGGGAAGCCCTCTAATATACAAATCCTTGACGCTCGAACACGTGTCGACTCGTTGCCTGACCTTGAATCTGGCTTGAATGAACCGAACATGCGTGCGCACCCGCAGGCATCTTCATCATTGCAGAGCGTTGATTCACGCTTCGGAAAACCCTGGCTAGGAAGACTGCAGAATTTATTTTCATCTTCTCTGACGGATGGCTTTGATGTGAGGCTTCCTCCTATTGTGGGACGTTATTAAGGGGACGGGAGGCATTGGGTCCTTCTGAGACCTCCACATTTCCCTTGTTTTATACACAATCAAATAAGTATTTGTACATACTGTAGTAATTTTATATTAATTTTTGTTATTTAGCGTCTCTATACTCTCACGTTTGGCCACTGGCGTACGCAGGGGGAGCTGATGAGGCTATAACCACTCCGAAATACCTTCCATAAATAATAAGAATATCCTCAATATGTACCGTTGCGACTACTGTATACATATTGCCTTATACATAAAATTATTACATCTGGAAAGCCGTCGTATCTGGCAGACATGTTGATCCCTCGCACCAGTATCCACAGCCACCATACACGAAATAATTTCAAATGTAACCTTCCACTCTGCAACACACAGGCATATCAGTCGTCGTTTTCATATTTTGCTGCAAAAATATGGAGTGCCCTACCTAAGACCATGTCGAGCATATCTAAAATCAGGCGCGGAGCGTCCATGTAAGCCGTGTAAGACGGGCTTACACTTTATTAGTTCTAGTAAAATGTATGTAATTATATGGCAAAATTCGTAAAAACTTCAAAGTTCATCTCGGCCCGATACCAGTCTTCGAGATCCTGTTTGTTAGATTGCAACACTTCAGCACAGATGGCACATGAGAACTCCCGCCTTTTGCTTTGGGAGTGTTGTAAGCCGTCTGAATGTTGCCTTACAAATTTCTGACCGCGAAGGAGCAGTACCTACCGTCGCCCACCGTATCTGGAAGGAGAAGAGCGAGGAATATAGGGAGAAGAGCGCGTCGAAACCCTAGGTGTGTAAACCTACGGGCAGAGGCTTACAGCAGCGTTGCAAACCTCATGTTTAGAAAAAGTGTTGTTCATGGACGTCCGCAGTATTTCTTTCCACTAGGGAGGATTAAGAAAAGTATTTCTTTTTCAGGGATTGGGGTAAACTAGGTATATTTCCCTTCTCAAAATATACTATTTCAATTTGAAGTTAACATTTTTTTGCAACGCCCTTACAATAATTAACAATTTGATGTGACTGAAATGAAATTGTATGTGTGAAAATGGTTGACATTCTTATTTCAGGAAGTGTCTTCTTGCCTTGCCCCTTCTGGACATCCATGGTGTCGTTTAAACTCCGAAATTATACTACATACTACTAAATTGTTCTGGGATTTTCATATTATAAATATTAATTTATAACAAAAACAAATATAAATTCGAATGGTTCAACCAACGGCATGGGTTCCACGTTATGTGAAAAGTTTGAGAAAATTCAACCAGAACGAAAAGTGGCCCTGTTGTTTTATTTATATCTCCAACTTACAAACGACTTTTTAAACTTGTGCGAGATTTTGCACCATTATGCTTGGGTTGGCTTCACTGAATACGCGCCAGCGAGACACAGGTCCTGCAAGAGGAGGGGCTCCAGCGTTGTCGGGTATGAATGGTTGACTGCAAAGGAAATTTGAGCCGGTGGTGCTTCAAGGAGGTTTTTTTTTCCAGGAACAGGGAATTCTGAAGCAAAAACTAACATGAAGGGAGAAAAGGAGAAACCTAGAAATGAGCGGGATACGGGAAAATTAGATACACATTGATGTGCTAAATTCTTGTTGTTTCTGTTTTTCGCTTGTAGGAGAGCATAAACATTATACATATTAAGATCTCTGTTTTCCGTTTATGTATGAACTCTGCTGGTAATAATTGAGCTAAAAAGTGAAATAAATAAGTAAATAAATAAATAAATGTTAATGAAAACTGAAGATTGAACCAATTTTACAAATTTCATGTCAAATGTGAACCAAATATTATTAATTACATAGTCCGTGATTCAAACACTCTTCGAACAACGTACGAAAAGCCTGTTTATGATCTTTTAGGTGCTAGATTTGCTTTTACCCTATCCTAAGAAAGCACTTACATGTACTTTGATAGAAATTTCTGGATATATCCCTACAATTTGTGAGCATTTCTTTTATATTTTATATTGTATTTTTTTTTTACTAAATATAGGGAATTTTAAGGCAAGAGAGGGAATTCATTTATATCCGAAAGGGATATTCCCCTCACAGTCCGAAAGATCACTGCTTTGAGCAGTGACCGATTTTGGATCTTGTTTCTTTTTGTTTCCCCCTTCTTGCTGTGTGTTTGTTAAAGTCTCGAGGTATTGCTTTTGCGAATTCCATCTATTGAAAAGCGGAATGTCGTCCCTGTGCTGTGGTGTGATACAGTAGTGAAGTGCATTATGGAATAAAATGAGTGTGATTGTGCGGTGGGGTGGAGAACTTGTTGAAGACGCCGTTGTCCAGCAAGGATTTTGCTGCCAAGAAGAAACTTGTGGACATAGGTAGGCCCATCCCTTCCTTCTCTAGCAGACATAGTAACAGAAACGAAAAATAAAGTGCGCCGATTTTGCGATTCATGATACGGAGCTGATACTTGGTTATGCGGTTGTAATAAGTATTCAGCACTTTTCTGTTTCCTTCTGTTTTCGTTTGTTTATTATTATTATTATTATTCATTTTATCTAACTTTGCATATTTTTTATCGATACGTTACTCGTGATAGGAATAACACTGACTTAATTATCAGATATCCAGAATTTTTGATTTGGTGAAAAATTCCAGGGAAGTGTTTTGAAAAAATTGGGGGGAGGGTCGATGTATGTGGATAAATCACTAACCATGTCAGGCCAAAAATAAGCACAACGGGAAATAGCCTTCGTCATGCTAGGCTTACACTGTTGGAAAGGTCACGCTCCGCCACTGTCTAAAATAGAGTCTTTCCGAAATGAAGTAATGGCAGAGCAGAGATTGTGTTCAAATACTATGATGTAACTTGTATGTTTATGTTATGTATTTTGTCTACATATTTTTATTTTTATTTACTTTTTATTCATTTTACTTTTATGTAGTTGTCTTTTTAACAATTTTTGTATAATTTTATTCATACATATATTACAATTACTTTATCAATAGATTTTGTACTAAATCATACAGTTTATTGTACACTGTATTAATACTGTAATAACATAAGAAATGCAAATTTAAATGTAATTCGATGACACGGGTTAGGTGGCAGAACAGCCTCAGGCTGAACCTCGCCCACGCAAATAAATAAAGAATAAAGTGGCAAATACAACCTCCCATTAAAATGACCCCCGGTTACCAATTTTGTCTTTGAACAACTTTTAAAACAAATTGTTAAAAATTGTAATTACGATATATTTTATTGAGTATCTCCCCCTCTAGAAAGGAGCTATCCACCTCTACATTTACAGCTCCAGCCGAAATAAATCATTTGTGCCCTGGTGCTCTTGGCTAAAAATGAGTTATGATATGATGAAATTGATGAAGAGATACTCACAAAGAACAGCCATGCCGAGGTTGGGATTCGAACATGGGTGTCCGTAAGGGGGGGGGGCAAGGGAGGCGTGCCCCCCGCCTGGAAAATGAAAGTCGCCCAAAAAATTATGTATTTTACACATATAATTTCATTTTAGCCACAATAATATGTGTCAACTATTGCATGAACATCATAAATTCAAATTTTAGCAATGTTTATTTTAGGGAACAACACTATTTTTGGAGAAAATGTGTCTTGTTTGCCCCCCTGGAAAAAATACCTTCCTTGCCCCTCCCTGGAAAAAATCCTGCGGACGTCCATGGCGTCGTAACGCGCTGTGCTAACCACTCCGCCACGGAGGTCGTGGGAATTCCAAAGATATTTTTCTCAAATTAATGCAATTTAAGTTTCGCTTGCTATGCAAAAGTTATTATTATTATTTTCTTTTAACGTTTTGCTGGATAATCCATCGATTTTCTACAGTCATTATTTACCTCTTATGTAAATAAATATGCAAAAATTGCCTTATAACTTTGAAAAAAGTGAAAAATACTTGTAGTTATGTGTTCTTTTCATTAGTATATTATGCATATTACAGATATTTCCATATCTCTGTATTTATATATTTGTTTTTGCTAATTTCGCCTGTTGAATCATCTTGATCAATGTGTTAGCAGTGGTGGAGTATTAGCACAGCGCGCTAAAACGCCAGGATAACCGGGTCCAAATTCCGACCCGGGCATGGGTATTCTTTATGAGTGTCCTTTCATCAATTTCATCGTCGCGATTGGCCAAAAGTGGAAGAAGAGCGGCGCTAAATAACAAAAACCAATCAAATGATCAATGTGTTAAAAATAACACGTCTAAGTGTTGGAAGGAAAATTTGACAGAGATATTGAAAGGAAATAGTGTTACATAGTACACCGACAAAGATGAGGGAGTGAGGATGTCTCCTTTATGAAATTATGAAATTTCCGGCCTTTTTCACGGGATAAGAGCAGAAAATCTTCTGCAACACAATCGTCGATAGTACCAGAAAGTTTTTTTTTTATTATTTTACTTTTATTAGCAGAAATGGAACAAGTTTGCGTTTGTGTTGATAAAATCTTCGGTCCCACAATATAAGAAGAAGATAAGTAGTATTTTACGCTCCAATATCCGTTTAGTGTTGAAATAAATGTAATTCCTCTTCTATTTGTATGAATAACAAATGAAGCAACATTCGCGTTCAGATGGAATTATACGTGCCGAGTTCATAAAATTTAATAACAAAGACATGGACGTCCGCAGGATTTTTTCCAGGGAGGGGCAAGCAAGGTATTTTTTTTCCAGGGAGGGGGCAAACAAGGCACATTTTCCCCAATAATAGTATTGTTCCCTCAAAAAACATTGCTTAAATTTGAATTTATCATATTCACACAATAATTAATACATATTGTTGTGGCTGAAATGAAATTATATGTCAAAAATATATAATTTTTGATTGATTTTCATTTTCCAGGGGGGGGGGGCACAGCCCGCCCTTCCGGACGCCCACAAAGATAATGTGTTTTTCTAAGACGGCGTTACATTTTGTAATAATAGACAAGTATTGCCTTTATCATATTGAGCAATGAAACATGACTTGCACTCTTTCCGAAATGTTTATCTTTCGAAACAAATTCCCTTATTTTAGGGTAAGTCCCTCAAGAAATCTAGCTCAAAGTGAAGAAACCAATGTCAAACAAGTCCTCCAACAAGTACTAAAACATGAAAACAAAGGACGTCACAAATGAGTCATTTCTTTATCACAGGATTCCCCCATGTATGTATTGAATGTGAGTACACCTGCGCAGTTACCGATCAAACTATGTCTCTTGAGAATATTCTCTGATATTTTCCCACAAAAATGTTGTTCGGAAGCTAATGTTTCTATTGATTGGAACTCGTTATGGTAATCCATGAAATGTTCCCAGCACGTTATTCTGTCCCTATATCTTATCTTCGTGTGTTTGTTTATTTTGTTCGAGGGATTTCGAACTTGTCTCTCAGTATTTCGACCTTGAATCAGAGAGCTTAGCGCGAATCCTGGAAACGATGAACAAGTCTGAAGTTTTCCTTCGAAATTTAATTATTCATTTGAAAAATGAATACAGAGAAAATCAATTTTATATCAGGATATCAACAGAGCAAAATGAAATTAACAAATGAGTGGTATGCGCGTGCGCACTCATACACACACACACACATTACATAACAATAAAAATACTAACAAGTAGCGTATAATAATTATTAATTACTCTTCAGTTGCTTAATGTACGCCGTTCTGAAAGTCTGCTTGTATAGATGAAAGTCTGGAGGATCGTTTAATGAATTGGTTGGTGGTTTGTAGCGAGAAGTGAGCCTTGGAGCTTTTATATAAACGAAATTGTTGCATTTGCTGTTGAAACGTGGGATCAGGATGTAAAGAAGTGGCAAGAGTTCGTTAGTGAAAAGTTGCCCATTCATGATTCTGAAAAGAAATGTAAAATTTGAAACTTGATGGCGAAAGGAAAGATCAAGAATTTCAAGAGTGGATAGAATTTCGTGCTTAGAAAAGTTTACAAGGGCCGGACATCTGAGTTTGACTATTATGATGAAGAAATTTACCACTTTGTCTGTTCTCTGTATATTGCTATCACAGGCCATTGACCACATAGAACAATTTTCATGGTTTCAGACAAATATCGAGATGCTTCACACATCCACTAAATAGGCTCTAGAGCAATATAGGTGCAAACATTTGCTTGTTTATGTTGCCTCTGGAATTTCTCTTCCCCGAGGTACAGTCAGAAAATACATAAAAAAATAATGCTATGAAATTTATATAAAAGTTTATGAAATCGGCGTAAATTCCTGCAATTTATGAAATTGAATTAAACTTTAAATAAAGTGATAGTATCGAATTGATTGATTTGGTTAATTTTACTTCGCTTTTCTGCCGCTTTAGGCTAATCGGGAAGATGGGGATGAAATTGATGGCTACCCACAAAGAACATATATGCCCAGGCCGGAATTCGAACCCGGGACCCCTGGCACCGTAGCGCGATGTGTTAACCACTCCGCCACCGGAAGCGCACTTTTTTCTTTTAGTATTGAAATATTTTGTTCAGGTTATTTATAGAAATACACGTTTCATTAAGTTTGTGATACTTTGAACCAATTTGCATCCATAATATATTTTTTATAATAAATAATAAGAAGAAAAACTTGGCATGGTAATAGACTATCACTTTCGTGTCCTGAAATCCAAATATGAATTTGACATCAAAATTCATATATACTAAATTCATGGTCATAAAGATAGTGTAATGAATGTTCAAATTTTAAAATTTCATCGTGAAGAGGGTCAAATTCAGTGTTCCCTTTTTGTTTTGTGAGAACAGTAAACCAAACTGATACATTTCATTTACGTAATTACGTTTCAATATAGGTAGCAGATTCGTAAATATTAAATTAAAAGTAACATTTAACTTTTTAAGAAAAAAACCTAATGTACATTATGCACAAATGTGCAATAAGCATTTCGCACATAATTTTTTAATAACTTTGTCTTAAATCTGAGCGTTTAAAGCAGATAATTTGCTAAAAAGTAGTACTGTTGGTATATTTCGTGCAATTCATTGACGTAGATTGCCAGGAACAGTAACATTTCTCATTTCACTTTATTTTATCTTCCTTACACTTCGAGTGCCACCAAAGGTCCCGACTTGGAATTCCGGTTTGGGCATGGATGTTTTTTTGTGATTGTCCCTTCATCATTTTCATCAAATTATCCCTCATCCTCATAGCAGCGATTTGCCAAAATAGCAGTAAAGCGTCGAAAAATAGTTCAAATACAGAATATCAATGGAATCACCCTGTGCCACCCTCCCCCACCCCATCCCCTCAAGGGAGTATAGTGAGCCCTTCTTAGTTGCCAATCTGTGAAAAAAAATCATTTAGGAAGGAAGGTCTTTGAAACAGGAAAGCACTGCACAATGATTGATTAGGTGTATTTTACTTCGCTTTTCTGCCACTTTTGGCTATTCGCAAAGATGAGGACGAGTGATGAAATGATGAATGGACACTCATAAAGAACATCCACGCCGGGATTCGAACCCGAGACCCCTGGTGTCGTAGAGCGCTGTGCTAACCACTCCTCGCGGAGGTCAACACGCTGCGCAATGAGGAATGGCGATTTTAAATAAACACCAATCAGATGATGGTGTATTAAGAGCCAGAGCTGGCAACAGATTTACAATCTTGGACACGTGACAAGGACAGGGAGACGAAGGAAGTGAGTAAGACTTTCTACAGAAAGCTAGGAGGAAGAAGGATGAAGAGTGATTGAACAGGATGGATCTTAAAACAAACTTTGATAAACATGCATTCCGGTCATTGACGTCTGAGGATGTTTGAATGCAGGTGCCCATGGGTTCAATACAAGGCAAATACATATTTGCTCATCGTGGTTAGTCGAGAATTGTGAACAAAACAATATCTTGGAAGGATGGAGGGAAACCAAGGATTAAAACAGGCAGGAATATGAGTCCTCCACTTCACAAGAACCGACAATGCTGATGGATGTAACGGGGGCTTTTTCCTAGAACTTTTCCTTCCTCATTGATTTTACATAATCCGTGACTATTTCCTGTGGATAAAGCAAAGTACGATAAAGATCAAAACAAGGGTATCCCGAGCCATACATATCTTCCGAAAAATATATGGACGGGTTGAAAAAGGTAGGTGATATTGAGAGAAAATAAGGTCCTCTACCTCTTGGGTCGAGGACGAATCTGATGAAATAAATCGATAATGGGACAAACACATAAATGGTGGAGTGAACAGTGTAACGCGCTTCGAAGCCACAGGCCCCGGGTTCGAACCCTGTGTAAGGCTTTGATATATCAGTTTTCAGTTCGCTTTCTGGACCTACAGTGTGATCCGAACAACTATGTAATGTGCCTCCACCATGTATCGAACCTGCGATCTCTTCATCACTGTCGAGATTACGACTATAAATAGAAAAGCGACGTAAATTAGACGAACTAGATGTAATGAAGAACAAGTCCAGCGATACATCCACGCATTGACCAGTCGTTGAACCTAGGACGTCTTGGATTTACTACATTTATGTACATTACAACGCGCCCAGAAAGCGCTGTCACTTCTGAAAAAGTTTGGCATGAAGAACCGTGACACTCACAAACACATTTTTCGACAAAACAAGTGACACAACGCCATGGACAAAACAGACTCTAGCAAGTTGTAGTAGCATTAGGCCTATCTTATAAGTGACATTTCAGGCTCATGAAAGAACACTAAGATTGTAATCAAGCCTTGCAGGAGGAGAGGTAATGAATGACCTTGACAACTGCCAGTGGAAACAGAAAATTTTCGAATCCTATGTACTTTTTACAATGCGACAATACAACCAATGCAATTCCTACTTACAATGAGTGTCCACAACACGAGAAAACGAAATTAGAAACAAAACAGAATCACTGAAAGAAGCCAGCTCGAACATGTATATCACAACACTGTTTCACAGTCACAACGACATATTCCTTCGAGGACCGAAGCGATAGCACCAAAACCTCGAAACGGCTGTGGAACGAAAGACACCATTCCGAAACATAAGTCCTTATGGCATTGGTTGTTCCTGTTGTCGAGTTACGTGCAAGTTTTCCAAGCCAGCGAAAGCACGACAACACACCTTTCACGTCAAAGTACCTCGCGCGTCTGGTCTGCCGGATAACAGTTACCTGCGTCTGGAGGTTCGTGTTGTGACTGCGCGGCCGATAAGATTGGCTCACAACTGGATGAAGCTCCGCCAATCCCAACCTGAATGACCAAGCACTGACGTCACGGCAAGTGACGTCTGGCCGGGATGTTCAAAAGGAGGTGGGGAGACACGAAATCGTGGAGGTGAAAACCCTATTGGAAGCAAGCAATGGGTTTGCGTAGAATTTCACAACTCGAAAAGCGTCCTGTGTGAAGATGCGGGGGCTCGATAACTACGTGGAGGGGGAGGCGGGGTGGAAGGAGGGAGGGAAGGAATATCGAGGTACTGTCCCTCGCATTATATCTCAGCTTTTATGGGTGAATATAAGTAATCGCGGGCATGCTACCATTCAGTCAGAATCGAATCACCCGAGAGTTGAGGCCGAAAAAACTACAACAGCCTATTATAAGTCTTTAGTGATCCAGTGTACTAAGAGATACGAACAGCAGCCTTCAAGATGAGTCCACGAGGCCAATCAATGTGCCATCAGCCTAGTTGCACGAGAACGCTGATCGTCTTGACCATGGTCGCTCTCATAGTCCTGGTCATCATCACCGACTCCGAGGTCGACGCACGTCCATCAAAAAGGGGGTCCAAGAAGGGCCAAGTAGCCGCAAGATTGGCGAACTCCTTACGGCACAAACGGACCAAAAACAACGGTCTCAGAAACGACCGCAGGCGCCGCGAAAATGCGCTTCCAAGACAGTCACAGCCTATCAGGAAATTAGCTGATAAAACCCTCTGTCCATATGAAGTCTCCATCGACGAAGACCCCGGCAGGATACCAAGGCAGATCGAGATGGTGAGGTGCAAGGCTAAATCGTCCAGCTGCAAATGCAAGGAGTTGGAGGGTGACTATGGGTGCACGGAGGTGTCCTCCAAGCTGAGTGTCAAGTACGAGAGTGGGTTCCACGAAATAGACGTTACGTACGGATGCGTTTGTGCGCGAAGAAATGGTACTGAACCACCTGGAGGGCCTGGATTGGCTTAGTGATAAAAAAAAAAATCTCTACGTGTGAGTGTGTGAGTTCCTCCCCACCACTGCCAGAAACATATCTAGTCGATGTTCAAGCTCCAATCACTCTTGCCTCCACCGGAACTTTTTTTTTAAAGTTCCAAAAGGTAGAAAAACTGAAACCTGTGATTTTGTTTTCCACGCATGTCCAAGTTTTCCGTCCCATTTTATGCTGTGATAACTGTACTGTGGACCGACAAAAGAAAGTTGTGTTTTCGATGCACAATACCGCAATTGTTTAGGAGCCAAGGTAAAAGAGACGTATGTATTATATAATTTATGACTACTTTTACCATTATTCTTATCTGTGGTATCATGATGCATGTGGAATACGTATCTGTCCAGGTATTTTGCAAACACTAAACGGGGCAACAGGGTGTAAGAGAGTATTGGCAAATTAACAAATGTAGCTGCACTTTTGCACTTAATATAGGCTATGCTGTCTTGGTAACACCAACATTGCATGTAAAAAATTGAGGTGCTACTTGAAACATTTTAAGATTTGGTTCGTTAGTAAAAACGAACAAATAAGATTATTTATTTTGTTATGTTTAAACTGATTGAATTATCAAATTAACTTCATTCAGTAGTTATTTTGAAAAAAACGTTAAACATAAACCATTTGTATGTAGGCCTGAAATCATTTTCTTGATTATAACAATTATAATTTTGGAGGAACAAATTTGCAAAATTTTCTCTAGTATATCATTCAAAATCTTTTCATTAAAGTAATTTAAATGGACTTCGTGTACTACCAAGGCAGCATAGTTTGTAATTTTTCTTCTCATATTGAGACATTGTACAAGGATATTCCTGACGTAGATCTCTGTAGTACCTTTCAATATTTATTGTTATTTAACGCGTACAAATAACTGCCTATGCCTATTTTCATAGGTTGTTCTAAAGTACAACATTGATAGTTCTTGTTTAATATACAGAGGAAGAAATTGTTCAAGAATTACATATATTTTGAATGTTCTTGCTGAGAATTCATATTACTAATAACAAATCTACAGTGCAAAAAAACAAAATTACAAGAAAGCATTTAAAAGCTTATTCCTAATTTCATATTTTCAGAAATAGTAACGAAGTTAATGTTTTGGATATAACTATTGTTGTTACATATCTTTTATTGTTAGTAATCTCAGTACAAAAAACTTTATGTATAAATACACTTTAAAAACAAAATAGTTTACAGTTCAATGGTAAATAATTTTGGTTGATAGTTGCACGGGAAAACAACTGAGTGGTTTATTAAAACAAATAGAACTAGTTTTAGTGCTCCTAACTAATGTGTTCATTTTATTTCATATGAACAGACATATTTATCAGTATTTATTGTACCCAACGGTATTATTTAATTTAATTTAATTTATTAAATATTTATGTGAATCTAAAAGACAGAAAGGAACAAGTTATTTACAAGAACACTTATGCTGATGGTGCTTTTTACAGAGAGTGTTGCTTGTAGTGTAAACTTAGTACAACAATTGAAATGTATTTTTTAAAATGTTATGAATGTAATAAATCTGTCGTTGAAGTAAACCCACCATATTTTTGTTATCCTAAGATGGTACAATATTACTCTGCATGGGTGTGTGTGTGTGTGTGTGTGTGTGTGTGTGTGTGCACGTTGCAGGATAAGTTTGATTATTAATAGTTGTAAGGATGTGGTATGAATATTACATACTTTACAATTGAAAGGCTCGGGAGTAAAACATGGTGACATTTTGGTCATTATTGACTTTATTAATAAAAAGTTTATTAGAAGCTATACTGTAGAATGTAGATAAAATATTTTTGTATTTTGTTTACCAATTTCAGAAACGGTCAATGAGTCCAATGAAAATTGCATAACATGGCAATTACACGCGAAAATTGAAAAAAATTACTTTGCAACTCAATAATGACCAAAATGCCCTGTGGCCGAGTGGTTAGCACATCGCGCTGCGACGCTAAGGGTCCCGGGTTCGAATCCCGGTCGGGCTTGGTTGTTTGTGAATGTCCATTCATCAATTTCATCATTTCATCACTCATCCCCATCTTCGCAAATTAGCCAAGAGGCACAAAACGCGAAGTAAAATAAACTAAATCAATCAATCAATCAATCAACATTAAGAAATTTTTAACCATTATGTGCACTTAAGAAACTCGATTACCAAAAGGATACTTAACTGTGGTTGTGTTTTATGATATGTCGACATAAGAAATATTCTATTTTAATTTTAAAATATATTTCAGCATGTATTGTGTATGTTCGTTTTTTATGTGGCGATACACATGGAACGATAAGTTTACAATTATCTATGAAAAACAACGTGTAACCAATTCGATAGAAACAAAGCACTTACATACTTCCATATAATATATTACAGCTACATATATTTAATGACTTTGAAGAAATTTCAGCTAGTAGTCTATATCTACAAACAGTAGCGGCGATTGGGTGCCAAAACTGGGGGCAAAGATAGTATATTTCCCTTTGTAGATAAGGTTTAGCATAGTGCGGGGACAAAAGTGGCGAAACGTGAAGGGGAAACTGCCTCCTCGTCCCACCTAATCGCCGCCACTGTTTACAAATGACATTACACCAGATACAATCTAATATGTCCGAAATCTGAAGCAGATGCACAAAATATTTCAAGAATCTCTTACGCAATAGTAATTGTAAAAACTGTACAAATTTCAACTAATTATCACTATTATTATTATATCCATCTATTAATTTCTACAAGCATTACAAAGCAAACAGGAAATAGTTGATCGATGGCGTTTATGGTGAATAATTTTAGTACAATTATTATTTTCAAATCAAATGTATATACAAGACTTATTATGACATGTTACCGGATGTTTCGAAGGTAAATTGTTTCTGACAACTCACAATTGTTACATGTCGTTTTCATAATTAATTTTGAGTTTCGAATTTCTCTTGTGGTATTATTAAAAAGAACATTTATATTATATTCCTGAAATAAAGTTATTAATGTTTGGAGGATGGAAAAATGCCAAGCGGCACAAACATTAACTGATTCGGCATGTCAAGATTAAAATTGCATGATTTTTTACGGCTTGCAGTAAATGAAAAGCCATAACAAAAAAATGAGTATCTATATTTGAGACGATAAATGTTGTTTTTTTTTTTAAAAAAAAAAATAGTACAGTGAAAGAAGAATCACTGCCAGAAAATTAACAAGTGATTACAAATTTACCAGACTGAGAAAAACACTAAAAATAAATATCTCAGAATTGTTGAATAGTAAATATCACAATGAAAAAATTGTATTAGAAACTCCACAAAATCAGGTTCTCAAAATTGCTATTGTAACACTCGCATCTTAATGTTTTAACCCTTACACAATATCTTGAACTATATTTAGCATTATGAGTAGATTGGTTCTTTCCAATACATAAACTCCACTTCCAATACATAAATGTGCCATTGACAAATTGTAGTGTTTCTGAGTTCCTTACATTATGGCACTTCTCATAAATAAAATCAAACGAAGTAAATAACAAAAATCACTTAATCATATCGTAAATTAGTATTAGTATCCGATTTTTTTAATATCGTGTAGAAATTGCATGGATGGCGAGAATTTATTTTCATTCTTTTATATCAAATAATTAATCTAAGCGACCCACAGTTCATTTAACACATACGCATCATAATGGTCTGTTCAATTAACTGTGATAAAATAATTAGACATGTTTCGCATAGAACTTTTCACTTTTAACACAACACTAACGGAATTGCCGATGAAGCAACTCCTTAGCAAGTAACAAGTAACTGGCTATATATTTCTATCCAACTATATTCATTCATGAAATTCTCTGAAACGAATGTAGGTAAAATTTATTATAAATATTTAGCACGTGATAGTCGTCATATATTGCAAAAACTCTATTTTCTTGTACCAAATCACGTTAGGTTACAGAAATAGCTGGTTGGATGTTTTAAAAATATATTACTTCCCACTATAATATTGAAATTATTGTGTTACTTTTCAAAAGTGTCTAGCAGTTTAGCAAAAGAGCAAGAAGTTTAAAGCATAAAGAAAGGTGGAGAGACGCCACAGAAAACGTTAAATTTTATTTGTTATTATTTTATCATTGGGAAAAGACTTCTACCCCATCCACCAGATTAGTGACTGTCCAACACAACTGTTTCTCCTTTTTACATTTCAACCAGTTGACTTACTGAAATGCATACTTATTGGTATACATTGTTACCTTTCCACGCCTCTTTCAAGAAAAACGTCCAATTTAGGTGGAATTTTAGTCACAAACTTTACGTTGTGTGTCCTCTAATATAAAAAAAAAATATTTTTTGGAATCTTTAAAACGCACGGAACTATTTATTATATGGATTGGGTGCTAAAATATGAACGCATGAAGTCATTAGCGGGTTGGTTCTTGGTACTCAATTTTTCGATATAGCACATTTTGCCTTTGTTATTCTGTTATAATACTAATTAATATAACTTTAGTTTTGTTATCGACACAGAAAAACAATATTTTTTTTATTTTTCCTAATTGGAAATGAACGGTGCCAATTATCACCGGGGCGTCGACCGATGCCCACCCACACAAACAAGAAACTGGCTTTGTTCATTACAAGTTAATGAACTGTTCGCTAGAAACGAAATAACTATGCATCAGTTATGCTTTCTATTCGCTTGGGGTTTTTCTCGCCTTGTGCAAGCAAATAACAAATTGGCAAAATGTCCATACCTTAAAAATTACTTTGTGAAGGAAATAAATGAGTTTAAGATGAGAACATAGGATTTTCCCAATCAATGAGTCAGCTCTGACAACTTTTCGGGGAAATTTCCTTCTACTTTCCTCTCAACAAGTATCTGTAAATGTGGTTTCAGTTGGTCTCGAATTGACACAGCTGGGCAAAATTGTTGTCAGGATGTTTGGATGGACATTATGTGAGAGGGGCTTCTTCCTTTATGACTATAGCTGCCAGCTATAATTCTAGTACAATAACTTGACCAAGTTGTTAAAATACTTCTTGGCTTCTCCTGCAAATTATTCATAAAATTTATTGTGGTGGGTTAATGCCCCCAGTTTACATCTAGTGACGACGCACTTGCTGGAGGTGTGCCCATTGATCACGACATAATTCGTCTAGCAAGACTGGGATCACAGTTGTTAAACTATCACATAAAGTTTCCAATATAATATTATTAAAATTTAACAGTTTGCAGACAGCGTAACTTAGAGTTTCTTCGGGCAGAACATGAATCTCAGGTTTCCGGAGGTCAACCCTCCTTCCGAAAAGAAAACCTTAACATGTAAATGTTAATAATCCTAAAAATTATGGGGGATGACTGGCCCCACGTTTGCCCCCATGTCCCTACACCGTAAAAAGTACATTGGATAAATGACGGTCTAACACCGTCAATTTCTGCTGCCATCCAACTTCCATAAAATTGACAGTTCTTTTAAATTTTTAACGGTCTTCACATAGCAACATACTTGATGTAATTCTAGTGATTCAGTTTTCAAATATATATGGTGCACTAAACGTCAATTTATGTATAATGATATGCTCATGCAAGATAAAATATTGATTTTTTTTTAAAAAAAAATTGTGTTTCGTTTTATAAATTGACAGTCAGACTGTTGAATTTTAATGGCAGAATAGTCTAAAATTTACGGTAACTTCTAACAGTAGATTGACATTGATTTTACTTCGCTTTTTTGCCACTTTTGGGTAATCGCGAAGATGAGGTTGAATGATGATGAGATGATGTGGACGAAAGGACAATCACATACACAAATGGATGATACAACATGAGCTCTAGACACCAGAGCCGCGCTAGCAGCACCGTAGCTAGATATTTTGGCGCTTTAGGAAGGATTTTTTTTTTTTTTCACTGCCAAGCACTGCCATTTCATGTGCGTCCTTCGATATATTCGTCTTATACAATGGTTTGCGATATTTACATCCTACAATTTTTTAAAGGAGAAAATCAAAATAAACTCATTAAAAAAATATAGGTTACATTTAAAGATTAGTAGTTTGCATTTCTGTTTTTAAATAAAGCTTAGTGTATATGCATATATATATCGGAAAATATTTCAGTTATGACTTAACGTCTGAAGAACATCTCTTAAAACGAATTGATGTTCCGAAAGGGAACCAAAATTAGGTATATTTCACATGCCTATTGAAATCTTCAAAAAAGCTATTCTAAGTAGCGGAAGAATAAATGTCAACAATATAAACGCAATTTTTGTAAATCTATATTTCTTTGTACATAGATTATACTCAATTATGTAGAACACTGTAATTGTGCATTCGACTGTTGTGTTCGATAAATATTTACTTTTGGGAAACAGAACAATCTGGAAGTGTGTTACCAGAAGATGCCTCTGTCAAGTGTAAATTTCTCCGTCGCATATTTTAACACTATCATCTTTAAAATAAAAAGGTTTGAGTGGAGCCCTCTGTACATGGCGCCCTAGGCTTCAGCTTCCCCTCCTCCCCCCAGACTACCCCTCGCTACGGGCCTTCTCACTAGTATGGAAACTACACTCAGAGAACTAAATGCATCATATCGATTGATCCACCAGAATGCATGGATTGATGCACTAAACTGTGTTTTATGGCTTCTTCAAACAATCAGATTCACATTTTATGCATTTGGGTGCATTTTTGTATGTCTTGAAAGAAATACCAAAGTGCATCATTTGATTCAAGTGAGAATTTCTTTCAGTCGAGATGCACTTCAATGCATCAGTTGATGTTCCTTGATGCACCTTCCTGCATCTTTTTGGACGATGCACTTAAACGTTTCGTCTGAGCTACATAAACTCAATACCAATTGATAAATTGTTTACTGGAGCATGGATTTTGTCCACAACCAATAAATATTTTATATATACACTTTGACAATTTGGACAAACATTCTTAAACATTTTAAACAAACTCAAGGCATTATAATCACGTCACCTCGCCTACGAGGAAATTCTTTAGATCTGTATCTTTCTGTGCTACACCAATTTTGTTCTCAAAATTTCCCACTGTGGATTGCAAATGCGATCGTATCAGTGAGGAAGCATCTATGACGCACTGTCTGTTTACTAATACATAGAGAGGAAGGATGGATCTGTGAATGGAGTCGCCGATCCCGACACTGATAAACGTTATAAATAAATTAATAACAGGCGCATTACGTGCAATCTCCAGTTTCCTGTGACGCAAAAGAGATTTTGAAAATAATGGTGGATATATCTTCCTCACCTCATGTCCGCTTCTATGCACAGCGACTATCGTATGGGTTAATTTGGGTTTCACCTTGTTAGCTTCTAAGTCGACTTTATGCACAGATAAGCAAATAGGGACTGGGCTTACAGTTTAAAGTGGGGTCCCAACCACTACATTTCTCCACGGGTCCGTAGCCAGATATTTTGGCGCCCCAGGCAGGATTGTGATTTGGTGCCCTTTCCCCGCACTACCAAGCACACAATTTTTATATGTGCCCTTTGATATTTTCTTCTTATGGCATGGTTTATGATATTTACATCATACACATTTTGAAATCAGGAAACAAAGAAAAATCATTAAAATAGTACTACAGGTTACATTTAAGAAATCGTAGTTTGCATTTCTGATTTGAAAATGTTTAGCATAGCCTATATCAGTTATGTCTTGGTGTGTGAAGAACATCTTTAAAAAGTACTAATTTGTGAAACAGAAAATTCCAACAGTGTGTTATCAGAATATGACTACAAGTAAAACAACGAAAAGAAAGTTGGTAATTATTAATTAAAATAAATAATACAGTGTGCAGTATATTCTCAGTAGAAAGAAATTGTAATATAAAATTATTAAATTCTTCTTGAAAAAAAATATCGTTATAAACTATGTATTACACAATATTCTAATTAAAATTCATAAAATATTTATAAAACCAGACTGACATTCCCGAAGGAAAATAATTAGAATTTAACTAAAGGAAGTGAGGAGGGCACTTCATCACTTGAAAATCTTCAATAGGAACATAGGTCAAGTAACGCCTTGTATGTTTTGCTTCTCTCCTTACCTCTGCCAAGTTTAAATTTCTTCGTCGCATATTGTGATTTTGCATGTGCATTGTGCATGGCGGCCTAGACTTGCATTTTTTTTTTTTTTTTTGCATTATCCGTTGTTTTTTTTTTGTGCTTCTACATTTTTGAGATTTATCTTGCCCCACACCTGCTGTTCTGTGAATTTTAAATGCATTTGCTATCATAACTTACATATTCAAATTACCTAACATGGTCTTTTTAGCGAGTACGCCATTAATCGTAAATACGAGGTGCATTCAAGTTTTAAAGTATCTTATTTTTTTCCATGAATAGAAGCAGGTATAAAGGTGAGAGTTCTTTGAGAAGAAGCATCCATTCTTGAAGGTTGATGAGGCCAGATGGCAGCAAGGTCCGGCTCATAGGGAGCCAGTGGCGCTGTCTAGCGACAGACGTGTTTTCGATACTGGGTATAGCGTCGTTTACATTGAAAGAACAGTGTGTTCTTATCAATTTTCTTCACATGTGTGGAGTAACACCCATTGGCATTCATCTAGAATCGTGGAAAATATGTGTTCGTGGGTGTGACAGTTCAAGAAACGCGGAAGGTCGTGAAAACAAACCAAAGTAGCCTCAGTCATAAACCAGCCGTGAATTACCGCTGGAAAAATGATGTTTTGGAACAGCAAAGGCGGGTATACTCACGCATAATTATCCTAATGTTACCACAATAATGGCTATGAAACTTTTTTTGAGGACTGCAGCTGTGTTCTTTCATCAGGACAAAGCACCTCCTCATCGGGCGGCCATTGTTCACACGCTTTTCACGGAAAAGAAATTTGAAGTGATTCACATGCTCCGTCCATACTCACCTGACCTCGCACTAGAGATTTTTGTATCTTTTTACTGGTCAAGGACAGTTTATGTGGTTGCACATATTCATGCAATCTACTTTTGCATCAGCGATTTTTCAGTACACAAAACCGACCCCCTAAAGAAGCGTTTGCGAAGGATGTGATATCGTGGCGTCAGAGTTATGAAAAACGTCTATGTCTAGAGGCAAGGACGTATTTAGGGGGATCCAAGGGGTCCGGACCCATCGAAAGACTTTCTAAGTACTAATATTAAATAATAAAAATATAATTGTTTAGTATTTGTTCTATATTTATTGTTATTTATTCCCGCTGAACATATTGGAAGGCAAGGATTATATTTTGATCATACTGCTTTGAATGACAGTACCAAATATGATTTATGAACACACTACTACTCATGATAATATGCATAAAATATTAATGAACAACTTTTATTTTCGTCAATTGTAATAGGTATTTAAAAGTGATCATCGTGCAATTATTTTTTGCCTATTTCAATTCGATCTAACTCTCTTTTTGTCATTGAATTAATTTTCAAATCTTTATCTATTTGACATTTATTTCCTTGTCAAGGGCAATTACTTTTATGCAAATTTTGGCGATCTCAACTACACGGAAGCTAGATAATGAATATATGATACAATATTAATTAACTAACATATTTAACATTATTCGAATTTAATTATTCTAATTATATTATTATTATTATTATCATTATTATCATTATTATTATTATTGACCCCCGAAATGTATTTCTAGATACGTGTCTGTCTAGAGGGTGATTATATTGAGAAGTGACAGAAGTTTCAGCTTTCTGAGATGAGAACATTTTTCAAAATGAATTAGGAGACTTTAGAACTTTAATGCACCTCGAATGGTCAATGCAAAAGCACAATATCATTTTAACTGCGATCTTTAGCAATAGATTAAATCATTAATTCTAGTAAATTTACTATTCTTCCAGTAAGCCTAATGTACCTTGGGTGAAGCATACGTAGACTTTCCCTTGCAAGCCACTATTCTCTCTTTAATCTGTGATTTTAAAGTAAAATTAGTCCCAATTAAAAAAAAAAATCTGATCCACACGAAACTAAGCTGTATTTTCAGATGCTAACTAATAAAAGGTCACTCTGAAAGGAGGTCTATGACTTACACAGAAAAACCGTGCAGTGTATTTTATGTAAACTGAAAGTAAAAATACTTATAAAAAACTACATTAGTACTTAATTGCTCTTTTTCCATTGCTTCGGTAGTTTAAACCATCAAACAACAGTTTTTATATGTTTTTATATAATTATTCAATTACTCTTTTGTAATTTATGGAAAAAAAATATTAAATCTAATTATTATGAAATGGGTAAAGGGAGAAACACAAATGGACGACACGACGCAAACTCCACAGAGGATTATTCTGGGTATGGATACAGGCGCCGGAGCCTCGTTAACTTGCAACACTGTACACCCATCATCGTCGCGATAAGCCCAAATGCGAAGTAAAAATAAATCAAGCCAGGAACCAGATGGTTTAATAAAATTCGCATTTGGTTCCCGCTGTGAGCATTGTCTTGCTTGGCTCATTTCGTATATCGCCATGGCGTCGCCAGAAATTTTTGCAGGGCGGGGGGGGGGGTCGGACAAATGATAAAAGTTAAATAGTAGAAAAATAATAAGTATTATTACCATGGTTATAAGTGTTATTATACAATAATAAATATTATAAACAAACAAAAATAAATTTTATTTGAAATAATAATAATTATATAAATGGGAAAACTCAATCCACCAAATGAGTGAATACCAGAACAACTATTTTTCATTATTTCTTTTACATTTTATGCAGATAGTATCTGAAATGCATTTTGATATTAACATTTGCACGTCTCGTTCAAGAAAGGGCTTTAAAGGTTAGGCGGATATTTTTTTCATAAAGTTTATTATGTGACCTCTTACCTACAACTGTAATTATTAGAATTTTGAAACTGTGTTCTTTGGATGAAATGGTTGAATATAACCTTGTTACTGTATTTTTCACTCAATGTTTTAGATTCTATGCATTTTTACTTCGATTATTCTGTTCGAATATTAACTAAATGAACATTATTTTTGTTCTTAACATTTAGAGTAACAAACTTTCGGTTCTCTTGTATCTTTAAATAAACTATGTCAATTTCCAGGGGGGTCCACCGACCCGTTCGAGCCCCCCCCCTCCCGACGCCCATGTCCATCACGTATTTTACATGAGTCCTGTAGCCCACTGAACACCATGAATCCACACGCGCTCAACAATTAATAAAGGTCAACAATATAATAATAACAACAATAAACGACACTGAAATATAAGGTATAATATGACAGGAACTCCCATGGTGTTAATGTGACGGGTTTTACGTCACAGGAAACTTCAAAGTGTACGTAATAGATCTATACTTATTTTATATATAACTCTTATCAGCGTTGCATCGTCGGTCCTATTCAACAATATAACTGCAAGTCCATTCATTTCTTCCGGTTCACGGTTCGTGGCAGTTCATGCGTCATGCATGCTCATAGTGACCGTGAAACTGGAACTCGCAGCACATCTCATGCAAATTATTCTCATACAACTTCAAACATTTAATTTTTTTGATATAGTCAACGGAAGTTGTAAAAGCTACACTTATGCGAGTGCAGCGATCATTCCGTCCGAATCAGAAACCTTGGTGCATCGATCTTAACGTGAACAGTCGATAATTCTGAAACTAGCAAATGAAAAGATTTGAAAAAAATTGTATGTAGAAGCCCTCAAGGGCTATGTTATTCTTACCAAATGTCATTCTAACGGTACATAAATACGTATTTCGTTCGTCTGCTTATGGCAGAGAAATAATCGAACGACAACAATCGATTATTTTTATCTGAATCGAACGGTAACATTCGATTATTTTTAATTAATTGAACGTCAATATTATTTTAATGTGAATCGAACGGCAACAATCGATTATTTTTAATGTAAATCGAACGGCAACTATCGATTATTTTTAATGTGAATTAAACGTAAATAACTATTATTTTTAATGTGAATCGAGTAATCTATTATTTTAAATGCGATTTGAACGACAACAATCGATTATTTTTTAATGTGAATCGAACAACAGTCGGTTAATTTTAATGTGAATTGAACAACAATCGATTATTTTTAATGTGAATTGAACGACAACAATTGATTATTTGTAATGTGAATAGTCGATACTTCTCAAACTAGGAAATGAGAAGATCTAAAATTTTCTACAGTTGAATACTTACCAAATACCAATATAACGGCATAAATTAATTCGATTACCACTTTCGTCTCTCCATGGCAGATAAATAATCGAACGTAAAAATTATTTTTAACGTTTCTAATATGAAATTTTCCAAGTTCAAAGAACTTGGTATATCGACTTGATGTGGCCAAGATATTCACGATCCTTAAGTCACGATCTAAAACTAATACAGATCGGCGGGTTGCATACATTACAAGGGTGTCAGTTGTGGTGAATAGCAATTCGCAGTTCTTTCAACTTACAAAATTTCGTGTCTTTTGGCTGGAATGGTTTCGTAGGTATGCAAACCTAGGTAGGTAGGTAGGACCAATCAAAATAATTGTAGAAAACATCAAGTCTTCAGATTGGCTAGTTACCGAGATATCAAAAGGTCAATTTTTATTCATTTTTGTCCGTCACGGACAGATAGACCGGCTGATCGTGTTTGTTTTTGTTGTGTTGTTATTTCGTGTAACAATGTACTAAATTTTGTTGTTTATAACTGTTGTAGTTTTTGAGCTACTGATAGTTAATACCAGGGTTTTTAAAGGTCAAGGAATTTTAAATAAATTCATTTCCGGTCCAGGAGATAAAATCAGCAAGCTCAAATAGGTTCTGGACCGGAAAGCACTTTTTGTATGTAAGGTTTTGAATTCGGTCCAGGAACCTTTTTTCCGGATGAATATAAATACGGCCCAAGAACATTTTTTTTCCGGACTAGTTTAAACATGGTACAAGTTCCGTTTTGAAATGAAACAATACGCAACTTGGACCGAATTAAAATTGCGAGGAAAAGGGTTTCAGTCGTGCTACGGAACCCAATAGAAACTACTACAATCTATGAGTTCCTAGACCAACAACCCTGGTTGATACAGGCAGATAGCATAAACGAGAGAATCAACAATGAAGATTTGCAAGCTGTCTCACGTGAAGTGACGTGAAGATTAATATACACAACCCAGACACGCGCACCTAAACTACTCAAGTCAACATATACGCAGTTGTAGGATAAGTGCCACACCATATAAAGGCTAAACGTAAGTAGCACTGTTGAGATTGTTGACGTAGCACTTAAGAGGATTAATTATATATTTGCCACCGTTCAAGAAAGGTAAACACATAGACTCTTTATCAGTTCTGAAGATTTGCAATGCTCTTCTTCAACTGAATGCTAGCAGGCGGCTCACTGCACTTGGATACGGCTTTTGCTTGGTTGTTGATTTATTTATCGTCTCATATTCGTTAGGCCCGCTTTAGACGAGAGCATTTTCCTTAGCATTTCTCTTAACATTTATGCCAAGACCAAAATGTTACCGTGTAAAGTGAGAAATCTTATGGCATTTCAGATGCCATGGTATATTTCATGTCGTTTCTCAAGGATAGAATCGGCTCTATTTCCGTAGCATTTTTTGTAGCATAACCAATCAGAAGGGACCTCTAGGTCACGAGTGCAGTTGTAATGGCGACCGCGTGAGATATAGACAACGTATCACTTCACACTTTTAATCGACGATTTCTATTCAACCGAGAGGAATATCGCTTCGTATTAAATGGTTTTAGGTGGAGAAGAATGGCGCTGATTAAATACATATAGGTACATTCAATAAATAACCGGAAATATATTTTTTTTACAGAATCTATTATTCGAATGGAATACAACACATGATAATTATTCAATGTAGTCCCCCACAAGTTCAATGCACCTCCCAATTCCACGTGTAAATAATTATTTTGGGCATGTGCGTAACCAGTCATGCACTGCTGCCTGGACTTCCTCATCATCCTCGAACCTTGAGCCACTAAGAGCGACTTTAAGTGGGCCAAAAATGTGATAATCTGAAAGTGCCAGATCCGGGGAATACGGGGGGTGGGGTAAGCAGATGAACTTTAGGTCATTGATGGTAGCTATTTTGCCTAGGAAGCTCAAATAAAGCTTATTGTACAGGGAATTGAACAAGCTTTCCAGTGATATATATCAAGCCTACCTTTGGATAAAATATAATTTTGTCACGTGACCTTGACCTATGACCTTGAATATCTCAAAACATGTCATCACCGATAATCGTGAAAAAAATATATTTGGTCCCTCATGCCATACTCTAAAACATATCAAAAAATCATTCTGGGACTGCAATGGGATCAGAAGATACAAAATAATATGTGTAACTATGTGACTGATAAAAGCCTCATTACATGAACTATGACGAGTCAAAAGTCTTTTAACACCTACTACAAAATGTAAAGGAGTTATCCTGGACATGAAAGAAATAGGTTAGGCACAGGGAGATATCTAGCTATGTTTGCCAAGCACGCAGATCCGGCATATTGTTGACCGCCATATTGAATTCACGCAAAAATTTCAAAGAAAAGGGGGTGATGTGATATATCAAATCAGACTAGAATTTCCCGAGAAATGAAGTAGCTAAGGTTTTTCCAACTTATTTTTAGGCAGCAAAACGTTATATGCATATCTTTCACTTACGATATATGCACATTATAGTGTTGTCAATATTCCTGTGAGCACACTCGTTGACGTCTCTCACACTCACATAGAACATTTGGCAATGTAGCAAGTGCAACATCATCCCAAGCAGCAACTATGCCTTCTCTCAGATGCTCAATATCACGGACTTTTAGTGCATGCAACATTCTCTTCAAATGGGCAAAAGTCCTCCTAAGATGTTAGATCTAGGGAATGTGCAGGCCTTGTAATAGATCCCCGTCTGCCTATTAATCTACCTAGAAATTTGCCGGGAAGAAATTGCCACAATGTCTACATAGTGTGGTCACACTATGTCCGGTTTCAAAACTCTGTCCCGTAAGCAGGGATAAAAAAATCTGTTCACCTAACAAATCCAAGAAGCCCTCACCATTTAAGGTTCCGTTGTTGAATATGGACCAACCATTCCCGTTCTCCATACACTATACCACATCATTAGCTTACCAGCAACAACCATTCGGCTTGGATCTGTCTACTGTAGATTATCACATCACAGGTATTGCATATAATTTTTATTAATTTTACCGTGAACATAAAAATTAGCCTCGTCACTGAAGAATTTTTCATTCCAAAGGTAGTGTCACGTAATTGTTTGAGACACTTTTCCCAATATTCTCCACTTTTCAAGTATTTGGTGAATGTTGCTGATTAAAATCATATGCAATGGTGCGTATACTTCTTTCTGTCCCAAGATGACAGCGCGATCTCGATGAGTTCCTAACACGTTAGGAGCATTCTTAATGCTTTGTTTTTAACACCTCGAAAAGGAGAAAATGGTTACAAGCATGCAGTAATAACTTTTTGCTGATTAAAGATACTTTGGAAGAACCTTCGCCGTTTCATTTCTCGTGAAGTTCTAGTCTGATATTATATCACTTCATACCCTTTCCTTTGAAATTTTTGCATTGAATTCAATATGGCGGTCAACAATATGCCGGACCTGCGTGCTTGGCACACATAGCTAGGGATCTCCCTGTGCCTAACCTATTTCTTTCATGACCAGGATAACTCCTTTACATTTTGTAGGGGGTGTTAAGGGACTTTTGACTCGTCATAGTTCGTGTAATGGGGCTTTTATCAGTCACATAGTTACACATATTATTTTGTATCTTCTGATCCCATTGCAGTCCCAGAATGATTTTTTGATATGTTTTAGAGTATGGCATGAGGGACCAAATATATTTTTTTCACGATTTTCGGTGATGACATGTTTTGAGATATTCAAGGTCATAGGTCAAGGTCACGTGACAAAATTATATTTTTATCCAAAGGTAGGCTTGATATATATCACTGGAAAGCTTGTTCAATTCCCTGTACAATAAGCTTTACTTGAGCTTTCTAGGCAAAATAGTGGCGAGTTACAGCACATTTAGTATAGCTAAGCGAGCTCAAAAAAGACAATTTCTGCGAAATTTGACCTTGAATAATTTAACAATTACAAGACGCACGAGACTAAAAATTTTCATAGTTACTAAGTTCCATGCATAGTTTCAACTCCCCAAATTTCATGAAAATTGGAGATGGTCAGGTCGGGGGCTGTGTTGATTTCGCATGAAATGACTCTAATGTGACTCTAGCAGTGTGTGGTCTTGCGTTGTCATGCAGTAACAGGACGCCACTGGACACCAGACCACGTCGCTTCTTCAAAATTGCTGGTTTCGCACATAAGGTTTGCGTATGTCACACTGTTTACATTTGGACCTCTAGGCATGTAATGTTCAAGAATTGTTCCCTTATGATCCAAAAACAAAGTCAACATGACCTTACCAGCACTTCTTTCAGCTCGCACCTTCTTGGATCTTGGAGATGAAAAATGTCGCCACTCCATTGTAGTCCGCTTTCGTTCAGGTTCGTAAAAATGTAACCAACTTTCATCTCACGTGACAATACGGTGAAGAAATGCCTCCCCTTCAGCCTCGTACTGTCGCAAAAGTTCCCCGCACACATCCATTCGTCTGTCTTTCATTTCTGGTGTCAAATGTTTTGGAACCCATCTCACACACACTTTCTTGAAATCAGTACGTCATGAACAATATGATGGGCTGATCCGACACTAACGTTCATCTTTGATGCAATCTCACTCACCGTAATACGCCAGTTTTCCCGTATCAACTCGTCAACTCTCGCAATGTTGTTCTCCGTGACTGCAGAGACAGAGCGTCCTGGACGTGGCGAATCTTGAACACTTGTTACACCCTGTTTGAACTTCTCTGCCCACTCGTACACTTGTGTTCGACTCAAACAGCTTTCACCATATTGCACTGCCATCCGACGGTGAATTTCGATTGGTTTTAACCCTTCAGCTAACAGAAATCTAATGACACTTCGGTGCTTGAAGTTGGTGCAAACCTGCATGGGTGCCGCCATCTTGTTTAACTGATTCCCAGCACCCTGTTCGCGAGGCAGGCGTGCCAGGCCCATCTGTTAATAGTTCTAGGACGCCACCACAAAATATCAAAGAAACACCAAACATGGTCGTATTTTCTATTTCTTATACAACTTTTCCGGTTATATATTGAATGTACCAACATTTACTGTACACGTATGGAAGAATATTTTAGCTTTTTCAATTGTAAACACCGTGCACTCAGTATAGATGGTGTAACTCGACGTGCCTGTCGTGCTGTATGTATTGTACATTGTAATTGCAACAGCTAACGGAAATGTTCCATGAAATGCTTTGGTGTAAAGTACGATCTGTTATAAGATTTTTGGAAGCATTTACGTAGCATTTATGTTAGCAAAATTGTTAATGGAAATGCTTTCGTCTAAAGCCGACTTTGGAATTACCTGCCGACTTAGATGAAATGTCAAATGAGCGTCGAATTGGTAATCTGACAGAACTGGCAAATGACCAGAATGGGTGATTTTGCACGGATAAATTTGGGTCAGTCTTGTGCAATTCAGTATTTGGAAGTACTGTTACACAGTTACATTTTGACGTCAAACCATATTAGTGGCAATTGCGATCGTGCAATATGTGGTTGCATATACTCAGGATAAAAGCCTGGTTTTCTAGGGTTCGTAGCGTCGAAATGAAGCGTTTGAGTTTAACTTGTCTTTCGAGACCGAGATAGATCTAGACGAGAACGAGAAACGAGAGAGGTATTTGCAACTCGAGACGAATTCGAGATTATCGAGTCTCGCCTCGTCTCGGTATCCCCTACAATTTTCTATTCCCGTATCCTACATGCAGGTTGGGTTTTGCCGGCGTGTCTGGTGCTGATCAGTGTACGCAAATTACATACTCTACATACTCGAGTGAGAGGAGCGAAGTTTTACACGCTCTTGCAAACGGCTGGTAGCTGCAGTCGGTTTCCCCCTCCACGCAATCCCGTTCCCTCGCACGTGTTTATTGGCCGAGCCCTCTCGAGTCACTACTTGCGCAGAGACTTGCTTTCGTTCGCTTGCTCCAGAGATTCCTGGAACAGAGTATAGTAAAAAATATATTGTTATACATATTTAACCTACAGGCATGCAGAAAATTATATGCGGAATTAGTAATGAAAATCTACGTCAATTAGACCCTAACAAGTATTTTGTAAAATAACTTAGCTTCCATTAAATGACAAATTAGCAATTTCCCATTAATGTGTGTTCATTTCGAGTGCGTTAAGTTGTCGACTTAAGATCCCACCACCGAAGTTCCAGGTTCGAGTCCCGACCTGGGTTTGCGTTGGGTTTGTGTGTATACCGTGAATGTCCCTTCATCAATTTCATCTAATCATCACTCATCCTTAGTGTCGCGATGCCCCAACAGTGGGAAGACACGTGACGTAAGAATTACAAAAATGTAAAATACGAATAAATACACTTCGTTCATGGTTCACACCATATTTGTATAAAGTGGAGAGCAGGAAGTATAGAAACATTGGACTTCCAGCTTCTGTTTTGGTACTGGGCCGTAATATAAACATTTTCTTACCATTCCTGCGTTCCTTCTGTGAATTCAAAGCTTTCAGTTTACTAGGAACCAACACTTGCAACAGGAATGCCATCTAGCGTGCGTCAACTCACTCGCCCGAAGTCCGTTAACTCCATACACGTAAAAATAGCTAGACTGGTGCGTTCCATTCAAGCTGCAAGCCCTGCTGGAACCATTAGTGTGACGTTTAGTAAAAGCATTTGACGTTGGTGGGAAGGAGGAACATGTATTTGTAAAGACGTCTACACATATGATACTCTGTGGTAGTACGTGGGAAGTACGGCGAAAATGTACTTCCGCGTATCGAGAGCGGGGTGGATGCACAGGCAAGTGGGCGCCGAAACTTAAAACAGGAAAATAAGTTAACGATATGTTGCCCTGTAAAAAAAAGAATTTCACTGTAATCCTGTATGGGAGATTTCACACCGAAGCGACAAGCGACATCTGTCGCTTGGAAGCGAACCCTCAGTAACCAATTGGAGCTTTCGAACTGAAGCTGCACGTGCCGCTTCTCGCTTGCGTGTCGCTCGGACCGGGCCGTTTTCTCAATACCGTGCATCGTGTCGCCTCAGTTTGTTGTCCGCGCATGCGCAGTGAACGACCCATATTTAAACTCTAAAGTTTAAAGTTTCGCAAAGACCATAACACCTAAAATTGTTAATTGTTGCAAAAAAAGTGTTTATGCAATCTCAGTGTTCTCGAGTGTATTCAAAATTACGGGAACTTAGGACAAATGCGAATTGTGGCTTTTTCGCGAATTTCAACACATTTCGTGCTTGAAAAACGAAAAATACAGCGAAATTAACATTTCTTGCGTTTTAGACTAAAAAATAAAATGTACCATACTGTATTTGATTGTTTCAATTAAAATTGTTGGGTATCACCATATATGGTCATCTTGCACAAGGTACATAGAGATTAGGTAAAGCCATCCGAAGATTACCAATCTTGCAAGAACGCGTGACGTCACCGGAGAAGCAGTGAGCTCGGCTGAAGCAGACGGCCCCTAACATTTATATGGGAGATTCAGAGAGCGAAAGTATATTATTACTTTTAGGAGAGGGAAAATAATAATTGTCATCCTCCAAGATGGTATTGAGGCATTCTTTTAATGATTAGTAACATAATTGAAAACGCGCTACTTTTAAAAGGGGGCAAAGTACATGTGAAAAAATGTATTTTGAAAATCCATATTCCTGAAAGTTTCTGACAGATGCGCTACAAAGAAAGTTGCGTGTTCTCCTTTAGAATTTCGTCATTTTACAAAACGTAATATAATTTTAACAATAACGTGGCATGCTAAAGAAGAATTAAAGAGTTTAAAAAAATAATTGATTAGTAGACTTAGTTTATTTTACTTCGCTTATCTGTCACATATGGCTTATCGCAAAGATGAGGATGCGTGATGATATGATGTAATTGAAGAAAGGAAAGTAGACCCATGCCCGGGCGGGGATTCGGACCTGGGGGCCCTTGGCATCTTAAAGCGTTGTGCTAACCACTCCGCCACGGAGGTCAGCATTACAAGGAAATAAACAGAAAATGGCAATCATATGGCATCTATGTTTTAATATGCGAGAAACATTTGCGAGGAGGTTATTGAAGTAACAAATAATTATTACAAGACGTTGTGATGAAAATTATTAATATATCTGAAATATCGAGAGTTGACCTTGCAGTCTCTAAATGTACTTTTAGGGTTACGCAAAACCTTTACTCAAAATTGCTAGTGTAAATTTATAAGTTATTAAAATTCAAAACTTATTCCTGTTCGAAAAAAGAAACTGCCAAATCAAATTAATATTTCGTATAAATACATATGTTTTTCTTTCATGAGGCCAAGAGAGTATTTGGAGGGGACGGTGGCTTGGGAAGGCTATAGCCCCGGATATCGATCTGCAAAGGGGCTTCCAGTGGGAAAACATTGCTATGAAATAGTCCAGAAGAAGGGGCGAAATGATTTTGTTTAAATGTCTCAAGAATACAAAGATATAAGTGGAAAT
Organism: Lepisma saccharinum; assembly: GCF_977018435.1. Taxonomy (NCBI): domain Eukaryota; kingdom Metazoa; phylum Arthropoda; class Insecta; order Zygentoma; family Lepismatidae; genus Lepisma; species Lepisma saccharinum. The sequence goes on from NC_139229.1 coordinate 17,809,582, forward strand.
TTGACAAGCTTAGTCTAAAACTTACAACTGAAATCGTATGTGCGTGTGTATGTGTGGGGAGGGGATGGCTACGTGAGGTAACACAGTGGAATATGATTCACAATACTAAAATTAAAATAAATATGTGGGAACAATAGAAATCAAAATATGTTGTAGCTAGTGACGGCGCAATAGAAAAGATGGAGGAGTAAATCATATTTTCCCGGGGCAATCATGTTTATTATTCCGTTACATATGACACAAAAATGCATATTTTGGCTAAAAGAGCATTCATTCATTTATTTATGTTTGTCATTTTACTGGGGGCAGATAAGAGAAAGAGAGAAATTGTCGAACGCGAATAGGGGGGCGTTCCTGCCTCCCCCTGTAGTGTGGTCACTGCCTATAGCTATGCTGGAGAAGAATGCACCAATTAATACGCTATTAAATAAAACAGATACTTTAAAAACTTTTAATCAAATTATTTGTGAACTATGTTTTAAATTTAGAGAGAGCACATTTAATTTGGATGAGTTAACTTCTGAAGCCTGCCATTTCCGAGCCTTCTTCCGGTGCCCTTTGAGCCCTAGCTGCTGCGTTCAGGTGGCGGAACGAGCAGAATACTAATTAAAACAAATATGTGACAAATATATATATATAAAAAACAAAGTGTTGAAGCTATTGACGGCGCCAAAGAAAAGACAGAAGGGAAACGTGGAGATTGCAGTGATATTTAACGGGAAGCAGTCACGTTTTTTACATCCTTACATTTACATACACTATTAAAAAGTTCTGCTTTTGGATCTCCCACAATGTCTTTTCACAAAAATGGGCAATCCCGCATTTTTTATATCAATCAAGCTGTGATATTTTAGATTTCTTCCGTTAGTTTTCTGATAATAGTTTTCACAGCTTTCCATAGCATTTAGGCATGATTTCAGTTGACAAGAACAAAATAATCTTAATTCAAAACATAGAGCAAAAAGAAATCCAACGCGCTTAAGTTAAAACTCCCTAACATTGGAAGAAGCCTGGAGAGAACAAAACAGGGGTTCCTTCGTAACACGATTTCTTGAAAACCATTTTACACATTTGAATCAACTTTGTGATAAATTGATTAGAAAGGATGAATCTTAACAGTAAAAGTTGTAACTTTTCCCCTGCTACTATATTTTAGAAGATATTCGTTGTCAAATACCTCAATATTTGTATAAGTAACCAGCCGTTTCCGTGCCGAGCGTTTCGACGATGACGTAATGCTTCCACGGACAACTACGCATACGATCTGCGCCGCCGAACGAGCAGCCCCTGATTTTGCACCCTTCAATGTACACGAGAAAATATCCCCTTATCTAAAGTGTTTACTTAAAAATTTAAAACAAGGAGTGTAAAAAGCCCCTTGAGAAAAGTTAAAAGTGCAAGGTTGTATAGAGACCTGCACAAGACACACAACACACTTAAAAATCAGAAAAAAACTAAAAGCTTCCTCGCAGACAGTGGAAGGGGCCAGCTCTCCACAAGAAGCTATAAACATTTGATAAAATAGTGTCGCCATCTCCCAACAGGGATGACAAACAGTTGGGATGATTAAAAGTCTGCCCGAAGAAAGCAAGATCGGCACCACATTCCACAAGAATATGCCGAATACTTAAAACAACGTTACAAACACGACACATTGGAGGGTCCAACCTTTGCAGCAAGTGGCCATGTAAGACGCTGTATCCAATACGCAGATGCGTATATAATGTACATATTTTCCAAACTTCTATCACTTCGAAAACTACGGTGCGTATCATACCTGGAATAATTATCACAGCTACACGAAACCGCGTGTAACGTTTCCCACGATTTTCCACCTTCTATCAGAACGTTTTGCATCACCGAGCAAAGTGACTAGGTTCTGGCGGGAGATCGAGTACGCACCTACCGTCACACGGGAGCCGTAAGATCGGTAATTGGAAATAGCTTCCTCAAAAATAGTTCCCAATGTATGAAACTGTCACGAACAGCCGTAGGACACGTGACATACAAATTATAATACTAGTTTAAGTATATTTTGCAGAAAAGTGTTCTCAATTTTTTAAAAAAAGCACGAGTTTTTGTAAAAACGACACCGAAAATTTTAAAAAATATACCACATCGAAAAATCAAGGTTCTTTCCTAATGGTTTATACACTATCTTCTACACCCATACAATTACATGCATCACCTTTCAAACCCTAACCTATGTAGTTAATATCATATCTTCTGCAATCGCACTAACCACTTTTTGTACTTTGTTCTCTGTAAGACTTATGTGGTTAAGTGTCGATTTAACCATCCCAAGCATTAGCCTCGATTACTTAGTAACCAAAATTAAATGCAATCTTTAACCATTACTCACACTTTTCTATGTAAACCAATACTATTCTGGATACTGAATAATCATTGATCCTAGTTCTGGTATGACTTTAAAATCATGCCATCATCTAACAATATGAAATTTATAAATACAGGGAAGAGAACAAATAAAAACGGGACAATATTCTCTTGTTTTTCCCGGTGTTGTAACTGAATAGAAACCATTCTTCAAATTACATGAAAAGCAGCTCTAATTTTGCATGCACATGAATAATAATTCTGGTTGGAACATACCTGCCAAAAAAAATTCAATTTCCACTCATAGATGTCCTCGCAATTATTGTAAAGATGCAGTCTTGTTTTAGGTAATTGGCTGCAAAAAGAAAAGAGAATTATTATTTAGCATTATTACTAAAATTACACTTCATTTTAGAGAGTAGACAAAGAATAACATCAAATTACAGAACTATGTAATAGTAATACTACATATACAAATAGCAATAACGAAAATGTAATGGAAACTTATAAATATGTAGTGTAAATAATACGAAACCAATGGACATCATTGATTGATTTGATTTTACTTTGCGTTTTGTGCCTCTTGGTTTATTTGCGAAGATCGGGATGAGTGATGAAATTGATGAATGGACATTCACAAACAACCATGCCCGAGCGGGATTCGAACCCGGGACCCTTGGCGTCGCAGCGCGATGTGCTAACCACTCAGCCACAGGGTCCGACAATCAATGGACATCATGATACGTTCTAAGTTTTATTATTAAAACGTATTATTCTTATTATTAATAACTCAGTAATACTCAGCGATGAACGATGAGACTCGGCGAAACACACAGACTCCTCTCCGGTACAGGGATAGTGTTAGGCAAAGACAATGCTTCACAGCACAGAGGAATAAAACCACATTATTGCAGTAGACAAAACGAAAGGATTTATTCTTTATTTATTGCGATTATAATGCAAACAGGCTTAGTACAAAGGGGAGGTTTTCGCTTTGACGATGACGTGACTCAACTAAAACATATAAACTCAATGCGTGGCTATCGGCTTGCCTAGATCACATAGGTTTAGCTTACACCTCGAACTACCACACCAAGAGATATGCAATAATAACTGAGCCAATGTTTGCTCTTTAGCCTTTTATTCCAAATTAATCCTTAGGCTAGCTTTATTTCTTAACGTAGAATGATTTCAGTATTGTGCATAGCATCAATGCATGGCCATCGGCATACCTATGGCCACATAGGCTTAGCTTGCGCCCCGAACTACCATGCCAAGATGTATGCACAACACCGAGGAGTTCTAAAAATCTTCGACGATCTGAGGCGAATATTTCTTATGCGATATCCTCGCTTTTATATTATTTCAAGAACACAGATTCAAGTACAGATGAATCACTTACTATCTACAAAAAGATGCTACCTACGAAACTGACATTTACACACGTTTAGAAATACAAAGTCACATAGTGCACTCTCGTAAATATAAAGATACATTGAACTACTCATAATAGAGCATAAAATACAATAAATATTATACAAAAGATATACATTACAAACAAGGTACAATATTACATATAACAACACGAAATTACGCTTTCTTTCACAAAAGAAATATATTAGTGACATATTTTAAAGTTGTGACGTCACAAAAATATGGATCATATCAATCATACTATCAGTTTTCTTGCATTTTTCTGTTAAACAAATCAGAACTAAAAAAAATCATCAGTCACGAAGTAATGACATAAACTATGTTTATTTTCACTGTTGTGAAAGTTCTTATTTAAATGTACCAAAAAAATATAGTATTGGAACACTGAAATGGTAATTAATTTTCTTTAATCCTATTCAGAAACGATATCACTTATATAATTTCCTTTTGCAAATGTACTTGTAACGATTCAATGTAATTAATAATTTCATTCACGAAAATTTACATTGTTATTTCCTAATTATTTATTTAAAAAAGTATTTACAGTCAGAACTGGAGAACTGGCCTGGTTCAGACTGGGGGATGGGCAGAATTGAAACACAAGAGCAAGACAGCATTGTTCGATGAGGGAGAGATTTGTTAGGGAAATAAATTAAACTAACATGGAGAGAATAATGAAATTCTTTGCGAGGAAGACACCAAGACACATAGACAGAATCTGGGAACAATCTTGCATTATGTCTGGACAGAAAATTCAAAGAAGCTGGGAGAGGGGGGTGTAAACGGGTGAAACAAGTTTATTAGAACTCCTAAGAACAAATTACTTCTAATAAACGAAGAGGGGGAAACAAAGCAAACAGAAGGAGGGAATATAAAAAAAATCACTATTCACTTTTGTAAGGTATGTACACCCAACGGTCAAAGGAACAGTAGGCGAATTGTCCACCACCATTTTAATTCGGTCTGTATTACACAATGTGATGACAATGAATTGAAAGAATGACGTCAATAAGCAGAGAACAATGCCTGCTTCGAACCGACATAGTTTCATTGCTTAAAACAACATAGGATGTGTAGCCTCCCCAATGGCGCAGTGGTAGCGTCGTCGCCTTGTAATCAAGAGGTCCCGGGTTCGATTCCCGGTGGAGGCACATAGTGGTTCGGATCCCACTTTAAAACTGTAGGTCCAGTCCCGATTACTGTGCACAAAGTGGACTTCAAACACCAACTCAATAAATCACAAAACATAGGATGTAGAATAAAAAAGTAATTAAAATAGCGGTGAACAATTTTCCTACCATTATCTTTGCCGTTGACTGTACAGTGGATATGCGATAAGCGGATTTTAATAGCAATTGAAAACTTCTACCACCGCCGTAGAGTTAGGCAACACACATATCACCTTCCAGTGAACCGAGTATTTCAGGATCTAGGTGTCCCATTTTTATTGCCGCTGACTGTACAGCTGTGAAGACACATATTTGCAATAAATTAATTCTATATTGTGTTGCAAAATGATCAAAACTTACTGGAACTCAATGAGTGGATATTTTATTTTAATATATTATTACGACATTGGCACTTTCTGTAATTACTATTATCGTCGTTATTCTGCCTGTCCGATCCACCTTATGTAGTTTTGTATCGTCGCATCATGATCTACCAGTCCATCACAAAAAAAAGTCCGTAGGTAGGATCAGTGTATTATGTCAATGACAACGGAAGTCGAGCTGTGGTGCACGCAATATTGACGTCATCATAACGAAGGGGAATCCTCGATTTAAGAAATAGATATGGCATACATTACCCATATATCCCAATACATTTATACAAAGGAGAGAGAGAGAGTGAGAGAGAGAGAGAGAGAGAGAGAGAGAGAGAGAGAGAGAGAGAGAGAGAGAGAGAGAGAGTGATGAACGGGCAGCTGTAAGACCACTCGCTGAATCACCTCAAGATGCCATAGGAATGACAAAGAACGGGAAATGCATTCCTGCGGACCAAGGCGTGTAATTGGCGTAGAGGGGTGTTTTAAGGTGAAAGTGTTGCCAACCTCAAGAATAAATCTCCATTGCCTATTCAATGGTTTCCAACTTCATGATTCTCCGTTGTTTACTGTAGAACCAATGGCGTATTTAGAGAGGGCTCTAGGAAGGGGGTCTGGACCCCCACGAAAGGCTTAACAATTATTAAAATTAAATAATCAGAATATATTTGTTCAGTATCCGTTGTATAATTAAATTAACAGTGCCTGAGGAGATGCACATTACTACTTATAATATCGATAATAGAATAATATAAATATATATATAATATTAATAACATAATATTAGTCAGGAACTTTACCTTTCATCAACTGGACATAACATAGTTTTTTGTTATTCAATAAATATTCGATTATTTACTTTTTGGGATTTATTTCCTTCCCAGGAGAGTCGTTTTTATACAAATTATAGCGATCTTAACTACACGTATGCAAGGTAGCGAACACGTTCCATTTCTATTTTTCTACCGCCCATTTACTTACTCATGTAATAATAAGAATAACAATATTAATTTACTGACTTTAATAATTAATATCAATACACCTATTAATTAATGTACTCCTATTAAGTATAAATATTTATATTATAAAAGTATAAAAAGTAAAGTACTCCCCTGTGCTTTGCACCACGCCATGAAGACGTATAGGGGGTGTGGGGTTTGGGCCCCACACTTTCTTGATCTCGGCCGGGCTGGATGTGATGTGATCAGCACCACACCCCCCTGGCCGTCTTTACCACCCAGAGTTTCCTCCAGGTACACACTTTATACGACGCTGGGTGGGCTCCGGAGCAGCTTGAACGGGTTGAAAAAGTTCCGGTTAAATATTTATATTATAAATACTTTATTATTATTATTATTATTATTATTATTATTATTATTATTATTAGTGAGGCACTTGGTTCGGACCCCTTTCGAAATATACTTCTAGATATGTGTTTGTGCAGAACGACAAAAAAGTGTACAGTTCTGCACTATGCCAGTCTCATATGCGCTTCTGCATATAGCATTTCTGTTCATCTTCTGTACTGAAAAAAATGTACAGAATCCCAGAGCAACTTTATGCAGGGATGTTGCCAACCCCAAGAATCGAAGCATGGTCCCGCGAGCAACAATCACACGAAGGAATTTTCTATGGGGGAGGGAGCGTTCAACCAAATAGAAAATATGAAAAGTAACAAAAAATTGTATGGCTCTTATTCTCAAACCACAGCTTTGGTACGGGATAAATTGAAAGTCAGAATTTATTGTCAAATAAACATACTATAAACGTGACGTTCCAACATTATATCCTCAGACTCTGAACCAAATTAAAACGTAATCTTTCAAAGTCCAGAAAGATTTAATTTGAATTTTGTTGAGAGTTTGAGGATATAATGTTGGAACGTTACGTTTATAGTGTATTTATTTGACAATAAATTCTGTTTTGGTCAGCATTTCTTAGTGTTTTATTATACATGGAAACAAGGCTTAATAGTGTCTTTCTGTATAGCATGATGCAAGAAAATTTTACTGTGTTTATACCAGTTTCATGTAAATTATAATGCATTATGTAAGTATCTCTTTATATTTTGTTTTGTCCGTGTTTGTTCAGATCTGAAACATTGTGTGCAAAGATATTATTTGTACATTATAATATTTAAAATTTGTGTTCATGTAGGCAATTTTTGTATCGGATAGTTACGTCTGACATTTTATGTTACTCTTTCAATCATATTTGTATTATTATTTTAATGTTTTTGTTTTTAGTAACTATACTTTATTTTGTGTAATTATACTTTAATTGGGCATTCCCCTGTTGTGTGCAAATAAATAAATGGCTCATAAGCCCCTTTCGGTGACACCATGGTCACCCGACATACCTTCTGCATCACAGCGGATTCAAAAGTAAATTATAAAGTTTGATATTCATGTAATATTATAACATTAATTTTATATTGTCCATGTTATTAAGCACAATTTAAGAAATAACTGGAAAAAAAGGTTTACTTGACGTAATCAGCCCGTACCACGTACTCGTAACAGGTCGGAACCAAGCGTCACAAATAGATAATACTGTTGACGCTTTGCAAGGATTGTAGGAGTAACGACCTTGTCTAATTGATAAAATCAGAAATTCGGGGAACCTGAAAGTTCCCCGCCATTCGACTATGGAAACTCGTCGTCTGTCATTTTGGTTTTGGCGGTGCACTTACAGGTAACAAATTCCTCGAACGCCAGATATTAGGAAGGTAAAATTTAAAAAAAAAATGCTAAGAAAGGGAAAGCAGTGCCTACTACTCGTTTATACCACGCTGATAAAACTTGTCAAACTCCAATACGGATGAGAAAATAAGTGTTTGGTGAGAGAGAATTCTTTAAATGTTGCAAACTGTAATTTAACTCTCTCTATCTCTCTCTTTCTCTCTCGATAATTGAAATAGAGGAGAGAGAGAAAGGAATGGAGAAAATAAAGAGGAGAAGAGAAAGAGAAGACGAGAAGAGAAAGAGGAGAGGAGAAGAGAAATAGGAGAGAAGGAGAGGAGAAGAGAAAGAGGAGAGGATGTAAGAGAAAGGAAAGGGAAGAAACGACTCTTTTTCGTCTCTTTTTTTCTTTCTCTCTTCCCATCTCCCTCCTTCTTTCTTCCTTTCTCTTTCTCTCTCTCTCTCTTCTTCTTACTCTATCTATATCTTTCTCTCTCTTCTCTCATTTCTTACCTTTCCTCTTTCTTACTCCCTCTGGCTCTTCTCTCCTCATTCTCATATCCTTTCCTTTCCCTCTCTCCCCTCTATTTCAATCATCGTGCCATTGATCCATCGTAATTACGTTTCTGGGTGAGCCAGTTGACTACACCGGTCACGAAGTACGTGGCAAGCCTGTACTAACGACTCTGACACGTAGGCCGACTGCACTGTACAGAAGTTAACCGGAGAAATGACGGTCGAAGACGGTCAATTTCCGCTGGCAGCAACTTCCGTAAAAATAATGTCCATGACCGTTTTTAAATATATTAACGGCCATTACGTAGATAACTTGTTTAAAGTGTAGTTTTACACACAGAACCCAAAACGTGTTAACTGACATATATTTTGACTCCAATAATACATTAGCGTGCATGAACCGCAAATGATGCATTATTTGGTGTGTCAATGTGTGCAATCATTGAGGTTATAACAATTTATATACAGCGTGTCCACAAAAACATCCGTGATTTTAAACGACCACAAAATTTTAATTATGTATATTACGAAATTAATACCGATACCATTCGAAAGTATAGCTCAAAGAATTTTAGCGGATGTGTGATTATTGGCGTTAACTACAATAATAGATGGCATAACAATAAAAGAATGAAAAAAAGGAAAAGCATCTTTCGATTGTTAATGTGTTATTGTAAACGGCATTGATGTGTGAGTAAGTGGCTTTCCACAATTAGACGAAGAAGACAATGAATTTATTTTCCAACAAGATGGAGCACCTCCTCACTGGCATCTCGATGTTAGGAATTTTCTACAGGAGAAACTTGAAGAAAGATGGATTGGGATCTCCGGAAACAAAGATGCTGTGATCTGCAAATGGCCATCGCGGTCCCCTGACTTGCCTGTGTATGACTTCTTATGGTATCACATAAATGATCTTGTATACGTACCTCCACTGCTTCAAGATCTGGAAGATCTGATACGTCGTATCATTGCCGCCATCGGGACCGTCACTGTAGATACGTTGGAACGCGTGAGGCATGAGTGGGAATATTGCCTTGATGTTTGCAGCGTGACACGAAGAGCACACATTGAGTGCTACTGAGGTAGGTAGTTAGCCATTAACATTTTTGAGTTTCTGCTTCTTACGGCACCAATTTTATATAAATATGAGTACCGAGAGCGATGCTATATGTGTTTATAATCACGGAATGTTTTTGTGGACACGCTGCATATTTAAGATGAACTCAGCTGCAACTTATAATCATCATCTATCTTTATGCATGATAATATATCCAAATTTAAGTTAAAAACCGTTGTGTACCGTCTTTATACCGGGTGGCCAGAATTAAAGTTACCCAACTCAGAGCCCTCTGTAGCCTGATTGAGGCATCGTAGAACTCTGAAATTTGGTGAATCCACTATGCAGACAATGGAGAAGAGGATGGCGATAAAAAAATTAAAAAATAGTTCAATTTTCCGCCACCAGGTTGAAATGTGACGCTGCACTTCCATGATGAGTTGTACAAATAATCACGTGTAGTGATTTAGCTCAGTTATTAATTAGAAAGACATTTGTTAGTGGCTGGAAGTTGCAAAAAAATAATCTCTCGTTTATTGGAAGATTGAAAGGTAAAGGCAAATCCATAACCAATTGGAGCAGTTTACGTCATTATTACAACTCATCATGGAAGTACAGCGCCACATTTCAACCTGGTGGGGAAAAATTGAAGTATTTTCTCTTATCGCCATCCTCTTCCCCATGGTCTGCATAGTGAATTCGCCAAATTTCAGAGTTCTAAGACTCCTCAAACAGGCTACAGAGGGCTCTGAGTTGGGTAACTTTAATTCTGGCCGCCTGGTACATTAACCGGCAAACTAGCCCCATGGCTAGTAAGAAGACTATTTACCAAATTGAATTTCAACGATAGAATATTGTCAATTTGACGGTAAAGTTCCAGCAGTGTGTGCTATATTTTTGCCACCCTTTGGGTCCCGCCATTCCATTGTCACGGGCGGGAAAGATAAAACATTTCCTCTTTACTGCAGATAAGGTAATTTGGTAATGTCAATTGTCACTCAAACAGGAAGAGCAACTATTGCAGCAAGCATAAAAGAGCAACCAATACATCTTGCCAAGTTGAACAGAAACTTGTTCCTCTTCATCACCGCTTTCAAGGACTTCTCGAGTTAGCGTAAATGCTTGAATTTCCCCAATTTCGTTAACCACCAAGTCCAATTTGAAGCTGAAAAAACCAGCAATCTGGAAATCAATAATGAGATTAATAACAAGCTTCTCACTCGCTATGTTTCTGATTACACATGAACTTTATTTTAATTTCTGTAAATTTTCAAATGATGAAAAATTAATTATTTAAGACGAAGATAGGAAGTAATTGACCCTTGAATATTATAGTAGAGTTGAAGAGGGAATGTAACAATTAAATGAGAAATTGATTGTTTTTTGGTGTCATGGGCGGGACAAAATACAAAAGTAAATCAAAAGGTTAAAATTATCAAACTATATGTAAAATACCTTCTATACTATTGACAAAATTATGTATAATATTGATTGATTGATTGATTTGGTGTTTTAAGTCTACTTTATGCACAGTAAGGCTAATCGGGATTGGACCTACAGTTTAAAGTTGGATCCGAACCACTATGTGCCTCCAATGTATAATATTGAATGTATATCCAAATGACAATTTTTATATTGACTCATAAGATAGAATAGAATTACTGCATTGTATTTAATTTCAGAATGCTCCAAATACAAACTATTATTACACTTCTCACAAAAAGTTATATTATACATTTGGTGATATGCACAGCCTTGGAATGCTGAAGTTCTTGTGTTCTCCGAAATATCACCTATTGCCTAATATAACAATATTGCAAACTTGTTGTGCCTAATGTAACAATATTCCAATTTTCTTGTGAGGAGTGTATTATTAGCACTGATATCAAGCTGTTTTTAAGCGTGTCGACTTTACTTCCAAACAATCCCCAGTTTTTCTCCTAAAAAGGAGCTGGGCAGAAAATGAACAATTGTCTCTTTGGCGACACTGTGGCAGCATCCACTCCTCGATATCTTTGGAGAACGCCCTCCAACAGTCATCGCCGTTGCTCTTTTTTTTCTGTCCATAAATTACATTCGCTCAAGGTTGCCGCCGTTCATTTAGCCTCGAAAGGAAAAACTTTTACGTGACAACATACTCTCCCCGTTTCCGTTCGAGCCGACCTAGTGCGATGAGTCACTGAGACATGAGAGTTCAGATACCTCAACGACTGCTCTTCTTTTGTTTCTTGGTCCAGCCTCCAAACACACACACATCTTTTACAGTGGATCTATCATTATGAGATTCAACATCGAAACGAAGTCTTCACCTGCCCATTTCACGACTGTCGGATGATTTGTAAAGCTTCATGAGAATTTCTTTGCTTCTCTATTTCTTTCCTGAAGTCCCAGATTCTTAAACTGTTATTATACAGGGTTTTCTAAAAGTCCTTCCCACATTTAAATTGAATATAACTGTAACGAACAGAGATATTTTAGTGAAATAAAGTTTGTACTGCACAGTAGTCTTTAAAGGTTTACCTGCCAACACTGTACATTGAGAGGATCAGGTGACTGCGAGCGGTCCAAGAGGGCGTAAATTCAGGTGGCAGGTGGATTGGCCGCAGAGAACCCACATCATGGTCCGCAAGGTCGACAGACCTGATACCGTGCGACTTTTGGCTCAGTGGATATGTCAAGACGGCAGCGTACGCGGAAAAGCCAAGATATCTGCAGTCATCGCGGGCATTTCGGATTCAGGACAACATTGCAGGAATGCATCAATGTGAATGGTGACCTGTTGGAGGTGTGGGGATGAGGACGACAGATATGCAGTGTTGCCAGGTAAAACTTTAAAAGACCGCTGTAAAGTACAAACTTTATTTCACTGAAATATCCCTGTTCATTACAAAGTTATAGTGAATTTAAATGTGAGAAGGGCCTTTGGAAAACCCTGTATTACATCATTACTGTCATTCACTAAAAGAGCAGAGATGATCCAGTCGGTTTCCCACGCAGGAGGAGAAGACCCGGGTTCGATTTCTCTAATAACTGGGGAGGAGGGAGGTAAAGGCGTCGGGGGGGGGGGGTGCTAATTACATCACCTCCACAAATATCCTAGACTGTGAAAGTGTGGTGTCCTACCTCCAAACCACCGTCCTAGCTTTATAATCAAGGGGTCCTGGATTCGATACCCGATGGAGGCACATCGTGATTCGGATCCCACTTTTAACAGTAGGTATATTCCTGATTACCGCATCTGTGCATAAAGAGGACTTAAAGAAAGAAATGGAATGGAAGCTCCATCTATCTACCAATGATTTGAATTATATAAGACAAAGTGCTAGTTCTGAAGAAAATATTACACAAGATTCCATGTGCTGATAATTATTTATTCAGTCTTTACTGAATGCATAATAACACAAATATCTCTTCTCTGCTGGAATCGCGCCAAATATATTTTTCAAAATCTTGTTACGTTAAGTTTAAAACCCGCCATCTTGAAATACATTGTCAAATATCGCTCAAACGCAATATCAAAGATGTCCGTACAAGGATTTAGCAGCTATGGCACTTACAATTTTTTAAAAAATCAAATTTACAACAGCTAGAGTGGTCTAAATATAGATAACGTAGGCAGTTCTTTGCCCCCACCCTTCCTTAGACACAATTTATATATTTGAAAGGCTTTATTGGCACAGTGTGGAGCAAGTGATGCAAAAAACTGTATCATCCTCCTCCAGAGAAATCCTGGTGGGGGGGGGGGGGCAAGGGGGATTTCCCCCACCAACAATCTTGGCCTCATAAAACACCCCCACCAAAATTTCCCTGGGGGATAGCTTTTGTTATAACAACGATAGATAAGCAATTTGTTTTGATTCAAATATACTTTATTAAAGATAATATGGACAATACACACTCTATCTTTCAAGAGATAAGTAATAGATCCACACCAATAGCAATATATGTTCAATAAAAGTAAAACAATAATGCAAGGCAAATATAAGTGAAATCTAACTGATTTATATTAAAAGAAAGCAATAACTAACCAAGAACTATTTCATTTCAAGTATTACATAACAAAACTATTTCAACTATTTTGTAATTTATTGACATCTTAACCAGTTAGTAAAGGAAGTAGTTTGCTAATTTATAAATATCTGATATAGAGGAAGGAATTTGTTTCTTTTATATACATGTATTTAATAATAATGTATTTATAAATATTTAATAATGTGTGAATATATAATTTTTAGGTGGACATTCATTTTCCACGGGGGGGTCACGCCCCCCCTTGCCCCCTTCCGGACGTCCATGCATATATATCATATAGCTCTATATTTGCGTATATAACGATTTTGCACCCTGCTCCTCCCTTTCGCAGAATTGTTCTCTAATCATAAAAAATTATGATTGCATCACTTGTTCATCTAAAAATGTTCATTTAGTTTATTAGAAACCAGAAGTAGAGATTAGAAATTGTCCATTTATGGACGAACATCCTCGTGTGGCTGGCCCACCAGGTTCAACGCATTCCTCCAATGTAATCGTGGTGTGGGAAACCGGAAACACAAAATTGTACGAAAAAACAGCCTCAAAATGAATTCATTAGTACGTCAATATACCAAAGTCTTTCTCGTCGCTGTAAGCAAGTTGAGGAACGGAAATTGTTTTGATATTATGTATACAGTGGAAACTCTACGAGATCGAGGACCTGTGGTAACACATCAGCACGTTCATTGAATTACACTGGTCAACAAGATTTTGCTTATCATTGTTTTGTGATGAATTCTTATAGATTTCGACTCACTAAACACGAATCCGGCAACGATTTTGTCGAAGTATCAACATTTTGAAAGATATTAGCATGTTTTGTTCTCTCTCGCACTGCTGGCTTAGCCACAGCAATATGGGTGTATTTACTCTTACAGTCGCTAGATGGAAGCACAGTTGCTGTTGATTTTAACTCGTGTAAAAGTTCGAAACTCACCCTTCATGTCTACCTCGTGTGTGTGGTTTATTTATTTATGTGTGTGTTTTTATCGGTGCGTAGTAAATTTGAAGAGTACAAGCGCTTGGCCTTGTGGTTGTGTGTTTCAAGGTTGTTTCTCTGCCACCGTGTCTGGTACTTCAGTCTAGGTGTGTGTTAATCTGCGTTAAGTTCATTTGCTTTGTTATGGAACAGCATGTCAGCGGGTCGGAAGTGCAAATTACATGCAGACTCGTTCTGTTATGTATGTGGATAGTATATTTGGCCCAAGCAAGTTAAACATGTCATTGTACCAGGGACAAAATTTTGTGAAGCCTAAAGAGTACTTTGGAATGGCTGTTGGTGATCTGGACAAACCATGAGCTCCACATGTTACATGTGGTAACTGCAGGTCGACGATGGAACATTGGTTGCGTGGTAGCAGGAAAGGCATGCCATTTGCGATTCTGCGAGTGTGGAGGGAACCTACAAATCATCATGATGATTGTTACTTTTGCATGATCGACCTGCCACATTTCAAGAGAGGGAAGAACAGGCGTCAGCTACAGTACCTTGACATACCATCCTCCCGAGAACCTGTTCCTGACAGTGAAGATCTTCCTATACCATCGCCTCCAATCCAAACCACGTTTGCGGAAGAAGGTAGTGATTTGGACAGTTCTGGTGACCATGTTACTGATGATGAGGATAGCAAGAAACCTCATTTACTGAACCAGAAAGAGCTAGATGATCTTACTCGAGACCTGAATTTACCAAAAAATAAGTCTGAACTTTTAGCTTCATGGCTGTTTTTTTTTTCTTTGGAAGAGTCGCTGTGCTACTGTTCTGATATAAGTGGTCTCTTTAGTGCAATTGGCTTTCAGTACGAACCAATTCCAGTCGCGTACTCCATCCACTTGAAGGAAAGTTACTCAAGTGTGAAGTTGATGTTGGAGAAAATCCAATATGATTAACACCAGTGCGACATAGCCTATGTGGTGATTTCAAAATAATTGGTTTTCTTCTTGGGTTACAAAGTGGGTATACAAAGTATTCTTGTTTCCTCTGTCTCTGGGATAGTACGAGCAAACTGTGTGGCCTGAAAGAACAGAGCTCATCCCAGGAGAACACAATGTGATAAGCGCAGCTTAAGTGCCCAGAGAGAAGATTCTCCTATTAACGCTACACGTTAAACGGAGGTTGGCAAAACAATTTGTGACAGCATTGGATAGTGAGTCAGCTGCTCTACAGTACATAAAAAAATCCTAATCTGACAGAGGCAAAAATTGTGGGTGGCAATTTTACAGGACCACAGATTTGTTTCATGCTAAATAGTTATGAACTTAAACAAAATATGACCGAGCTGGAAAGAAATGCTTGGAAGGCCTTCCACAACTTCGTGAAGGGATTTCTGGTCCACAACAGAAGTGAAGCTCTTGACGATCAAGTGAAGACACTAAATGATAGATATAGAGCACTGGGCTGTAGAATATCTGTAAAATCACACATACTTCATTCGCATCTTGATTTCTTTTGGCAGAATTTGGGAGAGATAAGCGAAGAACACGGCTAACGTTTTCATAAGAACATTCAATTCATGGAAGGGAGATACCAGGGAAGATGGAACTGTGCCATGATGGGTGATTAAATTTGGGGATTAGTTCGTGACAAAGGGGAAGGGAGTGTTTCCCAAAAAAGACAACGAACAACAAATATTCACTCTTGAGCATGTTGTGACATAAGATGTTCTAAATGAAGGGACTGATGAGTAATATTATTGTATTCTGTTCATTTCATTGTATTGCTTTAGCTATTTTTCATTGTTATACTGTTCATTATATATGTAATTTACTGGGTACTGACTGTACTGTGTTTGTAATTTTATGTTTTTCTACATAATACATATACATATAGGCTACACGTTGCACTTTGAATAAAAAATAATAAACGACCCATATTATCCGAAAAACTGAGATTACAGCAAAACCAATGAAATATTACTGTTCAGCGAGTCCAAATTATGAAAATAAGACTGAAAAATATTCATAAGCAGAAAGTTCATGAAAATTTGTAGACCAGTGTTATTGTTGTTTGAGTTGCGTTTTTAAGTCCACTTTATGCACACAAAAGCTAATTGGGACTGGACCTACAGTTTAAAGTGGGATCCAAATCACTATGTGGCTCCACCGGGTATCGAACCCGGGTCCCCTTGATTGCAAGGCGACGATGTTACCAGTCATCGGGAAAGCAGCAGCACGTCTATAAAACGATTGAACAATGGCTTGGTCCCCTCAGCAGGTCAACCCCCTTGTTATTTCTTACTGAGGTGAACGACTTTGTAATTACTTTAAAAAGAAATAATTCATCGCAGGGGAAATACTCACCCTTGAAAACCACAGGGGATACAAGGAACAGCGACCTCCACCCGCCTTTGAAGGTGTGGTGGAATACACCACTTCCGCATCATGAAGGAAAGAAAACTTTCTTTGATAAGGGTGCTAGCGAATCCTGGTTACCCAGAAACACCCATTACATACGGCATACTTCAGTCATTTAGCAAGAAATCGAAATTGCTGTGGTAAAGGAGGACCGTAGTGGTTGAATGGCCTGGCAACCTTGAGAAATCAAAAGATCATTGGCCCCATCATTCGAATTTGCTGCACGGACCTCCCCGGTGGCATGACGGTAAAGTCGTCGCCATGCATTAAAGGGGTCCCTGGTTCGATTCCCAGTGATCTAACAGATGTGATCGGATCCACCTTTAAATGTAGGACCAGTCCCGATTAGCCCCTCTGTACATTTAAAGTGAACTTTAACTTGATGAACTTTGGGAAACTTGGAATTGTCACTAGGGGTGGTGCAGGGACTAGACGAGACGAAATCTTTGATATAAGCAATATATACACCACACAAACTTTAGCATCGCATAGAGGTCATTAAAGTAAACATTATCTAAACAACTAAACGTTCTTCTGTTTGGCGTCCTTTTTAGAGGATACGAACCCTCGTAAAGAAAGGGGTACATCGTGAATATGTAACCTCGCAACACAATGTAAGTCTTCATATACTTATTTTATTACAATTAATGATATTACAAATAATGACGCGGTAGTTCAGTCGTTATGTCGACCTCCGTGGCGGAGTGGTTAGCACAGCGCACTGCAACGCCAGGGATTCCGGGTTCGAGTCCCGGGTAAGGCATGGGTATTTGTGTTTGTCCAAACGTGATAAACTGAGAATACTGTAAAAATTGAAAAAGTGTAAAAGTTGAAAAGTGTGAATGACGGGGAATACCACCGCGTAGGGGTATTCCTTAAAAAAAAAGTCGTTATGGCGACTGACTACCATGCTAGAGACCCAGGTTCGATTCCCGGCTGGGGAAAACCGGGAATTTTTTCCACCTGTTCAAGTGACCCCGGCACCAACCCAGTGTCCTATGAAGTGGGTACCTGGATAAAACTCTGGAGGGGTATAGACGGCCAGGAGCGTGGTGCTGATCACATCACACCCACTTTCGGCCGTGATCAAAAAAGTGTGGGGCCCTAACTCCACACCCGCTGTACGCCTTCATGACGTGGTGCAAAGCACAGGGGAGCAATTTACTTTTTTACTTTTTTACAGTTAATGATCATTGACTAAAATTTCCAGCAGTTAGTAACTGTAAACGTAACTTATAACTAAGTTACTTTTTCAAATAAGTAACTGCAGCTGCAACTTAGTTACTTTTAAAAACTAACTTTGCGAGCACAGTAATGCAGTTTATTTCTTCCAAATGTCTTCCAAAGACATTGGCCTATCAGGAAAAGATATTATCGTGGAAGGTATTGGAACCCTAAATGTCAATTACGCGGAAAATAATCAATACACCACCTAAGACCATTATTATTTCTGTTGCTTGGGGTAAACGACTTCCATATTTTGCGATTTCCAACAGATGGTTGGAAACCTCACTTCCGTAGAGATTGAAAACACCAAGGAAAAAGTATGATCAGATTTCTCAACTTCCTTACCCAGAAACGGGTATTACATGCGGCACACTTCGGCGATTTTTCCTCGAAATCGAAATTGGTGTCTGCGATGAATTATGGTGGATGAACGACCTAGTAAGCCTAAGGGTGGTTGTAGAGGGCACCGAGTTCGTTACCTTTCCAATAAGGGCGCTTTACAAAAATCCATTAGTTTGGCGCGTCACACAGAGAAATAAAGCTTGTTTGAAATAAAATAAAATTCTTTGTGGTAACCAAAGATATGTTTAAATATGTTACACCTGTTTACCAGAACCAAATTCTTTGTTTCGGAGTTATTGGTCAAAATTACTAAATTAGTAAATGCAAACAATTTTTTATGATTACCAAAATATCATTTTTTCTATGTTATCTACAAATCATTCATTAACATGGGATTCGGTAAAATATTTGTGTGTGGGATGGGGGAAACTTGTGTAGGATCGTTGTTAAGAGTTGAACACTAGAAAAATACAATGATTATTTAAACCTAACAACAATAAACTATTGGTATTGTGAAATTATTATTATTATCCCCACGTATACTAGTTTCATTTTGACTTTTGCTATTTAACGTCGCTTTTCTTCTACGTTTGGTGCGTTAATCGCGAGGATGTGGTTGAGTGATTATGTGATAAAATTTATGAAGCGACATTCAAAGAATACCCACGGTCAGGCCGGGATATGAACCCGCGAGCCCTGGCGTCGTGTTAACTACTCCGCGAATGAGATCGGCCCGGGGTGAGTGTTTTCAGGTGGAAATTATCCAGCAGCATACCTTTATGGAACGGCTGTGGAATTCACGCAGCTTCTACTAGATGGGAGTAGCCATGGAAGGGTGGGAATAAGGTGGCCGCAGCGTGGTACTGACATCACCTGCGCAAAGGGCAGAGATTCTGAATGTATGGGGCCTCTTGTTACAATGTTCTATGCGACACAGCTTCACACTTCATTTTTCACATTTTTTACCATACTGGAGTCTATAGTTATCCCAGTTTATTAACGTTTACACACTTCGTTCAAGAGAAATCTTTTAAAATTGAAGGGATATTTTAGCTTGTCCTCCCGTTTCGCCTTATCCCATTTCGCCTTATTACGTTTTCACCTCCCCCAATACAATTTCAAATGATTTATGTCACACGAACTTCTAAGGCGAAACGGGACATCCCATTTCGCCTTATCCTGTTTCGCCTTACACACAAAAAATTTCCCTCCTGGGAATATTATCGACTTGAAGGGTAATTCATAATGGGAGAGCAGAGCTTGTGATGTTGCCTACCTTGGCTCCCATTGTCCTGTCGGTTAGGTTAGGTTAGGTTAGGTTTGATTGATTTAGTTTATTTTACTTAGCGTTTTGTGCCTCTTGGCTAATTTGCGAAGATGTGGATGAGTAATAAAATGATGAAATTCATGAATGGACATTTACAAACAACCAAGCCCGAGAGGGATTTCGAACCCGGGACCCTTGGCGTCGCAGCGCGATGTGCTAACCACTTTTTTTTTTTTTTTAAAAAAAAAGGAATACCCCTATTCGGCAGTATCCCCCGTCATTCACACATTTTCACAATCTTTCACACATGTCAAGTTTCACTGTATTCACATTGATTCTCATGATTCGGACAAACACAAACATCCAAGCCCGAGCGGGATTCCAACCCGGGACCCCTAGCGTTGCAGCGCGATGAGTAACCACATGCCTACGGGGTCCAGCACCACTTGGCCACAGGGTCCGGCTAGGTTAGGTTTGGTTAGGTTAATAATACATTAATAATAATAACCCTTCACGTCGATAATATTCCCTGGTGGGAATTTTCTTGTGTGTGTAAGGCGAAACAGGATAAGACGAAATAGGATGTCCCGTTTCGCCTTAGAGAGTTAGTGTCACATAAATCACGTGAAATTGTATTGGGGGAGATGAAAACGCAATAAGGCGATACGGGATAAGGCGAAACTGGCCGTAACCTATTTTAGTTATAAAATTTACATTGTAAAACGTCTGACATAAAAATCTTTTCTTTTAACAATTGAAAACTCGTGGAAACATTTTGTTATTCCAATCAAATGATAACATGTAATTCTGACGCTAAAAAGCTGAACTTTGTTATGGGACCATCAAAATAATAAGCTTTCTAATATTTTTTTATAGTTTGAAATAAAGAACACCAAGTTGCAGAGGCTGTCGATTAACCAGTTCGATTAGCATCCGTTGGATTTATCGGCAGCTAGTGCAGTGAGTGTAGCTCCAACGAGTTTTCTTTCTGGGCGGAAGTTTTAATTCCACTTTATGCACAGTAAGGCTAATCGGAACTGCACCTACAGTTCAAAGTGGGGTCCGAACCACCATAAGCATCCACAGTGTATCGAACCCGGTGACCCTTGATTGCAAAGCGAGGACGGAAATAAACACAAACAAACGCCGTCATATCTATTTCAGAGCTTTGCAATGGATCTCCGTAGAATGAGAGAGATAAGGGAGACAGAGGCGGAAGGGGGGGGGGGGGCGTCAGGAGGTTAAAACAAGATAATATTTGTTTTCTGTCAAACGAAAATGAATGTCATATCTCGGACCGTTGGAGTGTTGTCTCGTCACAAGTACATTGCATTGCACCGTCACTGATTGATGAGAGACTTGGGACTTCCCTGATCATAAAGCTCGACAGACAGTGTTGCCAATCAAATGCTTTTTCCACTAAACATGGCGGTATTTTTCTGTGCATTTTTAGGGTGTAGACCTTTAGAGAGAAGGCATCAAAAAGTCAACTTTTCTCCAACGTAATGTACCTCGGTAACTGAAGTGTTGCAGACCAACGACGCTCTGGCGTCTGGGTCTACGGTCAGTTCAATGCTCCGTAGGGCTGTGCTTGTCCTTGTATGTGCTGAGCGGCCCCTTACAGCCTCATATTTTAATTAGGTCACGAAATTTTAGTTCGCAGAGACAGCTGTTGTTTTTAGTTACGATAAGGGGGTGGGTAGACCCCGTATAATGTGACGCACACCCAACATTTTCAATTCAATCAATTCTGTGCATTTTCTTCCCAACGCTCCTGTATGTAGTTATATGAGAGGCACTATTTCGCGAATCATCTATATCTACAGGGTGTCCCAAAAGTCCCGCACCATACGCGCATGACGATAAATGTGAAATGTTTGCGATTTCTTTTGCAGGTAAACCATGTTCACTACTGAAGAGCGGGCCTTGGTGACCCACATCCTGCGAGTGATGGGTTGGGCCTACAGTTGTGTCTTGACAATGGTGGCCAACACATTCAACAAATATTGTAATACAGCCTGCGGTGCGGGACTTCTGGGCCACCCTGTACAGCTTAACCAAAATAAGAATGCTCTCAGCAAGTTCGCGAACTAAAGTCAGCAGTCACTTGTTTTCTCCTTTCGCTTCCCCTTCTTTCGTACCTTTTGACAGTGCTGCATAATTTTGTCAACGGTAACAATGGGAGCAGCCGATTGCATCGCCCACGATCACTCCGCACGCTTGCGGAAAATTCATCTACCACGTCACAGGGGCATTCTTATCTTGGATCTTAGAACCAGCTTGAAAAACCAAATACTGAAGTGGTTGATTACCAGCCAGGTGGTTCGCAGTTAAGATTCAACTATAAGTTCGGTCCAGATTAGCCTTTTGAGTCAATAAGTGGAACCACTGGCAATTATTGTGTTCCAAAAATAGGGGGTGGGGGCAGAGTGCCAAAACTGGGAGTAGGGCAAGAGCAGTTTAGTTTCCCTTCGTGGATAAGGTTTAGCATAGTACGAGGGGCAAAAGTGGCAAAAAGGAAGGGGGCAACTACCCCACCGCATTGCCCCCATAATTGCCGCCACTGAGTGAAATTAAACGTTGCAAATTTTGCGGAAATAGATCATCCTTTCCTACTAATGAACATTATTGTAACAAAATTGCTTACAAATTTCAACGTGTGTTTCAATAAACAATGCAAGTTTATTTCAATAAAGATCTTTGATTTGCATTACTTACCGTCATAACCTTTCACTTCTCTTAGTTGGCAAACAGCATATTTAATATACCAGTCCAGAGATTGCCAAACTTTCCGATAGATGGTGTCACTTCCAGTTTTCTAGAATACGTGGTAAGTTATCAAGGGTGGATTGAATTGTTCATGATAGTTCCTACGTTCATCAGAACTTGAAATATTTGATTAAACTATCTATTTCAGTAAACGGGTGAATGGGAAAATAAAATATTATTACGTTAAACATTAGAAATCACTGTTGTCTTATGTGATGAACTGTTTTAGTATATCGTCCAGAATTTTAACTCAAATGTGCCCGTCCGTATAGACATGCTCTTGGTTTACACAAGTATGACTATTTGTTAAGTTTTACTAATTAGCAAAGTGAATTGATTTAAATAAAGTTATTTTATTGTAAATCACTTTAAAGAAATAATCTATACAATAATGTAGTTACATAAGAATTATTGTAGATATCAGAATCACTTTTGGTGAAAGTACATTAATCTTAATCATTTAATGGTGTTTATTAGGCTCTAAGAAAGGAAATAATATATGTATTGATGGGGTGAAACTCATACGAAAGGAAATGCAATATGTAAACTTTAAACACACGTAGATTTCTCTCGATTTAAAATTCAATAATTTTAGTAGGCAAAAAAAGCAAGCATTTTGTGTAGAATAATACTCAAAGTATTAATCATGTTAAACCGTGTCATTATCATCAAACTGTAAATAAACATGTCAGCTGATATTTCACAAACCATCATTAAAGAAATTGCCAAAATTCAGCTACAAAAACTACAAAAAATATTTGAAGTTACAATTATATAGTACATCCATAATGTTTTATTTTCACTTGAATAAAAGGTAGTGAAATTATTATAGTTTCACTAACACAATCAACAAACTTGTCCATAGTAGGTTCATACAGTATCAGAGACAAAAAAATAATATATAGTTACATATATTTTTTTATTTCCTTTAATCAAACGGTTCAAATATTTTACAGGGCCTTTACCAGAAAGAGCATTTTACAAAAAACATATATAGATATGTATAAAAGAACAAATCATACAAGCAATTTTAAGCATTTTTTTAAATTAAAAAATAGAAATAAATTATTTTAAATAAAAATCATAATTTTTATCTACCCTGCTAATTAGCACTCCACAATTCGTAATCTATATTTGCACTCAAGAGATTGCCAATGCCACGGTTTAGTTGAGTGTGAGAGAGAGAGAGAGAATAATTCTAGTCAGTTGCAGCGATTGGGTGCTAAAACTGGAGAGGGGCCAAAGACAGTTCACTTTCTCTTGCAGAGAAGACTTAGCAGTAAGAGGCCATAGTGAGGGAGAAAAAGGGTGTGTGGGGGGTGGTAGCAACGATCCTCATTACCCCCCCCCCCTTTAATCGTGACCAGAGCACTGCGTCCACTATATGCACAGTTAGGTTAATCGAGACTGTACTTATTGTTTAAAGTGGGATCGGAACCACTATATAGGAATGGTTAGCACAACGCGCTACGATGATAAGCGTCCCGGATTCGAGTCCAGACGTGGTCATGGGTGATCTTTGTGAGTGTTCCTTCATCAATGTCATCATATCATCACTCATCGCAATTTTCGCGATTTTCCGAAAGTGACAGAAGAGCGAAGTAAAATCAACCAAATCAGAACCACAGCATGCCTCAACCGGGTATCAAACTCGGGACTCCGTGATTACAAGGCGGCGAAGTTAACGACAAAGTTTTCAAGTCCGCTTCAACTGCTTTCACATAGCTCCACAATGTTGGCTCAACACCGATAATTTGGAGCACACACACACACCAGGGATCGCACCCAAGACAGCTCGCACCAAATGCAATAGCGCTAATCAGTCTCATAGCTGTTAAATTTTATCTCTGACCTTCTGCCACTCGAGCGACATCCTGCTTAATATAGTTGATTCTTTCCCAATATTTAATTCTGTTGATTTTGTGCTAATGATTCTAGTGAAAATCGTCGGAATGTCTCTGGCAACGCTGTTCGCAAATAGTGGGCGGTAAGGTGTGAATGCATCCAAAGCGGCTTCACAGCAAACGTAAATTCTAAGACATGACTTTGCAGTATTTTGCCAACCCGGAAAATATGAGATTTGATAACAGTACTCGATAAAGAAGTTAGAAGAACAATAAAGATAGAACAAGTCTTGCGGGGGTTGCCCCTTAGTAATGACCGTTACAATTTGAAATGGTTTTGCTAGAGGTGTTACCTGTGGTCGACAGGGGTGTCCAAAAGCATTGCGTCAAAGGAATTTAACTTAACCCGTGGTGCATTAGCCCTTGAGAGCCAGGGCCTACCTACCGACTGCTGGCCTCAGTCCCACCTGCCGAGGTGGAAGATCATCCAACAAGTTACTGGGTGAAGTGTGGTCAGCACGACGAACCCTCAGTCGTTGTTGTAGATTTCCAATACCGGGTTACGCTACTCATTCTAGCTCCCAAATTTCCTCACTATGGTAGATGGCCACCGGTTCCATGCACAGTCCGAAATCTCAGGAGAAAAGTTGTTACGCTTCCTCCAGAAGACTCGAACCTGCGCGCGTCCCGTAGTCGAAGTCCGAAGCATGACCAAGGTGCGGAACGTCACAGGAATTTCAGGTATAGATCGACCACAAGGGGAAAAAAAGCCTTGGTACGAAAAGTCCCCGCGCAGCTTTCGCTTCTTCCCTCCACCTCGGGCCATAAGGAAGCATGGTCCACTCTCCCCCTCCCCTACTCGCGGGGGTACGGTGCACAGGAGCCGCGGGTCTGCGCAGGTTGTTTTGCTCGTGGTTCCAATATAAATAGGAATGATGAAATGATTTGATGGTATGAACAAATTAATGATTACATCCACGCCAGGGTGTGGGCTCTGGAGGCTGGAGGCTAGACTTTGTACTCTACTGTACTGTGTATTTAGGCCTATGCCCTTTAAATACACCATAAGAAACGTGTTTTGTTGCTATAAACGGAGTTTTAATGCACTTTCTACTGTTCTTAGGTTATTGCAGTTAATCCGGACTTTCGTTAAACCAGTCAACTTATCCCTCCCATTAGTCCGGATTAACGAGGTTTTACTGTAATCCGTTAAGTTGTTCACACTAACTCTCCCAACATAATTATAATCTCTTTGGTGTGTTCAAAAATATATATGGTACCTATTAATGAATAAAACATGTACTTAAATTGTGTATGAAAATATTATATATATTAGCTAAATGTGTAAAATATTAACTAATATAAAGCTTAAATAAAAGCTAATATAAAGCTTACTTGTATTTATTGTTCATTCTCAATGAACCCACATTCGATAAAACTAGGAAGCATCGAATAAATGGATGATATTCAACTTGACGTCATCACGCAGTGCACTTTGGGAAGAAACGGCATTTATAAAGCGTATGAGAAGTCTTCTCACAGCGAGAAATTTGACATATTTTATACGTTCACATTCTTCATATGATCATACCTTGATTCAATTTACCCACATACACAATGCTTACCCGGCATGTTTTAAAACGCAGGATCTGATCTGTTTGCCCGAAATATGGCGGCGGAGCATGATTTCGCGCAATGAATTGTGGCGGAAATGGTTCGCTTAATATCATCCATTCAATTAATTCAATTGAAAATCAATTACAAACGTGGACGTATTTATAGAAATTAAGAATCAAATCATTTCAGATTTGTACGTTGACCAACCAATTCCCAGTAGTTGAGGATTTGCAAAAGGACATAAATCAAAAATAAAATACTAATAAGAAATCAGTTTATGAAATCAACAATTTTTTACATATTTAAATTTATAGATTACAAGGATGTTCAAAATTTCAAAACGTTTCAGATAGTTAGACACACATTTTGGTGGAATAATATATTATATCTTTCCTTTCATCATCATCATTTAGCCCCGTCCAGCATCAGTACGTGCAGGAGCGAGGTTCTTATTTCATTTTTAAAAAATCTCGGATGGGCTTTCAAGATGAAAAGACGAGGAGCTACCTCTTTTTCGTTCACATATTCTTTCCTTTAATCAATACACGGTACGTCGTGTATTAATCTACTAAAAACTTCAATGGCAATAAATAGTCAAATACTTGCTAGTGTCACAAGCCGGAATAAAATGCTGTGTAATCAAAAACGCCAGCAGTCCCCGGGTGACGAGAGATCACCGGGGGAGTCTTGCGAGGACACCTTCGACAGACCGACACTGTGCCACGTCGTGACTCAGCTGAGGAACCACGAAGGAAACCAGGTACAGTGGTGACAATTTTGGTTTATCATTATCAGTGCTTAGATATCTTGCTGGCTCGTGCGTGATCGTCTTCCCTCGCCTGTGCGGATTCTATTAAATATTGGTAAAGGGCAATGAACGTAATTTATTCCATTCCTCATACACACATCCTCTCGCAGCCAAGCAGTTTAAGCCGGCGAGCGGCCTAGAGTGAAAATGGTGATACACAATAAAATAATTGAACAGGAAACAGATTTTGTTTATTTGGAAAGCCATATTTCACAGTTCTAACACCAAAAAGCTGTTAAGAAAAAAATAATAAAATATAATAGATGACACGCAACTTTAGACTTGAATGTAAATGTCCTCAGTTAGCTAATTTCCCATCATTGAACTTATCATGTTTTGCTTAACACGGTAAGGAACCACAACTACTTAGATTACACTAACCTCTACGCGTGCAGAGAAAAATATATGTTTTTCACTTTCACAAATAACACAATTCAGATATGTTTTCAATTTTTATCTTCCTCGATCTAAAGAAACCTACACACTTCCACAAATATTATGATTTATCAACGTTAATCGCATAAAACACTGAAAAATACTTAGTATGTAACTTATAAATTGTTACCTTCAATATTACTACCTTTTGCAATAAACCAATATATTCATTATCACATTTTTCTTAGAGGTTAACATAAAAGTTGGTCGTCAACCACAAATGATCAGAAATGCGTCATAGTGTCAGGATTATTGACAAGGCCGTTACATAGATTAAATGAAATTTTGGAAAACAAATGAGAAAAGAAATTCAAATTAGAAACAAATAAAATTTCAAAACCGGCACTTCTAAATTGTAGCGAAAGTTTGACTCTTCGTCAGTATGATAAGACTAGAATAATTTTTACACAAATGAGAATTTTGCGGTCTTTCAGTAGAGTTTTCCCTTACGAGATACAATTAGAAGTTAAGAAATCCGAAATAAATGGAGAGTCGAAGCAATGGTGGACGAAATTTTAAAAAATATTTAGCAGTTTAAGTGAAATCAACATGTTCTGAGGATGCCAGATATCAGTTTCCCTTGAAAATTATTAAATTACAGGCCAAAATTAAAAATTTAAATTTAGGAAGATCATATCGCCCATGGAATGATTAATTTTTGTAGTCGTAGAAGAGGCTTTTTGGTTACCCAGACCTGCAAGGGTAAGAAGAAGAATTTTAAAAATTTGGTCCCTTCAAGCTCAATATTTTCATTTCACATTCTTCCTTTTTCATTTCCTTTCAAAGTCTCTTCAACTAAAACAACAATATTCAACATTTCCTCTAAATCACCAACTGGTTTAATAAATTCCTCTCAAGTCTCTAATTAAAACACTAAATCTTAACATTTCCTCTCATAGAAACTTTAATGCAAACACCAATCCTTAATATTTCTCTTTATAACGTCGAAGAACTAAAGAAAACGCCGCCACAAACGTGGGTGGGGATACATTGCGGGCAAGTTGTTTTCGTCCAATGACACTCAACCATCAGCCAATGGGTGCAGCTGTCATTCTGCTCGTCTACTCCACGTGGAGTCTCAGTTACATGACTGCGGATACGCTGTTGCCGTACTTTGCAACTTCAATATGGATTGATTGATTGATTTAGTTTATTTTACTTCGCGTTTTGTGCCTCTTGGCTAATTTGCGAAGATGGGGATGAGATGAAATTGATGAATGTCACAAACAACCAAACCCGAGCGGGATTCAAACCCGGGACCCTTAACTTCAATATGGAGACCGTGGGAAGGTGGTTGTGCACGGTGGGACAAGGTGGCGTAGAGTTGATGTGTGGCAACACTGGGCGGTGAATTTGATTGTTGAAGCTGGTGGGCGCGCTCCGTCGACTTCAAAACCAGCCGGTCGTTAACGTAGCTAGCGCGTCGACTATACCAAAAACATAATTCTAAACATTTCCTCTAAAAGCCTCTTTACCTAATACATCTTTCTAAAAATTTTTTCTAAAAGTCTCTTTACCTAAAACATCTTTGTAAATATTTTCTCTAAACGTCTCTTTACCTAAAACATGTTACTAAACATTTTCTCTAAAAGTCTCTTTACCAAACACATCTTTCTAATTTTTTTCTAAAAGTCTCTTTACCTAAAACATCTTTGTAAATATTTTCTCTAAAAGTCTCTTTACCTAAAACATGTTACTAAACATTTTCTCTAAAAGTCTCTTTACCAAACACATCTTTCTAAACATTTTCTCTAAAAGTCTCTACCAAAAACCTCTTTCTAAACACTTTCTCTAAAAGTCTTTTTATCTAAAACATCTCTGAACATTTCTTCTAACAATTGAAACACCAACTCTTCAACATGACATATCTTATTATTGTTTGCATTAAATTACCTGTCACAACCAATTTTTTAAAGAACTTCCTCGTGTGTTATCTTATCTAACCATAAAATATTTAATATCTTTCATTATACACAAAATATTTCAAAATCCTTTCCTTAAGGCCCACATCTGTGTTTCTTATATACAGTAGTGCCCGTAACACCTTTTGGCTGGTGTTCCCCTAAGATTGCTATTCCTGTTCTTAACTTCACTCCCGAGTAAGTTTCATTTTATAAAGGTTTATCAACAATTGGGGGAAAGCATGGAGAAAATGCATCCAGATATTTGCCCCAAAAAGACTGATAAAGAAAGGTAACCCCAGTGCGACCAAGGTAACCCAACCCGATTTCTATTTTATGTAGTGTGTTGGATAGACATATCGAAGTATACATATCACAGAAGTTATAGCTGCTATGGGCTTTAAATATAGACTGCCCCTATACTGACAAGAAAGGCAGCCTACTGATCAGGTCACGCTGAATGTTTTGCACAGACACGCAACTGGTTCCAGATTTTGCATGCATCTGCCAGGTACAAAACTAACTTACTCTCTAGCCTTCTTAAACCCGAAGGTTTATGCCTGCAGCAACACCTGCCTTCCATCTGTCCCTATCCTGGGAAAGATTCAATCTTTTCCGTCCTTACCGATTTCCTTTAGGTCAATCTCAACGTTATCCCTCCATCTTCGTCTTGGCCTTCCTAAAGGTCTCTTACCATCAGGTTTCCCAACAAGAATCCTGTAAACTCTTCCTTCCTCTCCCATTCGGCCAACCTAAGTCTTCTTGATTTAATTATTCTAATAATTTCTGGACAGGAATACAAATTGTGCAGTTCTAAATTATGTAACCTTCTCCACTCACCTGTCTCCTCATTCTTTTTAGGTCTAAATATTTTCGTAAGGATTTCATTTTGATAGAAACACACTATCTCAAAATTACAAGGGGTGTGATACCAGACGACAACTATATGAGAATGTCTAGGGAGATAATGATATCATTAATAAAGGCCGCGGTGGCTCAGTCGGTAACGCGTCTGACTACCATGCTCAAGGTCCCGGGTTCGATCCCCGGCCGGTTCAAATCCGGGAACTTTTCTAACGTCGAATGACATGGGTACCTGGGGGAAACCCTGGGGGGTAAAGGCAGTCAGGGGCGTGATGCTGATCACATCACCCCCACTTACGACCGGATCAAGAAAGTGTGGGGCGTTACCCCCACACCCCCCCTATACGCCTTCATGGCGTGGTGCTAAGCACAGGGAAGCACTTTACCTTTTTTTTAATAAAGGCCATTGTGTTCGAACGTTCTTGTGTCTTCTGAGCATGGAGGGGAAAGTTCTCGGGCGGGGGGGATTCACCACGGTGGACATTTACACTGTAACACCGATACATATTAGATAACACTATAGCCATTCATAAGAGACGTAATGTTATGTCAGATTTGCCGTTCGCATTTTTCAGTATACTTTTCCTTTCAAATATACCAAAGAAGGCAAAAAATGAACACTCGACGAAGTATGGAGGTGATTCAGGTTTACACTACGGGGAAGATGAGACACAGTGGAGACAGGACAAGCAACGTTGCCAAAATAAGGAAAACAAACAATATATACTTTTCATGTGGGCGTGTTGCAGGGATGGTTGAGGTGATTGGATGAGAGTTGTCGCACACAATAATGATGTAAGAGGATGTAGTAAGTAGGGGGAAAATAAGAAAAAATGGAAAATCCAGATGATTTTGACTATTTAAATCCTAACAAGTACGTTTACATTTAGGGCGGTTGTGTATTACGCACCACTTGTGCATTTATTTCTATATCGTCGGAATGGGCACTAGTGCTAAAAAAAAAAACTTCAGTATACAAGAGAGCATGAATTTCTCTCCATGTTGCATGTGGAGGGGTGTTTTAAGGTGATTATTAAGCTTGACACGATGTTTGAAAAATATGATTAAGAAGCATTTACAGAATCCTATGTATTCCTTATGGGAAATCAAATTCAACTTCAAGTTCCGACTAATCAAGTGGGAGTTTCGACTTTTCCTGCCACTAAGACATAGTTCAACGTGTCTTTTCCCGTCCATGCACTATTCTACGTCATTGGATGCTTGATATTCGCGAGAGAACGAATAAAATAATGGTCCCATAAGCGTAATTCATTTTTCCTAGCTTCCTACGGCCATCCTGGCAGTGTAGCCAAACCTGACGTGCATAATACAGCTAAATTTCACCCTCAATATAGCTAAAGTTGACTTTCAAGGAGTAACAAAGGCTGCACGTGTCTGATAGGATAATTTTAGGTGTCAGAGGGGTGGGGGCACTGCTAATACATTTAACTTTAAAGTGATTACAATTTATTCTTAGTTTTCATCGCCTAGATCTGGCATCACCTACCTCAATAATCCACCAATGATTGCATGAAATTGGAAAAAGAGGAATCCCAGATAACAATATTATGTCATCTTCACGTCAGCATCTGGGGAGGTAAGAAGGGGTGGGGCGACGCAGCCAATATAATAATATAATATCACATCACGTGCAAAATATGCACTCATGGCAAGAGCTGGTCCTTGTGGGCTGGAGCCAGTGATGGCATCATAGTGAAGCAGGAGGCGGGTGCCACAGTTTCCAGCCAAACGAGTGCACGAAAGAGCCAGATCTGGCTCCAAAAGAGCGAAGCTGGCAACAGTGCTCGGCAGCTGCCGCAGAGAGGACGACCTAGGGGAAATTGTCTCTCTACCCCTTAAAAACCACTTACATTACTCTCACTCACTTAAATCCCTCTAACCTGCTTCCACAATCCGTTTGTGGGAATCCCTCATTCTAGATGGCGGCGATGGCCTGCCAAGAAAAAGTAAACTGCCATTGCACCCGCAGCTACTCTTCTTGACTGACGATTTATCCGTAGCTCGCCACCCTCCCCCTACCTCCCCTAGCTCTCAATTGTGACAAGGGTTGCGATGGTATTTTTAAGAAAGGCCACGGACGCTCGTACATTCCCCTCCCATCGTACTCTAAGTAATTACAAGGAATTCGGATTTCAAATTATCTGGTTACCCATCCGTTTTTAAAGCAATGGATAATGCAGATATTTTGAAAACCGATTAGCTTCAGATTATCAGAGCAATCGATGGATTCTGGTGGATATAAATACATACCAGTTTAAAATATTCGGCATATTCTGATAATATAGAGCTTTATCTGGATTTTGCTACCTTTACCACTGGATTAACCTAAGATTGAAGTTCTATTTTATTTTGCTTGTCTACCTTTCAAGCGAATGACAGAGACATGAGGGTGGATAATGTTTCGATGAAAGTTAAGAAACGCTCAGGCCAGAATTCGAAGCCAGATCCTTCGATTCGAGATTGTGAGTCGTTAACTCAACGTATTAAACTTAGGATAACGTATCTCCCCTTCTCTATTTCCTCCGCGCTGGTGTGCGTTCTTCTATCTCTCTTTCCTTCTCTCTTTTTGCGTATGTCTTTATAATTCCCACTCTCAACTTCTTCTTGCTTCATTCTATTTCCTTTCTATGCTTGTTTCTCTTTCTCTCTTTTCTCTTCTCGCTTTTTCTTCTATCTCTCCGTATTTTGCATTCTTACTCTATGTGTTTGACTTTCTCTTCCACTCTCTCTTTCTGTATTTGCCTATCTTTCTTTTCCTTTCGTCTTCTTCTATCTGTTCCTCTCTTATATCTCTTAATTTCATTTTTCTCTCATTCCCTCTTCCTGTATTTAACACTTTCCCTCTTTTTCTTCCCCTCGCTTTACTCTCTTTCTGTATTTGTTTTCCTTTCTTTTCCACTCGTTTCCTTCTGTCTTTATTTGTTTGTTTTTTTCCTTCGACTTTTTCCATCTGTTCTTTTTCTGTATTTCTTTTCCTCTCTTTTCCACTCGTCTTTCTTTCTCTCTTTCCATATTTGTTTTCCTTATTTTTCTTTCGTCTTCTTCCATCTGTTCTCTTTCTGTATTTGTTTTTCTCTCTTTTCCACTCGATTCCTTCTGTCTGTTGTTCTTTATTTGTTGTTCCTTTATTTTCCTTTCGTCTTCTTGCATCTGTTCTTCTCTCTCTCTGTATTTCTTTTCCTCTCTCTTCCACTCGTTTCCTTGTCTTTCTTTGTTTTTCTTTATTTTCTTTCTTCTTCTATCTGTTCTTTTCATTCTGTATTTGTTTATCCCTCTTCCCCTCGTTTCCTTCTGTCTTCCTCTCTCTTTATTTGTCTTTTTCTTTATTTTCCTTTCGTCTTCCATCTGTTCTTCTCTTTGTATTTGTTTTTCTCTCCTTTCCACTCGTTTCCTTCTGCCTTACTCCCTTTCTTTATTTGTGTTTTTTTCTTAATTTTCCTTCAGTCTTCTTCCTGTTCTTCTCTTTCTGTATTTGTTTATTTTTTCATTCTTTCTTTTACTGGACCGGTCTCTCTCTACAATGCTCTATTTCTCTCTCTCTCTCTCCCTTCATCTCCTCGCTTTATTCTAGCTTTGTACATTTGAGGCGTTGCGGATATAAGAACAAAATCCACGAAGATTGATTTCTTTTATTGTTGTACGATACACATAAAAGAACGTAGGAACTCATGCAACGTCTGACATGAGACTGACTCGCCTCTAACACTCTGAAATTTGTTTTAGAATAGTTCAGACGTTTGGAAAACTGCCGATTCCCACAACTTGTATTTTGCGAGTTACCCCCAAATATCCGCAACGCCTCATTTTTTTATATTTTTTACATTTTTTTGTACTTTCCTTTCTCCCCCCCCCCTCTCTTCATCTTGCTTTCTTCTCCCGCTTTCCCTCTGCATGTTTACACCATTTTTCCTCTCTCCACTCCATAGAACACCGAAGAACAACCACGTACAAACGGATTTTCCCACATCGAGATCCGCACGTAGGACGCGATGAGTACGTAATTAGCATCGGGAGAATGGCCGCCGCTGTTAACTCAAAACCCACTACAATGTTAGCAAACGGTGCAACGGGAAGTCTTGTGTTTACGGAGACGTCACAACAAAAACATCGAACGATCGTTATCCTCAGAGGTTCATTTCTATCTATGGGTAGAACTGAGTTTTCGGATCCGTGTGCGATACTTTTTACGTGCGGATGCGAAACGGTAAATATCTTGCATCTATCTATTGTTAATGCGAGGCTCGTAGGTGTCAATGGTGGTACGAAGAACATCATTACGAGTAGACTGTGTACACTCACGAATCGTGGGAACCAAAAGGGATGCAAAATCTATTAACCCTTTCCTTAATTGGTAATGTCTCCAATGTAGCACGTACGGTCCACGGGCGTACTCGCAATCATGAGCCTAATTTGGGGCTCAATTTTGAGCGGGGAGAATCGAATTTTGGGCTTAACTTTACGGACGGATGGACTCGAACAGTTTTGCATCTCATAAAAATAGCATCCAGGATTATTTGCGAAATAACTGTGACATTTGCGAAATAACTAACATTTGCGTAATCATAAATATTACTCTTTATTATTTTGCTTCTCAGGCTCCAGGAGGTTAACAAAAGTACCTCTAACTTGCCAATTATAATAAACGTGAAATGTTGGAGGGACCATGTGCCCCTCTTGCCTCCGCCAGGTTACGCCTATACTCGCAATAAGGATAAGGGAGGCTATTTTAAGTACACTTTCTGCTCAAAAATCTAAAATGGACTAGGGCCTTTGCTTTAAAATAGGTTGGTTGAGTTGTTGTTTCAAGACCACTTTCTGCACAATAGGCTAATGGGGACTGGACCTACAGTTTAAAGTGGGATCTGAACCACTATGTGCCTCCACCGAGTATCGAACCCGGGAAACTTTAAAGGCGGGTCAACTCAACTGTGCACTGAAATAGAACGCAGGACGTCTTGATTACAAGGCAACAGCCTTACCACTACACCATCATGGGGATTCCTGGGAAAAGAGCCATGGTTAGTGGAAACCATGGGAGAGGGAGGGGGATGCGGTCGCCCTGGGCGCTGCTGAATATGCAAAATAGGTTAAAAGCTAGAAAAGGGTAAATGCGGTGTCCTATGAAAGTATTGACGCCCTATTAAATTAATATTATTGCAGGTTCGCAAAGAATTAAATCTAATTTCTTTATATTTCCCACTTCGATCGCAATGCAACAGATTTGGTAAGGAACCTTTCGGACCGAAGAGGCATGTGTTGCATGCCACTGGAGAACCGACCATTCAAATGCAGACTTGTACAGCGTGTTTGTTTATTTGAATTGCTGCTTTTAAGTCCACTTAATGCACAGATAGGCTAATTAGGACTGGACCTACAATTTAAAGTAGGATCCGAAGACTATGTGCCTCCGCCGGGTATAGAATCCGGGATTTTTTCATCGCACTGCGACGACGTTACCACTACGCCATCGGGGAGGGCATTGTGTAGCGCGTCATGCAGCTACGATGCTGTTGATTGGTTCATTACCAAGTGGCATTATCGATTCAATGTGAATCCTCCCTGGGACTCGCATGAAGTGGCGAAGAAAAATATGCCCCAGTCTTTCTAGGAAGGAAAGGACATTTCAAATAATAATAATAATAATCGTTTATTTTAAGTGTTCAGCACAGTATGAAACCTAATACAGCACTAAGTCAAATACAAAAGTACAACGTTACACGAATAAAAATACATAAGCTGTAGAATAACGTAACTTAACAAGTTAGCATATTTACACTTCAAGTTACAGTTTTCAACGAGATCTATTATATCTCTGATGCTAATAATTGTTTATTCTTATATAATATTGTGCAATTAACTGTGTATTGTTCTAATAATAATAATAATCATATTTATTGAAGTGATGATAACGATTAAACAACCAGGTATATCACTATGTCAAAATTGGTTATACAAAACTAAATACATATATAAAATAAAACAGCGGATCCTACAATATATACTTGTATACTTATACTTATATTTGTAATAGAGTTCATGAAGTATTTCTTGCCACAGTCCCAAAATGAAGACGAATGACAACAAATAAATACCCATGTTGGTTTAATAATGATATCATTAAATTGATAAAGTTAAAAGAGTATTACAGAAAAATATAAAATTTAGAATAGGATATAAGTAATTATTTCGGCAAACTAGAAAGCAGGTAAAAGCAATGATAAGTAGTGCCTATTACAACTACATAAAGGAATTGGAAAGCAATTTGAAACGAAATACTAAAGAGTTTTGGAGTTTTATTAGAAATAAGAAAAGTAATAATGGTGCTTGTAACAGCACAATGAATTTTGAAGAAAATTCACCCAAATCTGCAAAAGATATTTCTGATGGTTTTGCTAAATATTTTAGGTCCGTATATGCTGAAACATCTGAACCATGTATAATAGACGAACGCACTGAGTCCATTATATCATACACATTAGCAATTTCGCCAGTTAGTCAGAAATAATATGAAAGTGCTACAAAACAGTTAAAAGGCAAACGATGAAATAACACCTTAGATTTTGAAAGGATGCTCTTAGGTATTGATGTATCCTCTACTTAGAATTTATAACTTAATAATGAAAACACAAATGTTCCCTGATATCTGGAAGGAAACGCGTGTATGCCCCATCTTAAAATCTGGTGAAAGTTCAAAAATAGAAATTACAGGCCCATATCGATTCTCTCTGCACCGGCGAAAGTATTCGAATCTATCCTATACAATCGCATATTTAATCATGTAAAATGTTTCTTAAGTGACAATCAACATGGTTTCTTGCCAAGTAGATCAACACAAACAAATCTGATAATTTTGTCCCAAGATATACATGATGCGTTCCACGAGAGACTTAGTGTACATGCAATATATATAGATTTCGCAAAAGCTTTTGACAGAATTAGTCATAATATTCTTCTAAGAAAACTTGCAAGTTTTGGGTTCTCAACAAAATATGTAAATCTTTTCAAATCTTACATTATTCATCGAAAACAATATGTAACTTATAAACAAGCGAAATCTTTTGTTTATGATGTTAAATCTGGGGTTCCACAAGGTTCAAATCTGGGTCCTCTATTCTTTGCAATTTATATTAATGATTTACCAGGTACAATCAAATTTTCAAAGTGTTTAGTGTACGCAGATGATGTTAAAATATATATAGAAATTAGGGATATTATAGATACTAGGAAATTACAGACTGATATAAACATGGTTCATAGTTGGAGTGTAGAGAATGATATAAAGTTTAATATTAAGAAAAGTTCATACATGA
The DNA here is from genome assembly GCF_977018435.1 of Lepisma saccharinum. Taxonomy (NCBI): domain Eukaryota; kingdom Metazoa; phylum Arthropoda; class Insecta; order Zygentoma; family Lepismatidae; genus Lepisma; species Lepisma saccharinum. Next base: position 17,846,944 of record NC_139229.1, read on the forward strand.
TATTTACTAGAGCACGAAATAATGTGCAAAATGATAAGTATGTTATTAACGGCGAATTTGTAAAAAGAGTGTATTCAATTAAAGACCTAGGAGTAATTATTACCCATAATATGACTTTTACTGAGCATATTTCTTGCATTACCCAGAATGCCTACAGGAACCTTGGATTTCTAATAAGAAATGCTAAAAGTTTAAATGATATATGCTCTTTGTGTATGCTCTACAAATGTTTAGTTAGAAGCGAATTAGAATATGCTTGTTCCGTATGGGCACCAAACTGTGACTCCCAGAAAAATATGATTGAACGTATACAGAAGAAATTTCTCATATTTTTATATTATAAGAAGTATCGAATATCGCCAATAATTCTTAAAATACCATACAACGATTTATTAAACGAATTTGATTTTGTAAGCCTGTCAAATAGACGTGAAATTTCTCAACAAATGTTTCTGTATAAAATAATAAATGGACATATTGATAGTAGTTCTATACTAGAGAGAATATGGTTTAATGTAAGACAGGGTCATTTGCGTAATAGACGTTTACTCTCATACAAAATCCCAAGAACAGAAATGTATAAAGGTTCGCCAATACAAAAAATGACACTTCAATATAACAAGATCTCAAATCATTTGGTGGACTTGGATTTCGGTATGACACGAACCAAATTTATGAATATGTTAAAGGGGTATCTCTCTTAATAATGTATTTATTATGAGAATTGGATTTGTCATATTGAAGTTTGTTGTAATGATATATTGTATACCAGTGTTTGTGATACTTCTTTTGTGTAATTCAGATGAAATGTGTAAATATATGATAATTTCTGTTGTCACAGTTAAGCAGTAAACCTGATCTGTCACCAAGATGTCTGTATATATATATATTATGTATTATCTGTCTATGTTTGTGAATATGTGAGTGTGTGTGTGTGTGTGTGTGTAAAGGAGGAAGGAGGGAGAATGTGTACGTGTGTACATACAAGTTGTAAATGAAAATGTAATATTTTGATATTACCTTTCTGTAATTGGAGACTTGTCTCTGTTGAAGGGAAATAAATAAATAAATAAATCATCATAAATTAAAATTGTAGGTTTCAACAAGATCAGCTACTAAACCTCTGGCCTTGTTTAGGCATGTGAGAATTGAGATATACCTATGGGAATATCTGGGAATTTTATAAGCTATATTATTCAAAAAGTATTCACTGTCGACTTGGAAAGTTAATATCTTCTCTACAAAATTTATTCCTTTCATTTTTCTTCTTTCTTCTAAGGTAAACATATTCAACTGTGTTAACCATTCAGAGTAATGTTGGTCATAGTATTTTTTTTAAACTTTGTGAATAATAATCTGATAAAACGTTTTTGAACTGATTCAACTTTTTGAAGGTGACTGGTTGCAGTCAGAAACCATAATTCATTTGCATATTCAAGAATAGGACGAACTATCGTTTTATACAGGAATATTAAGGTATCTTCTTTTCTAAACACTTTTCATGAGAAAAATATATAACCAAGCATCCTCTTTGCTCTTTTGCAAATTTCTGAAATGTGCTCATCAAATATGGGAGAGGAGTCTATTAATATTCCTAAGTCTTTATGACTGTCGCACACTTGGATCTTATTTTGATAAATAAAATAGTTGGAGACTATATAATGAACTTTCTTAGTACATCTTAAAACTTTACACTTTTTCAAGTTAATTTCCATTTCATTAATCTTGCACCAATATGTCATTCTTTCGAGATCAGCGTGAAGTTGAGCGACATCATCATTTGTTAAAATACTCTAAATTTTTTTTATATCATCTGCATATAGTAAACATGTGCTAGATTTAAAACATAATGTAACATCATTGATAAAAGCAGCGAACAGAATTGGGTCAGACCCTTGAGGTACTCCTCAAAGTATTTATTTTTTTAGAAGAAGTTGTTTCACCAATCTTAACAGAGAAACTTCCATTTACTAAAAAGTTGGAAAACCATTTCAGAAATCGTGGTGATAATCCCATTTGGTCGAGTTTATATCATAAGTTAATAGCTGATGGCGTACACTATCAAAGGGTTTAGCCAAGTCAATAAATAAAATATCAGTGTGGGATTGCTTCCTAATGTTAGAGTTAAGAGAGTATTAAAACCAATAAATTTGTAATAGTAGACCTTTTTCTAAAAAAACAACAAGAAAACATGCTGATTTCCATCAATATATTGTTTAAAAGAAAAAAACAAATAGTCATCAATTATATGTTCAAAAACCTTTGCAATGGAATTTAATATAGTAATTGGTCTATAATTACTAAGATCATTATAATAACAATAATAATAGTAATACTACTAATAATAATAATGCATATTCTCCAACTACTCTCTCAACAGCTATGCTCCTTATTTAAAAATTATTTGTTACGTCACTGATGTAATAAATAAGTTCATCTTACTTTGTCGTCGATCCCGTAACTTATTTTCTACTACAAGTATCATGAATTCCGCACAAGGTTCCCCCTGATTACTCTGTGAGGACTTCTGATCTAACATTTCATTCAGAATTATATCTACGCAGTTTTTCGAGACTAGACATTTTCAAAAAGAACTAAAAAAAAAAAAAAAGGAGCCCAACTCCGCATACATTCAGGGGCATGCGCTTAGTACGTACCCTGGTTCCTTTAAAATAAACCAGGGCGTCAGATCCGCGGAATTTCGGTTCCCCGTTTTCATTTTCCTCCTAGACATGTTCAAAACATAAGAAGACAGCCTCAGGTGCAGGTTAAAAATCGTGCTCCTTGCAAAAATCTCCTTCGAACAATATCAACCCCACCCCCCTTTTCCTCCCCGTTATGTGGAATGGAGTTACGAGAGAATATTGGTGGATGCTATGCACAGAACCGTAAAGAGGGGGGAAGTTTGATTGGTATAACCAAGAAAGTAAGATTCTCGGTACCAAATATTATTTTATACAGGGTGTTTCTAAAGGTCGTTTACAACGCTTGGGAGGTGATTCCTCACACGAAAACAAGCAAAAAGTCTAAGTTCCATTTTTACGACTGAGGCTTCGTTTCCGAGATAGGAGCCTCGCAAAAGGTGACAAAGTGAACGTCACACCTGACTGGGACGAATACTATAACAGATAGAGAGGCGGTTCCAAGGGAATCATAAAGGAATCGTATGTGCTCAGTCCGGAAGTCGCTATGAAAAGTTCACTGCACGCATGCGCAATGGAGTCCTCAAAGGAATTGGGGATTTCCAGCAAGAACAATACATGGAAAGGGTATGTAACGCAGCAAGAAAGACCGTGACAATGAGAAATGCGTTAAAGACAACACATCCCGACCTCAAACATCAAAACATGAGCACGGAACACAAAATCCGAAAAGTTGAGCACGGTTGCATACCCCAGTTACACGCGAGGAATGAACGAATCATGTCATGTGACATACGAGAGACACATTACTCCACCAGGAGGAGGGAAAGAAAAACACAATATCAGATGATTGCGACAACGTGTATTTTTACACGCGACAACTACGTAATATCCCCCCCCCCCCACACACACACACAACAAACAACAAATGCTCGAAGGGTTGGTTCTCTCCGGCAGTCGTTCCAGTCGTGTTGCAGGTGCTGGGATATGATCAGCAGTTGTGTTCGTACGGTGATACGGCCAATTTGTGCAGTGGGCCAGTGTTAAACAAAAACAATACTTTGCAGTTCCAGCTCCCTATTACACAGATGGCTGCGTATACGACCCAGCAGCTAGCAGACATGCATCTCATGTATGGGGAGACACGTGGTAATAGCCGTGAGGCAAGGCGTCTTATGGAGAACGCTTTCCACATAGACGTTTACCGTCTCACACCTTCTTTCAGGTAGTGGACAGTCGACTGCGTGAAACAGGGTCAGTGTTACCACCGCGGCAAGAAGTTGGAAGACCCCGAAGTGTACGCACACATCAGTTTGCAGAAGATGTGTTAACAGCGGTCGCAGAACATCCTGGCACCAGTACGCGAGTGCTCGCTCGGGCACGAAACACGTCTCATGTGAATTTGTGGCGAGTGTTGTCAGAGGAAGGAATGCACCCTTTTAAACTGCAGAAAGTACAAGAACGGTTACCTCGTGACTTTCGCCCTCGTATGGAGTTTTGCCAATGGTTGTTGCATCAGCTGGACACAAACCCTCACTTCGGGGCAAACGTATTGTGGACAGATGAAGCCATTTTCACCAGGATGGATGTCTTCAATAGTAGAAACAGTCATGTATGGGACTTTGACAACCCACATGCACTTTTTGTGGCCCATCACCAGCACAGGTTTTCAGTGAATGTGTGGTGCGGGATAGTACATGATCATTTAATTGGACCATACATTCTCCCTGTTCGCCTGAATGGTCGCACGTATCATGCATTTCTTAGTGAGGTTCTGCCTGAACTGTTGGAGACCGTACCTTTGGCAAGAAATGTGGTACCAACACGATGGTGCACCAGCTCATTTCGATTGTAATGTACGACATTTCCTGCATGACGTGTTTCGCAATTCGTTCATTGGTAGGGATGAGCCTGTGCCTTGGCCACCGAGGTCGCCAGATCTCAACCCTCTCGATTTTTTCTTCTGGGGAGAAATGAAAACCCTCGTATACGACACACCTGTCACATCAGCTGAGGACCTCGTTGCTCGCATCAACGTCGCCGTCGCGACGGTAGCAGATACACCTGGCTTGTTTGCTCGTACTCGACAATCCTTGATTCGTCGCTGTCATCTCTGCGTAGAAGTAAATGGCAGACATTTTGAAAACCGTCTGTGATTATTATCCTCGGCAATCTCAGTGAGAACACTCTTGGTATTGCTCCCCACCCCCTTTGTGTGGTGAAAGTGACATCTTCAGTTGGTGTACAGTGACAGGACTGTCTGTGCGTAAGATATTGTAGCATTTGTTGTTTGTTGTGTGTGGGGGGATATTACGTAGTTGTCGCGTGTAAAAATACACGTTGTCGCAATCATCTGATATTTTGTTTTTCTTTCCCTCCTCCTGGTGGAGTAGTGTGTCTCTCGTATGCCACATGACATGATTCGTTCATTCCTCGCGTGTAACTGGGGTATGCAACCGTGCTCAACTTTTCGGATTTTGTGTTCCATGCTCATGTTTTGATGTTTGAGGTCGGGATGTGTTGTCTTTAACGCATTTCTCATTGTCACGGTCTTTCTTGCTGCGTTACATACCCTTTCCATGTATTGTTCTTGCTGGAAATCCCCAATTCCTTTGAGGACTCCATTGCGCATGCGTGCAGTGAACTTTTCATAGTGACTTCCGGACTGAGTACATACGATTCCTTTATGATTCCCTTGGAACCGCCTCTCTATCTGTTATAGTATTCGTCCCAGTCAGGTGTGACGTTCACTTTGTCACCTTTTGCGAGGCTCCTATCTCGGAAACGAAGCCTCAGTCGTAAAAATGGAACTTAGAATTTTTGCTTGTTTTCGTGTGAGGAATCACCTCCCAAGCGTTGTAAACGACCTTTAGAAACACCCTGTATAAGCGACAAAGAGAACCAAATCCTTCTCGTTTGCATTTGTTGTTACAAAAAAAAAAGTACCAAATTTTTTGCTTACGGTTAACAAAGAGTTTAACCAAACGCGTTTAGTTAATTCAAATAAATACGTTTTTCTCCGTGTGTGTCTATTGACATAAATGTGTTGATTATAGATAGACATTCAAATACATAAACTGAGGCACTTTTCGTGCATCACGATCATTTCAGGTAAACCAAAATTACACGTTTAACTGTGTCAAATTGATGCATTCCGAGTATTATGCATAATTATCAGCTGAAAACGTATTCCGCGTTTGCTGCCAACCTTTGGATGTATGTAACATGCATGTGTTATATATAGAGAAAGAAGTACTCACGGACAGTTTGTAGAAGCTTGGACCCGTCAGAAACCGACGGGGAAAGAAATGGTGGCTTTCCTCCTTACACAAGAGATATGGAACGTTCACAAAATATTTTCACACTGACGACCAGGAAAGGACAAATATGTTTCCCAACACTCGCTCGGGGCATTCCTGTAAGTGTTATGTCAACCAGGGAAGAACCTGGATAGAGTAATGGTTACCACGAATATGATTATTATCAGTAATAGTACAAACGTTATCATCACATAGACCATATTTGTTATGTTTTTTTACATATCGAAGTGTGGAATAATTCCAGCTATGGGGTTACCCAGGATGTGGGGTAAGGCGCCACCCTCCAAGAAGTGTGAATATTATTAGTTGGAAATTACAATGTCATTTCATCGAGAAAGAGTACCGAGACTAATCAAGACTAGAACGAGATCAGAGCCAAGGATGGGCCAAAGTGGGCAATGCCCCCTAAATCAAGCTGCCCCACCTTTTGCCCCAAATATAGCAAGAAAATTTCATGATAAAAAACAAGAGGCATTCTATTGACACGGGTGGGATACCCAGACTACATTATTGACAATAAAGTAGCTACTCTACTGATCGGCAAGCAAATTTCGGTGGCCATATTGATCATCATATTTAATGTTATATGATAAAGTGGGTCTTTCCAATTTCTTATTTTCAGAATAGAGTTTCAAACTGCAACTTTCATGAAAATAAGATGCCACGAATGATAAATAACTGTAATGAAGTAACTGGGTTCAGGAATGGAAATATTCGTCATGGCCGCCACTTTGATGACGTCATTACATTCAGGAATAAATGTACTATGCCCTCCCCAAAGAGCATGTTCTCCACCACAAGTGAAAAAATCCACCACTTTTCCTTACGTTTTAACCGCACTAGTAGGGCTGTATAAGTCTATCAGCTAGCAAACAACCACTGCATTAAATCAAATAACTCCCTTATGGTTACTGGTAGAGAAAAGAACCAGGTACCGTTGTAAAATCCTTAAATTGCTCTACAATTATAATGTCAAAATGTTCAATAGTACTTTATAATTATTAAGTAATTTAAGAAGAAAACGTAAGAACGGGTAATGAAAAATCTAATTTTCTCCATTTTCGTTAATATATTTCAGACGATGTGTCCAGTACGCATAATATACTTTATTTAATAAATTTTAACAATTTATTTTCTTTCATTTGGTGCAAAACGAAGGTTCTATCACTATCCTGTGAAAAGTTATACACGTTTAAAGATTACACTACATATTCTGACGCTGCCATGACGTCATATCTCCGAAACCGGAACGGGATTCTTTGGTACTTTTTGTGAGAAAAACACCTCAAGTAGTAGTACATGGTGCAGCAAGTTTCGTTTCATTTTTTGAATGTCCAGGTTAAACTCTAATTTGACTGGACTGTATCTCCCTTGAAATTGTTCAACGCTCTCCAATGACATGCTATTTCGCCTTCTTCGGAAAATTTTTTTTTTTCTTTTTTTTTTTTCACCCGACACGAAGGACATGTTGATCGGATGTCTTAATAATGAAGGCTTGAATTTGTTTATTGTGTTCGCCACGCAGGTTTTACTTACATGCAATGCGACTGCAATTTCTCTACGAGACCTATTGCATCTGTACATACCAATTATTTGCCATTTCACGGGCACGGGCAGAGATTTTTTCCCCATTATCACATAGCTTGCGTTTGATTTGATTGGTTGAGTTGGTGTTTTAAGTCAACTTTATGCACAGTAAGGCTAATAGGGACTGGACCTACAGTTTAAAGTGAGATCCGAACCACTGTGTGCCTCCAACCCGGGATCCCTTGATTACAAAGCGACGATGCTACCACTGTGCCATCGGGGAGCTTGAGATTCAAACAGCCTGTTTATTATCAAGCGTACCGAAAACAGGTTTGGACTTGCACAATGCTGCTACTCGAGATATGTCTTTCTGCGCCATCTATTGACACACATTTCAACTAATGTCTGATAAAATTTGCTCACTCCAGCGCAGTCGCTGAGGAAGATATTGTTATCTGAAGACCTCTCAGTTTTCGCTGTATTTTTTTTTATATTGCGAATTTTAGAAAAAAAATATAAAACACGAGAATTTTTTTGTTATTTTTTTGTCGCCAAAACCTTTGTTCATGTTCCACAACACTGTAAAAAATTCATTACTGTCATATCGACGTCGGATGTTTCAGTTAGGAAATTTGATTTTTTTTTAACTTTCGTATCTCAAGAACTACAAGACGTATACCAATATTTTTTCGGCATTATATGCCTCACACACTATATTACTTCCATACAACTTCACTCAATATTTGTACCAAAAACTTTCGGTCAGGATTCATTTATATGAAAAAGTTGGTGGTCTTAAACTTTTGGTAGGGGCTGTAGCTAGAGAATAAAAAATCGAGTAAACCAAGAATGGACTATGCTAGATATTATCCTCTCTTTCCTTTAATAATTCTTCTAATAAGGATTTGATCTGCGTTTATTCGGAGTGCACGGACATTCGGATGACATGGAACGAAAATTTTTTAATTCATTTAAATGACTGGTAACAGATTTGTTACAAGAATGTCATAATTTCAGGCTTTCTTTTAGGGGAGAAAGGTGAGGCAATTTTTGGAAAACACGCCTTTGCTTGTTCCTCCCTGGAAAATTCTGCAGACAAAAAAGCAGGGTTGTTAAACGTCCAGGAATTTTAAACAAATTAAATTCCGGTCCAGGAGAGAAAATCAGGAAGCGTAAATGGGTTCTGGACCGTAAAGAACCTTTTTATCTGTAAAGTATTTCAATCCGGTCCAGGAACCTTTTTTCCAGATCAATTTACATACTGTCCTCGATTTTTTTTTTCTGAATGAATTTGAATACGTGATATGATCCTCCCGAACCATATCAAAGATTCGGTCATATTTAATATTATTCTTAATTATTTTACTTTTTGTATTCACTATAAAAACGTTATGAAAGATGAGATATTTAATAGTTGAACTAATGAACTAATTCTGTCATTCGAGAAGTTTAGAATTTGTTATTTGCAAGCTTCTTGAAAGCAAAATCTTTCATTGTTGACAATTAGTCAAAAATATGTGTTCTCAGTTTTAGAATCAAACTATTATGAAAGCCATAAGAGCTAAATTTCAGTTGGAGTTATTAGTAATATAAGCCTTATGAACATTGGGAAGAAGTTTTTAAGAATGTGACAACTTTATGGTAGAGAATATTATAGAAACTTTAAGGATCATAACTGTTGTGTTAGACATAGAAAAATGAACCTTATGGAACATACTGTTTAATCTTTAGAATATTGCCATTATACACAAATTAGTTCTGCATATCACAGCTGTAGCTATGTTTATCTTTTGTGTCACGGGAGGCGCTCTGCTTGACATGCGAGGATATAAATACAGCTTCGGAACCTAATTCCGGGGCATTTTCATCACCGACTCCGATGGATTAACATCTTAAATACTCAGCTCCCTTTATGGGAGGGTTCAAGAACTCAGTCTTCGTTCCCAAATTAGCTTAGAGACATAGTTATTCTGTCGTATGGGTAGGTTCGCCCTGTGGACATGCTAACATGTCACCATACGAAAGAATAAGTTCATTTCAACTTTATTTTGAAGTTTTCTGAAATTTTAAATAAAATCTTCACAAAATAATGTTAAATTTCGACTCAGAACTTACTGTTATTCTGACGCATGGGTAGGTTCGCCCTGTGGACATGTTAACATGTCACCATGCGTGAGAATAAGTTAATTTACGATTGCTCACAACTTTGTGATAATTCAGTTTGATTTCTTCGAAACTTATACGTAATATATTTTCAATTTTTGCATAAAGCAACAGGACTTAATGTTATTCTGCCGTATGAGTAGGTTCGCCCTGTGGGCATGCTAACATGCCATCATACGGAAGAATAAGTTCAGATTATTTCGTCCCCATGATTATTATTTATTGATCAAGTTATTCATTATTGATATCTGGCATGGTTAGGTTTCGCCCTGTGAACATGCTAACATGTTGCCATACCCGATATCAAGTCGATGTCTCTAATATTTTACGAATTACAGCAGTTTGTATTTCTGCATATATCTTGAAGCCAGACCATAATGTCCAATTTATATTAAGATCGGAGTCAATACTTAAAACCTTCGCCAGTCACGTCAAAGTCATGCTTCATTATGTCAAGGAGCGTTCATAAAGTTCCAAGCAAGCGGCTGGTCGTCTTTAAATAACTGATATGACAGCTTGATCCATATTATGTAAATAAACTGCAAAAGTCGCGTAGATTTAATTATAAGAAAGAAATCTATCTGTTCTGTCCTTTATTTATGGAGATCTGTAACTAAGATGTAAATTTATAAAAGTATCTTGAAAATAAACCATCTTCAGGAAAATAATTGCCCATAAAGAAGCCTACTGAAGACGCAGACCTTTCTTCGGAAACAGATGTTATTCATTTATAAAATCTCCCTTTTCCATAGCCTGTCAAATGATTTAGTACATAAAAGTCGAAGCTTCATATTCCACGTATTTGTACTACTATACCCGTACCTGAGAGGGGTCAGAGTATCCCATTAGCCCACTGAGTTTTAGCCGAGGTGAAGAAACAGATGACATAGGATATTGAAAGGTGATTGAAATAAATAGGAAGGTAAAGATGAGGATGGACGCTTTGTCTTCGTGATTTTTTTTAATGTAATAGCTGCGATTGTATAGTTTTTCGAAGGCGATTTATGCTCGAGGACGCTGACGACAGAGGGTGGCCTAAAGGTTCGAGAGATGAACCGCCACGAAGCCTAGTTCAGTATGAGAGCAACCTAAAGTGTCGCGATGGATGTTTCCGCTCACTTTCTTCGTCTCCTTCGAAGTTTAGAGCTGGCGATCGAGCGCAGGTCTCTCCCCAGCCATGCAGCTAAGAAATGATGATTTCAAAAGGATGGTATTTGTTTTATTTTGATTTTGAGCGTTTTCCCTCATCAGTTATGTTTGTCTTTCCTTCCCAATTCTGCGTAACGCTATGCGTCGCAGTTCATAGTCTTTCACCTGTTGATATGTGCTGATAGGATTGTTGGCAGCCCTGAAAGAAGAAAGGACTCCCCTTGGAATTGGAGGAAAGGAAAACTGAAGGGAGAGTGGTGAGTGATCACGACGACACCTTACAAATGGAGGAGAGAAAATCAGCAAGCGTAAATGGGTTCTGGACCGTAAAGAACCTTTTTATCTGTAAAGTATTTCAATTCGGTCCAGGAACCTTTTTTCCAGATCAATTTACATACTGTCCACGATTTTTTTTTTCTGAATGAATTTAAATACGGACCAGGAACATTTATTCCAGGATCAATTTAAATACGGTCCGGGAACCTTTTTTCCGAACCAATTTAAATTCGGTCCAGGAACCTTTATTCCAGGATCAATTTAAATACTGTCCAGGAAACTTTTTTTTCCGAATCAGTTTAAATAGGGTCCAAGTTCCGTATTGAAATGAAACAATACGCAACTTGGATCGAATATGGACCTGACGATAAAAAATTATCCACTTGTGAGCATGAAAGACTAATCCCGGTGCTGACTGTCTCGAGAATCTAAGGTACAAGGTAGAAATGGGCGAAACGCAAACGCTGCAGTCACGTTACCACTCTCCATATAGCCCCATTCTCCAGCGCGCGTTCCTTCACTTGGTTGTAGCAGCACTGCCGTTCCCTGTTGTAATATCTGCTGGGAACACAGCAGCCTCACCTTACCTCATCCACGGCTCCTATTGGCTGCGGTTCCTGGATCGGATGCCGGAGCAACACGTGACGGGTTTGTTTGAACTCAATGTGACGCCACAGTAATATAGTCCATTGTGTTATGTAGTACAGTAACTCTTCGACAAGTGAGTTTTTGAACCTGGCCCACGAGAGTACAACGGCAATTTTATTTATTCCCTGCGCTACGTTTTCTACAACCGCAGTGTGACATTCCAATCTAAAACGTACTCGTGGACATTCATTAGAAGGCAACTTTTGATCGGTCAAGCTGTAACGAGTGCACTCACGGTCCCCGAAATGACGTGTCAATCATACCCCGGCACGGGGCCAAACGTCGTTATGTGTACGGGAAACCGGTCGTGACTCACGGTCCAGTTATCAAGTTCGGTACTGAGACGGTCGTTTATTGTCATACTATTGCGAGGCGGAGATTAATACCTTGAAAAGTTACACTGTTTTGGTTTACCTTTGGTATGTAGATTCGAACAATCATAAAACACTAATAGTATAATATCCGGTACCTGAAAAACGTCAAATAACAACACGGACGAACGGTAAAAAGTGAATATATATTGTAACAACAAAAAAATATTGCAATCAACAACTGTTTACAAAGCCTCCTCAAACGCTCTCTCATTCATTCTATCTCTCTTTCACACACATGAGGTATTTTTACATGTGAAGTATGGATAAAAATCATGGATCTCACTAACATATCATTCCTTTTAATTTTTAAACCTTTATGTGAATTTAGGGCATTTGTCTGCCAGCTCCTGTGCTCTTTTAAATTAACTTAAGTGCCAGCCCTCGGAAAGCGGTTAACTAAGACAATTGGGTCGGCGTGGTTAAATATTTCGTTCGAATGAACGTATGCATCGGATCGTAAGCACGACATTATACAAGTTTCTCGGACGGGGGTATTACACACAAGCCTCTCTCGTCCAATGAGAGCAACTACTCAAATACATAGTGATGCAAAAACTTAATTGGCTCCAGCTGCCGGAATACACTAATCAATCGTCGGCGCGAGCAAAAATTACCTTAAAAACCACTATGCAACAAATAATACTATTTCACGCACACGACCTTGCAATAAAAACAACTACGCTTTCCACAATTAAAAAGGACTCATCAGTCAACTATTGACAAGTTAAATGGCGCGACGGGGCGGTCGGTTACACAAGAAATGGAGCACACTTTGACAATTTACACTAAATATTAAAGAAATGAAATGGAGCTTCTAACGCTGAATGCAGACAATTAAATTAGAACATCTGAACATGAAATAACTCTTTTTTATAACAATACCAAAAATTATCAGACGCGGGGGTTAGGTTTAGGTTTTTCCTGAGTAACTTTGCGAATAAGTGAGACTTCGGCGTTAACTGTACGGTGTTGATACTGACGACGCACGTTTACATGGACATGAGACCCTCTGAAGTATACTGTACCAGACTCTGCTACATGGCGTGGTCATTCATCTCTCCTGGACGCGGGACTTGCACACGGTTCCTTTGTGGCGAAATTGTCCTCCGAGGTCGATCGCGACGAAGAATAATTGCGACGATCTGGTGTACTTGCACCTCCTTAGTACTTCGGGCGTTCCTCTTGCCACTAGCGTCGGATGTACGTGGTCACGCGCCGGTCAGGAATCTCTCCAGTGTCGGGCATCAATTGGACGTCGATCTGCAATCATCTCTCTCTGGAAACGTCCTTCGGGCTTTGGTTGGGACGTCGATCTGAAAGCGTCCTTCGGGCTTTGGGCAGTGTTTGGTTTTGGCGTCGTCTGACTGGCTTCGGCGTCGTTGCAGGCGTCAGGGGAGTCGACGGACTCCCTTCTCTATCTTCTTTAGCCCTCCATCCTTATGTAGTCCACGCTTGGCAAAAACAAATCACCGCGTAATCTTCACCAAAATAAGGCGCACACTGGTAACTCTCTATCTGCAAGTCGCTCACAGTACGTAAGGAAACAAAGTTCACGGAGACAAAGCAATGATCACGCGAGAGTGTAGCGCGGAGATGCTCTCTCTATGAAATCCGGGTAAAAACTGTGTCTGGAAACATAGTACTGCCTATATATAAGAGATTCGAATTCGTCCGTTGAAACCCACGCTAAGGTGGCTTCGCTTCGCTTTCTCAGGGGATGGAAATGACCTCTGTCCATTGTCTTGAAAGGCGCGGTCGGCGACGCGTCCTGGATCCTTGCAGGCTTGGGCTCCAGCTGGTTTTCCTGGTCATCCGTGAACATGGGTTCGAACGCCTGCTGCGACTCAAGCCCGGTAGCGGCGAAAATAATCTTTCCTTATCTCCGTGTTGGTGCAAATATGTCATGTTCTAAGCGGCGGCTGTCACTCAAGAAAAACCCTTCTCCCAACTCCCGACGTCTGGCTCGGATACAAGTTTATTCACAAAATAAATCAAACCTCACACTTTCATGTTTGTGCATAAAATGAATCAATAAACAAAAAATAATTTATATCGAACTGCGTTTCACATGTCACTAGATACCGTGACATCTCGCCCTCCTTCCGATCAAAAAATTCTGTAGGCGAATAAAATTTTTTACTAATCAGGGGCATGAAATTTTGACTACAAATTTTTTAACACCCTGTACAAGAAAAATAAACCAGTTCGATAACACAAAACACATGATATAAATGATACCGCCAATTTACATAATAAATATACATTTTATACATTCTGGGTATGGCGCAAGGTTATTTTATACTTCTAAAATGGCGCGACGTCTCTTAACCATGTTTCGCCATCCCATTCCTCTCTTCGGCGCTGACGACCTGACGGCCCCGGCTGTGGAGATGTGTTGCTGGGATTCGGCCCGTTCGCGTTTCGCGTCGGGCTCCTTTGAACCCTCGGCGGGCTCCGCCTTGTGTGCCCGTTGTCAGAACGCGGGCTCTCCGGTCTACTGTCGGGGTGACGTTGATAATAACCATTGTTCACTCGACCGTTGTAAAAGTTGCTGTCGCCGCTGTTGCCATGGTGACCCGGCGAACTGTGAGTCTGACCACCTCGACGTCTCTGTCCCCGATTCTGGCGTCTCTGTCGCGGCGAAGGCGGATCATCTCGAAACTGGCGAACTTCGGCTCCTGGAGCGCGTTGCTGTCCATCGTACCTCCTCTGGACGAAATGAACGCGCGGGTGCTTGTTTCCCCGGTTTCCGTCATCCTCCGGTCGCCTTCTTTTGGTCCATCTGTCACTCCGCGTCCTCTCGCGTTCCTCTTCGCACTGGTTTAGGTTCTCGAGCGTGAGCGACATGGCTTCTGCGTCGAAAACGCACGCCCCGTTGAGATGCCGTCTTATCTCCTGCGGGTAATGATAACTTAGGGCCGCAATTATCTCCGACGTGGTCATCTGTGGCTGGAGAGCTTGGAACTCATTGAACTTACGCCAGAAATATTGCGAAAAAGTAAGTCCCCCGTTCCTGTCGTGCCTCTCGTTCCTCAGCTGGATGAGCATCCTTTCCACTTGCATAGGGCGCTGAAAGTGTGTCAGGAACGCTTCCCTAAACGCCGAGTATGAATGAAAGTGTCTTTCATTCCGATCCAGCCAGTTCTTTGCCCGATCTTGCATTAGGCCTTTCAGCACGAGTAATCGCTCCCCATCCGCAAGTCCTAACTCCCGCGCTGTTGCTTCGAATTCCTCGACGAAAGCAGACGGCAATATCCTGTCGGCCCCGGAGAACTTCTTGAAATGTTTCTTATATACCGGCGGGAACAGAGCCCTCCTCGCCGGTGCTGTGAACCGTATATCTTCCCGGGTTGAAGTTTGGGCTTCGAACGGTCGCGGCGATGGAAGATGTAGTCCAGGTTCCACTTCGCTTCCTCCGTTGACAAGCGTAGCCGGCCTTGCGTCACTCGCGCGCCTTGAAGACGAGGGGACCGTAGCTGGCTGTGGTGACGTCATAGCTGCCGGCTCTCGCGATGATCCCGGGACGTCAGCTACGTTCAATTGTTGCAGTTTATCCTCGATTTCCTTTATCTTGTCGGAATTCCCTTCCGCTATGCTCGCTGCTCGCCGCACTTGTCGCTCGAGGGCATCGTTGCTCCGATTGCAGGCCGTCTCCAGCTGTGCACACTGCTGGCCGATGTGTTGCAAAGCTCCTTCCTGTTCACGCACGCTCTGCGCCAGTGTTGCCACCTTGGCTTCCTGTTCATTGATGCGAGCATCGGTCCTGGCGATCCTGGATTCGATTCGAGCCTCGGATTCTTGGATCGTCTGAAGGAGTTGTTGCGTCACTTCTTCTCCGGAGGCGCGAACCGTCCCTTGGAGGCGTTCTTCCATCCCTCGTACGTCGGTCTGCATCCCTTGCACCTCAGCCTGCAATCCCTGGATGTTGGTTTGGACTCTGGTTTCCAATCCCTGGATGTTGGTCTGGACTCTGGTTTCCAATCCCTGGATGTTGGTCTGGACCCCTTGCATTTCAGCCTGCAACCCCTGGATGTTGGTTTGAACTCCTTGGAGCATCTGGAAGATTAGCTGGAGGTGGTTGGCACCACTGCCACTTCCTACGTCATCTCCTTGTTCCTTGCTGTGGTCGCTGTCCGCACATGACGATGTACCCCCTTGGGCACTTGTTATCTCCCTTTCCATTTCCAACGGGCCCTTGCACTGAAGACAAACCGGTCTGGCCCCTCGCTGTCGATTTCGAAATCAGCAAATTCCTTTCCACAAGCCTCGCAAACCATCATGACGTCACTCTTGTTCAAACAGTCTATACGACGATTTCTTAATCTCATGAAGGCCTTTCGCTAAATATCTGCTCGATTTTCTGTCGCACTTTGGAACAGTTACGCAAACTTACGCGAGCTCACACAAAATGTGAATTACAAATCGATACATAAAAAGAAAAGGGAGGTCCGTCGGGAATCCCTTATCCCGCAACTCAGCCTGATGCCATAAATTACGCCAAAAACCAAAAAAATGCACAAAAAGTACATAAAAAATGCCCTATGCAGCTGCCCTTGCTGCTTTCGCCGAAAAAAATATCTGCCCTATTGTTACCAATTACGCCCAAAAACGTGTCCTTACACGTGAACATACGACAAATACATGAAAATAACCCTCGAAATACAAAACGAAAAACACACAAATCATCAGGAACCTAACACAAGAATTTTATGCATGACGTATACAACAATGAAATTTCTACCGCTCTCGCAACCTGGTTTTCTTGGAAAGGAATGACAAAAGTTGCCGTCCCATGTTCGCGGCGCCAAATGTAACGAGTGCACTCACGGTCCCCGAAATGACGTGTCAATCATACCCCGGCACGGGGCCAAACGTCGTTATGTGTACGGGAAACCGGTCGTGACTCACGGTCCAGTTATCAAGTTCGGTACTGAGACGGTCGTTTATTGTCATACTATTGCGAGGCGGAGATTAATACCTTGAAAAGTTACACTGTTTTGGTTTACCTTTGGTATGTAGATTCGAACAATCATAAAACACTAATAGTATAATATCCGGTACCTGAAAAACGTCAAATAACAACACTGACGAACGGTAAAAAGTGAATATATATTGTAACAACAAAAAAAATATTGCAATCAACAACTGTTTACAAAGCCTCCTCAAACGCTCTCTCATTCATTCTATCTCTCTTTCACACACATGAGGTATTTTTACATGTGAAGTATGGATACAAATCATGGATCTCACTAACATATCATTCCTTTTAATTTTTAAACCTTTATGTGAATTTAGGGCATTTGTCTGCCAGCTCCTGTGCTCTTTTAAATTAACTTAAGTGCCAGCCCTCGGAAAGCGGTTAACTAAGACAATTGGGTCGGCGTGGTTAAATATTTCGTTCGAATGAACGTATGCATCGGATCGTAAGCACGACATTATACAAGTTTCTCGGACGGGGGTATTACACACAAGCCTCTCTCGTCCAATGAGAGCAACTACTCAAATACATAGTGATGCAAAAACTTAATTGGCTCCAGCTGCCGGAATACACTAATCAATCGTCGGCGCGAGCAAAAATTACCTTAAAAACCACTATGCAACAAATAATACTATTTCACGCACACGACCTTGCAATAAAAACAACTACGCTTTCCACAATTAAAAAGGACTCATCAGTCAACTATTGACAAGTTAAATGGCGCGACGGGGCGGTCGGTTACACAAGAAATGGAGCACACTTTGACAATTTACACTAAATATTAAAGAAATGAAATGGAGCTTCTAACGCTGAATGCAGACAATTAAATTAGAACATCTGAACATGAAATAACTCTTTTTTATAACAATACCAAAAATTATCAGACGCGGGGGTTAGGTTTAGGTTTTTCCTGAGTAACTTTGCGAATAAGTGAGACTTCGGCGTTAACTGTACGGTGTTGATACTGACGACGCACGTTTACATGGACATGAGACCCTCTGAAGTATACTGTACCAGACTCTGCTACATGGCGTGGTCATTCATCTCTCCTGGACGCGGGACTTGCACACGGTTCCTTTGTGGCGAAATTGTCCTCCGAGGTCGATCGCGACGAAGAATAATTGCGACGATCTGGTGTACTTGCACCTCCTTAGTACTTCGGGCGTTCCTCTTGCCACTAGCGTCGGATGTACGTGGTCACGCGCCGGTCAGGAATCTCTCCAGTGTCGGGCATCAATTGGACGTCGATCTGCAATCATCTCTCTCTGGAAACGTCCTTCGGGCTTTGGTTGGGACGTCGATCTGAAAGCGTCCTTCGGGCTTTGGGCAGTGTTTGGTTTTGGCGTCGTCTGACTGGCTTCGGCGTCGTTGCAGGCGTCAGGGGAGTCGACGGACTCCCTTCTCTATCTTCTTTAGCCCTCCATCCTTATGTAGTCCACGCTTGGCAAAAACAAATCACCGCGTAATCTTCACCAAAATAAGGCGCACACTGGTAACTCTCTATCTGCAAGTCGCTCACAGTACGTAAGGAAACAAAGTTCACGGAGACAAAGCAATGATCACGCGAGAGTGTAGCGCGGAGATGCTCTCTCTATGAAATCCGGGTAAAAACTGTGTCTGGAAACATAGTACTGCCTATATATAAGAGATTCGAATTCGTCCGTTGAAACCCACGCTAAGGTGGCTTCGCTTCGCTTTCTCAGGGGATGGAAATGACCTCTGTCCATTGTCTTGAAAGGCGCGGTCGGCGACGCGTCCTGGATCCTTGCAGGCTTGGGCTCCAGCTGGTTTTCCTGGTCATCCGTGAACATGGGTTCGAACGCCTGCTGCGACTCAAGCCCGGTAGCGGCGAAAATAATCTTTCCTTATCTCCGTGTTGGTGCAAATATGTCATGTTCTAAGCGGCGGCTGTCACTCAAGAAAAACCCTTCTCCCAACTCCCGACGTCTGGCTCGGATACAAGTTTATTCACAAAATAAATCAAACCTCACACTTTCATGTTTGTGCATAAAATGAATCAATAAACAAAAAATAATTTATATCGAACTGCGTTTCACATGTCACTAGATACCGTGACAAAGCCTGGTCTGTAATTGTAAATAAATTCAATCCCTGACTGGGAGAGAAAATCAGCAAACGTAAATGAGTTCTAGACAGTGTATAACCTTTTCATATTTAAAGCATTTGAATTCGGTCCAGGAACCTTTTTTTCCGGATCAATTTAAATACAGTCCAGGAACCTTTTTTTCGGATGAATTTAAATTCGGTCCAAGAACCTTCCTTCCAGAATGAATTTAAATTCGGTCCAGGAACCTTTTTTCCCCGTATCAATTTAAATACGGTCCAGGAACCTTTTTTCAAGAATGAATTTAAATTCGGTCCAGGAACCTTTCTTCAATGAAACAATACGCAACTTGGACCGAATTTAAATTGTGCGAGAAAAGATGTTCCGGTCCTGCAGCGGAACCCAATGGAACCCATTGGAATTTATGGGTTCCTGGACCTTTAACAACCCTACAAAAAAGAGGGACATTTCTCGTGATTGTATCTTTCATCATTTCATTTCTCTAATTCTCATTTCAGGATTATCCCAGTCAGCGTAATTTCTGCTGATTCATTTCCTCGTTTTGGATAATTCTCCTGCGAAATTCTTATCACTGTCGTTCTCCCTATACTATTACTTCAAGACTTTGATAGGGTGTGTCCAGCTGACGAGATTGAAATCGCAACCTATGCAACACAAACACTAGGCCAACAAACCTCATACATCGAACCGTATTTCAAACAGTCGTGACATGAATGCTTAGAAAAAAAATCTTGCAACTCATCCTAACTCATAAACGACTGGTGTTGCCAACCTGGTATGTTAAAAAGGAACTAAATTGCACCTAAGAAAAATGGAACTGAAAAGGAGCTCCGTGCCCAATTAGCAACCATAACAAGTTCTGAATCAAGGACATCCTCTTTCGAATATCACATTGCTACCTTTTTCTTCTTCTTCTTAACCAATTTTGGATAATGGCCCAAATTGTATGAGCAATTTTTCTTACACCTAACCTGTGATTCGTGCCAAGGACCATTGGTTTTGGAACAAGTACCGGTAAAGATGGGTAAAGATCTGAAAATCTTCGAAGAACCGGATATGGAATACTGACAGATTTTGGTACTCCATATTAAGGCAACGAACGGATTTGATAGATTGATTTGTTCTATTTTACTTTCCTTTTTCTGGCACTTTCAGCTAATCTCGAATACAAGAATGAAAGGTGATAAGATGAAATAGAAGAAGGGACAATCACACACATGGACAGGACAATACACGAGACGCACAGATGATTATAGTGGTTGTGAGACGAGACGCCAGAGCCTCGTTAGTCTGTCAAATGCAGTCCAGGGTGAACTACGTGGAAGCGAATTGAGAATTGGACTGCAAATCGAGAATAGGGTAACTTATTCTAAAATATAATAATAACGTGTAAGGAATTCTGGATTCTAGAATGGGAGTTTGTGAAAAATTAAATAAAAACAGTTGATCTGAGTACAAAAGCCTCTCCAAGGATATAATAACAATAATAATGCATTATAATAAAGTTTGTGTATTTTAAATGACTATCGTTGGGAGCCTGGAGTATAACAAGAATCCACGTACTTATGAAATACATGTAGGTTGCCACACTGTTATCAATTCTTTCGAGAAAGGCACATTATTCGTCACGCGAGCTAGAGATTTATAGTACGCTATGGAAACTCTGCCTCACGATTCGCACGTTTTTCAGCGCATCTGCTTCTCTTCGAGGAAGTGAGTCACTCCAATTTGTGTGTTGATACCTGTAATTTTCTGGCGTTAAGGACGATAAATAAAGTGCAACTCCGCTTTCCTTTTACGGCAACAATGGGTAATGGTAATTATACACGCGACAAGGTTATGGTTCTGTAGATGCGGTTTGTAACAATTGTTTTTATGTTTTTAAAATGTTAACTCTTTGCGCCATCACATTATATCTTGATCTATTTAGTACTTCTAATTCGCGTTCACTTCTTTTTACCTCTATCCGTACTTGTAAGTGACAGTTCCCTCTCAGAGTCTTTGAATTCTCACCAACGCTGGCAAAAAAAAAAAAAAAAAAAAACTCTTATCGCTGGTGAACCCCGAACGAAAGGTCATCTTTCTAGGTAGTTGCCACCTTGGGCTGCAAGTGGCAAAGTTCAGGAGAACCTTTCGTGACCCAGTATAATTTACGCAAGGGCTTTATCGACACATTAATACTGCTTTCAGTTGCAATTAAAAATAGAGCTGCGCATGGAAAACATTCGTGCAATTTATGTCAGCTCAACGTGCATTTATGAGTTCATATTCGTCAAATAGTAGTCAATGTATTTTCACAAAGTCCCTGAAAATCTGCCAGAGGAAAGTCAGCGAATCTAGCTAACGAAGGAACAGTGCCAAGAAGGCAAAGGATTGGTGCAGGGTTGTGCCGACATCAGGGTTTATACGTTATAGTACATGATGTGATTGGTCGACTTAGCCAGCGCGACTCGCTCTTAGCTAGCCTGGGTAATCGTACTCCACATAGTCAAAGAGGACACAGAGGCTATTTTCCTTGTAATCTCCTGTACTGATGTACAGTGGAGCAATTACATGCAAATCATCCGTTAAGTAAGCACATACACACAGCAGGCGCAGAAAGGGGTTTCTCCGAGTGTACAGCGCTAAATAGGGAAAGAATGGTGGACAGGAAAAACCCAAGACTTTTCCATCGGCAATTTACTACATCTTTCCGATTGGCGACATAGCTTTTTGTGGGTCAATAAGTTGAAAGCAGCTAAGTATTGTTTGCAGGCCTCTTTGGAAGAATTTCCGAGAATCCTACGTTAGGTATGATTCGAGAAGTCGCTTCTCGTATGAACAACCACACATATGAGCCTTCGGCCTGCGAACCTACCGATCAGAGTTCACGGGGTCACGGAAGGAACGACGACAGATCACGTGACGAGTAATCTCGAATGTCAAGGCAAATATGTCCGTAAAAATTTAAAAAACGCAAAACATTTCTTCCTGGTCAGTAGCGATAGAAATTTAATTTCGCTAGCCAACGTATCCCCGATGTACAAACAAGGAAATATGCAAATTTCTGCAAATGTTCTTACCAGCAGCAAGTCAGAATGGTGGAGAATTTGTGCGTGCAAGTATAGTAACAATTTGATTGACACTGACTGCTGTCGTATTTTACTGCTCCTAAAATAAGGGTGATCTTTCTGTACTTACTGATACAGTGTCAGATACAGCACAGGGGCCAATTTTTACGAGGGGAGGCCAAAGGGTTCTTACCCTGCCGCGGTGGCTCAGTCGGTAACGCGTCTGACTACCATGCTCAAGGTCCCGGGTTCGATTCCCGGCCGGTTCAAATGCCGGAACTCTTCTAACGTTGGAAGAGGCCCCGGCGCCCACCCAGCTTCAAATGACATGTGTACCTGGGGGAAACCCTGGGGGGTAAAGGCGGTCAGGGGCGTTGTGCTGATCGCATCACCCCCACACTCACGATCGGATCAAGAAAGTGTGGGGCGTTACCCCCACACCCCCTATAAGCCTTCATGGCGTGGTGCTGAGAACAGCGGAACACTTTACCTCTTCTTTTTACCTTTTTACCTCACTATGATGTATATGGGCAATTCCGTCGTTTGTAAATATTTTCTTAGCACATTCAAATATGTACAGTGGGATCCATGAGTATTATCGTGCAAATTGTCCATGACTATTTTCTTTAATTTTTCTCTTACATTCTGTGTATTTTTAAACGATGGACTTTTATGTATGCTGCTGCAGAAGTTTTCAACAGCTTGTTTAGAGTTTTCTCTAAATTCTTGAAGCTCCTATTGGGTCAAATAAAGTGCACGAACATGGTGATGGACAATTTGCACGGTAATACTCATGGATCCCACTGTACCACTATCATGTAATTTAATTTTCCTTTATGAAAGCTATTTAATTTCAGAATATTTCTCCCCATCTCAATTTTCAGCTAATACATTTTTTTGTAATTGTGACGGGTGTGACACTAACGAGACTTGACTTTAGAACCTTCCTCAATCATTCAGAAAACTCTGTGAAAAATATATGAGTTTACGATTGTATTTTCACAAAGCATACTATACTCGACATTTAGATGCTTTTAGTTTCTAAAAACATTACTACATACTTTTTTAATAAGCATTTTTTGCCTGTACACATTATTTACTTTGTAAGATTATGGAACAATACAAAGGCTATGAAAATTATCATAAATAGATTCTTCAAACAAAGGTTGTTTCAGAAATGAATTAGGGTACTTCAGAGCTTAAGATATAGTAACAATCAATGAGATAATTAGAAGGAAATTAGAATTAATTTAGTTTTCTTGTGGTGTAATTATAATACTACATCATAATGAAGCTAAATTAAGTGGAAACACCACACAAGATCCCACTTCTACAAAGAACGTAATAGGTTTGAAACAATATGTTATTTAAAAGCCATGAAACTATTTTTTGTATTAATAATTCCAAATTCTGCATAGTTTCAATTTCATGTACGTATAATTGATACTTTGAATAAAAATAAATTAACCTTGTTTGTCCACTTTCTATAGCTGGTATGTGCTAGGGCTCTGAAATTTTACAAGATTGTAGGTTGGTATCTCAATAACAATCATGCCAATTTATATTATTACACATCCTTTTGAACTGAAGTTATGGCCACTAGAGTGCGCGACTGCAGCATGTTGGACAAAACTGAGCTGTGCTTAGGTTCCTGCGTGAGTCGCCAGAACAACGGCGAAAGGGATTAATCGCAAAAATGAAATTGTTGTTCCGTTCGCGCTTATTCCTTCGCGGTTATTCCATTCGCGTCTAATCCGTTTCATGCTTAATCTTTTCGCTCTAATTCCTTTCGCGTATATTCTGGTTTTAAATTTGGTTTCGCGATTAATCCATTTCGCGGTTGTTCCTTTCGCGCTTATTCCGGTGTTGAATTATGGTTTCGCGGTTTATCTGTTTCGCTGATATTCCTCTCGCGATTATTCCGATGTTCAATTTTGGTTTCGGAATTAATCCGTTTCGCTGCAACTCCTTTCGCGCTTATTCAGTTTCTCACTTAAACCTTTCGCGCTTATTCCTTCGCGTTTATTCCTTTCGCGTTTAATCCTGTGTTACCTTTCGCGGTTGTGTCCTTTCGCGTTTAGTCTCTTTCGCGGTTATTCCACCGCCCCTCCTGCATCTGCAAGGGAAATCTGCACATACATTACATGAAGAGATGTGTTGTGTATGGTGAGCATTGTCCACCATATGTCATTGTTAAACGATGTAGGAGAAAATCCAAATGTGGGCACAGAAGTCTACAGAATGACCCAAAAGTAGGACACGCCCATCTATAGCCATAAAAACCATGGTGGCACAAGTGGGGGTAGCTCATGCTTCAAGTTCGACGTGTGACGGTTAATTCCTTAGCTAGAGGGGTGAACATTAGTAGGGGATCAGTGTACTGCAAGACATCTTGCATATGAGCTAGGTGGCTGCAAGATGGGTTCCCAGGTTGTTGACACTTTGTGACAGTCAGATTTACCGTGGTCATTATTATTATTATTATTAATATTAGCCGTAAAAATGTGTTTAATCAAGGTGTTGAGTAGTGGTATTGGTGGTATTATAAACTCGAGAAAGTACGAACCCCCCTCAAGCAGATTTGGCTACACTTAAAACAGGCTCAACATGCCCATATGAGCTTTTTGCTCAAGTGTGGAATCTTGTCTAATCCAAGATTTTTGTAAAAAATGCCCTCATGGATTCCATGAGAAAGTACGAACCCCCCTCAGATTGATTTGTCTACACTTACAAAAGGCACTTCTGTAAGATTGTTGTCCATAAATTTGTTAAAAATATGCCCCTCTTGGGCCATACTTAAAACTAGGCTATACCCACCTATATACACCTACACCCACCCACACCCACCCACGCATATTCACTTCCGGTCCACTTCCGGTTCACTTCCGGTCCACTTCCGGTTCACTTCCGGTCCACTTCCGGTTCACTTCCGGTTCACTTCCGGTCCACTTCCGGTCCACTTCCGGTTTAAGTTCAACTGGATACCAGGTTCAATTTGTTTATCTATTATTAAAACAATGCAATATGCAGAGACCCTCTAGAATTGCTCCGTGACTCTCTCATTTCTTACGTCATAAACATATGATTTTTCCCCTATGAGAATAACACTACATATAGTGTCATCAGGTAATGCCTCATGGAATTCACAGATAATTTTAATGTTTGTCCTGTCATTAACCACAACTTGTTTTCTTTTTGAAGTGTTGATTACAAACATGGGTCTCTGTGTTTTGAATTCATCTGGTGTGTAATACATATCAGTACTGCCAGTAGTGACACGCTTGAAAGCCGAAAAAGCCTCATATAATTTGAGGAAATCATCCTTGGACATGTCTAAATTGTAATTTTCTCTAGGGAATACCTCATTTCTGCCATTTTTAAGATATATGTTCTTGATGTGGCAGTTATCAAATTTACTTGAATTTTTTTCCTGATTATTGTGTCTTCCAGTCTGAAACAGTACCACCACAAAATCAGGCATGTCATATTGAATGCTGGAGAATGAATTTGTGGCATCAAACTCATAATATGTGCCAGATGCGGGCTTCTGTACACATTGATATGTGTAAAATTGCAGAGGAATCTGTGGATTTTTTATTATATCAGCTTTGTATTTAAGAGCATAACTGGCCTCATATTCAACAACTGGGATTCTTAACTCCATAGTCTGAATAATGCATTTTCCTGCATCAGGTAAGGTATTAGGCAGAGCTTCCCCTGTAGAGTTTAATGTGCTGTATCTCATCAAAGCATTATTATCATTGGCAGCTCTTCTAAATGTAATTCTTAACCCGCCCTTCCACATAATATCTTTGTAATCCGAGAAGAATCCTGGCAACAGGCGCATGGGGAACAGCACTGTGTGGTTTTTAGATAATATCTTATCACCAGCCTCAAATCCACCGATTTTGTAGTATGAAGCTTCGGTTTTGGATAATTTTAGAGTGGCCAAAGCTGTGGAGGTAATGCCGGGATAATCTACTCTGTTTATAACAACGCCATGCTTTCTGATCTCAATTTCAGAGAACAGATGCGGCACAAAATTGTCTACCAATCTTATATTTGAATTTGCCGGATAATCTGTTCCATCGAGCTTTACAACATCAAATTTGATGTATAGATCTGCTCTGTGGGGGTGTATAAATCCATCCCCTACATCAAGATCAACCTCAATTTCTGTGTTGGGTTGATTTAAATTTGCAAATGTCCTCCTGTTTGGGGGGAATGATTGTAGCTCATAACTCTCAATATTTTCCATTGTATGTATTTTTATTTAAATGTTAATCTCTATGATAGCAGTTGTTGTGGCTCCAGCAAAATCAACTAATTCTTCTTTTTCATTAGTGACCATCAATTCAATATAATCTATTCTGTTGTGGCACACAGGAAAATATAATGTTGGGGATGGATTGTAGATGATGGGCTCCATAAATTCAGAATTAGGTTTGAATGTTGCAATGATGCCAGTTTGTTTGTGAGTACCTATGCCATTTGATTTGGTGATCATACCCTCCGCCACATTACAGTGAATATTCAGAGTCTGTATGGCTAAGAATTTAGGTATATTCATAGCAGTGTGTTTGATGGCCGGTTCAAGTTTTGTGTTGTTCTCAAAGCCTAACAGCTCTCCTATAGTACCCAGATGCACTGTTTCTGTAGCAGATACAATCTCTACTCTGTGAGTGACAGAATTTTGACTTAACACTACACCTCTGGGTAATTGAGCATTTAGAGTGGACAGATTATATTGCCCTGGAGTGATGACAATTTTTTGATCCCCTACTGCAATTGTGTTGTTGTGGTGTGTAATATTAGGGATTAGGTACATGCCGTAAAATGCTCTGAGAGCTATTGTTTTGGGATACACTATGTCATCATGCAATTTGAGTTTCAATATTGAATTTTGGCTGGTGAGATGGAATACCCCCATGATGTTTCAGATACCACAAGGCTTTTTGAAAATTTTCAATTGATGGTTTATTTATTTGAGACATATATCTAAGAACAGATAAACACAAATGTCCGCAATTAACATCTTTAAAGTTTTGAACACGGGCATTATTGTAATAAAGATTAGCTGATTTTAGATATTGTACTAAATTTTCAGGTGGAACACCTCCAAATGAATCAAACACAAATGCCTCATTTTTTAAATATTTAAGATAACAGATCCAGTGAGTGCCCTGATTTTTGTACTCATCCAAATTAACAATGCCACACTCTTTGTTGAGTGGTTGTTCTGGTAAAGAATCAGACATGTACACACCTCTAAAATTTTTGATGCCCAGTGGCTTGATTAAAGCTTCAATATCTTGGTTTGTAAGCGGCTCTTGTTTTTTTTAAACTTATTCATGGCTCTCTTAACACCTTTGCCTTTTTTCTCCATTGCCAGGTTATGGCGCTTCTGCTCATCTAATTCTGCCCTATTCTTCTTGGCATCTATCACTGTTTTTGCTATGGCAGCTGATCCCCCAGCCAAGCTCCCAACAGCCCCGAGAGCTGCTAAGATGGCAGGGATGGTAAATATAAATCCCCCCACATGTGATTTTTTTCTTGATTGCTGTAATTTTTTTAATTGGGGGGTACTAAGTAACAATTTCATACCATGTCCCTTTGCAATACAAGAGCTTTTTTTCTTCCGCTGCTTTTTGGTTAAAAGACTATCAATAGTTTTAAGAGATTTGAGACCTGCATAAGGTATTTGATACATGACACCCTTGGCCTTCATTGTAGGTTTATTATATACATATTTACAACCCCCACCCCAGTTTTTGTTTGGTGCTCATAGCTATGGTGGTTCCCAATGCTGCTATTTTTTCACTTAAAGAAGCATCTTTGCTTACAAATCTACCAAATGCAGCCTCTTCTAATTTCTTGTCTGCAACATGTCTCTTGTCAAGATCAGAATGTGTGTTGTATGCTATGTCATGGTCTCTACAAGCAGCATCTAGGGGATTTACACCAGGATCACCTCTGTTTAATCTATGATCCAATTTTGTGCCTGGACCACAATACTGATAGCCTGGAATGTGTAGTTCAAATGGCAACTTGTTTATAATGTCATTAACTAGGCCCCGACCCTCAGAAATATTCCAAAATTTAGGTGGTAGAGTATTAATAATTTTTATGAGATATCCAATCCCCTTAGGGTCATTCACTATAAAATTAGACAATTTTGTGCTTATCATGTCCATAATTCCAACCTTTTCATTGTAAAAATTGTGGTTCCCAGCATTTTCCTCCCCAGCTATCACCAATAACCTATCTACAAGTTTCCTGACATCATCAACCCATACAAATTCTTTAGGCAGGGTGTTGTATTGTTTGATACCACTACCTGTCTTGATCTGTGACCATATGGGCTTGATTAAATTATTGTATTTTGCTCCACTGCTCGACTTGACTCTTTTTTGTGTGGGATCATTGTTCTGGTATAGAGCATCTGATTTTATTAATATTTCTTTGTAATCCTCATAATCTTGATCTGTATAGCTGCCAGGCCTTTTCCTAGTCATCAATTCCCACAATCCAGGTGTGCCGGTGTACTTAACAAAAGCACCTTTTTCTCCGAGACGAGATTCTGAATAAACAATTATATCATCCCCCATAAATGTTACTCTGAAATTGCCAATTCTATGAATGATGCTCCCATCAAGCTCTGTGTCAGCATATAAGCCAAAAACCTCATCTTTGTTGTCTTTAGGTGTGCTTAAATATTTTTGAGCAAGAAGACCCAATTCAATAGGATCCTGTGTAGCTTCAATTCTTCGAGGAGCAATAGGACTAGGTGTATGAATACTGGAAAGTGGGGTGAATGGATAATCTAATATGTTCCTTGCAGCTACAGGTACAAGCTCTGTGATCAAATCTTGATTTTGCTCTGTAACAGTTTTGATATTCTTACCTAAATTATTAATAGCATCAATTACAGGCTGTTCTGTTTGCTTGTGTTTTTCATAAATTCCTCGGTTCTGTGATTTCCATCCCTTAAATCTTTTTACAAGATAATCTCTTAACTTAAGATCGTCAATGATTGGTCGTTTCATGGTTGTTTATATACGTCTCAACGTCTAGAAAATCGTTGATTTTACTTCTGTATTTGCCACTATTGGGTTTTCTTGTCATATCAATTGTGACAAACCCATAACTGTCCTGGTTCCAGCACCTACTGCAAAACTTGGAAAAATTATTGTAGCTCAAGTCCCCACCTACATATTCATCATGTATGTGTTTGAGGTTGGTATGATCTTGATGAAACACACATATAAAATTGATGTTGTCTCGGATCAGCTGCTTTGGAATTTTAGAAAAAGTCTGTGCCAGGTAGAAGCAATCAATGTTTTTGTGCCGCCCCTGTGTAAAGAAATTTCTAACCTTGTTTTGATTATCCAGTATAATGTCATCAAACACAACAACAGAATTATCGAGACAATCGTGAAGTGGCTTAACATCTGGTTCAAAAGTAGCTATATCTAATCCATCATATAGCTTCATCAGCTGCTGATATTTTAATTGTTCCAAGCTCTTAGAGAAGATATACAAGTGCCTGTTTTTCCAGTCTAACCAGTTGGGTGCCAATAAAAAATTATCAACCATTAGTGTAGTTTTACCACAAGCTGATGGCCCAACAATAAGACACCTAATATTATCAGGCAGCAAGTTGCCATTTCTCTTATTCTGTTGTTCAGGTTCTGGCAGCCTTTTTATAACATCCCAGGTGCTCATATTATCACTTTGTCTGCATCGATCCAGCTGTTTTCCGGATGACCCAGCCATTTGACAAGTAACTTGTTGCCTTTTCTGCGGATGATTTTTTCTATGAGATATGTGTCAGGCTGTTTAGTTTTGCTGAGTTCTTGTTCATAGAACCTGCCTTTGAGAATTTCTCCTCGGTGATCTTTTATTATATATGTGTTAAGGGTCCCGGGTTTAACTTGAACTACTGTAAATAATTCAGTACTCCAGTTTCTTGTAAAGCCTCTTTTGAATAAGTGCTTATATTTGCTGATTCTTACTTGATCACCCACCCTGTATTTGGCTTTTCTTGTTGTTGGCTGGTATCTAGGATAATAAACAGTCCTGATCAAATTTTGCTCATCAGATGAAGTTACTTCAGAGGGTTTCATGTTGATTGTGGAATGGACAGAGTTGTTATATTTATGTAGAAGTTCTGGAAGAATATTAATCCATTTATAATTACCTTGAAGTGTAAATTGTTTATACATAAGATTTTTTAGGGTTCTGTTGAATCTCTCTACAATTGAGGCCTTGAGATCACTGTAACTCGAGTAATGTTTTATTGCCTGGCTTTTAATAAATTGTTGAAACACTGAATTATAAAATTCTTTGCCATTATCTGTTTGCAAATAGCGCGGTGATCTTCCACTCTGATTGATGATTGTCCTGATGGCTTCTGTAACACATGTTCCAGTCTTGGATTTGAGTGGCACAGCCCAGGCAAATTTTGAAAATGTATCTATTACAGTGAGTAGATACTTGTAGCCCTTGTTGATTTTGTCTAAGTTTTTCAACTGTCCACTTGCCATTTCAATCAAGTCGCTCTGCCATAAATCATCTATGCCCTTTGTGACTACTGGGAGTCTCTTAAAATTATGTCTGGCCTGTCTGTGTAGTTCATCAACTATAATTTCTCTAGACATAATATGAAAACAAGAATATTGCAACTATGGGGTGTTCAGCAGCTGATACTACAGGATTTTCTAAATATAATTTGTCTCCTATTTGTATTTTAAATTCCAGAGAGCCATCATCTTCAGTATAGGCTGTTTCCAATGTATCGGGATCTGTAAAATCCCCTAACTCTACACTGGTGATTTTCACTTTGTTATCAGCATTTGTTATTGATAAGGTGGGGTAGTGGTGTGCCTGTGGCTGATGCCAATATTTGATCTTGATTGGTCTAAGTGTGCCCCCAACAAAAAACTGGTAATAAAATTGTGCAGGGGACAGCATATATATTTTGCCACCTGGTGTAAATGGTGAATCATATTCTTTGTTGGGGATGCTGTACAATTCAAGAATTACTGTATGTTTTGGATTCTCGATTATGCCTGTTATTTCTTTTTCTGCTGTAAGCAATCTGCTTGTTACAGATTCAAGGTGCTCATTGATGGTCCTAACAACATCATCGTGGCCTGGCTTGATTTTTATGTCTACAACAAGTTTCTTGTATTGTTGCACAATCTCTTGAAGCTGGGTGGCAAAAACAGACAGAGCATTTGCTTGATTGGATTCCATGGTCCCTAGCTGCTGCTTGATATTAGCTACAATTTGTTGCAAATTTTCAACAACTGCCAATTTTGAATTTTGAGCAGTAAGATCATGGACCTGTCTTCTGATATCCTCAAACAGGGCATGCAGTTCATTAATATGTTGATTGGTTGGAAGAGTGGCCACTGTCTGAGTGAGATGTTTGATCTCTGCTTGGATATTCTTGATATCTTCTGATTTCAATATCCTATTCACAGCTCTCTTAATATTTTTAAGTTCCTGTGATGTAGGAAGATTTGATACTGTATTTTGCAAAAATTCAAGTGCCAATTTCACATTATTTAATTCAGATGCATCAGCCACATTTTGCATAGCATTTTGGAGCAGGGCTATATCTGCCTGAGAGGGTGTGGATTGTTGTAAAATTTCAAGTTTTGTTTGAATATCATCTATCAAGTGATGAAAATGAGATAGTTCAGATTCAGTGTTGAGGTTTTCAAGCTTTGTGATTTGTTGCTGGACACTGACAAGAGTATCTACAATACCGGGCAGGCGGGATTCTAGTACATTTGCCAAATCACTTTGCACTGCTGCTATTGTACCCTCAAGATGGGTTATGGTACTTTGAATTTTTCCAAAATCTTCATATGTTTCAAGTTGCAGCTTAATATTTGCTACACTCCGAGTTATTGCACTCAAAGCATCAGAAGATGGCAAGTTGTTCATAAAATTTTCAAGTGTCTCAATTTTTTCTTTAACCTCGGCTATGGCATTGTGCAGAGGGTCCAGATTAGGTATCTGGAGTGATTGAATCTGTTCTTTTAGAGTGGAAATGACTAGATCAAAATCTTCTTGTGATTTTATGCTTTTGACAATTGTTTGAAGCTGTGTCTGGACATTATTTATCTGCTCTTCCAATTGTTGTTTCAATTGCTCGGAATTGGTGGCCTGGGTCTTAAATTTGGCTTGAAGAGCTGCTACAGCCTCTTCCAAACTTTGAAAATTATCCAATGTGGCCAAATCAGTATATTTTTGAAGCAACAATTTGAGTTCAGAATCAATTTTAAGAAGAGGGTCCATGCATTGTGATTGTAAATTTGTAATTTCTAATTGAAGACTGGCATTGAGTGTGGTTTGTAAAGCTTGTAAATCACTTCTTAATTTCTTGACTCTGACATCAAGCATAAGAATCTCATCACTGTGATCTTCATGTCTTGTATGGCCAAATATATCATTAGGCATTTTCTTTTAATGGTTATTTATTATAGAGTATCTGATTCTTAATTCTATAAAAAAGGGTATAAGCTTGTCATATGATCCCGGGACCTCAATATATAAGCAGTCACCAGCAGAAACAGTATATACAGTGCCAGAAATCATGTTTGAGTGCTTAATTCTATAAATATTTCTCCCTACTGAAATCTTGACATCACCCTCAGGGGTTGTAATAAATTGCAATTGCCCACCTACAGGTAATTGGTAATAATTTAAATTATTGTTAAATATGTACAATATTTTGCCTGTTTCATCATCAACTTCTGTAAGTATGCTGTTCAGATGAATAATTAACAAGCCACTCAGTTTAGACAGCATATCAGAAGAGGGTTGTGGTGTTGGCAGGTCCATAATAGCCTGTTTTTTGAACCCAAATAAGTTCATAGGCATGTTTATTTATTTCAAATCATGCTCTGTAATTGGGCATTGTTTGCCACTTATCAAATCACAATGCCCCCATGGCAAAGTATGTATGCCACATGATAAAATGCATCTCTTATCATCATGTGGGTCCAGGGCCACTTTTGTTACAATATTTGAAGTCAACAAGTGATCCTCACTCTGAATTCTATTTTCTGATGTTCTGATTGAATTCTGGGATTTGATGCAATTTTTATAATCTTCAAATTCAAGATCTTTGTCAACAGTTACTTTGCCAACGCCCTTAGCCTTTTTGGCAGCAACACCACTACATGTTTTAAAAGTATACACCTTGGCACTTAACCCAGCAAATTCCACAATAACATCACCAAGTGTCTCATCTTTTAACTTGCCAGGCACCTTTTTGTTGTGGGGTTGAATTCTTGTATGTTCACTGGTATCAAAGTATTGAAACAATTCAGACTGTGCAATATCTTGATAAACATCTTCTGTTTGAATATCAAGAATAAAACTATCCGTATCCATGTACATCAGTTTTACACGATCACCATAAAAAGGTTTCAACACATCATAATATAATGTTAACATATGTAATTTGGACAATTCCAATATCGCAGCCCCTACATAAATAGGTTTATCAAACTTGATCTTTGTTTTCTTCATGTTGAAAAGTGCCATGTGCTCATCATAAATTCTTCTATAATTGAAGTTGGGCTTTGCAACCAATTTTTTGCTCAGGCTGGGGTCAGTAATTATTTTAACATCGGTATGTTTTCTGACATTTTCAATTGTTTTGCCATAGACAGAATTCACCATCAATTTAAACAAGCTCTTATCAAATTGGCTCTTTGCAGATGTTCGAAGCTCTGTATTTGTATCAATGTATGGTTTCAACCATTCTGAGTGCCTGAACCTTAAGACTTTGCCAACTTTGGTCACTTGAACACCATGATTCATCAGGAACTGGAGGTTTTTGTAATATATGACATAATCCTGTTTTGGCTCTAGAGTCATCATTAGCTTCTTCTGTTTAGAGCCAGGTGAGCACTGAACCTCGGGAATTGGGGGCAGATCAGAAAATGTGTTGTGTAAATCATCAGGAATTTTCAGATCAACCTCTAAGAATAGACCATAGTCACTGTCATCAAAATCTTTAAGATCTTCAATATTGAAATCTTCAACCCATTCAAGCCCTGCATATGGTAGTTTTTGCATCATGGCATGACCATAGAGGCTGTTTGCATCTACATACAGTATATAATTTGATGGCCGTGCTGGATCATAATCAGGCAGCATAATATGCTTGTTATTTGCTCTGGCATATCTCTGGGAACATTGCACCATCCCCCCTCTTATACCTTTCTCCATAAACAGATACATATCTTGATCTTGGATCAGATCCAATTGCATGTTCGTGTTCAAAAACATTGCAGACCATGCTAGGCCCGGGGCACTGTAAAAATACACTGGGTCCAGTTTATAATTTTGCATGGAAGATTTTCTGAATGCTTGCAATATATCAGCTAAGAGGGTGACATCAAGTTTTAAATATGCCATGTGATAATCACCAAATGTCTGGCATTTTAAATTGTTCCACATCAATTGGGCATGGTGATAATCTTCATCAGTGATTCCAGATCCTCTGATTTTGCTGTAAAACTCTTCTTGTGGTGGCAAAGAACACTCATCAAATTTAGAAAAATCTGTAACATAGTCATATGGATATACACCCTTCCGCCTAATTAATTTCAGGTCCTGATTTGGAAACGAAGCACGTGTGATTTTGAATTGATCATCAGATAATTGAGAGGCCAGTGTAGCCAGGCTAGCAGATAAAAATCTGTAAGAATCAAGAAATCTTATGTGAATAGGAACACCATCAACTTTAATTATCTTGCTAATAGATATATATTTCTCATCATTTTCAGCTAAAATATTTAAATTCTGCTTGTCAAACCCCTCGTACCTGATCAGATGATGGAAATCATAATTGGATGCTCCATGGCAAAATATGGGGACAAATCTTGGTCTCTTGATCTTAATATTACAGCTATTACACAGGGCCATTAAGAATTTACCATCTGTATGAGAATGGTGTTTCACCTTGATATTTGTATCTGAAAATTCAGAATCACATACCGGGCATTTTTCTGCATTGTTGAAATCTTCAATCTGTTCCTCTGTTAAAGGCAACATAGGCTTTGATTTTAATAAGATGTTAGATGCTATGTCACGGCACTCATTTTCTATTCTAAGTGCAAATTCTTTGATGGCATCTGGTCCCATGTATAAGCACGGCTCACTAGCTACACCATCCCGTATAACTGTATAACAAAAACTGGAAGGTTCATGTAGCTGGTATGATGTACTTGAAGATTCTTCAGGATCTGGATTGCAGAATGCAATAGGTTTGACGTTCGATTCGAAATCACAGACAATATATGCTGGGTGTTCCAACGAGGCTTCATACTTTTTGAATTTGCAATTTTCACTTGGATTGGGCATCACCATATGAACAGGTTTATGGTTCCCACAGTATTTCAGATGCTCAATTAACTTATTTTTTGCAATTTCTGCACTCTCTTCCCGAACACCATTCACCATTTTTCTACCATCAAATTCAGTTAAGCATCTTCTGCACGACTTGAATATTGTATTGGATTTGCCTTGTTGTTTTCTGACTAAAGCTTCAAGACTGTGTATCAGAGTATAATGGTATGTATTATTCCCTTCAATTAAGAGCAGATCAATCGGAATAACAGATTCATCATCAAGTGTACTGATTCTGAGAGGTGCTATCAAGCAATTGCCAGTGGAACAAATAAATACATTAATAGATAATTGTTTGCCATTGATGTGCCTGGCCTTTTTTTCAAATTTATCAATATTCTGAACAGACATTGGATATTCCAAACCCTCCATTGCATCGTCAAAATCGTGCTCATGCTGTTTGTAATAACTTATTCTCTGAGGATTTCTTGAAACTGGAAACAAAACAGCTAATATACACCACAAAAAGCATTTCTGGTCGGTATTTTCAATATTAACTACGGCTCTTCTGTTTTTAATATTATCAGGTAATGGCAGATATGTAGAACCTTTTAATGGGCTGAATTCAGAAATATTAACATATAACTTGTGTGGAGAGCCGCACAGGCTCCATCCTGACTCTTTTGCTGCAAATTCAGAGTGTTTCATATTCAATTGATCTATCAACCTGCTTATTATTCTGTCCAAATTTGCATTTGAATATACCGGTACAGTTTCTGTTATGTGGGGCTGTGTAAATTTTGTGCCATTTGGCTTCTTATATTGTACAAACAATTTAAGGGAGAGCTTATAAGACCCATTTTGTGCATTAAGAATTGCCTGGAGATCAGAATTTTTACTGTTCAAAAAATTATTAATTCCACATCTTGGCTCTGATACAAAACGGTGATCCCTTAATTGGCCTTTAAAACTGCTACGGATAGGTGCATGGCGTGGCTGCTTTGCTGGTCCAGCATTAACAGGTGCTTCGTGCTTTCTTTTCAGACCAGATGTTGATGATTGTGCAGAGCAAGTATCTTTATGTTTATATGTGAAATATTCCATGTTATATTCTCTATGGCATTTGTGGCAAATTATTGTGGGAGTTCTGTATTTGTCTGGGTTACAAATCTTTTGGTGCTTGGCCCAATTGGAGCTGGATATATTTTTATTGCACTGATTACAATGTTTTTGATTCGGCATTTTTGTTGTTGTTTATTATATACAATTTCTTGGGGGTCAAATCTAATCTCTATGCTGGATAAAAATATCAGTTGGGTTCAACACTGTGCTGTGTGTGTGTGTGTACGTGTGTATGTATATATACACTTAATATTTTTGGCTTTGGTATTTATATACAATTTCTTGGGGGTCAAATCTAATCTCTATGCTGGATAAAAATATCAGTTGGGTTCAACACTGTACTGTGTGTGTGTGTGTACGTGTGTATGTGTGTATACACTTAATATTTTTGGCTTTGGTATTTATATACAATTTCTTGGGGGTCAAATCTAATCTCTATGCTGGATAAAAATATCAGTTGGGTTCAACACTGTGCTGTGTGTGTGTGTGTACGTGTGTATGTGTGTATACACTTAATATTTTTGGCTTTGGTATTTATATACAATTTCTTGGGGGTCAAATCTAATCTCTATGCTGGATAAAAATATCAGTTGGGTTCAACACTGTGCTGTGTGTGTGTGTGTACGTGTGTATGTGTGTATACACTTAATATTTTTGGCTTTGGTATTTATATACAATTTCTTGGGGGTCAAATCTAATCTCTATGCTGGATAAAAATATCAGTTGGGTTCAACACTGTGCTGTGTGTGTGTGTGTACGTGTGTATGTGTGTATACACTTAATATTTTTGGCTTTGGTATTTATATACAATTTCTTGGGGGTCAAATCTAATCTCTATGCTGGATAAAAATATCAGTTGGGTTCAACACTGTGCTGTGTGTGTGTGTGTACGTGTGTATGTGTGTATACACTTAATATTTTTGGCTTTGGTATTTATATACAATTTCTTGGGGGTCAAATCTAATCTCTATGCTGGATAAAAATATCA
The DNA here is from genome assembly GCF_977018435.1 of Lepisma saccharinum. NCBI lineage: Eukaryota > Metazoa > Arthropoda > Insecta > Zygentoma > Lepismatidae > Lepisma > Lepisma saccharinum. The sequence continues at coordinate 17,884,644 of NC_139229.1, forward strand.
GTTGGGTTCAACACTGTGCTGTGTGTGTGTGTGTACGTGTGTATGTGTGTATACACTTAATATTTTTGGCTTTGGTATTTATATACAATTTCTTGGGGGTCAAATCTAATCTCTATGCTGGATAAAAATATCAGTTGGGTTCAACACTGTGCTGTGTGTGTGTGTGTACGTGTGTATGTATATATACACTTAATATTTTTGGCTTTGGTATTTATATACAATTTCTTGGGGGTCAAATCTAATCTCTATGCTGGATAAAAATATCAGTTGGGTTCAACACTGTGCTGTGTGTGTGTGTGTACGTGTGTATGTGTGTATGTGTATGTGTATGTATGTGTGTATGTGTATATGTGTGTGTGTGTTGATATTTTTGGCATTGGTATTTATATACAATTTCTTGGGGGTCAAATCAAAACTCTGTGCTGGATAAAAAAAGCAGAAATAGGCCACAACTTGGCCACAAGTGGACCGGAAGTGGACCGGAAGTAAGCAAACCGGAAGTAGACCGGAAGTGGACCGGAAGTGGACCGGAAGTGGACCGGAAGTGAACCGGAAGTGAACCGGAAGTGGACCGGAAGTGGACCGGAAGTGAATATGCGTGGGTGGGTGTGGGTGGGTGTAGGTGTATATAGGTGGGTATAGCCTAGTTTTAAGTATGGCCCAAGAGGGGCATATTTTTAACAAATTTATGGACAACAATCTTACAGAAGTGCCTTTTGTAAGTGTAGACAAATCAATCTGAGGGGGGTTCGTACTTTCTCATGGAATCCATGAGGGCATTTTTTACAAAAATCTTGGATTAGACAAGATTCCACACTTGAGCAAAAAGCTCATATGGGCATGTTGAGCCTGTTTTAAGTGTAGCCAAATCTGCTTGAGGGGGGTTCGTACTTTCTCGAGTTTATAATACCACCAATTACACTACTTGATTTGTTTGTATGTATATGTGATATGCCAAGCCGACGGGAGAATGAAGGGAAGTCGCGAGACTGACGGGCGAGCACCTGAAAGGTCACGTTATGCGTCTAAAGCTTAGGAAATTCGACCTTAACAACAACCATTTAAATATCTCGAGTTCCGGCGGCCAGATATGTGTGGAATTTTTACCAGCGCAGCAGCATGTGTGCAAGGACGGATGTGTGGAGTTTCGTCGCGATCAAGCAAGAATTACGGATGCCAGATCAAATTGGTTGTAATTGATCAGTTTATGGGCTCTGATTGCAGTTGAGTTCTGGGCGCCAGCGAGGCGGAAGCTTATTCCGATTGAACCAAACTTCGAGCACGACCCTGTCCAGGTTGGGAGACAATGGAGCGAAGTGGAATGACCTCTCCGGAAGCGTCCCTTCAAAGAGCGCCGAGCGTCCTTTTTCGAAATCCAGATAAAACGAAGGACATGCCACACAGTTTTACCGCGATTCTTGTAGCGAGAGCACCTCCGTGCCACCTCTCCGTATACCGTGGACTTTGTTGTGTTTCGCGAACACCAGTGTGTGATAGGCAGTAAGTCTATACTAGTGCGCTTACCTCAACCGCTGGAGGAAGTTGAAGCGAGACTGTGTTTCCGTGATAATCTTACGCCGTTTATAGTTTTTGTGAAACGAGGAACATCAAAAATTATGGCGGGCTAGAGGAAGAAGAGAGGAAAGGGCGTCACCCTCGATTCGCCCGATGCCAGACAAGACCAAGACCCATGCCTACAACATGCCAAGAAACGACGAGCTAAGCCGCCTGATGCTTACCAGCCGCCACGGACAGAGAGAGAGAGATGTCGAACGCTGCCCTGTTGACGTCCCGACGCGCCGACGATGCCTACCAGCCGCCACAGAGAGAGAGAGATGTCGAACGCTGCTCTGTTGACGTCCCGACGCGCCGACGATGCCTTGCAGCCGCCACAGAGAGAGAGATGTCGAACGCTGCCATGTTGACGTCCCGAAACTTGAGATCGTCCGACGGTGATGGAGAAGACGCCGACGAGCCAAGAACGACCGCCCACCGCCCAGATGCGACGTCCGAATCGCGCCTGACCGCGGAGATGTTCACCGATCCCGAGAGGAAGAGACGCCGAGGAACCAGATGTAGGAACGCTCTTCGCATTTTCGTCGCCACGTTCAAGGAAGAATAGGAAAACGATTCGTGTGAATACTATGTGATTTCAATCGCCCATAAAGACGCCAGGATGCACCTTGGAAGCTGAGAGATGGTAATGTATTCATCTGTATTAATATCAACACGTGACGGCTCGATTGATTTAGAGAACGCCCTTGAAATTCGTCACCATTTTGAAGACGCCCACACCACTCGGAACTTCATACCAAACTCCCGTCGCGCTTGTCATTTGTAATTTATTTGTCTCAGGTCAATTTTACTTGTTTCTCGTGATTTTTTTTAATGATCTTAAATTCGTTGTTGTTTGTGCTCCTTTGTATTTGTTTAAAGTGCGTACTATTAGAGTAAAGCGCCGCCCGCTTAATTGTTTAATCTACTTGAAGTTTGTTCATGTTTATGTGTCAGCGCTGTGTCGCTGCTAGCTACGTCAGGTCGCGTATGTGATTATTTGTTAAAGTATTTGCCTGGTAATATGAATTGCTCGTCGCGGCGAAGTGTTGAAGTCCCGCCTGCTTGAGAGTATATGTTGCGTCACTCAAAGGAGGTTATTGTTATGTTTGGAACCACGTGAGGTCTTGTAAAAGGAAAACGTCCGCCCACGTGAGCGTAATTGCTGTTGAGACGCCTTTGTTTATGCTGGACAAATAATGTATTGTCACCGCACCGACATAGTTTTTAAAAAAGGTGAACTTAAGTAAGGGCTGGCTAGGATTTGAGTAGCACTGGAGCAAAATCACAAATGACCTGATTAGACAAAAATTCAAGGTAAATTTAAATATGAATGCAATAATTAGGGCTTGTCGTCATAAAAACCTGTACATGTCATGTATCATTTTGTGTTGATGACCCCGTAAAGAGAGAATCAGTGAGAGAATGTGTGAGTGAAAGAGGGGGAGATGTAACTAATTGATTTTTGTTTTGTTATGAATAGACTATACTTTTTATTTTTTCATGTTAATTTTTGGGCTATATCATTTCGTACGCATGTCGCTACCCGTGATTTTCTGGTATGCAGCTAGCCGCTTCCCGGCTACAGGTAAAGAGGTAATGGAAAGTATATGTTTTCTTTTTGTTTGTTCGATATGGCTAATCGCTATGCACTGTTGGTCACCGGTCCCTACACACGAACTCAACCTGGACCGTAACGCTATTTCGCTTGTCCCAGGGAGATTTTGCCGCCTCTATCTAGGTAGTGGTAGCATTTGTTTTCCCGGGCAAGGGAGGGCGTTTCACAACTTTTCAACAAACAGCACAGTGTGGAATATGCACAAAGCATTTTGGACTTACGCGACAAAGATTTGGGAGACTTTCTAAACAAATTAGCGAACATGGATGAAACTTGGGTATATCTTGGGGTGTATCCCGAATCAAAAGAAATTAGCAAGATATGGAAACATGCCTCGTCACCCACCCCAAAAAGGCAAACGTGCAACAGTCATTCATCTATGTCGCGTTGTCTGTGTTTTCGAACCACAAAAGTGTGAAACTGACTGATTACTTGCAAAAAGGGTCTACAACAACAGGAGCATACCATAGGAACGGGATGCTGTCAAGGAAAAAATACGACGTTTGCTATCAAAAGGTGTGGTGTTGCTACTGCTAGTTGACAATGCAGCTGCACACCATGTTGGTCATTGCGGCTTTGAACCTTTGCGTCATTCACTGTATTCACCCGACCTGTTACCTTCCGATTTCTGCCCCTATCCAAAATTGAAGAATCACTTACTGGGAAGCGATGGCGTAGTGGTAACGTCGTCAGCTTGTTATCAAGGGGTCCCGGGTTCGATACTCAGAGGAGGCATATAGCACAGTGGTTCGGATCCCGCTTTAAACTGTAGGTCCAGTCCCTATTAGCCTTTCTGTGTGTAAAGTGGACTTAGAACAATTTAATCAATCACTTACTGGGAAGCATTTCAACGATGATGGTGAGGTCATTACTAAAGTGAGAATTGATTTGCCACCAATTCTGCAGACTTCTACGAAACTGGTATTAAAGGACTTTTCCATAGGTGTGAGAAGTGTGTGGTCATACAAGGTAGATATGTGAAGAAGGAAGAGTCGGTGAAAGAAATTTCAGTTGCCTAATACACCCGGATCATATTCAGGGTAAGAACGTTTTGGCCTCCCCTCGTACACTGAAATAACTAATAACAAAACTAACAGAACAACTAACAAAATAGGTAAGTAAAAGGCAGTCTCAATAAGAATCAACATTTGTTGGAAATTTATTGTATTTGGCCGGGGAGATTTATTTGCAAAAATGGAATGTTTATGAATAGCTAGCCTGAGTTTATCAGAATGGGCTTGGTTCGCGTGTTGTACTAAAAATGCAAATTAATCACTTCTGGAGAGATGAGTGGAAGATGCAAATATACAGGTTGAATAACAATATTAAACGTCTGAAAAGATGAATAATTTCAAGTATAGAAGCTGTTTTTCCTGGTTTCTGAACGGGGCTACAATAACCTCAAAAGGAGTTTATATTATGTTGTGTATATATGTGTGCGAGTTCTTCAAATTAATTATAAAGCTTTGATATTATTATTATGAATACAGTAAGATGTTATTCGATTTCTTCAGAGAAGTGGTGAATGGATGCTAAAATGGAAATTATTAGTGTAGTTCTGGAGATCATAGAGACTTCCTCGAAGATTGTAAAGTTGTCCGCAAATAAAGGAAGCTACTGGAAGATGATCAGCAAGGACAACTGCGAATAAGAGTGGTTGTAGAATACTTCCTCGTACTGCTTCTCCGATGGTGTAGTGGTAACATAGTGTAATCACGGGACTAAAAAAAACTCAAAATACTTCCTTGTAGGTCTCTAGTTGAATTCAATTATGTTGAAGATCACTGAAATAATACTTCAGCAAGATCATGAAGGTTGTATCTGTTAACAATTTGTGAATTAGAATATGGGGCACAACAGTATCGAAAGCTTTGGCAACTTCTAGCTGTGAATTATTACATATAGCTGCATTTCATTGAATATGGAAGCAAAACAGAAGTTTGTTACCCGGGATCTTCAATCAGAATACCATGTTGATAGCAGTAGTGTGTAAGACAAAGTTCTTGCGAATAGGTGTTACCTTAGTCTGCTGGCAAGTATGAGGTTAGGAGAAGAACGTTGCGAGAAACATTAATTATGTAGAAACAAGAGAGGGTAAGGCAGGGAAGCCATTGTTTCCCTACTGAATATAGTACTATTACCATTAATGCTGAAAGAAATTGGGGGGAAATAACTTCATCGTGAACTGCCAGTTTGGTTCGAGAGAGAAGAGCACTTATTCTATGTTTCAAAACTTTTCAGTGAAGAAAAGAGGATGCACAAGAAGGTTCCATGAAATCGGAGTTGAAAAGTTCAGTCCTTTGGTCACCATTGCACTATCACTTCTGTAGGCGGCCATTGCTACTCCATTCAGTTAATAACTGAAAATGTAATGCTAACTCCATGGGTGGGTGTAGTAAGAGCTCCAGAAACGAGTGGGCAAGTGTTCATTATAAACCTTCAAAACTCGTATTTGGGGTTCTAAATCTATGTTCTAAAAATAGGCTACAAATACGTACATTTTAGTTTTCGATAACCATTCTCATTAGATATCTATAATTATAATGAAGTTCACTAAGATATAACACTAGTATAAATGTGACGATTGGTTAACCTCGTATTTGTTGATTGATCTTCAAACTCAGAACGTATAGCCACAGGTATAGCTTCACAGCGCACTGAAGTAAATGTATATCATGGTTATTAGAAGTATAGGTTGGGCCAATCCGTTGTTTACTCGTTATGACGAAACGACGGTAAGAGGTGAATGTATCCATGAAATGAATTCCAAATCTATGCGCTAGTGTTGCACTATGCAGATAGGAAACCATGCCAGAACTGTATACCTTATATTCAAAATGGTGCCACAAAGTGTGCTAATTAGCAATGACGTTATTAACAATCCATGCAGGTACAGTGAGATCCATAAGTATTACCGTGCAAATTGTCCATGACTATTTTCATTAATTTTTCTCTTACATCCTATGTGTTTTTAAGCGATGGATTTTTATGTATGCTGGTGCAGAAGTTGTCAACAGCTTGTTTTGAGTTTTCGTTTAATTCTTGAAGCTCTTATTGGGTCAAATAAAGTGTACGAACATGGTGATGGACAATTTGCACAGTAATACTCATGGATACCACTGTACGTTCTTATACAAAATACCTATTTAATCCATAACTCCAAACTTAAAATCCACAAAACAAGTGAACATCAACATATAAAGATACTACAACATTCTAGATGTTCATAAATCCATCTTCTACAAAGTGAACGGGAGGTATTAAAAGTTACTGAGGAGTTACAAAAGGTTACAAAATATCAATGTATTACAGACTGAACTGATGAGTCTTTCTAGTCTGTTGACATCACTTTCAAAAGTACAGAAACGTAATTGGTAGAAATGCAATCATTACTCTTTCACCAAAATTACACTCTCTCTCCTATTGCCAGCATCAAGTTAGTTAATCAGTGATTGAAAAAATTTCCTCGAACTTGCCAAGAAGAAATGTCTTCTGGTCAGGTGACTCACAGCTGAAAATTTGGTAGTCATCAGCTATTTATGCATGCCGCGTCCTCTAGTATGCAGGTGGACAACATTTGCTACATTGCTCATGACAATACCAACAGGACATAAGAGTGGTGTTAATTTGCATAACATAACCATTTAGGAGAATAAATCCGGCAAGAAACATGCAAGTAAGGACAGCAACATGTTGTAAGCTGCATATGACGTAAAACAATCAGGAACTAGAAAGATGATGATGCAGAGGCAAATACAAAGATGATTGAAATATTCTTGGAAATAAGTGAAAATTCTGTCAACAACCCTGTGGCGTTTCCGCGAGCCTTCTATCTTCCTTCATAGCCTAGGACCAGATGCCATAGGTAATTGATAGCCCACATCTTGGACTCAGCAGACGTCACCGGCGCTCAGAAAGCCTAATCGGGACTAGTTATACATTTCAAAATGTGCCTTCAACAAGAATCGTAGCCCTAGAGCTTTCAGTGATCGCGCTAGCGAGGGCACCAAGTTCGAATCCTGGTCTGTGAGTGCCTCTTCATCAATTTCACCTAAACATGATCCATCATGATTGGTTGATTTGGTTCATTTTACTTCGCTTTTCTTCCACTCTTGGGTAATCGCGAAGAGGAAGATTGCTGATAAGATGAGATGGAGGAAAGGATGTTCATAAACACAGGTAGACAGCACAAAACCTAAGCCCCACAGAGGATTATACTGACTGCGAGTCCAGACGCCAGAGCCTCGTTAGTCTGCAAAATGCAGTCCAGAGTGTAGTAAGTGGACGGGACGGTAGCCGGACAATTGCGATGAACACAGAAGTGAAAGGGCGGGTGAACAATTCCGATGACATTTTAAATCTTCTATCAAATTGAAGGGAAGCTTAACACCCAGTACAATACCTCTTACAGCCGGCCCTTGTGGCGGAGTGCTTAGCGCATCACGCTACGATGCCAAGGGTCCCGGGTTCGAATCCTGGCCTTGGCATGGAGTGAGTGTCCATTCATCAATTTCCCCATCTTCGCAAATTAGCCAAAAGTGTCACAATAAGCGAAGTAAAATAAAGAAAATCATTCAATCAATACAAGAGAATTACAGTAGACTCGCGATTAACAGAGTCCCGATTAACCGAGGCTCCGGGTTAACCGAGGGAGTGGTTGGAAAACATCGCACTTCATAACGCATCCCCTGTTTGTTTACTAGTAAGTTGGAGTCAAATCACCGTCTACGCTGCACGTGTTCGTTACATTGTCGGTGTATCCGATTGTTACGGTGGTGTTTAAATCTGTGTATAGGCCTATTCTAAGCCAGTAATGTAGTATGAGTGGCAAACGGAAAAGGTGTGTCCAAAAAACTATGAAAGTTTTTTTGAAAAAGTAATCTTCTCATTTATGTTGTACTAGTAATAAATAATTACTATACAGTTTTAAGTGTGTGGCCGCGGTGGCTCAGTCGGTAACGCGTCTAACTACCATGCTAAAGGTCCCGGGTTCGATCCCCGGCCGGTTCAAATCCGGGAACTTTTCTAACGATGGAAGCGGCCCCGGCGCCCACCCAGCGTCGAATAACATGGGTACCTGGGGGAAACCCTGGGGGGTAAAGGCGGTCAGGGGCGTGATGCTGATCACATCACCCCAACTCACGACCGGATCAAGAAAGTGTGGGGCGTTACCCCCACACCCCCTATACGCCTGCATGGCGTGGTGCTATGCACAGGGGAGCACTTTACCTTTTTTACAGTTTTAAGTGTTATTTCGTCATTTACGACCTATTAGCACATTATCGAGTTTTTCCGTATCTGAGGTAGTCTCGGTCCCAATGAGCTCGGATAATCGGGAGTCTACTGTATATGAAATACTGATATTTTCGAATAGAACACTGATTTCTCTCACACTTTCTCCAGGCTTAAAGACTGGCAAGGTAGCCTTGCAAACGTACTTGCATTTCAACCACTTTTAGGTTAGGTTAGGTTAGGTGCACCTGCGGTTAGTCATCCTGATCGTCGCAATTGTCCTAACATTAATTTGTAAAATGACCTTCACCGTCAAAATCATCGCAATTGTCCTAGATTCGGACGGGACATGATCCATAGGAACGGCTTAAGATGAAATTTTCAACCGGGGAAGGTGGATTTTGGCGTCCCTCTACTTTCAACTCTGCCCCCCCCCCCCCCCCATCTTTCTACATTATTAAAAAAAGAGCATTACCATTACGGTTCTAATGACGAAAAATGATAGCCTTATTTTTAAAATACTTTAAATGTTGCTGTTAAGTGTTAAAGAACACTTTAATTGTAGATATGAGTTTATTTAATTATTTATTGTTTATTGATTTGCATTTATTTTACTTCGCTTTTGTGCCACTTTTGCGAAGATGAGGATGAGTGATGTATGATGAAATGGACACACACAAACATCCATGCCCAGGCCGGGATTCGAACCCGGGATCCCTGGCGTCGTAGCGCGATGTGCTAACCACTATTTTTTTTTTCAAAAGGAAATACCCCCTACACAGAGGTATCCCCCATCATTCACTCTTTTTCTCACTTTTACACTTTTTCAATTCTTACATTTTTCTTTGTTTTTTATCAACTGGACGAACACAAATACCCATGCCTTACCCGGGACTCGAACCCAAAACCTCTGGCATTGTAGCGCGCTCTGCTAACCACTTCGCCACGGATGTCGACATCTCCGCCACGGTGGCCGGCTTTATTTAATTACATTTATTTATTTATTGAGAAAATTCCAGGTACAGCACAAGTGGCCATTTTACACGGAAATTGTCAACAATGAAAATGCAATAATAATAATAAGCAAAAGAATATAAATAATAATAAAAGTAACAAAATAACACACAAGTTAATAGCAAATTAACAAAAAATAAGTAAAAGATGATGTTATTTACAAATATTTCTTCTAATAGAAGACCGAAAGGCAAACTCGGAGGAACAAGTCTGTAAAAGATAAGATCTTTTTTGAACTTCTAGACTAGGTTTCTTTGTATAAAATAATCTTGTATTGCGAGTTGAGCGCATAGGTACAAGAAAGTGGAATTCCTCAAGAAGTGTGTTGCAGCGGATTTTGCCATTCACAATTTTGTATAAATAACTGAAATCATTCTGCAAACGTCGCTGATAAGCAGTTTGTATGTTTAGAAAAGACAAGAGATGCGGAGATGAAAAATTGCGTAATGAGGGAACCCTGTATCGAACTATAGCTAGAAAGAAGTGAAAGACTGAATCGATTCTAGAGAGATGAGTGGGACACGCCATGGACCAGCCGGGAGAGCAGTATTCTATTATAGGGGAAATGAATGATTTGAAGTACAAAGTGAGGGCTGAGATGTCACTAATTTCAGTGAAACGGTACAGTAAACCTAAGAGACGCATGGCCTTTTTTGTGGTGCCTACAATTTGTTCCTCAAATGTGAGCTTTTGGTCGAAAACACTGCCTAGGTCTTTGTGAGAGGATACTGCTTTGATGTTATTGCCAGAGATGGAGTAAGATGACTTTAACAGGTTCTTCTTGAGAGAGATGGTGAGAGTAGTACACTTGTCAGGATGTAATGTAAGGCTCCATGTCAGACACCAAGAATTAATTGTTGTTATGTCATTCTGAAGATGAGTATCGTCGGAAGTGGAGATTTCTCTGAAAATTTTACAGTCATCTGAGACAAGAAGGTAGTTACTAGAGGGAGCTGTGAGATGGTCGGCAAGGTCGTCGACGAATAATATGAATAAGAGAGGTCCTAGAACACTACTCTGAGGAACTCCAGAGAGGACATGAAGAAAGTTAGAAACAGTCCCTGGAAGAACGACACGCTGTTGGCGATCGCTAAGGTAACCTGTGAGAAGAGTTAGAAATTTGCCATGAATGTTGAATCTATTGCTTAATTTGTGAATCAGAAGGCGATGACTAGCAGTATCAAAGGCTTTGGCCAGATCATGTCCACATACATAATGACATCAAAATAAAAATAATCTGTTAGTTTAAAATGGTTACATGATTTTGTAATGTATTTATTATGTTATGCAGCAGTAAATTGAATTACCGTATTCTTTTTAAGACAAATAGCAACGCACTCTGTGGAGGCACATAGTGGTTCGGATCCCACTTTAGGTAGGTCCAGTTCGGATTAGCCTTTCTGTGCATAAAGTGGACTTGAAAATCAACTCAAACAAATAGCCACGTGTATGTAATAAGAAATAAGGTTTTGGCGCTAATCAAAAGGGGACGCCCCGATTTGGCTGTCCGGGCAGTCGCTGATAATCCATCGTAAGAAATATACACACATCAGGTTCGATTTTATACGGAAACGTCACGCAACACTCTAGACAGAGAATATAGCCAAACAGCTGCGTGGGTTTCAAACCAGCAACCTTTCAAATATAAAAACAATGAGTTATGGAACCAGCATTGACGTCTTACGCAATCCTGGAGGACTCTTGAAAGTTCTTTCGCACTCGGCACACGAAAAGGGCATCTCTTTGAGTTCTAGGAAGAAGAAGATTCCCTACGTACAAATTAGGCGATTAGAAACGCAGAGAGTTTGAATCGTTCGGCGACGGGAGAAATAGCACTGTGCACGTCACATTACGAACTGTGTTTGTACACTCTACGCGGCGGTCATGTTTATTTTTGACTGCGCGATATTTCCTCCTATTGTACATTGCACAGAAAACGAAACCCGTCGCCCACCAACAGAAGAACAGTCAAAGAAACCTCAACGATGCCTGCCGAGAAAAAAAGAATGTGAAGTCCATTTGAACGCAGTGTTGCCAATTGGCGATAAAATTCTCTAAGCTGAGAGAACTTTTATTAGAATTTCTTCTACATGGAGCCAAGGACGTATTTAGGGTGATCTAAGTGGGGGGGGGGGCGGACCCTCCGAAGACTTACCAAATACTAAAAGTAAATCATGACAATATACTTCTTTGTTGTTATTCGATGGTTATTTATTTCCGTGGAAATTATTGGAAACCAACGATTATAATGGCATGATATGGTGAAGATTTATGCAGACTATTATTGATAATATGCATAAAATATTAATCAAGAACTTTACTTCTCGTCAACTGGATGTAATACTCTTTTTTGTTATTCAATAAATATTCAATTCTTTATCTGTTTGGCATTAATTTCCTTTCCAGGGCTATCTCATCTACACGTAAGCTACATAATCCATATGTTCTGTTATATGCAGGGCTCGAAAAATCCTGGTCGCCAGGTCGCCAAGGCGACTAAAAATTTCAGCCTGACGACTGTGATCTTTTCCTGTAATATGTACGAAATTTTGAAGATTCTAAGTTCAAATTTCATTACAGCGCAAATTAGCATTTTTTTTTCATCAACGTTGTGAACATTGCATAGAATCAGTAACAATTTCTTACTCTTTGTCCCCCATTTCCTGCTTTCTCAAATGATTTAGCGATGTTTTGAATACCGTGATACTCAGCTTCTTATACATAATGTTTCAAAAGTCTCACAACCCAAATTTTGAAAATGTATATCGTGAAAACCGTAAGAGATATTTACACCGGGTTTTCTGCATTATAAAGCCTCATCCATTGAGATATTTCCAATGCTAAAAAATTATCAGTTTACGCCACACAGAAAATTAGATACATTAATAACTGGCAGTGTTAACATTTTTCCAGAAATTCACTTCTGAGTGAGAAAAATATGTAAGAAATTATCAGAGGGTCATAATCACATAAATTCGTCAGTCAAAAATCCATCAAATGTTGCACATGACCAATATTGGTCGTAAATGACAGATTGGCATGGTACCAAACATGTGTAAAAGTGACATTTTTGGTACATATCTCCGTAGATGGCAACACAAGCAGGTCGAAATATTGTCAACAGACGCACGCAACATGTGCCTAAGTATTGGCCATACATTTACATGAAAAATCATAAATCAAGATATTGTGCCAAAATTGAACTCTTGAGAGAATCCTAGACTCTCCCTGGTTATCCTGAATTCTATTTGCTCACTTTCGCCGCTACTGTGCCTGTTTTTTTTATTGATTCAGCATGGCGTATATATTGGAGCAGCGCGTGTGCTTTGCTGAAGAGTATTTATGTTACTACTAATTTTTACACTCATGTGCAAGAAGTTTTCAAATAAAAATACCCTGCTTCTGCTGTATCTCACAAAGCAACTGTTTTACGACAAGTCAACCACCAACAAATGATCCCACAAATTGTTAAGAGTTTGTATTTATTGTTGAAAATCAATTCTCAGATGTGTTCAGCAAATTAACAATGTTTTTTTTTCAAATAATGTAATTCCTTTTATTTGGATAAATGCTAACATAAATTTATTAACCCAGTGATAGCCTACATGATCAATTTAGTGCAGAAAACCAGGTGTAAATATCTCTTACGGTTTTCATGATATACATTTTCAAACTTTGGGTTGCGCGACTTTTGAAGCACACTGTAGTATGCACAATTGCTAGTAGGTGATTTCTTGGCGCCTGATTTTCTGAGCTGGCGCTTAGCTTTGAAGAAAATTTTTCGAGCACTGGTTATATGCGATCTTACTTCCCGCCGAGCTATGGCCGCCGCTGCGCGGGCACCTCGACCGATAAAGGCATTGCCTAACCTAGAACGCAGCCCTATCCGGAAAGAAGCACTGCGTACGTCAGTTTCGTCGTCGTCCCCTCCAACAAAAAAAAAATGTTTGGCGCCGGCAAAATAAAATTATTTTTATTCGTGCTAGGGATGTTTTCTCCCATCAAAGAAAATGAAACTGAAAGGGTATAGTATACCATGTCTTAACTCTGTAACAAATACGAGTAGTAATGGCAGCATTATATTCCTACGCGTCAGCAAAAATTTGATGCGGCTGGTGTTATGTTACATCCGGTGGTAGCGGGCCACGAGCGATTTTATTGTTGACTCAGCAGAACGTGTCTGATCACCTTGAAGACATCGGAAGCGGTGGGGGAGGGGGTCAATGGATTTGTCACGTTGTTTCTTGATGTATGCTAACCTAACACGTGTTTGTGTGTGTGTTTTTGGAGGAAATCCGCGCGCAACCATTGCGTATGATTCAAAGACATGAAGAAATGATTTAAAGATGGCGCCGAAGGTTTTGTACCCCCCGCAAGCTTAGCGGCTAAGGTTATTGCTCTGTAAAACAAGAGGCGTCGAGGGTTCGATTCCTGGTAGAGTCAATATTGATTGATTGATAGATTGAGTTAGTTTTTTTAAGTCCAGTTTATGCACGGCAAGACTAATCAGGAGTGGAGCTACAGTTGAAAAGTGGTGATTCGGACCACTATGTGCCTCCACCGAGTATCGAACCTGGGACCCCCTTGATTACAAGTCGACGATGTCAATATTGAATGGTCTCGATTAGCCTGTGTGTAAATAAAGGCAACAAAATGGTTGAGTTCGAAAATCGAGTTGGGTTAGTGGTTAATGTTGTTACCTGGCAATGAAGAGGTCGCGGGTTCGATTCTCTAGGTAGTTAAATTAGGCCAATTGTTTAATCCCACCATTATAGGTCCCCGATTAGTCCATCTGTGCATAAATAGTGTTTGAATAAAATCAATATGGCGGCCTTGGGTTAGTGGTTAATGTTGTCGCCTGGTAATGAAGAGGTCGCGGGTTCGATTCTCTAGGTAGTTAAATGAGGCCAATTGTTTTGTCCCGCCATTATAGGTCCCGATTAGTCCATCTGTGCATAAATAGTATTTGAATAAAATCAATATGGCGGCCGCGTTTTGTGTTTAGCGGCGGCGGCGGCGGCGACCGGGGCGCGGCGCGGGGCGGAGCGGCGCGGGGCGGGGCGGCGCGGCGCGGCGCGGTGCGGGGCGGGGCGGCGCGGCGCGGGGCGGGGCGGGGCGGCGCGGCGCGGCGCGGGGGTTGTTTTTTTATTCCGCGAGATGTTTTAATCAAGTGGTTGAGGGTTCGATTCCCAATGTTGGTGAAAATTGGATATTCAATTGTATTTGTTTAAAAGTTCCGATTAGCTTTTTGTGCACAAAGAGAAAATGAACTAATTGGAAATAGGATGTTTATGCTGTAATGAAAAGGTCCCGGGTTCGAATCACAATGTTAAATTGGCTGATAATGATGTTTTTTTTTAAAAAAAAAAAAGAAGTGTGTTGAGTCCCCATTAGTATTTAGGCAGGAACAGATATTAAAAATCAAAACAAAATGCCTTTTGATTACAACGCAAAGACTTTACCGCTAATGTATAAAGATAAATTAGAATCTGTTGTTTTGCCGTGTGGGGCCCCAGTACCGATTAGCTTAAATGCATAAAGAGTAGGTAAAATAAGCAAGATGGCCGTCACTATTGTTTTGTGATCAAAGAGGAGTCACAGGTTCGATTCAATCAAAGGAGGCAAGATTCTATGTTTCAATTCCAGGTAAAAGTCTAAAGTTATATTTCGATTAACCTCAATGCATAAAGAGGAATTAAACAAAAACAAGCAAAATGGCGACAGATGTGATAAAAGAAAAATTGAATTAGTTTTTTATAGTGACAAGAAAAAATAGCGAATCATTGTTAGAAATAGAATGAAAATAAAGATACTTGCCTTTGCGTGTCCAGCGCTGTGCAGAAAAGCTCTCATGCTTTATCTCCGACAAGTCCACAATACACATTTTTTTTATTGTATAGTTAATTATTAATGTTGTTATTAACACAGATTCTTACCAGTGTGAAGAAAAGCTCTCATGCTTTATCTCCGACAAATTCACAATACACACTTTTTCATTATATAGTTAATTATTAATGTTGTTATTAACACCGAGTTTTACCAGTGTGAAGAAAAGCTCTCATGCTTTATCTTCGACAAGTCCACAATACACACTTTTTCATTATATAGTTAATTATTAATGTTGTTATTAACGATTGTTACCAGTAAAAATATAAACCATGAGGATATTTAAAAGGGTGATAAGTGAAAAAAGCCAAGACATATATTTTATCCCTGTTTATTACCAATATTTACAAAATTCCAAAGAGCCGCACACACACACACACACACACACATACATATGTAAAATGTTTATATTGTGTCACCAGTTTATCAGCATGTTATTTAACAAGTTTTTATTCTTCAAGTTTGTTCACTCACCCACATAAGGAATTGTGTCACTATCATATCCATTTTCTGCTGCAACCACTGAATTAAAATGTTTCACTATTTTTTCCACAAGCATGTTCTCGCAAAAAACAAACACTTCTTTGGAAAGTCTTTTTCCGTCGATGTTTTGTATAGACAAAGGCTCAGGTTTTGTACATCCATGTAGATGGGAAAGCACAAACTTCTCCTTATTGCATGCATGGACAGGGGAAATATCTGTGCAACCGAAACATTGTTCGCGAAGGTCGAGAATGCAAGATTCCACACAGTTTCCAAAATATGATTTCAGATACGGCGACACTGTTTCACACATAACTTTCGCATGCTCGATGCACACAAATATCTTCATAAAGTTCCGCCACGAACTTTCTGCGATGAACACTATCTCCAGGGAACCGTAAGCTGGTTTCTTCCTTATAATGATCTGACGGCGATTGTACAATGTGGTTATCAGCAATTCATGTTGCTCACTTAGTGGGTAGGAAACACGAGGCTGCTCACCTGGAATAGCGATGTAATTGTCGATTACTGGAAACAATTCCTGAAGAGCGTGCCACTCCTGCAACTGTAGTTCAACACCGGCCGCCCCGCTTCTGTGTAGCCTGACCACAGGTTGGAAATCCAGATGAGAGGAAAGTCCGATTGAGATAACTTTTGTTTTCGAAGCATTCAAATAGTAGACGTGATCAAATAATATCGACTGGCGTATAAGACTAGTTACTTGTTTTTGTTCTTCAGGTAAATGCTGATCGCTCTCTTTCTGAAGAACCCCTTTGAAATTAGTGTACGGTTGAAATCTTTTTTTCAGCGGCATCGAAATAGAGGATTCCATGACTAAGAACTGCGAGATACTGCATGTCGCAGCGTGCAGGTATACATTTGAAGAAATGCGTGGGTGTGTTTTTGAGACGCATGCGCGCGTAGCAAACCAAGCATGTGCTGGACAAAAAAGGTGGAGGGGGGCGGGGCATTGCAAAGATCAATGGTGAGAGAAAAATCAGCATAATATCATAAACGTCATATTGAGGAAATATTGGATAACAAATATTAATTAATTTAATTAAAGCATCAACCGCATTGTCGATCTGAAATTAGGTTTATAGACAGGGGGCAAAATGGAAAATATCGACGATGTTCTAGTATTGGATTGTTTCTGTATTTCCATCGGTATAATCCTCCACCACATTTGAAGCATACTGTTTTATCCTCTTTTTGAATGTAAAATAATCCTGCTTCGGACAGAGCTTCTACAAACGGGAATTCTTTTGATTGCCAGTTTCTGAAAGAGGACAATCTAGCATTGAAAGATCCCATCTCTGGATATTGCGTCATTGTTCTGTAAAGACACAAAACAAGATAAATATTATAAGTAAGCTGTTGTAAACTGTAACGCTACAAAATTATTAATATACTATTAGGACTATATGTAACTTGTATAAAATTTCAAACAGTATTTACTGTCAATATTTTCTAGTATACGTACCGAGTATTATAAATTTAATTTACGAGTCAGCAAATAAGTTGTTATAATATTGTCGTTTTTTATCGGTACTGGGAATAAAATTTGAAATTTATGCATGGGTTTACCAGAGGCTCTATGGAATAAATACAGAAAACAGTAATGCCCACAGTACACAGACCCGTAACTTTGTATCTGATGAGTGTTGTACGTATAGAATTTAGAGTTATTTTCCAAAAATCGCAAATGGTTATGCACATGTGGAGGTTTTCCGTAACTATCAAAAAATTCCCCCCGGGAGTTACTGTCTATGTAAATTGCTACCCAGTGCTTCCCGGGGCTATCTTTGGGATCTGTATTTACAATCAACGCTGCTGGTAGTTCCACATGTACAGGTAATTCATTAGCTGCGAAAACCCCAACATGATGATTGTCAAAGGCTCTATTTGATATTAACCCGTGAAGCAAATTTAAAGTCGACAGCATTGCTGGACACTAAATAGTAATATTGTGCAACTCACCTTGTTATACAATTAATCCAGATGAATATCTCTTTGATTATTAATTTCCATGAGAGCGTCAAATTCAGAGTAGATAACACAAGTCACAGTAGATTCCAAAGCCGATTTGAAGTGGACTTCCAAGCTAACAGCCCCTTGCCGTTGAAGACTGCAGTGGGATATGGCACTTGCAGCTGCGTCTGGGGTTATATCGAAAACAAGTAATGCGTATCCCTGGGGGTATTCCTCACGCGATATATTGTTTCCTTCATCCATATAGTGTATCCCTGTTCCAGAGAATAATGTGTGATATGCTGTTATGTACTTGTTGTTTTCAAAGTCTGGTTGAAGTGGTTTGCCGGGAATTTGGACTCCATCAACATATAAAGTAAAGAAGTTGTAATTGAAATGTTGAAAATTGAATGGGTTTGTAGACAGTGTGCCGTTGAATGCATCGTTGGTAACAAACCCCACAACTAATCGTTTCGGAAGACGTCCAAGTATCACATTGTCAATTGTTTTTGAAACAATATCTTTTGGAATAGTTACAGCTTTAAGTTGTACTCTTGTTAGAGGGTATTTTGCTGTATGTTTTTGCAATATGCGATTGTGACTAAGTTTGATGGATGAACTGACCGATACTTTTCTCACATATAGTGTAGCATCCAGAATTTCCACTTTGCCTTCACTGTCATCTAATCCCATCAAGCAGAAAGTGTTTTTCGAAGGAATCAGTTTTATTCGCATTTCCACACCATTGATCAAAAATTTCTCTTGATTGAAAATATCAGAATGCAAGTAACCAAACATATCAAATGTTTTACTCTGTTTTGTTAGTTGGTTACGTTTTGTAAAGCCTTTGTTGTCTTCCGAAACGTTATCAAAAGCGCCTGCTGTATCCTTGTACCACAATGCACTTTGGAGATGAGATGATTTTGCAGATATGTCATAGTTCAGTGCTTTTTCAAAATAAGACCTGTATGGGTGCATGTGAGATGGAAACGAGATGAGTTTGTTATTTAAGTAGATTTGTACTTCGCTGAACATTGCATTGAGAAAATCATTGACAGGTCCAATTGTTTTATCTGTGGGTAGCAATAACTGACCATTCGCTTTTACAATTCTGGCATCTATATTCAACATTGTGTGTGCTAAATCCATATAATCATCACCATGTCCAGGTATTACAAACTCGGTGGGGGCATTATCTGCCAGAGAACTAACAGGTTTGTATCCGATGGTGTGGTGTTCTAAGATGCTTGTCTGAGTAGGTTTTACCGAGAAAATATCCAATTCACTTTTAAAACACTCACATGATTTCTCCCTAATTAGCGCCATATCTAATCAAAAATATCTGATGTTATTTGAATTTTCTTACGGTTGCGTTTGGTTGTTTTCTTGGTGTTTGTATTGGCACTGGATCTCTTCTTTCTCTGAGCGATCCTTCCAGTTCGCTGTCCCGAAGCAGAGTGATTCCTTTTGAAATGTTTATGCCCCTGATAACCTGAACCAATCATTTCCTTGAGCTTTGTTTCAGCTTTTTTTTTAAGATTTGATCTGGCATCCGAAATTCTGGATTGTAGTGACTGTTTTAGGGGTGTTTTGTCTACAACATCACCTAACACATTTACCCCTGTTTTTAACATTTCTTTCCCTACAGCTTTCGCTCCTTTTTTGATAAGAGGCAAAGCTGACCGAAAAAGTCCTCCAAGAAAACTTCCAATGCCATGTCCTTTTTGATAGGCAGCACCGTAATATATGTTACCTACACCAGATCCAGCTTGTTGATGGTAGTATTGAAAATATGGGTCATTCATAATCAGAGCTTTTCACCACAACGTCTAAAATGAAGTTTCAAACACACTAGTCCGAAGGAGAATGGGATGTGTGCACCAGTGCTATCCCTTAAGTCAATTTCTATTTGTTCGAAATTATGTTTCTGCACTGGGATGTAATGTGGTGAATCGAAAATTTGCACACCATCACTTCCAAAAGTATGTTCCATAGGATTAATGTTTATAATACGTAATAGAGGGGCGACAGCATCTCCCACCATATGTGATTCCGCAATATCTGTGTAAATATACATCTGGGAAGGAATTTCTCTCACAACGTTTGGAGGCGAGCGTCCAATTTTTACTTCTGATAGATCATCGGTCGGTTTAAAACCTAATATCCGTGCCAGTTGAGGTGACAATCGTACATTTATGTTTCTCTGCTTGGTAGATATATCAACAGTCACATGTTTGTACGCAGGATGATTTCGGAGACTAAAATTTAATGTTTCAGAATATTTATTGATTTCTGCAACAATGCTGTTTATAGATGCGTAATAGCCTTCGGATATTCGAAGTTCGTTCCATTTGACATCATCCATAGATTTATATTGAATATAGTTGTTAAATCTTGTAATGTTTAGAATTGAATAAGGATAATGCACTTCTACCAATGCCATCTCCCATTTGTTGGTGTCCAACTCCACACGGTTCTGAAGCTTTGTGGTGTAATTAGTTAGAGTATTACTTGGGAAATATTTCATGGAACTGTTACTAGGCAAAGTAAGGTAGAAAGCGTTTGCTTTTCTCATGATGTGTTATGAAGGTTATTTGTACCACTGATGAGAATACCTACAAAAATTTATGCCTCTCTCTCTCTTTTTTTGACTCCAAAAACGATGCGCTAATCCAACTGTCAAATAATCTGGAGTAACCTTTCCAATGAACTAACAACTTTTTACTGGCTCCTTTACCTTTGGTCGCAAGGATTTTATCAATTTCATGCATATCCGGTAAGCGGACCAATTGCAACTCTTCCGTATAAAATGTTCCATCGATTTTATGTCCTTGTAGATCTTTTAATTCATACACTTGAGGATTTCTTTTCAAAATACGTTCCACCACAAATATTTCTCTTGTCCAATTTTCCATGTAACCTTTGTCAAAGCGTTTTTTTGTTTTTGTTATTCTCACTGTATCTCCTATTTTGAATGGCATCTTCAATGACAATAGTGGAGATGAATCAGATTTGAGTTTTTTGTCATACATATTGTGCCATACTTTCAAAACCTTCTCAGGAGTAACATCTGCTGGTGCCATTTTAATACTCGAGTGAATTTTATGATTATAAGCTTTCAAAAGCTTTGGGAGTACATTAACATAACAGCTGGTTCTTTGCTTAGTAAAATACTTCCACATGCGTTCCTTTAAAGTTCTGTTGAATCTTTCAACAATACTAGCTTTAATATCAGGATTCTTTGTTGTAAAATAAATTACATTTTGTTTTTTGAGATATTCCTGCACAATACTGTTGGTAAACTCACGGCCTTTGTCAGTTTGTAATTTCAAAGGTTTTCTTTTGCTTTGTTTGAAAATTTGCTGGAAAGCCTTTTTTATACATACACCAGTTTTATTTTTTACAGGGACAGCCCAAGCATGCCTGCTAAAAATATCGATAACTGTGAGTATATATCTGTACCCTTTGTTGTGATTCCGCAAACTCTGCATGTCATTCAAGTCAGCCTGCCATTGGTCATCGATATTATGCACAAAATAAAAGTTTCTCGGAAATCGACGCTTTACAGGTCTATGCAAAGTGTATGCAGTTTGCTTTGTCAACCAATGTTTGATTGTTGACAATGGTATGGATTTTTTTACAGCTTTCCATAGTGTTGAAGCTGTAGAATAGGATGCTGGATGAGATGGATTGTACCAGATATTCTCTAATATTTTTTCGCTCATGGTTTGTATCTTGACCAAACTGGAACAGTACGTTTACGTTTGTGCTCTGGAAATGATGATACAAAAGAAATTGGTTCCTTTTCTTCTTCTTCTTCTTCTGCTTCTGTTAATTCTTGTGCCTCTTCTTGGTTAGCTCCGGACAGCGGAACATGGCGTCCGGGGTTGCCAAAAACAATCTGTTGAATAAACTCCTGTCTCCGGGGGTTACCTATATATTCTTGAGGAATATTAGATAACGCCAGAGCTCTATTGAATAGTTGCCACCCAACAGGATTGCTTGTTTTTCGTGGTCGAATTATATCCGATACTAGATCGACAATATTTGAGCCTTCAATTTTATTATTGTTAATAAAAACTGCCCCATATTTATCCCAATCAATATTACTATTATGTAAAAGACGTTCATACAACAGTTCGGCTTTTCTACGATACATGCTAGGTGTAGCAGCTAGAATTTCTTCTTTCATATCAGTCAACTTCTCAGTAGATTCTGTAATCGGTAGCGACACAGGTTCTCTTTGTTTTCGAGTAATAGACAGAAATCTTTGGAGCACAATACTGTAACGATTCCATTTTTCATCATCCGAAAGACCTTTGAGATTCAAAATTATTTGCATATCCTGATCCAATTGCGATAATGATGTAGACGGTGCAGACATAACAGGATGTCTCATGTTATCCATAAATTCTTGAGGTATTATAACCATTTTTTTGGCATGCTCCATGTTCAGATTTTTTTTCACTTAAATAAACTTGATAACACACCTCCTATTAAAGGGGCTAATAACGCAGGTAAAAATCCTCCGTGTTGCACTAGTATCTGTTTCTTCTGCTTTGTAGAGTGTCCTTTGGCAGAGAGATTACGTATCACCTTCTTGTACCGGCTCAATCTTGTTTTCTGAGGTGTTGAAAGAGGAACATTCCCTTTTAGAACATTGTAACAACACTCACAGATTGAATTAACTAAGGAAGAATCAGCAGCTTGTAATATCGCTGTGCGAAGAGCTGGTTTAGCATCCGACAAAACTTGGAGCACTTTAGCGTGTTTCACTCTTGGAGCCATGATGACAGAATAAACGACTAGTGATTATGCTTGCTTTTTTTGTAGGAATATATACATAATTGATATCATCGTCGGGAAATATCCGCGACCGAAAACGTACTTCTTCCGGAGTGTTCTGCTTCAGATCAAACAGCAAATATCCATGGGGTTCAGCGGTGGCATTGTAATATGCATCTTTTATAAAATTTGGATTCTCCGGGTATACTTGTCTAGATAAATAATTAATTTGGGCTCTGTCTCTTGGATTTTTGAAGCATACAATATAATGACTATTTAAAGATATATCCCTATTCCCTTTTCCCTGATGGAATAGATTTTGAGTGATAAAGAAAAGACTAATATCACGATGATGACACCCTTTTGTAAATAAATCTGTGACTCTTTGATCGCATTCCCTCATCTGATCATCGATAATAATAAGATGAGGTCCAGAATTTGGCACAAATTGGTCAATATTAGGCATTCCTTCCCGAAATTGTACAAAACCAGGGAAATCATTGTATGCAGATTGCCATTCCCCGTAGCACACCAAAATATTGTTGAATTTTACATTTACCATTTGGGGTAAACACTGGAGAAAATGCTTCACAAAATATGTCTTTCCACATCCTGATGGACCAGCCAATATTGCAGAGAACGGGTGTTTCCACAAGCACTCCATTTCTCAAACTGTGAAGAATGTTTTAAATTACATATAATATAAAAGTCGAATGTTATGAATATTTTTCTAGTTGTTAGATTTTACTGATATGTTGTATCTTCAAATTACATATATATATATATTATATTGTATTGTATTATATATATATATATACACTTCATCAATAAATAAATATGCGTGTGTGTCTGTATATATATATATATATACACACACACACATACAGACAATTTTCTTATAGTACAAAATTCATTTTACAACAGCACAACAAATGCCAGATAGCATTGTACGCATGCGCGTTTGTAAACCCCGCCTACATATTCCGAGCATCAGCGTTGTGTTAGATAGCTCTCCATTGTTTCAACAACGATAAACAGCTTGGTGGCCCAGATCAAATTGGTTCTGGAATCTACTGTGACGTGTACCGTCTACTTTGAAGTATAAAAAGGTGAGTTGCACAATATTACTATTTAGTGTCCAGCAATGCTGTCGACTTTAAATTTGCTTCACGGGTTAATATCAAATAGAGCCTTTGACAATCATCATGTTGGGGTTTTCGCAGCTAATGAATTACCTGTACATGTGGAACTACCAGCAGCGTTGATTGTAAATACAGATCCCAAAGATAGCCCCGGGAAGCACTGGGTAGCAATTTACATAGACAGTAACTCCCGGGGGGAATTTTTTGATAGTTACGGAAAACCTCCACATGTGCATAACCATTTGCGATTTTTGGAAAATAACTCTAAATTCTATACGTACAACACTCATCAGATACAAAGTTACGGGTCTGTGTACTGTGGGCATTACTGTTTTCTGTATTTATTCCATAGAGCCTCTGGTAAACCCATGCATAAATTTCAAATTTTATTCCCAGTACCGATAAAAAACGACAATATTATAACAACTTATTTGCTGACTCGTAAATTAAATTTATAATACTCGGTACGTATACTAGAAAATATTGACAGTAAATACTGTTTGAAATTTTATACAAGTTACATATAGTCCTAATAGTATATTAATAATTTTGTAGCGTTACAGTTTACAACAGCTTACTTATAATATTTATCTTGTTTTGTGTCTTTACAGAACAATGACGCAATATCCAGAGATGGGATCTTTCAATGCTAGATTGTCCTCTTTCAGAAACTGGCAATCAAAAGAATTCCCGTTTGTAGAAGCTCTGTCCGAAGCAGGATTATTTTACATTCAAAAAGAGGATAAAACAGTATGCTTCAAATGTGGTGGAGGATTATACCGATGGAAATACAGAAACAATCCAATACTAGAACATCGTCGATATTTTCCATTTTGCCCCCTGTCTATAAACCTAATTTCAGATCGACAATGCGGTTGATGCTTTAATTAAATTAATTAATATTTGTTATCCAATATTTCCTCAATATGACGTTTATGATATTATGCTGATTTTTCTCTCACCATTGATCTTTGCAATGCCCCGCCCCCCTCCACCTTTTTTGTCCAGCACATGCTTGGTTTGCTACGCGCGCATGCGTCTCAAAAACACACCCACGCATTTCTTCAAATGTATACCTGCACGCTGCGACATGCAGTATCTCGCAGTTCTTAGTCATGGAATCCTCTATTTCGATGCCGCTGAAAAAAAGATTTCAACCGTACACTAATTTCAAAGGGGTTCTTCAGAAAGAGAGCGATCAGCATTTACCTGAAGAACAAAAACAAGTAACTAGTCTTATACGCCAGTCGATATTATTTGATCACGTCTACTATTTGAATGCTTCGAAAACAAAAGTTATCTCAATCGGACTTTCCTCTCATCTGGATTTCCAACCTGTGGTCAGGCTACACAGAAGCGGGGCGGCCGGTGTTGAACTACAGTTGCAGGAGTGGCACGCTCTTCAGGAATTGTTTCCAGTAATCGACAATTACATCGCTATTCCAGGTGAGCAGCCTCGTGTTTCCTACCCACTAAGTGAGCAACATGAATTGCTGATAACCACATTGTACAATCGCCGTCAGATCATTATAAGGAAGAAACCAGCTTACGGTTCCCTGGAGATAGTGTTCATCGCAGAAAGTTCGTGGCGGAACTTTATGAAGATATTTGTGTGCATCGAGCATGCGAAAGTTATGTGTGAAACAGTGTCGCCGTATCTGAAATCATATTTTGGAAACTGTGTGGAATCTTGCATTCTCGACCTTCGCGAACAATGTTTCGGTTGCACAGATATTTCCCCTGTCCATGCATGCAATAAGGAGAAGTTTGTGCTTTCCCATCTACATGGATGTACAAAACCTGAGCCTTTGTCTATACAAAACATCGACGGAAAAAGACTTTCCAAAGAAGTGTTTGTTTTTTGCGAGAACATGCTTGTGGAAAAAATAGTGAAACATTTTAATTCAGTGGTTGCAGCAGAAAATGGATATGATAGTGACACAATTCCTTATGTGGGTGAGTGAACAAACTTGAAGAATAAAAACTTGTTAAATAACATGCTGATAAACTGGTGACACAATATAAACATTTTACATATGTATGTGTGTGTGTGTGTGTGTGTGTGCGGCTCTTTGGAATTTTGTAAATATTGGTAATAAACAGGGATAAAATATATGTCTTGGCTTTTTTCACTTATCAACCCTTTTAAATATCCTCATGGTTTATATTTTTACTGGTAACAATCGTTAATAACAACATTAATAATTAACTATATAATGAAAAAAGTGTGTATTGTGGACTTGTCGAAGATAAAGCATGAGAGCTTTTCTTCACACTGGTAAAACTCGGTGTTAATAACAACATTAATAATTAACTATATAATGAAAAAGTGTGTATTGTGAATTTGTCGGAGATAAAGCATGAGAGCTTTTCTTCACACTGGTAAGAATCTGTGTTAATAACAACATTAATAATTAACTATACAATAAAAAAAATGTGTATTGTGGACTTGTCGGAGATAAAGCATGAGAGCTTTTCTGCACAGCGCTGGACACGCAAAGGCAAGTATCTTTATTTTCATTCTATTTCTAACAATGATTCGCTATTTTTTTCTTGTCACTATAAAAAACTAATTCAATTTTTCTTTTATCACATCTGTCGCCATTTTGCTTGTTTTTGTTTAATTCCTCTTTATGCATTGAGGTTAATCGAAATATAACTTTAGACTTTTACCTGGAATTGAAACATAGAATCTTGCCTCCTTTGATTGAATCGAACCTGTGACTCCTCTTTGATCACAAAACAATAGTGACGGCCATCTTGCTTATTTTACCTACTCTTTATGCATTTAAGCTAATCGGTACTGGGGCCCCACACGGCAAAACAACAGATTCTAATTTATCTTTATACATTAGCGGTAAAGTCTTTGCGTTGTAATCAAAAGGCATTTGTTTTGATTTTTAATATCTGTTCCTGCCTAAATACTAATGGGGGACTCAACACACTTCTTTTTTTTTTTTAAAAAAAAACATCATTATCAGCCAATTTAACATTGTGATTCGAACCCGGGACCTTTTCATTACAGCATAAACATCCTATTTCCAATTAGTTCATTTTCTCTTTGTGCACAAAAAGCTAATCGGAACTTTTAAACAAATACAATTGAATATCCAATTTTCACCAACATTGGGAATCGAACCTCAACCACTTGATTAAAACATCTCGCGGAATAAAAAAACAACCCCCGCGCCGCGCGCGCGCCGCCCCGCCCCGCCCCGCGCCGCGCCGCCCCGCCCCGCACCGCGCCGCGCCGCGCCGCCCCGCCCCGCGCCGCTCCGCCCCGCGCCGCGCCCCGGTCGCCGCCGCCGCCGCCGCTAAACAACAAAAACGCGGCCGCCATATTGATTTTATCAAATACTATTTATGCACAGATGGGACTAATCGGGACCTATAATGGCGGGACAAACAATTGGCCTCATTTAACTACCTAGAGAATCGAACCCGCGACCTCTTCATTACCAGGCGACAACAATAACCACTAACCCAAAGCCGCCATATTGATTTTATTCAAACACTATTTATGCACAGGTGGACTAATCGGGACCTATAATGGCGGGACTAAACAATTGGCCTAATTTAACTACCTAGAGAATCGAACCCGCGACCTCTTCATTGCCAGGTGACAACATTAACCACTAACCCAACTCGATTTTCGAACTCAACCATTTTGTTGCCTTTATTTACACACAGGCTAATCGAGACCATTCAATATTGACATCGTCGCCTTGTAATCAAAAGGTCCCAGGTTCGATACTCGGTGGAGGCACATAGTGGGCCGAATCACCACTTTCAACTGTAGGTCCAATCCTGATTAGTCTTGCCGTGCATAAAACGGACTTAAAAAACTAACTCAATCTATCAATCAATCAATATTGACTCTACCAGGAATCGAACCCTCGACGCCTCTTGTTTTACAAAGCAATAACCTTAGCCGCTAAACTTTCGGGGGGTACAGCACCTTCGGCGCCATCTTTAAATCATTTCTTCATGTGTTTGCATCATACGCAATGGTTGCGCGCGGATTTCCTCCACACACACACACACACACGTGTTAGGTTAGCATACATCAAGAAACAACGTGACAAATCCATTGACCCCCCTCTCCCCACCGCTTCCGATGTCTTCAAGGTGATCACACACGTTCTGCTGAGTCAACAATAAAATCGCTCGTGGCCCGCTACGACCGGATGTAACATAACACCAGCCGCATCAAATTTTTGCTGACGCGTAGGAATATAATGCTGCCATTACTACTATACGATTTACAATTTAGTTTTCCCTGTCAAAAAGTATGCAGCCTTTTGGAGTAAAGAAGGACACCCGTTCTGCAACTGACCAACCCCACCGAGACAGGGCAACAGCAGGCTGTTTTCCACTCAAGTTTCTCGCGCTGCGACGCCAAGGGTCCCGTTTTCGAATCCCGCTCTGGCTTGGTTGTTTGTGAATGTCCATTCATCAATTTCATCATTTCATCACTCATCCCCATCTTCGCAAATTAGCCAAGAGGCACAGAAAACGCGAAGTAAAATAAATTAATCAATCAATGAATCAAAATCCACTCAAGTTTCCATGGCATAATGATGACGTGTATTTTACATGTTTTAAAGTGTTCACAAGAAACCTATTGGTAGGTTACATGGACACAGTGGCAGCGAATAGGGGGGCGAAGGGGGGCAGTTACCCCCTTCCCCCATCACTTTTCGACCCTATTGCCTCGGCACTATGCTAAATCTTATCTACAAAGGGAAATATGGGTACTATTATAGTATAAGGGAAACACCTATAAATCATATATTTCGCACTTTCTTACATTGCTAACGTACTATTCTGCATTGCGGAACATTTCCTAAGGTGAAAATAATGAATTTCCCACAAACCATCCACGGGGACGAGGTATGCCTACTAGGTTAGGTTAGGCCTGTTAGGTTAGGTTCCATTAGCACTCCTTTCTTTCAGTTTAGCATAGCTATACGGACAACATCGGCTTGTAGCAGCAGGAATATCGCGTATTGTGCTCTCGTGCAGAAAGCAAATGGCGGCAGCAGCAATAGCGCGTCGGAAATAGATTTTCGTAGAAAACCACATGCATTCGCATTAAAATGGATCAAAACTACATTGCCGAACATCAACAACGCTACAGAAAATGATTTGCGTAAGTACTTTCTCCTGTAAATTTGAAGAAATCAATCTCTGGCATAGTAAAGTGTTACCCAGAAAGCAAATGGCGGCAGCAGAAACAGCGTGTCGGACAGAGATTTTCGCAGAAAAAGACATGTTTTCGCATTAAAATGGATCAAAACTAGATTCACGAACTTCCACAACGCTACAGAAAATAATTTCCGTAAGTAGTTTCTCCTGTAAATTTGAAGAAATACGTTTCCCTTATACTATAATGTTACCGAAATATGTATACTGTGTTTGTTTCCCCCTTGTTTTGGCACCTTGCCCCCCCTGAGAATCAAAAACTCCTCATCCGTATTACTGCCCAAGCTTTCTTCTAGAAGAAGTCTAATTCGTTCACGATCTCGTTCACTTGCCATTGTAATCAACGTATTTGCTCAATATTATAATAACCTATAGTATATAACAACAACCTGCGAGTGTTACTGTTATTCGTCACCTGCAGAAACACGAAACAAAGATCTGTTACAATACAAT
Source organism: Lepisma saccharinum (assembly GCF_977018435.1). Taxonomy (NCBI): domain Eukaryota; kingdom Metazoa; phylum Arthropoda; class Insecta; order Zygentoma; family Lepismatidae; genus Lepisma; species Lepisma saccharinum. The sequence goes on from NC_139229.1 coordinate 17,913,987, forward strand.
TAGTATCACATTTGTATAACACGAGCACTGGCGCCTGGTCTGTCAGACCCGAACTGCCTTTTTCTCTGCCAACAATATCGTCTAGTGAATGGTCAAATCCGCTCGATAACTGGGAGGTGAAGGCAGGAAGCTACACGAAAGCACCTTTCTCTAAGCCACACCCACCAAAAAATATTTGCAAAAGCATGTGGCTTGGGTATGTAAGACTTGGCGCTAGTGCTCCAGGGTTAAATGTGGCTAAAAGCAGTGGCGAAGCGTAGAGTTCCTAGCAGGGTAGGCACAGAAGTGCGATAATTTCCATTAGTTGCTTAAATCTGTAAAAAGAAAGGGAGGGGGGGGGGCTATGTCATGGAGAGTGGTTCAATGTCTCTCCAGACCGCTTCTTTACTTGGCAGTGGCATGACGTTTTCAAAAGTGTTGTTACCGGCCATCAGCACGATAATTGTGTCTTAGACGTTCTCCCCCACCCACCAGATGTCATCGATCTAGATTTTTGTTCACTTCTGTTTTTTTTATTTGTTTGTATTTTTTCAACCCCTGATTTATGCACACACCTCCAGAAAGAACTACCAATCATGAGACATCGCGAAAATCCAACGAATAGTGCTCGAGCCCTGTTGTCAATTCTTCATCACTTTTTTCTAAATTTATTTATTTATTTTGCAATTGAGGTGAAAAGGGCTAGAAGAACCCCATAATTTTCGGGTTAGTCTGACGTTTGTGCCGTGAGCAGACGACAGAATTCCGCACTTTCAGCGACTGTCAGTTTGGTATGTTCTATTGCTGCCAACTTAGTTTTTGTAGCAAGACTTCCTCGCACCGAGGAAAACACCATTGTTATCTGTTGTCTAACTAAAGGAATGGTTGTAGTTAATTCCAGTCTTGGCTTTCTAGATAAATGAATTTCTGACACCTGTATGTGCAAGTAAACATAATTTAAATTTTGAATATTTTCGTCTCATTTGTTCTGATCTATGCTAATCGTGACGATGAGAATGTATGGAGAATGAATTAAAGATGACCAGGAAACATTGACATGACCACAATTAGGTCACCTGGCTTCGTAACGTGTTAGGATGACGACTACGGGGCTTTCAAGAAAAAAACATAAGTAAAGGTGACCTCTCTCATTCAGTGTGTATACTTCGCATCCTAGTTTGTTCTACCCCTTGTGTTAGTAGACACCCTTACGTGATAACAGAACATAGGATCCTTGTTTGGGACCCGGCAACACGAAAGGTTACTATGTAACATATAAACAGGTTATAATAAATGTAGTTGCTTGAGAGAATAGAATCCCAATTTTAGGCGCAATTTAGTTCTTTTCTGCCAATCCAATGTGACAACACTGGCATGTTCCGCCAGACCTGAAACAGACATGGCCCGCGCAATAACCCCATAACCCTCTTTGTCCTAAACCCAAAAAAAGTCTTCCCTTGCATTGTACTTTATTTGGCCGCCCTCTTCTCTTGTTATCCCTTCAGGGTAAACGAAACTGCCTACCTCTTCGCTTGTGTCGGCTGCATAAAAAAAATATCTGCTTGTAATATTTATTCAACGACAGTGTTAACGCATTAAATAACGTTTCAACAACTTTGAATTTTTAAAAATATTTTGCTGTCACTTGCCACTGCTACTTGCAAAGGAAAATATACTTGAAAACATTTTAGAAATGATTGTTATAAGAAGGAAACATGAAAGACCAAAAGTGGGTCCTACCTTACCGATGATTACTTCTTCACTCAATTAAGAACTCGATTGTTCTTGTTCTTGCATTTCAGTCCAGCACTTCTTGCATAAATCTGATCGCTGCACACGACACCAATCAAAAACAAAGCTCTACCACCACGAACCTCGCGCACCGAGCCAAGCGCCAAGCTCCCTTCTAGCGTCGTGAGCAGGAGGCAAGTTTTCCCAGAGGGTGAACGAGAGGGGAATCCCCGTTTACGATAAAAATAAATTATTCTATTCCCAGTGAAAGTAAAACTACTTTGTAAATATAAAGCGTAACTATCATTTTAATTTACGTAATTTGGTATGAAGACTTACTTTACAAATATAAGTTCTTTGGACTTTCTGTTTACGCTACGGTGTTGGGTGAATCGACAAGACCATCAGCACTCTGACCAGAAAACGAAGTCAGAACTACAGTACTCCGTAATTTTCAATTTCACTTACACTTGTCGATGAAAGGAAGGAAAACCTAAGTTTCGTACAAAATATGGAGAATGTACAATGAAATAGAAGTCTCTCTGCACGAACACAGGCTAATGTTTATAAAAAATGCCGGTACACCACAAATTTCCAACCCTGGCGGAAATGCAGTGTTGCTGATATGCTGTTCGTCCTAGTGGGTAACACCGGGAGGCCGGCCTCAGGAGCGCGTTATAAGCATACGTACAGTACTCGTAAGATTAGGCTTCCCGCATATACCACCGTAGGACGGAATGTGAAGAGAAGAGGCCCCAGCAAATGTGCCTCACTCCGTGGAAAGTTCGTATACTGACTGGACAGGGTTAGAATCTTTTTGTAATTATCATAAATGAAAATTCCAAACTTTTCCATTGCATTGCATGTGTTTTGACGAAATAAGTAAATACACATTTAAAAGAGTAATGGCGTGGGTAGGCCCGGCCTCCTGGCCTCATAGGACGCTTCGCCACTGGCTAAAAGTCAACAAGAGAACATTCCAAAAAAAAAAAGGCAGTCAACCACTGATGAAATTCTGTTTCGCGCAGACGTTGTACTGTACTGTATAGTGTATTTAGGCCTATGCCCTTTAAATACACCACAATAAACGTGTTTTCTTGCTATAAACGTCCGTTTTAATGAACTTTCTATTGTTCTTTAAGGTTATATCAGTTAATACGGACTTTCGTTTAACCGGTCAACTTATCCCCCCATTAGTCCGGTTTAACGAGGTTTTACTGTATACTGCTTTTAAATTACGTGTAAATGTCATCACAAGATATAACCAATGTTCTAAGGCACTTATAGAAACAGGCGCGCAGGGAGGGAAGAAGGCATATCAATCTAGATGTCCCTTTTTTAAACGAAGACGAAAGTCGGCACCATTGACTGAAGCGTGAATTTGTAAATATTTCTTCTCCACCTTCTCACACTACGATCGAAGAAAGAAGAAGACTGTGTGGTGTGTACTTAACTCTCCTGCGAAGATGCCAAGCGTGAATCCTTTTTCTTACGAAAAACAGTGAGTCATTTGAATCGGACTTGACACACGGTCACTGCTGCTGCGTCCCCCCCCCCCCCCGATATCGTCCCTAAAAAAACATTCCCCCACCTTCCACACAGTATTGCCATATGAAGGTAAATTTACCTCTTGCAGGGACATTTTGACCTAATTTTAAGCCAAAGGGAAAATTACATGAAAAATGCCTAAATTTCATGGAAATTTGAGGACATCAAACTTTATATTAATGCAAATTATATTAAGTTCCAATTTCGTACCCATCATTGTTTGATGCTCTTCTTACTCCTTCGAGTAGATAAATAAGCCCTATTATCTATTTTGCTTAGTTTACGTCACTTTCCTACATTTTCGGTTAATAGTAACGAATAATGCACTTATGAAATTGATGGTGGAACTAAGACAATTGTATAGTCACCAGCAATAAAAATGGGACACCTAGATCCTGAAATGCTCGCTTCCCTGTAACGCGTCATGTGTGTTGCCTAATTCTACGCCAATAGGTGGATTTTAATAGAAAATTTTTAATGACAATTTCATCCACCGCCTGAAAGTTAGGCAACATACGTACATAACGCCTTGCAGGGAAGCGGGTATTTCAGAATCTAGTTGTTCAATTCTTTATTGCTGGTGACTGTACATTCATACTGAGCAACTGACTAAGGTTAGAACCTGTGACATCTAGACTATGTGATTAGGTTTTTTAACATCTTACATGAAACATAGGTCAACGAAAATATGTAATTATTATTAATATTGTTATTATATTTCTTATGTGAAGGGAAAAATGGGCGAAAAAGGGAATTTTCCCCTTGCAAAGGGAAATTTTGTCCCTGCAAATTGTGGCAACACTGCTTCCACATTACCCTTTAGAGCCGTTGCATTCCTGCGGTGCAGAAAACCAACCACATTTTTTCGCCCTCCCTGTCTACCTCCGTAACCGACTTCCTGTCCCGACCTTTTCATTATTATCCATCGGCAAGAAGGTTCAATCGAATTGGAGGGAGTGACGCTTCCGCATGTTTTTGATGCAACATAGTTCGGCGCGGCCTAAGAAGCAGCGGGTGTCTAATTACAAAGGGCAGGGACTCCTTATTTTCGCAGACGCTTCGTGGTTCACAGACAAAACCTCAAGAATTGCTTCAAGCTTTGTATAATTTCGCAGCCTACTCATTGATGATACTTCTTCCACGAGAAATATTAAATAACGCTCTTACGAAAACAAAATTGATCTTCCTGACTCATTTTCTTGCGCACACCTTTATGTGGTTGGACGAAAAAGTGCAAGTATTTCAAGCCGTAAAATTTATGTGAAAATTCTGAAATTCTCAAAACTTTCTTCGCCGACAATGAAATAGTGCATCCAAACATGCTTTCTGCGGTAATTACTAGCTTTGAGACTTTTGTGCACATACTTTCTACTGAGCTTAATTTCACAACAAAGAAATATTATATTAAAAAATACTGAAATTGCAATAAGGAATATTTATCGATCTACAACGTCAAATAAATATAAATTTCTTGCAGTTAAATTTTACGAAGTTCAAGGACGTATTGAGAGAAGAGTCCATGGAGTCCGGGCCGCCACCGAAAGAATTGTCAGGTATTAAATATAAATTAGAAAATAAATACTTATTTGGCGTTTGTTGTGAATGAGTTTTGTATTGACCGTCGTGTACGAAAGTTAATGCATGATATTTGATAATATTATTAATTCGTCTACTACTTATAAGACGCCGAGAAGATAAATAATAGTATCGTTATTATATAATATTATTCATAAAGTAATAAGCAGAGGATTTATTTTCATTGGCTGTAATAAAAATATTTTTCTTATTCTAGAAATCTATAAATACTGCAGTCTTCTACTTATTTCGACATGAATTTCGTATAACAGCAGCTAATTTTTATACGAATGTTAATTTCAGGAATACAAGAATACAGCGCGCCCGGTCGCAATGCCGCCTGAATTTTCAAATCCAGTTCTTAAAATTATGATTTTTTTTAATAATTCAAGTTCATTTATGAAAATTTCCATTTTTTAATAACGAGTACAGTATATGTATGTTTATTTTCATATTTACTTGTTTTCTCTATCACTTGTACCATTAAACCAGTATATAAAACATGCCATTATCAATTTTGCACTGTTGATAGCGGAATGTTAAAATCTGAAGCAATATTGTAGATTAGACCATATATTAGAATGCATTGCATAGTTATGCCTTTACCGGTAGAACTTGCTTTAGGATTGACATTTAATCCAATCTTGAATTACTTAATAAATTAAATGTTTTAACGTCACTTTTTAAAATGTGTAACCTTTATCTTACCTGGATCCGTTGCTTTTTTAGCCCGTATTCTTTTCAAAAAAGTTCTGTGTACGTCATTGGCTGATACATATATTTTTCGAATAAAATTTAGTTATACAATTTTCGGAAGTATTTACATAAAATTTCTGTTACAGCATAAGTTCTTAGCTGATCTGATGTTTAACTCAGATACGTTCTTTTAGGAACTCCATTTTGAAAACGAAAAGATTGATGCTCATATGCAATATGAAAATTTGTTACGAAGCTAAGTACGATGAATTCTTTGCAACATGTTGCTGGCATACACTTGAGCTTAATGTGCTACTGAAGTGAAGACTTGTTTGTTTCCGTTCTTCCCCGCGTAGATTCACCATGAAATATGTTCATGGAAATGCACGTACTCTGTTTTGTTATGTAAGTTATGTTTCCCTTTAAATGCAAAGTGAATAATGTCTACCCTCGTGTTTCCCAATCGGTTCTTGTAACTCTTATGACTCGGCAGCCTTCCTCGCCAAAGCGGAATGATAGAGATTCTACCTAAACCGTCGAAAAAGTACATATTCAAAATAACATTGTGTATGAGGAGATTTTCTATTTTCTTTTTTAGCACGATTGAATCAGGTAGAAGGCATGGTAGTCTGTGTGGCTAATTTGCGAAGATGGGGATGAGTGATGATTTAATGAATGGACACTCACAAATATCCATGTCCAGGCCAAGATTCGAACCCGGGATCCATGGCGTCGTTTACGATTCCTTGTCATGTACTTTATGTTTTTGGCTGTACCACTCTAATATAAAAATCCCTTACGTTCTGTTTAAAAATCTACGTACTATTGCTATGCAGTTTAAATTGCACGGTTGTAGATTATTTACTAATTTAATATGAGGATAATATTTGTGTAAGATCAAAATAAAATTGCTTTGCATCTATTTTATTGCGTCGTTAATTTTTTTAGTTTTTCAATGAACATGCAAATCTTGCAAAGTGTATAAATATTGTTGAACATGTGTTTGTGACATATCTATGAAATGAGTACGTTCTCATTCTGCTGATATGTTTACAAATTCTTAACAGTAAATATATGTAGCGTTGTGGTCGTTCAAGAATGAATATGGACTGTAAGGTATATTATAAGAGAGTGACAGCTGTTTGTAGCAATTGATTGTGTTTTGTTTTACAAGGGAGACTGTTAAAAGAAAGTTTAGTGGTATTTTAGATCGAGGAATAAATGATGAAATATTGTAATCCAAACAAGATTTTTTAAATTAAAGTTTGATAAGTTAAGGAAAAAGATTGTTTCTTTCACAGTTGGGTTGTTGGTTCCAGCAATGTAACATTGTTTAGAAGATTCCTTGCATAACTGTTTCTTTTTGTTTCTGTTAAAATTATCCCACTGTTATAACTGTAACGTGAAGAAAATTAAGAAAAACAGATCACTGGATATTCACTAATCTGGTGTGTCCAGAAGAAGAGTCTCCCCAATGTTATAATGGCTTAAAAGCAATGATAATTTGGCACCAAAATAATTTGCTGTTATTAATAGTTTATAGTTATTATGCATTCTCGATGGCGTAATGGTAACGTCGTCACTTTGTAATCAATGGGTCTCGGGTTCGGATCCACTTCCATCTCTAGGTCCAGTCGCGATTATCCTACCTGTGCATAAAGTGAACTTAAAACTAAAAACTAAAAAAAAAATCGAGGTTATTATCATTTCATTTCATTTATTTATTTGTCCATCACAGAACCGGTCCCATTTATGCTGAACATAATATACACAAAGATAATGATATAATATACACAAATGTTAATAATAATGTTAATGTTAATACATAAAATAATGTTAAAATTTATGATAGTCTGTCAACACATTATAAATACAGTTAAAACTCATCAAATCCAATAATATATTAAGTTTTACAGAATTTTGCGTCTAATAACATTACATGAATCGATGTTCAAATGATATACTAAGAATAATTCATAAACGATTCCTGAACTCTTACTATTGGAGAGTTTTTGTGTATGTTTAACCTTGAGAATGACGTGTAGAAAGGTGTTCTGTTCCTCGCTGTAAAAGGTGTTACATGGAAGTTTATTCTCTAAAACAGCTCAGAACATGGCCAATCTTGTCTTACTAATTTAAGTGAAAGCATTAGATCATTATAAACCCTATTATGATGAGTATCAATAATAATAATATTAATATTCAGTGGCCTGTCCTCCCCTACAAACCTTTCTGACATGGTTACAGCTAGAGCATGTTTCTGAAATTTTCGGTTGAGGCCCTATAAAACTTTCCTCCTACAAAAAGTAGATAAATTGAAACCCAGAGTGTGTTCGTATCATTACCAACACGTGCACGGTCTTTGGCAAGACAAGGGCTATTTCAGAAGTATACATGGAAGCAACGTTAATTGGTACCTCCGCCTGTAATGCAATAATGACTGCAGTTTCAGAGCTTTCCTTTCTTCCACTCCTGATACCTGAGGAAAGGCGAAGGGGGGGGGGGGGATTGGTCACTTAATAACACGTCGCCAAGGAGAACAATATGGATAACAGCTGTAGGCGTTTTCCCACGACTGTGGCTTATAAAAAAACGAAAAGGGCGTTCGGAGAGAATTGTGCGACTCGGTAATTTTTTTTTCCACTGTACCCACCTTCATGGAGAGCCCCGGGGAAAGATGGGTAGCAGGGGGTGGCTGTTCTTGCTCCTGAAGTGAACCCCCTACGGAGCAATTTTGGGTGATGCACCGCCCAATTTGGGAATGCTACTTCCTCGCCGAGGAATCCGAGGTGACCCTGGGCTTCTGGAATGCGGGCAAGGGTCAAGTTCACCCGTCTTTTGTTTCTTATTCCGAGGTAGGGAGCGGACAGCCTGCGAAATTCCTAACATTCCTCAAGTGTTCACAAGTGTTGTGAATATGATTAACGAAAGCTTGGCTAATTGGCCGGAAATAAATAATGGAATAACTCTTTTGTATATGCGGGAAGAGGGGTGGTGTTGTTGGGGGTGCTGGAATAAGCGCGAAAGGGCACGCGAAAGGAATAATAGCGAAAGGAATTAGAGCGAAACGCACTAAGCGTGAACGAAACAAGAGCGAAGGAATAAAACCGAAAGCGCGAAGGGAGTTAACCCCGTTGTTGTTCAGCTAAAAAAAATATATAATTTCATTTGATTTTTGTTTTTCAGCTGTTGTTTTTCTCTACCGGGTATTGAACTCGGGACCCCTTGATTGTAAGGCGACGACGTTACCATTACACCATCGGGGGGCTCGGAAGGAGAGAAGAAGATGGTTGGAGAACGAAGAGAAAGATAGAGGAGGAGGATAGGAGGGAAGAAGACCACAAGAAAACGAATATTTCCCCACGCGGATGTAAGGAGAATAATAAGTAGATAGTCCTAGACACTCATGAGGGACCTGTCAATCACCTGTCAGAAGACGTCACACGTACAAATTCCTGGAGAGAAGGCATCTCAGTTGCATTGGTCTAGAAATCTGTGAGTACATAAAATTTTGCTGTTTATTATTTATTTCATTTCCGTTAGGTTTTTAGTCTCCTGAGATAGGGAGAGTGCTTTATTTTATAATAAAGATTGCCTTGATCATCATATTTATTTTTCTCTGACATGAAAACAATGCTTAATAATGTTGCTACCACGCATAAATTGTCTTCCCGCCGATAATCGAATCGGAACAAGGTAATGACATTTATATTATGGGAGTGGAAAACATTCTGAAATTGCAGTTTAAGACTTGTTTCCCATTATGATTATCATAATATTCTAATTAGCCTTAATTTGAAGGTATCTACCCTGAATTGTCGCCTTTTAATCAAAAGGTCTGGGTTCGAACCAGCTTGGAAATTACAATGGTTCTGCTGATTGCACTTGAAACTGTATGTCTAGTCTCGATTAACCTCTCTGAGCACAAAGTGTAGTTAAAAACAAACTAAAATCAATCTAATTTGAAATATCTATGTATTACAAATAAATATTAAAGGTTAGAAAGTTAAGTGCTTGTTTGTTATGATATCTCATAATTTTGTAGAAATTTTGTAATAGAAACATATCCTGTTCCGTTTTGTTTTGTTAAAAGTAATTAGTCTACCTTTCTACTGTAGTATGTTTCTTTCCGGTATAAACTGGCTTCTACTGTACTGGAAAATTACTTGAATAAATATATTCAACCAAGGTAGAGAACAGATATAGTATCTGCACAAAATATCAGTGGAATGTTTTCACCATTCACATAAATACACACATACACATACAGACAACTAAAAATAATTCAGGAGACAGCTTTTTAATTACTTTTCTTCTTTCAAATACTCGCTGAAAAAGCCAAAGCTACACATTTTGAAATGTAACCTTAAACATTAATTTATTAATTGGATTGGATTAAAAAGTAATTCATTCTTGCGCTGCAGTGGCCTTCTTGAAGAAGGCTCAGTCGGTAACAGCATGAAAAACTGTGTAATACATTCTAATATATGGCCGACTCTACCATATCGCTGCAGATTTTAAAATTCAGCTGGCAAGAGTGTTTGTTATTCTGATTTAATGATACGCGTGATACAGAAAACACATACTATACTAGTAATTAAAAAAATGAACTGCAAATTTCCATAAGTGAACTTGAAATATTAAAAAAAAATAGTTTTTTAAAAACTGAGTTTGAAAATTCAGGCGCCAGTTGAAGATTTTCAGTCGCCCTGTGTGTATGTATCCGCAGTGGCGGCGATTGGGGGGCGAGAGGGGGCAGTTGCCCCCCACATTTCGCCACTTTTGCCCCCGTACTATGATAAAACCTATCTACAAAGGGAAATATACTGTCTTTGCCCCCTCAGTTTTGGCACCTTGCACCCCCCGGTTTTGGAACCCAATCGCCGCCACGCATGTATGTATGTACAGGGAGGTTATTGCAGCATGCCACCGCAAGAGCTTCGGCCGCTTGCCGGCCCAGTCATGCAACAGGTGCCGGCAAATTGCGTAACAGAGAGCCCGTTACACAAACCGCTTGTTTTGTAATGTTTCCACTTTTCACAATTATAGTTACAATTACAACTTAAATAAGCACGTACCTTGCCGCAAGGATGCTGGAAAAGGTGTCCTCTAAAATACAAATATTTCTGGCACTTTATTTCTGCCCATATCGCTTCTGACAGCAATGACTCATCCAACATAAAGGATTCAATTTTTCATTCTTGTCTTGCCTTCGAATAAACAAAACCGTGACTCTTATTTTGCAGATAACACAAGATTAATCCTTTTGAACACTAGAGTCAGTGGCGTGCCCAAGATTTTCGAGGGGGGAGGTTACGTATACATTATTATGCAAAACGAAAGCGCAGATAAACGAATTATTTAACAGTGTCACTTAATTTTAACGTGTGAATATTTTTGAAGTAAAGTAGCGATCATACACTGTGTGAGTTTTTCTTTCTGAGAGCGCCATTTGAAATAAGCACTTTTCCCCTTTTGCTACTATGGGATAAACTGAATATAAAAGGCTATAACTGCTCAACAACTGCATCTTTTTAAGAAATTTAAATTCTAAATGTAAGAATGAACAAAAAGCAACATTTTATGTAAATTCCGACAATTGTGAGTCCAGGGGGAAACGGGGGCCAAATCCCAAAGTTCTATTTTCTTCGTAATTACGCAAAATTTCTGAACGTCGTAATTTCCATATTTTTTTTTTTTTCAAAGTTGCGGCAGGAGCATTACATATCCTCATAGAGTAGTCTTTTGTTGTGCTTCCCTCAAAATTTGGTCCATCCAGTGTCTATAGAGCCGACGCTAGAAGCGAAATTCCTCAGATGTCGCAAGAGCGTCAGCGGCTTATCGGAGTAGTGGTAAGCCGCGAGAAGCCTCTCGATACTACGCGAATGCGACAGCTGTCGGCTACCAGTTGTTTAGACGTGTTCACTTCGGTTTGCGTTTATCAGTACTCGTGTTGTTTATACTGTGTTATTGAGTTGGTGTGCTAAAGTGCTAGTGCTTTATCGTGTTATTTGTTATTCATTCATTAGTTATGCCGCCAAACAAATATAGTCTTGAACAAAGAGTTTTTATGTACGATACTTACGTGAAAACGAACTCTTGCAGAAAAGTAGTCAGGCGATTCGCAAGAAAATTTCCTGGCAATCCTGTTCCGGACAGACATACTGTTTACAACCTCGTTAAAAGATTACGAGAGACAGGATCTCTTGAACCTAAGAAACGTGTTTCCAGACGACGTGTTCTTACGGAAGAAAAGCTAGACGAAATTGGTGAATGACTTGAACATACTCCAAAAAAATCCCTCCGTCGGCTTGCTCAGGAAACAGGCATTTCAAAATCCTCAGCACGAAATGCCACTAAATTACTTAGATTAAAACCCTACAAAATTACAGTGGTTCATGAATTGCAACCGCGCGATCACGCGACTAGAGTTCGATTCTGTAACTGGATGCTGGATAATATTGTTGCTGGCAGAGTAAATCCAGAATTAATCATATTTTCAGACGAAGCTTGGTTCGAATTGAATGGCCGAGTTATTTCACAAAACAATCGCTATTGGAGCGCAGAAAAACCTGACCTTGTGCATGAAGTTCCGCTCCATCCTGCAAAAATTGGTGTGTGGTGTGGTTTGAATGCGCACAGAATAATAGGGCCTATTTTTTATGAAGGTACTATCAATGGTGAAAGGTATCGAAGAGACATACTACAACCTTTTTTTGAACAATTAACGGACATTGAATGCCAGCAGTCATTTTTTCAGCAGGACTCTGCTACTGCTCACACTGCTTATGAATCACTTAATTTTATTGCCGAGATTTTTGAGGACAGAATTATCAGTACTGAGTTGTGGCCCTCTCGTAGCCCCGATCTTACTCCTTGTGATTATTATTTATGGGGAACATTAAAAAACAAAGTGTATCAGAATAACCCGCGTACAATAGAGGATTTAAAAGAAAATATAAGAAGAGAAATTGCCAGAATCACACCTGAGGAGCTTATGGATGTTCAGAGGAATTTCATACGCAGATGCCGGAAATGTATTGGTGTTGAAGGAGGTCATTTTCAACATCATTTATAACACAGAAGGTTAGTGATCATCATTATTATTAGTTTTAAATATAATTTTACACTTTCGGTTTGCTTTATGCGCCGCGATGCTGTCTTCCCTTTCTGTCAACCGAGGATAAAGTAGAGATGTCTAAGAAAGATTAGATGTCTGAAATAAGGTTGTAATTGTAACTGTAATTGTGAAAAGTGGAAACATTACAAAACAAGCGGTTTCTGTTACGGACTATCTGTTACGCAATTTGGCGGCACCTGATGCATGACAAGGCCGGTAAGCGACCGACGCTCTCGCGGTGTCTAAGAAAGATTACATGTCAAAAATAAAGTGCCAGAAATATTTGTATTTTAGAGGACACCTTTTCCAGCATCCTTACGACAAGGTACGTGCTTATTTAAGTTGTAATTGTAACTATAATTGTGAAAAGTGGAAACATTACAAAACAAGCGGTTTGTGTAACGGGCTCTCTGTTACGCAATTTGCCGGCACCTGTTGCATGACTGGGCCGGCAAGCGGCCGAAGCTCTTGCGGTGGCATGCTGCAATAACCTCCCTGTATATATATATCCTATCCACCTTTATTCACATCATCTTTATTCAGACTCTGTTCTACATATAATAATATTTCTACAACGCATGAAAATCTGGATTTCAATCTGCCACTTTCCTTGTATCTAAAAACATTAAATCCATATGTGATATATGTGAATCCATTCTACTGTGCATTCCATTATTCAGAAATTATTTTACCTTCTATTATCCTTGCTCTTCTCTTGTAACCATGGTGACTATGTATGTCATAGATATGCTAAATATACTTTTTTTTCCGTTCAATATATGTGAAGGCTATGTTCTGAACAATGAATATATGTGTATATGAATGGATATATGTTCCTTTCCTGCAGTACTTCACTTATTTTCTTGTGTGTATACGTCCGTTTCTCTGTGTGTGTGTATGTTTATATATAATCTACACTGTTATATGTTTATTATTTGAATATATGTAAGCTCTCCTGTAATTGGAGATTCTCACTGTTGGAAGCAAACGAATAAATACGTGTGTGCGTGTGTGTGGGAGTCTCTCTCTAAAAGAAGGTAAGTTGTATTACGTAAAGATCTGTAAAATAGCACAATGTTTATTGTTTTTCTAGATTAATTATTCATGTTTGGTCTGCTGTATTACTTGAAGTAATTATTGCATGCATTTTATATCATCTACTTGCATGTTAGTCGAAGGACTCATGCGAGCAGGAATACTTATTTGGGAAGAGAGGGCCATTTCCTTTACAGGACAAGCTCTATTCTGGTCGTTAAATGATCTAATCACATGAGAACCGTGGTCTGTATTCTAACTACAGCGGTAGGTATGCGATGAATCAACGTGCCCACAGTTCAACGAAACGTACATGTGTTGCTCTCGGTTGAATGGGAATGTGGTACGGAAGGGAAGGTCTAGAGAAAACATCTGTTTCAAAGAAACTGCTATTTTAAAACTGTCGATTAAGATACCACCCTCACATGTGCGTTCTAAAAAAAGGATGCTACACACACACAGGCATAAATTTAAATCCAAATGGTCAACATGTCTAGTGTTCTCGCCACTGGACCGATTCACACGTCAAGGTTTCCAACCACTGATAAGAAATATTGCTAAGTTTAGTGTCGAGTTTCAGTCTTGAGTTCACTTTATGCACAGATGCGCTAAATCGGGATCGGGCCTACAGTTTAAAGTGGGATATGTACCAGTATGTGACTTCAGTAGGTATCGAACCTGGAATCCCTTGATCACAAGCCGATGACGTTACCACTACACCATCGCAGAAGGCTCCACGTTTATCACGATATTCATGCATATGCACTGGGCATGTATAATTATGCGTAATGAACTAAGTATCCAACAGTTAATCAACAGTTGAATCCGAAAGAAAATACCTATTTTCATAATGGTGGCTGTAGCGATAAACTATTTTATCTTGAAGAAGTTATTATTTATACACACACACACACTAAATCTTTTTATTACTCGCAATTTTGACATCCGTGTTTCTCTTTCAAAAAGTTTATAAAAACAATGAAATGCAATGTCAGTTACAACAAATGATAATCAGTAACAAATGATAAAACAATTTTAAAACACTAACAGTACTACAACGTTACTAATAACGCAGAGATGTTTTAGAAAAAAAGGTAAACATTTAAAGAATATGCTGAGAATCCGTAAATGGATAAACAGACAGATTGGATGACGGATTTGTTGAGAATCCAGTATAGAAATACGGACGTGAATAACAGAATATGCGGAGAGCCCGTTAAACGGACAATGTAGTCTACATGTTTGGATATTGCGGATATTTGAGATATCCGAATATCCTGTATCCTGATAATTCGGATATCAGAATATCCTGATAATTCGGATATCAGAATATCCTGATAATTCGGATATCAGAATATCCGATATCCGGATAGAAAATTATACGAATCCGGATTTGGACACACACATAGTATGAAAATTTGAGACAACTAATTGGCAACACTGACGAGAGGAAATGTTGAATGAAAGAGAGATGCTTTCGTTTTACGCATCTCTTGACGTATTTCGCATCAGGAAACTCCGTCAACGTTCTACTAATTGAACTCAATGTGTACTTTGCATCGGACTAGGAACAATAGTAGCGTACCGTACCGTAGCAGGCAACCCATCTGGTTTATCTCGCGTCTGACATCACCCACTCGCGCAAGCAAACGAGGGTGTGCATGGTTCCAGGGGATTCACAGGTATTCCCAATCCCAGACACACCCTCGTCAACAGGAAGTTTTCATCTGACGACCCACAGATTCGCTTGAAAAGCCATAACAAAACAGAAGACAATCAGCGTTCGAGGAACTCGGATGCAGGTGGTACTTACGGGGTGAAAGGAAGGGGGGAGAGGGGGGCAAGTCCATGCGAGGGGAATTACTGGATGGATGTGGGGCAGAATGGGATTAGGGAGGGATCAGGACAAGGATTTTCCTGCAGGTTGATGTGATAAGTTGCGAAGATAGCAAACACGTTACAAATCCGTTATCTGAACTCATTGACCATCTTAATCTGTCATACGAAGTCCCCGAGATAAAATTTCTGCCCCACATCTCTCACACTAAATCAATGCTCTAGATTTTCATTCACAATTGCAAAATTTTTGCAAATCGAAATTATTTTTCTTCCATTTGTCGCATTTGGAACTAAATCTAATAATGTTCATTCCCCCCTTTTTTTTAAAAAAAATATTGTTTTTCATTATTTTAAAATTTCAAAATATCTATTTAGATTTTGTTTAGTGATGAACTTTTACTATTCATCTTTGGGTTTTAAGAATTCCATTATCATTAACTTTAAATTGTATTTTGTTGCAACTGGTAACGTATATTCCACAAATATTTGTTATTCATATTTTTTATCTTAAATTTATTAGCACAACTTATTACATTTCGAATAGTAAAACTAGCTCTTTATATTTCAAACTCTGAAATGGCATATAATTGTCTTAATACTGAAAAATTTTCTGGTACTCTTGTTAAAATATTCTGTGCCCCCACAGGTTTGAATCCAACACCATGCGAGGAACGTAGTGACGGAATTGTGTCAAAGAAAAGTTTCCCATTAATTATTTTATGCTCTTTTCATGATCTTGACCCAACATACACTAAGTGGTGTTGCCAAATTTGGTGCACTCAAGAGTGGTCGAAATATTTGCAAGTGGTCCATATACGTCGGTTGTTTACGAAGGTTCTATCATTTTCTTCCTTTCTCATCTCCCTCTCCATTTTTCTTCCTTCCTCTTATTCTCTCTTTTCTTTGTCTCTTCTTTCCTCATATTCTCTACTCTCTCTGTGTACCCATTCCTTTTTTTCCTATTCTTCCCCTTTTTTACTAAACAATTCATTCTCTCATATTTGTTTTTCTCTTGCTCTTCTTACATATCTTGGGGTGTAAGGGGTGCTCCTTTCACGTAGTGCACCCAATAGTCAACCTCACTTCCACGTAGTACACCCTGGACTGCAGACTAACGAGGCTCTGGCGACTAGCCCCTATAATTTGTTTGTGTTGTCCTGTGTTTTGTCCTTATTCGTGCTGAGTGCTCCTTTACAGCCTCAGCTTTTAACGAAAGTCAGAAGATTTTAATATTTTATTATTTTATTTATGCAACGTTAGAGTTCCTATGTGTAACTATAAGGGGCTGGACACCGTATAATGTGACGGGTGCAAAATAGCCTTAGTGCTGACGCACCCAAAATTTTAAATTCAAATTCAAAATTCAAAAATTCTTACATATCTTTCTCTATCCTCTTTTTCCTTTCTCTATTTTCTCTTTCCATCAATCCCTACCCTTTCACTTTATTCCCGTACTCACTATATATTATTCTGAAATCACGTATAACAAAAGCTCAATCACTGGCGACTCAGTTGCCCTCAGTTTTAGGCGAAATTACGGAATTCATGCCCCCATCTGAGATTGAGGGAAACTATTACAGCATTCTTGAAAGGAAATCTGATTTTAGAAATGTGTTGCAGTTTTTCCCTGTTAAATAAAAAGTGAAAAAATATGCTATTTCAAGAGTAAAATTAATTTTCAGGAAGTTGGTTCAGTAAATGAAAATATCGAACAATGGTTCTCTAGAAACACACTTTCTCAGTGCTCAGGTAAAATTTGAAAATCTTCTGTCAACTGGTTCTCCAAATATTCGTGACCAAAGTTAACCCCGTAAGCTTTACACAGACTTGACAAGGAAAATGCAAGTATATAAGATCACCTTAAGAAGATTTCAAATCCGCTCGCAGGCAATGTAGTAGAAGGAAGTCTGATCACCCACATATCGTCACTATATACGCTACCAGAAAGAACACCCGCATGGAAACACAACTCTCGTCAAACACAACAAATGTGTTTTCTCGTATCGTGCGAATCCACACGGAACAGTTATACAACCTGCTGCAAAGGTTGTTCATTCAGTTGCCACCCTGTCGCCAGTCTCGCGTGCTTCATTCCCGTCACGATCTTCTGCGGTTTTGTGCTGTTAGCGTACACCTCGATGCTTTTTCTTCTTCTTCTTCGTGTGTGTAAGTGTTCAAGATGAAAACAACACCTTCCAGCCATGATGATTCACATTGCATTAACATGCAGACTATAAATTTTGGACAGACAGATCAATATTTATTTCGTTTTATTTTTTTAAAAGAAATCTTGCAGATCACACGCAATCTTGGATCAGTATCACTTGTTTCCTTGTTCACTTGTACATCAATTTCTGCAGCAGCCAGACAGTAAACAGTGTCTTTGAGAGTAAAACAAATAATTAACTATTTTCAGTGATACATCCACACACGTACAGTACAGCACAAAAATTTTCAGCCATTTTGGTGGTAAATCTCCCCCTCACCCCCAGCACATTTCTGAACGAACCGCTTACTGTTTCTCCTTGGAATTTCATTTTTTTATATTTAGCGTCGCTTTTCTACCACTTTTGGCTGATCTCGTCGATGAGCACCCAAGGACACCCATGCCCACGCAGGGATTCGTACCCGGGACCCCTGTTTCTAATTTGAAAGTGATCTTTGTGTGGTAATGTGGATAAAACACCGCAAAAACTTGAACATAGCTTGATGTTGAAAAGTTCATCGCCTGACTGATTCACTTACCATCGCTATTTTGTACTGAGTGAACCTGAACACTGGTACGAGAGGATCACAGAAATGTATTTTTGTTTTTGTCATTTTAAGGGCACGAGAAACAGTTTTCATGCTGGAGTACCACTTCTGTAACATGTTTCCAATGGCTATTCCGGAAGTGAAACAGTTGTAAACATGTAATCCTCTAAATGAAACTGAAAAATTTATCCATGAATATAAATAATTTTGGTTCTTAAAAATTTCGACGATCCATTGCCTCCAATTACAAAAGATCTGCTTTGTACTCGGCAGTATAAATTAGTGGGATAGGTCTTATTGACTTCTTGAAGATGCTGAGATAATTCACATACAAACGAATAAAATAAGTTCGGATGTAGTATGTACACTACTTCTAAACGAAATGTTAACACTTATATCGGTGATAATACATTGTTTGATTGAGTTTATTTAACGTCGCATTTTTTCTAGGTTTGACTATTCGCGACCATGGGAATTAACGGTGACAAGATAAAAAGGATGAACAGGACAAGCCCTATATGGAATTATACTAGGAGCTAGACCCTCGCAATATTGAGGTTGACTTTGGGTGCCTTCAGTGTATTGTCCGTTACAACCCGGTAAAAATATGTGGACAATAATTTCCAAGAATAATGTATCATAGTTTCCATAGACTATACTGCTAAGAAGTATATCGGTTGGCTTGGTATTAGTCTACTGTTGCGTGTTGATAACATCTCAGACTGGCGCTCTTCTTGACAGTAAATTGGGGTGGACCTGAGTTTCAAAGATTACGAAAGAAGACAAGCAAAAAAGAATTATCTCCACGTGTTGCCCTACAAGTTTGCAAGCGGTGGTTGTGCAGCACCCTCAGGACTTTTGTGCGTAGGTGTCAGGAGTGAGTGAGTCACCTTCCAAACTTTCCTGTGGGAGACAGCCCGGGGACAGTATGGCAGTAAACTCTGTAGTGTCTGCAGGAGCTCCCCCCCTTTCGGCTGCGAGCGAACGGCAGATAAGAGACGCCTGGCGGCAGACTCGCCCACTTCCGATTGTTACTGCACTGTGGAATGAGACAAAACACTAAAGGGGGGAAGGCTATCACGATTACTCCTCGGGGCAAGACAACATTTCGAAGAGTGGCGTAGTCTCTCACTCCATTCCCTACAACACCAACAAAAAAAAATTAAGTAATGTTCGTCTTTCTCTTGTAATTGTAGGCTGCGTAAGTGGTTTGCCAGTCTTCTCGCTCTGATTTCATACTTTTCGCTTTCATCGTATTAAGAGGTGGATACGGGAGGGATAGAGGCTTCGTTCCATTTAGACTTTACAGCCGTGTCTTCCTTTTACTGGCATGAAACTTACTTCTATTAATATGGCTAATCAACACGTATGTTTATTCATTAATTATTTATACAATTTTTTTCCATGCACGTGCACAGGATTTTTTTACAGGGAGGAGGAAGAAAGGCAGAAGCGTAACGTGGCGGGGGTTCTTGACCCCCGCCCCTTTTCAAGTTTATTAAAATTTTGAATTTGTTAACCTACTGGGACTTGAGGAGCAAAGGAATGTGTAATTTTTCTGATTTCACAAATGTAACAGTTAGCAAAATAATTCTGGATGCTATTTTTATGGAATAAAAAAATTCGATTCTGTCTCCCCCAAATTTAAGTCCCAAGATTGGTTCTGCCCCCCCCCCCCCCAAGTTAGTTCCCAAGTTCCGCGCATGGAGAAAGGAGTTTCATGGGGATGGCAAAACGAGGCATATTTACCCCCATAATAGTGTCTCCCTTTCAAACTCCACCCCCCTTTCATTTTTAAGTTACCAAGCGAAAGCCTCATGATAATAAAAATTATGACTGAAAATAAATTATATGCTTGAAATATATAATTTAAGGTTGACATTCATTTTCCAGGAGGGCGTGCCCACTGCTTCCCCCCCCCCCCCTTTCGGACGTCCACTCAAATTTACTTCAACACCTTGAAAATAATGCTTTCATTTAAGTCACACTGAATCAGTTAAAGGAACTATTATAAGTAATATTTTATTTTGGACATATGTAAATATTCTGAATAGTGATGGTCCAACATGTCTGCAATATTTTGTGTCGTAAAATACTACCTACTGTAAAATTGCGTTTTTTTACTTCTGCGTTTTCCCGAACGGCATAGATTATGTTCAGCAATTTATCGAATATGTCCGAACTAGGAGGGGTGGGAAGCTCCCAGATGACGGTGGTAACAACAATTGTTGTTCAGATTCCACTCTAAAAAACTGTAGGTCCAGTCTCCCGATCAGGGACGGCGACAGGGGTGGGCACGGGTGGGCAAGCGCCCACTCAAAAATTCCTGTGCCCACCTGATTGCCCACCCAATCAAATTCACTAAGTATATAAGTGTATTCTGGTGTTCATTACATGTATATTTTACTAATGAATATTATTTATACTAGAAATGTTCACATATCATCATCCCATAAAAAGCTGATTTAACTTCGTCATTAGGAAGCAAAAGGAATTACTAGAGATCTTGAAACAAGAAATCTGTGACCAATTGAATACTTCTATGATTAGAAGCAGGTAGTGGGCTAAGGAGGCACAAAATTATGCAGGGTATGGTTAAAATGAGATCAAGATTTAGGGTGAGCTTGAGTACTGCAGCTCCGGGCCTTCACTGGGGAAAAAAACTGCTTTGGAAAGTACCACAGAAAGAAAAACATAGGTACTTCGCATGTGATGAAAAAATGTAGAAATATGTATAACTATAACCAGTGCTCGAAAAAAATCCTTCAAAGCTAAGCGCCAGCTCTAAAATCAGGCGCCAGGAAACCATCTACTAGCAATTGTGCATACTACAGTATGTTTTAAAAGTCGCGCAATCCAAACTTTGAAAATGTATATCATGAAAATCGTAAGAGATATTTACACCGGGTTTTCTACACTAAACTAATCCTGTAGGCTATCACTGGATTCATAAAATGTATTATAACATTTATCTAAATAAATGCAATTACATTATTTAAAAAAAAACATTGTTCATTTGCTGAAAACATCTGAGAACTGATCTTCAACAATAAATACCAACTCTTAAACAATTTGTGGGATCATTTGTTGGTGTTTGACTGGTTGTAAAACAGTCGCTTTGTGAGGTACAGCAGAAGCAGGGCATTTGTATTGGAAAACCTCTTGAACATGAGTGTAAGAATGAGTAGTAAAATTCTCTTCAGCAATGCACACGCACTGCTCCAATGAATACGCCATGCTGAATTAATTAAAAAGAAACAGGCATAGTAACGCCGAAAGTGAGCGAAGAGAATTCAGTGTAACCAGGGGCAGCTTAGGATTCTCTCAAGAGTTCTATTTTGGCACAAAATCTTGATTTACGATTTTTCACGTAAATGTGTAGCCAATACTTACACACATGTTGCATGCGACTGTTGACAATATTTCGACCTGCTAGTGTTGGCATATACGGAGATATGTCCCAAAAATGACACTTTTCACTCAACCCATAATATCGCCAGTCAAAAATTCATCAAATGTTGCACGTGACCAATATTTGTCGCAAATGACAGACTGACATGGCATCAGTCATCTAATGTCTAATTATGACCCTTCCATCATTTCTTACATATTTTTCTTACTCAGAAGTTCATTTCTGGAAAAAAATCGAGTGCTGCTTTCCGTCAGTTATTAATTTATATAATTTTCTGTACGGAGTAAACTGAATGTTAAGCGTTGAAAAATATCTCAATGGATGAGGCTTTATAATGCAGAAAACCCGGTGTAAACATCTCTTACGGTTTTCATGATATACATTTGCAAAGTTTGGGTTGTGCGACTTTTGAAACACTCTGTATAAGATGCTGAGCATCACGATATTCAAAACATCGCTAAATTATTTGAGCAAGCAATAAATGGGGTGTTGGGGGACAAAGGGTAAGAAATTGTTATTGACTCTATGGAATGTTCCCAACGTTGATAAAAAAAAATTGCTAACTTACGCTCTACTGCAATTGGAACTTAGAATCATCAAAATTTAGTACATATTACAGCAAAAGATCACAGTCGCCAGGCTGAAATTTTTAGTCGCCGTGGCGACCTGGCGACCGGGATGTTTCGAGCCCTGACTATAACCACAGAGTAGATAATTTTATCTTAGCTCGCGTTAATTTGAAGAAAACGCTTAAAATTTTTCAACACCATCTCCTGGTGGGGACTTGCGGTCCTCCTGGAGAGAAACTGAAGCTAAGGCGCAGTGCGCTCTCCCTAACGACGAGTATCAGAACTAACAAGAGTGCTCAGAAAACTACCGGTGCTCAGTCAAGCGTGGTGAAGGGTGACGGCCGTAAGCGGGATTGCTCTGGATATAAAAATATCTACTCTGTACTATAACTAACTACCTCATGTAGCTTGGCGATAAGTTATAACTGAAACTGTGAAGGGGATTGGGTTGGGTCTTGGTGTTGCAAGCTCCGGGTCTTCACATATATAAATCCCGGCCTGCGTATGATTAAAATAATTTCTAAATAAAGAAATAAAAATATCAGCTTTGCTTCCTCCAGCAACACAATAAATTGTTTCTACTTTTTAATTAGGTCTACATTGGAATTCCAGGAGTGTCTCTTTATTTCATCACAACTTTTATATTTAAGTTTATATTTTACATACCTGTCATTTTCAGATATCTACATGGTATTCAAAATAACAACTTTGTGTATTCATTGTACTAATAAATACTAATAAGAGGCAATCACAATAACCACTACAATACCGAGGTATATTAATTTTTATGTAACAGTTATGTGGGTTTGGAAAAAGCAACAGAATTATTGAATTGATAAAGGGTGGCTAATTCTATTTAGAAATCCTAGTTCCACACATGAATTTTACCTATCAGTTATGTAATCATGCGATTTTTCTTGTGATTAACGTAAGTAGAATTAAAAGAAGAAGGGGTTGCAAGGAAAGCTTTGTTTTGAGGGCGTCAGAGAACTAATCAATCACGATGAGAATGGTTTAAACTTTAGAAGCATAAGAGGTTTCGCCTAAAAGGTCAACAGAATATGTACATGCAGATGAAGTAAAGAAAAAAGTATGTCACAAAGTATACTCAGATAGGCTAATCGGGACTAAACCTATAGTTTAAAGTCGAGTCCGAACCAGTGTGCATTGTGCTTCCACCAGGGGAGGGGGCAGTAGAGGCCAGAACCTCTTCATTATAAGGCGACAACGTTATGCCATTGTATAAAAAAAAATATACAGGAAGAACTCACAGGGAACGTGTTATATTATCACCATAAAAGATGCCTTCATTTAAGAGGGTATATAGCCAGAGACAAATATTTGAGACTTTCGGAAAACAACTTTATTGTTCACGGAGTTAGCTGCCTTACCACTTCAACTTTCGAAGTGGTTTGAACTAATGAAACTCCACTTTTGGAAGAGTAAGTCGTTGCTGATTTGACTTGATTTGTTCTATGTGAATTCACTTTTCTGCTAATTCTGGCTAATGGTGACAGTGAGGTTCAATGGTGATTAGATGAAAGTGACGAAGGGGGGGGGGGGACAAATTGAAAATACAACCCCCACAAATTATTATTTTGACTGTGGTTCCAGGCGTCAGAGACTCGTTCGCCTGCAAGATTAAAGTTTCCAGCGTATACTGTGTAGGATAGAGGCTGACATTTGAGCGCTTCCGAAAAGGTCAAGCCATACAACTCAAGTCGTCTGTGAAAAAGAGATGAATTACCGGGTATGGTGATCAAATTTGATTAATTCCTTGTGTCCACAATCACATTCTATTAAATGTAAACTATTTGTTACCTCAGTGCATGTGTTCATCTAACCATACGTGCATCACATCTCCCGCATGAATAACGAAGACTTACTTCAGAAAACGAGTAATAACTTAGCTAACAGAGTTTTCAATGTTACTTGATTATTACTTTTGGGCGATATTTTGTCAAAATAGCCTTCCATAAGCCTGGGGAAACTTTATGCAGAATGAACAAAGAATTGTTTTTCCCTTGTGTGTTTGATTACATTCCCAACAAGACATTAATTTTAATCCAAATGTCCAGTGGCGGCACCCGCACTATGGCCTCTTAATGCTAAGACTTTTCTACCAAAAAGTAAACTGTCCTTACAACCAAGTTTTGGCACCCGATAGCCGTTACTGCAAACATTCAGATACATTTGTCAGTTGTAATAACTTTGTAAGCCAAGAAAAGTGATCATTAACCACCAAGTTTCAGTCAAAAACTCATATGATGAAAATAATATGATCAGGAACATGCATGTAAATTACGAAAAAGTAATTTAATCCTTCACCATTGTCTACCATTAGCTGGCCCCCGTGGTGGAGTGGTTAGCACATCGCGCTACGACGCCAGGGGTTCCGGGTTCGAATCCCGGCCTGGGCATGGATGTTTGTGAGTGTCCATTCATCAATTTCATCACATCATCACTCATCCACATCTTCGCAAATTAGCCAAAAGTGGCACAAAACTAAGTAAAATAAAGCAAATCAATCAATCAATTGTCTACCATGGCAATTTATATCACTGTCTCCTAATATTTAAAGTGGAGTAGGTATGTGCCTTGTATTTTTGCACTTGAAGGACAAAATGTGATGCAACCAATTCACATTTATTTCATTACATTGACATGAAGGAAAGAATGGATTAGAATGTATAGCTGCGCACACACAAACACTTCCTTGAAAATGTCCATCGGAGACATAGAAGTGGAACAAGATGCGAGAATAGATTAGAAAAGAAAGAGGTAAGACACCAAACATACACACAAATACATGTGATGTGTGTGTCCATGGCAGTTAAGAGAAACATTTGAAGAATGGAACGAGAGAAAGTGAAAGGGAGAAAGAGGTAACAAGCTGAGAAAGAATGATATAAGAAGGCATTAGGAAGTAAAACAGAACAGATGAAAAGAAAAGGGAAAGAAGGGAAATGGGGAGTGTATATGTCGTACATATATGTGTTTTACACTCACTTACACTTACATGGCCTTACATTTATACCTGCCCACCCTAATCTATCAATATACAGCTTCTGCCCACCCGGTCGAAAATTTCTGGCGCCGTCCCTGCTCCCGATTCTCCTATCTGTGCTTAAAGTGACCTTAAATCTTTTTGGACTAGAATCGGGTGCATGTGCTAAGGAAATAGATAAATGTAGCCCTTGCAACATGTCGTGAAAGCATATGGAAGAATGTGGAGGTGCTTCACAGGTGTCCGGTTAAAATGGCAAACGGGAAAAAATGGCCAAAGTGAAAATGGCAAGTTTTCTTCTTTGGCAGTTGTCCTCTCTCAGCGTGCGGAATGATTGCTTTCACTGCTGCATTTTCTTGCTGGATGACCCTGATTAGCTTCCACAATATAGCCTACAGTCTTTACTCTGTAGGATGTTTGAATTTGAATTACATTACTCCATATAAACCATATACATTGGTATTTGGAGGGTTCAGTACAGTTCAGATAAAAAATATAGTTACAAAATTTCTATAATTTCATCAAGGAGGGTTATTTCTAAAACTTTCTCCAAATTCACATTACCATTCTTTTATTATACTTTAATTAAATAATAATAATAATCACAATTAATTAATTAGCTGAATTACTACTAATAATACTACTAATACCACTACTACTAGAGATCTACATAAATATAGTATTTATGAAAACAATAGAATGAAATTACTTTCTAGTCATTCGATTTTTATCAAATCCTGGGAGCATTTTTTTGTTTCTTTGTTACGAAATAATTGTCTGGTCAACGAAATGAGACATTTCAAGGGCGAAGAAAATCCATAAAAACAATACAATATATTAAAATAAATTGAAATAATCAAAGTATGGAACTAATCCAAGGAGCTGCGGTGGTTTGGTCGGTGGAGCGTCTGACAATCACGCGGGAGATCCGGATTCGATTCCCGAAATTGGTTCGAATTTTTTCTGCTTCTTCCCCGCATAAATGTCCCCGATAATTCACATCTGGATTGTCTCGCTGTTTTTACCAACAAAACATTTTACAATAGTTAAGCTCATTGTCGTTTGAATAATTGTCTAGTCAACAAGGTGAGACATTTTCAAATTATTCTTCTTATTATTAGTAGTAGTAGTAGAAGTAGTAATAGTATTGTCCCAAATCTTTGACTGTGATAAATTGGCCAATTAATTTTGTTTCCACAGCATTTTTCATAATATTTTACAAGCTCAAGGGTGGGGTTTAAACCCCGTAACCCTCCTTGCGTACGCCACTGCTACCTTCAAGTATATTGTATGCAATGTTCTCTTATACCGTCCAAAATTAGGATACTTGGCTATCTTCACAGCATCATAATGAGATGAATGAATGATTATGGTCATAGGAACACACAGGATTTTGTTTCAATAATTTTGTTTTTAGAATTCCTCGACACGAAATTGTTCCTCCACCTTATAACATTCTTCAGATCAGACTGGTGTAGAAAGAAGAGCTTATCTCCAGCTTTCCCAGATTTAACAATTTTAAAAAAGTAAACAAGTTCGTTCCTCTTAGTGGGAGGGGGTTAAATAAGGGCTGACTTGAAGTCCTACTGTGTGACTGGTCAGCAGGTGCGCGCAAAGCTTAAACTTGTTTTCAGTCAAGATGAAAACCCATTCTATGCTGCACCCCCCTTAAATTTCATCAATCACACATGCTTCAAATTATTTACAAAGGTTACCTTTTATTAGCATGTGATTCTATAGCGGCAGTAACTCCTGCCAAAAGAAATAAACGGCATTATTTTTGGAAACATCAAATAAAATGTATCATTCAAAGACAAATTAATGTTAAAAGACACCAAAATTATATTAAATTTTAATTTCAAACTGTGAAATGCAAGACACATAATTTCGCAATTTTCATATAAAATCATAATAGGTATATTGTATTTGCCATTTTTATTCTTGCCATTTCTACCGTTGCCATTTTTTCCCTTTGCCATTTTTACCTAAATTCGCCTCACACATTCACGGCCATTTGTGGAGGTGTGTGCCCACGCTCCGGCCGCCTTTACCTCCCAAAGATTGCCCCCACCCCCATCAGGTATCGATTTATTAGAGGCTGAATATACACTCCATTCAGGAACATTCGCTGGAAAATTTCCCACCACGCGAATCGAACCCGGATCTCCCATGTGGCAGTCTGCTACCCAACTGGCTGGATCTCCACGGCTCTGGTACGGTAATATTCACCAAAACTATTCATATATTCTTAAAAAAAAATTTTCGACTTTAGATCGTAATTTTAATATTTTTTTTAGTTCACTTTTCTTCCAATTTTGGCTAATCGCGACGATGAGGGTAAGTAATTATCAGGTGAAATTAATTATGGGTCATCCAAGGCCCAGGTGATGGCAATATCGATAGTAAAAAAAAAGTTTATAAAATGTTTAACATTCACATGATTATCGTATACGGTTCTGTTTTAGCCAAAAACGCAAAATGCTTCCTAACAATCAGTGGGATACAAGATAATTACAAGAATTGTCACCCTTGTGCTAAATTGGTGTCATTTCAAAACACAAAAAGTTACCTGCGGTTACATACACTAGCGTACACAAGGGTCTTTTTTTTCGGGGAAGGCTGGAATTGTAAAGCGGATATCACTAGCTGCGTTCTAGGTAGAAGAGAGATACACAATAAAATAATAATATAATTATAATTCCTTTATTTAGCGGGCGAGGTTCAGCCGTAGGCTGCTCTGCCACCTAACCCTTGTCATGAGCTACATAAGAAAATATAAGTATATATAATATAATATAATATAAATGTGAAAGAACAAGAAAATATTTAAAAAAATACAAATGTGAAAAGAAAAATATATAAATGTGAAGCATTTAAGTAAATAATAATAATAATAATTTGAAGATATTAATAAAATTCCAATAGTTGCAGTTATAGCATACGAGTGTTTTGTCGTTTGTTGAGTGCCAGTTCACTTCTAGTGTGTGCTACTGTTCTGATGCTGTTCCTGTAGACGCATTTCTTTCAATTTAATATCATTTTCATCTTCGTTTTAAAAAGTACTTCAGATACATAAAAGGTAATGGGGAGTCATTTTTAAGGGGAGTTTGCATATACTACTTTTACACTAGTTCTTTACTGCTTTCATTTGAAAATTTTGATTTCCTGAAAACCTCTGGAGGGGCTATAGCCCCATCAGTCCCCACCGCCCCTGCATACGTCAGTGGTTACATGAGAGTACCGTGTTGAAGGTACCGTAGACAGCAGAGATGAAAAGCTGTAACTTTCCGTTACAACGGATATTTTCTTTTCTTGGAAGGGGGCTTCTGTGCAGCCCCGTTAATTCGCCGCCTGAATAGATAGATGTAAGTTACTCATAAAAACCTACATTACATATATCCAGTAGAACACGCAAATACACGCAAAGCACCTTTAAACAAGTAATAAATCAACATATTTCAAGATGCTGCATCAAAAACATACAACAATCCGGGAATATTTCACGTTTTTAACAAAACTGTACATTATTTATTCTATTTGTCTTGGATTCTCGAGTTGGGTGCTATATTCGCTTGCGCTTGTTGCTTTACGCTAAGGTAACATAAGTATTACTTCTAACTTTTTCGCTGGGGTACAACAGAGGTCAATGCTATGAATTTTCTTGAGGGAGAGAGGCTCTGACACCATATTGTTGAATTAGCGATAAGACCGGATAGACATAAACATGAAGTTTTAAGGAAGTTTTTAAAATTCAAAACAAACACATCGACACAACCTTGTTTTAGACAAAACATAACGTACCAGTACAAGTCACAAAAACGACAAACGTAAAATATAAGCAGAAAGATGAAACACTTACCGGAAAGGATCACAATTCGACTTCATTTGATCGAAGCTCTTGCAAGGACGTAAACCGGTAACAACTGCTTTGCTACACAACCTGGAACAGAGTTTCAAGTGTCCTTTTCAGTCACTACGTAAAACGCTTTTAACCTTTCACTTAATGTAACACTCAGTAAAATCCTATCATCGATATACATACGCGAAAACAACACACTGAACAATTTTACAAATAAGAAGAAACCTTTTTCACAAGTCAAGCGCCAAAACAGAGCTCGAAATCAAGCAAACTGGAAATACACATTAGACCGCTGGATGGCGCTGATGTTTGAAAACAATTGAAAGTAGAATAGGGGGTAGCAAGGAAGTAAAGAAAAAAACGACCAGCACTAATAAGCTCTACTTTAATTACACACTTGTATTTACTGTAGATTTTCATTATAATCCGTGCCCTTATGCCTTTCTTAGTACATAAGTTGCAATTACTATTATATGATTTGTGATTTCGTTGTATTTGAACAGGAATTCATATCCTAAAATATTTCCTCTTTAAAATTGACCATTCTTAGATTTGTCAATTACCATTTGTTTGAAGTTAAAATAAATTAAGAAATTAATTTTTAACTTGAATTTATACACAGACCAGGATTGCCAAGGTAATTTACTCGCTGTTTTTTACGTAAGTTACACGTAATTTACTTGGCGTAGAAAACCAGTTTTTTACGCAAATGTAATAAAAAAACTAATTTTCTTCCATAGATTAGTAATATAAAAACTATTTAATTATATTACATTTAAACTTTAATGTTCGTACATATTTCAGCACAAAATTATTATTTTCTGAATACTGTTTATAGAGCCATCTCACGGTCTCCCCCCTCACTAACAGTAACAGATATTAAAAAATAGAGCTCTTATTTCACATGAGGGTTACAGCCTGATGGGGCTACAGCCTCTCCCGAAATTTTGTGAAAATTAAAATTTTCAAATTAAAGCAATAAAGAACTCGGAGAAAAACCAAAATGACTCCTCTTATAATCACCATGATTCCATTTTTGGCTTTCAACAACTTTTAGAGGAACTTTCATTTGCCCATATCGTGGTGTGTAGTCCATGGTCTTCTGGTAACAAATTGTGACATGTCACTCCCATGTTTATAGGTTTGTAAAATGTTATTTCTTTGTGAAAATTTCATGTCATTATGTAAATAAAATGTAAGTGTATCAATATACTTATCTACCTATAAAAACAACATTCTGGTACTTTCTTTACAATTTCTGTTGCTTATTTTGACGTGAAAGAACAAAATATGTGGCCTATACATTTCTTTTTTTTTTTTTAATGAAATCTTCCTTACATCCATGTTATTATTTGAAATTGGCTCCAATATTCAGTTAATGTCCAGAAATGTTTCCTCTTTTGAATCTTGCGATTAGTTTTACCTTTCTGACTTTGTACACCATTAAAAACAATCGCAAACCTTGGGTAGGTCGTGTTGGGTTCAGGGACTTACGTATCTTGCGTACGCTAGTGTTAGTGGTATTCAATGTGTTGTAATGCTGTTGTCCGTTTGTACCGATCATATTCTAATTGACATACTCCTAATCAGGCCCGTACCCATTATAATGTGTACGTATAGACACCTTCGAAAATAACATTGACGATTTTTCAGATTTTGCAAGAATTTCTATTTTGTTCTTGCATAAATGAATGGGTTGATTGTAGAGAGAGACAGGCTCCAGAAGTCTGCAACATTTGGTGTTCTTTTAGCTTGGGGGCGAGTCTATCGATTAGTTGATTTTTTCCCCGTTAACAACTTGTCAGAGTCGTTGACTATATTGCTGTTCATAACAACAGAAAGCATCGTGTCGCTAGTTTATTTCTGGACGTCCAGCAAGCATTTGATAGAGTATGGCACGGTGGACTAATGCTCAAATTACAACAACTTCCGCTACCTCAGTGTTACTTAAAAATTATGATGAATTATCTGCAAAATAGAAAATTTATAGTAACTGTGCAAGGGCAGAAATCTACTTCCAGATCTATTGAAGCAGGGGTGCCTCAAGGCTCTATCCTTTCCCCTACGTTATACTCATTATATACGGCAGATATTCCATATCCAAAAGAAGGATTACTAGCAACATATGCAGATGTTACTGGATTGTTAGTACATGCAAAATTACTGTTCACTTGCGAAAAACGAATTAACAAGTATGTGCCAGAATTAATAAAATGGACTCAGAAATGGAAAAAAAAAATCCAACAAAAAGCAATACCATAGTTTTTGCATCGAGTGGAGCTAGGGAGAAAATCAAACTCCAAATATTCCAGACGCCAGTCCCTACGGTCAATAAGATAAAGTACCTAGGAATAAGCCTTGATACAAGACTGACTTTTGGCCCACATCTAGATGAGGTGGCAAGAAGGGGAAAACAAGAACAGGATACCTCATGCCTCTACTAAGATCACCAGTGTTGTCAATTGAAACAAGACTCATCTGTATCAAATGATTATTAGACCTATATGCCGGCCCTACATGGTTACAGGCCGCTAAAACACATTTACAGAAATTGCATTATGTACAAAACAGAGCACTCAATACATTGGACATTACCCGTTAGCGACACGTATACAACAACTCCACGAAGACATGGACCAGCCCAGGATTGAAGATTTATTACATATTGCCCGGGATAACCTGTGGAGGCGGATTACGATGCATCCAAACCCATTATTGCAAGCTATAGGTCAAATAAAACCCAGAGTAGGGAGGGTTTCACTTCCCCGTCTATGACTGTTTATATAAACCAAAGAAATGAAATGACAATCAAGTTAATGTAATGATTGTAATTGTGAATTTTCATATATATGTAGTAGTGAGTAGATTTTGGGGATTTTCTGGGAACATTGTATATTGTACTAACACGACAGTTGCGTTAGTTTTGGTAAAATATTGATGTAAAGAAAAGTAATTATTGTAACAGTATTGTAAATTATTGTCGATTCCAGTTAATGTTAAATAAACAATATGCTGGGATACACAAATCCTGACGTCAAATCCAAATCCAATTGTGGTGAAAAGGTTCATCTTGGTCGCGTATTTTCGATCAGTGATCGGTTATTTCGTATGAACTTTCCAGCCTGATCATTACCAGTGCGCAATTAGAGATCGGTTAGTTCATTGAATTCTCCAGCCTAATTATTGCCTATTTTTGTGGGAGCATGAAAAGGTTTATTATTCATTTTGCCTCGACTCATCTCACTCAACAGGTCGCTAGGTGCCGTGGCTTGCCGCGGGTTGATAGCTTCCTGGAGATGAGGACTTGCTCGAAAAGGTTTATTATCCGTGGTGAAAAATTGACACCTTTGCTCAGAAATGGGTTAGTTCATATGAACTTTCCAGCATACACATTACCAGTGCGTAGTTACAAATCGGTTAGTTCATTGAATTATCCAACTTGACTAGTGCATGTTTTAAGGGGGAGCAAGAAAACATTGGTGGTTGACTGTTGCATGCATCTTTTCATATGTACGGGTTCAAGTTACAGTCGTGTAAGTCACTTTTAAAAAAATGACACTTAGACACAGAAACCAGATCGAGATAAGTCAATGTGTTAACAGAAAACATGAAGTAAATCAGGGATTCATTTAACTGGCAACAGATGACTAGTGATAAAGGAAACAGCTGTTGTGTTGATCAGCAAAGTGCTGTGAGTCAGACTCTTCTTTCTAAAACAAAAAGTTACCCACACCACTAACGTTCAGATGAGATCCAAATGTAGTCCAAAAAATTGTACTTACCGTGTCCATACAATATCCAAATACGTACAAAAAAAAGTCTAAATCAAAGCATATAATGTCCCGATAACGTCCTACTTGATGTCCAAAACATATCCATTTCTGGATATCACGTATGCGGACAAATGGATATCCAGGAGATATCCAATGGATGTCTTTTGGATATTCTTGGATATCCAGAACTTCCGACACAAATATCCAAAAGATATCCAATGGATATCTTTTGGACATTTGTGTGCTGTGTGGGAATAGCCACGCCCAGGTTGGGATTCGAACCCGAGCTGTGATAACCACTCCACCCCGGTGGCCGGCTGGCTGTTCATTGTGAGGTCCGTGTCCGGACTCAGGACCTTCCTGATGACGTAGTAACGACGTTGCCTCGTAATCGAGAGGAGTCCTTTGTTCAATACTCGCCGGAGGCATACATACGAGTCCAAATTTCACACTGTACATAAGAAAACAGCCGTAAAAATAGTATAGGAAAATCGTCCCACATGTGCGAGATGAAGATGAGTCATTTGAAGCAGAAGCAGATCGTGAGAAAATATCTCCACTTCCAGGCAAGGCACTGAATAATAAAGATTGCCTCAACTCAGATACAGCCTGGGGGAAGATGCTGTACAAAAAAGAGAAGCTACGCTCGAAAACGCTGTAAACAAAGCAAAGTCGTTATGAGACTTTTGCCTTCTGGTCACAGTCCTGACCTTCTGCTTCCCTAGCTTTTCCCTAATGCAATCATCCTTCATCACCTTAGGCTGGTAGCAATTAGTAGCAAACTGGACAGCCATTTTTTTTACATTTAAGATTCAATCCTTTGACACGGATGGACTTATTTTCGCTCAGGGGAACAGACATGTGTAATCCATATCAAGTCACGCAAAGGAGAAATATATTGGTTCTCTTAGGCGTGGGTAGATCCGTCATACTTGTCTTAAACGCAAGTGTTTGTTAAAATTACTACGGTGCGGATGTTTTAGCTGTTTTCCCTTTGTGTTAAAACTTGGCCTTTTCATGTTGTTCGGACCTGAAACACTTTTGTAATGTATATATATTTATTTTGAGGTTTAGTACCTACGTAGTTCAGCATAACCTTGATTGCTTGATTGAAATTAATATTGTGGGTACGCCATAGCCTGGTTAGCCTGCAGCTTACCAGGGAACAGTGTAAGATAAAGATATTGATAGAGGCATGAAGGGACAAAGTAAAAAGGGCGAGCTAGAAAGAGAGAAGAGATGTTAGAATAAAGCAAGAGATTGGGAAGAGAGGAAGAAAGGAAGATTGATAGGGCATACATAGAAAGAGACAGAAGGGTACCACGCATCCAAACATTCATGATGTTCTGGCCTACCTCAAGAGCCAAGCAGAAGACACCAACATCAAGTACATGCGGATGGAACTTAATCTAGAAGGTCAGCAAAGGAAGAAGCGTGACGAGAGAGTTGGGAACTGTATTCGCACATACGAGGAAACGGGTCACTTCAAAAGGTCTCTTTTGGCTGTAGCCCATGTTCAAAAAACTTGATTGAACCAAATTCCCACCCAAAAATATCAATACTTCACATAATTCTCTTGTAAGAGGTATTGTACGGGGTGTTAAGTCACCCTTCAATTGATAGAAGATTTAAAATGTCATCGCAATTGTCCACCCGCCCTTCCACTTCTCTGTTCATCGCAATTGTCCAGCTACCGGTAGAACGGCACGG
Source organism: Lepisma saccharinum (assembly GCF_977018435.1). Classification (NCBI taxonomy): domain Eukaryota; kingdom Metazoa; phylum Arthropoda; class Insecta; order Zygentoma; family Lepismatidae; genus Lepisma; species Lepisma saccharinum. The sequence goes on from NC_139229.1 coordinate 17,948,594, forward strand.
AGTAAAATAAAGAGATAAATAGTCGCAGATGGAGATAAAGAAGGACGAGTGAAATAGAAAGACAGAGAGAGAGAGAGAGAAGCGATAGTGAAACAAAAAGAGAGAGAGAGGTAGAAATAATAAGAAGTAAGATAGAGATTAACGTAGACTGGGGGATGTAAAGGAGAAAAAACAAGTTAGAATAATAGAGAAAGAGAGATAGAGAAATAGAGAGAAAATGTACACTTACGTTTGCCCACCGTAATTCATCAACATATACATCCTACCCACTCGCTCAACCCTCCCTGTCCAAGACAAGAAACATTATGAGGTAAATGATAATGACGTCCGAGGATTACAAGTTTCGGACCCAGGAACCTGATCTGCAAGTCATGCTAGCATTGAATATTCTGTGTACAACACTAAACGTTTTAATGACCTTGAATTCAGACGAACTAACCAGGTAGCTCTTTTGAAATTTACACTTGCAATTGTAGCGAGACTTGAAGAATCCGGACACCAGATTGTTTATATACAATTAGAATGCGAGGCACAACCTACTTCTGCTGGGTGAAGAAGAATGAAACATGAAAACAATGCTTTCGCACGTGTAGTGAAATTGCATAAGATGGTGGTTAAATCATTCTTTCTTTTACATAAGGATTTACTAATACCAGATGGTTATAATTAAACTAAACTAACGGTGTTCAGAGTGGTACAGAACGGCCTCTAATGAGCGTAGGAGTCTGAAACTTCGTAGATATGCTAATGAAGCAATGCGCTCGCGAATTATGAAAAAAAATAGTTCCAATTCTCGCCACCAGGTTAAAATATGGCCTGGTACTTTAATTTCTAATGCAGATATTTGGTATCTATTAACCTTGCCGAACAGGATTCATTCCACCAGGGATTGATCAAACCAAACTGGCAACACTGGTTGGGAAGGAGAAAAGGCATTGCTTGATCATTTCCTGTCTATCATATTTTGCTTTCTCTCTCTCTCTCTTAATCTCTCCACTGTCTTCACGTCCTTTCTTTGCTTCATCTTCTTCTTTTTCAGTCTGTTCTTTTCAAACGTTCTCAAATATCATTGGTCTCCAACAAGGTTTGATTTGATTTTTGTTATTTAGTGTAGCTTTTCCGCCACTATTTGCTCATCGCGCCCATGAGGACGGGTAATGATATGATGGAATTGACAAAAGGGAAGCAAAGCTGGGATTCGAACGCCGCAGGGCTGGCTCTAACAAGAGACTGAAGACTAGTGCACTCGCAAACAATTTGAGTACATTAAGAAGAACGGTGACATCATCACATACTGCGCTACTTGAGTTTTTCTGCATTTAGGGACTGACCCGTACCCATGATTTTTTCGATGGCGGGGAGGGCAGATCCGAAAATGTGGAACAAAGAGAAGATCCGAGGTTATTCTACGTCGTTTTCCTGCCATTTTTGCCTAATTGCAACGATGATGATGAGCGATGATAAAATGAAATTGATGAAGGAACATTCACAGAGAACACAGGCCTGGATTCGAACCCAGAACTCATGGCATTGTAGCGCGCTGTACTACCGTCTCCGCCACGCTGGTCGTCGAAATGCTGTTGCTGTATTATTGATTGATTGAGTTGGTGTTTTAAGTCCACTTTGTACACAGTAAGGCTAATCGGGACTGGACGTACATTTTAAAGTGGGATCCAAACCACTATGTGCCTCCACCGGGTATCGAACCCGGGACCCCTTGATTACAAGGCGACGACGCTACCTGTTGATGTATTAGATGTGACAACCAATGTTATGGTAGTGTTGCAGCTAGAACAAAGCGTACACCCAACGGCAAAAGAAGTATGTGAATTGTACATTACTACGTTCATTCAGTCTGTTTTCCACATAGTTCTGATCATGAATTGGAATAAAGACGCCACTAAGCAGATGTCAACATCTGCTTCGTATCGACAGAACAACACTAAATGTGGAGTAAAAAAGGAATAAAAATAATTGATTGATTTGGCGTTTTAAGTCCACTTTATGCACAGTAAGGCTAATCGGGACTGGGCTTACAGTTTAAAGCGGGTCCCGAATCACTATGTGCCTCCACTAGATATCGAACCTTGGACCCCTTGATTACAAGGCGACGACGCTACCACTGCGTCATCGAGGAGGCCCTGAATAAAAATAATGATGGGCAATTTGCCTACTAATATCTTTGCCGTTGGCTGTTCAATTATAGATTTGAAATGTTATTGTCCAAAGTGTTTTTTTCCGAAAGCCAAATTGGTGGTTTGGTATTAGCTGATGTTCGTCTATAATAGCTGTAAGACGCTGACACAGCACCCTTTCGAAAAGCTTACTAACATGAGATAATAGACTTATAGGCCTAAAGTTTGTCTTCTCGTGCGGATTCTTACCCATTTTTGAAATAGCTATTATCTTTGCCCGTTTCCATTGTGTTGGAAAATAGCCCAGTCGTATAATGTTAGTAAAACGTTTGGCAAGATACACAAACCCCATTCTTGTATGATTCTGAAGTGCCGCAGGTGGAATACCATCTAGGCCAGGTGCTGCTTTCGGTTTTAGCTTTTTTGTCAGCCTTTGGAATTCACGAGGTGTTACGTTTGGAGCATGAAGAGTCGATGGAAGTTGTAGAAGTTGGTCGTATGTATTTTGCACATCTTGCTTTGTTTCTTGATCAGAAAGTTCTGCATTAAGTTTGAAATGCGTTTGGAATTGGTCTGCAAGAGTTTCAGCTATTTCCTGAGGATTCACTATAGGTCCTTCGGGAGTATTTAATGAATTCAACGATGGCTTATCTCTTGCATTGAGAGTGCGCGCTAACTTCCAAAATTGCCTATCTTGTGGTTCGAGTTTTTGTAGACGTTCATTCCATCCGCTCTCTTACTAGGAAATTATGTAATTCTTAGGCAAGCAACCTCCATTCGTAAAGATGGTGTAGTGATTGAGTTCTATACCAGCGACATCGGGCCCATCGTGTCAAACAAAGTAAAATTTCCAGTACTGGAAAAGTGTTTGACGTAGGTAAAGTAGACATGATAATCGTTGTTCGGCTCCAAGATGTTTTAATAACCTCTGTAAAGTTGTTTACTGCTTGATCGATCTCCTCAGCCGTATTCATTGATTAATGGAGATTCAGTCTCATATGTGATTGCCGGCGAAAAGCATTCCAATCTGTTTTGGGTTCCTGTAGTGCCTGGAACCTATGATAGTAGATGCCCTGGGCAATAGCTGCGATAACAGAGAGATGATCCGAAGTAAGAGCGTCTTCAACATGTGGTGCAGTACTAATCCCTACTCCTTTGTTCAAAAGTACGTCTAAGACATCAGGTGTTCCTCTACCCCTAGGATAGAAAGTAGGGTCCAGTGGAACAGAAATAGAAAATTCAGTACCTGGAAGCGCTTGCAGTATAACATTTCCTGACGGGTTAGATATTCTGGAATGCCATATAGGATGCTTGGCATTAAGGTCCGAGTGTGTCCAATTGTAGTACGTCTTGATAATCCAGCACTGTAGCTGGAGACTGATACGCTGCAACTAATATCAGATCTTCTGAAGTAGTATGCACCTTAATTGCAATTGCCTCAATTGCTGTAAATGTGGGTAATGCTATTCTTGCCGCGTTGATTCCTTGTCCTGTTAATATGAGAAGTTCGCCTTTTCTTTGTTGGAGTCGGTCTTCAGGGAAGATTCTATAACGAGAGATGGTCCATTTCATATGTGGTTTGAGGTTAGTCTCGTTAAATAGTGCAATATCTATATTTTTTTTGCAAAGTAGATGAGTGAGTTCAGGTGCCTGATTTGCTATGCCATCGGCATTGTATATCAGCAAATTGATATGTTGAAGCAAATTATGTCGACTAAAAACAGCCTTCAGATTGCATTTCCATCAGTATTTGTATTATGATTGGTATTATAGACATTCCCGAGGTTGCTTGGGAGATCTTTTGTAGTCCTCGGGATACATGTTGAAGCTGCTGGAGCTGTAGTGGTGGTTCTGACAGGTTGACTGGCAGTTATCGTCTGAGGTTTTCTCTGTTATTGATCTATTACAGTGAAGATCCGACAGCCTCAAAAGTTTGCGGGATGTTCTCCCCCACAGTTCGCACACGTGGGGGGATCATCCCTCTTCTTCTGACATTTATATGCTTCATGTGGTTTACCACATTTAACACAGCGTGGTATGGTAAAACATTGTTTCTGGGTGTGATCTAGACTTTGGCATTTATGGCATTGTATGACTGTTGGGGGCAGATATTCTACGACCTGAATCCTATAGTGTTAATATTTTCCAAATCGTAGATAATTTATGCTGCTGGTGATCTCTTGAGAGTAATCAGGAATAGTGGTATGTTCTTCCTTCCGGGATCTTTGGGGTTACGCTGGCTCATTTCGTGAACAGTCATAAGTAGACCTAGTGTCCGGGTACTGAATCTTCTTTTGAGGCTCGTGAGGCTCGATCGCCTTAATGGATTTCTCTCGTAAGGCATGTGTTGCCAACTCCTTACCCGAAAAAATCACCAAGGTTGTGGGGCTCGTCGTAGCCTTTTATGATGTATATTTTGAGGGGTAGAGTTGGCAACACTGTGGGTTTACTGTAGCCTTTTATGAGGGGGGGGGTTTATTGCCCTCTGTTTACATCTGGCAACACTACCGTAGATTGACAGTGTTGTTAACCTACTGGGTTTTTTTCACTGTAAATTTTTATCAAAGGACCTGAGGGGTCCATGTATTTTTTATGTCTGGCAATACTGTTGGGGGCCTAGTGTTGGCAACACTGTGGGTTTTTACTGTAGCCTTTTATGAGGGGGGTCTATTGTCTTCTGTTTACATCTGGCAACACTACCATAGATTTTTTGACAGTGTTGTTAACCTACTGGGTTTTTTTCACTGAGGCTCGAATCATTATTTGAGGCTCGTCGTAGCTTTTTATGATGTATATTTTGAGGGGCACAGAGTTGGCGACATTGTGGGTTTTTACTGTAGCCTTTTATGAGGGGGGGGTTTATTGCCCTCTGTTTACATCTGGCAACACTACCGTAGATTTTTTGACAGTGTTGTTAACCTACTGGGTTTTTCACTGTAAATTTTCATCAAAGGGTCTGAGGGGTCCATGTATTTTTTATGTCTGGCAACACTATTGGGGGCCTAGGAATAATTGTACAACAATTTGTACCTAATTGTACAATACTTGTACCTAATTGTACAACATATACACAGACATAAAAGAGAGAGCCTTCCCGTAACTTACTTCATGTACAATTTATATGATTTTACAACTGTGAAAAGAAAGCATATGAGTTCTGTATGCACACATTCATTCTTATTTTTCGAAGTTGAATGAAAGCACATGTTTTTACGCTCTCGTAATACTAATCTTGCTCCACTGATTTTAAATTGCTTCCATCCGCTTTTTTTTTTTCTGTGTTATTTCCGCATGCACGCAACATTCGCTTTCAATAGACAGAAGGAGTGTTAGTATAGCAGGTTTTGAGTTTACAATTTATTAAATTAAACAATAATTTATGTAAGAATATACTTGTACTTACCGAACACAAAATAATAAAAAGCACATGTGAATCTTTGCGTGTGTTCATGTTATATGACGACTGAGTAAAAAAATAATGTTGACTCCCTGAAAGATAAAAGTTCCCGGTTCGACATCAGATGCATGCAAATTTTATGTTTTGCTCTCCAAAATCTTGATTTTTATGTTTGTGCTATTTGTCATACAGCAGAGGAGGAGGAGAAAGAGGGGGGAGAAGAGGGGAGAGGGGAGGGGAGGGGGTACTATTAGCGCCATCTATTAGCAAACAATAGAAATAAAAAAGTAGGGTCAAACTTTTTCAACACCCAAACATTTTAAACGTCCTCGTTTAGTAATACGATCAGCAGAAGATGTTTAACAGAGTGCTCTTAGTCGATGAAGCTAATTGCTAGGGCCCATATATTGCTAAAATGTTCCTTGATTTGCATATCTCTCATACCGCCATATGTTGTTCTATTTGACTTCTTCCAAAAAAATGCTAATTAGCGAGAGTTAATTAAGCAAGGCAAGTAAAAGAAGCATAATAGAACAGCATATGTGCCGGCGTGAGAATATGTAAAAATTCGATTCAGAGGTGGATCGAATTAAAGTTGGGGGATATTTTGCATTTTTTTCCTATAATGTACAAAACATTTACCGTACATAATTTTTTCTATTTACAACAGTATAAAATAAGAGGAATGTGTGACAATATCCATATTAATTAGGAAGGTATGTTGTATGCTAGGTTAGCTAATTGTGTCTTCTACAGCTTCACTGTATAGAGGAAAGATGGAAAAAGAGAGCTCTACGGAAACTGACGCTCTTAACAATATTGTACGTTCGTGAAAATTATATATATAAATAAGACTTAAGCGTATTATCTGCTTTCATGTCAGATTTTCCCAACCTGTGAGCTGTAGTGTTTAGGTGACAAGCGACCTGCTCAAATATGATACTGTTGACAATATTGAACGCCCCGTGAAAATTATATATAAATAAGGCATAAGCGTATTATCTGCTTTCATGTCAGATTTTGCCAACCTGTGAGCTGTAGTGTTTAGGTGACAAGCAACCTGCTCAAATATAATACTGTTGACAATATTGAACGCCCCGTGAAAATTATATATAAATAAGGCATAAGCGTATTATCTGCTTTCATGTCAGATTTTCCCAACCTGTAAGTTGTAGTGTTTAGGTGACAAGCGACCTGCTCAAATATAATACTGTTGACAATATTGAACGCCCCGTGAAAATTATATATAAATAAGGCATAAGCGTATTATCTGCTTTCATGTCAGATTTTCCCAACCTGTGAGCTGTAGTGTTTAGGTGACAAACGACCTGCTCAAATATGATACTGTTGACAATATTGTACGTTCGTGAAAATTATATATATAAATAAGACTTAAGCGTATTATCTGCTTTCATGTCAGATTTTCCCAACCTGTAAGCTGTAGTGTTTAGGTGACAAGCGACCTGCTCAAATATAATACTGTTGACAATATTGAACGCCCCGTGAAAATTATATATAAATAAGGCATAAGCGTATTATCTGCTTTCATGTCAGATTTTCCCAACCTGTGAGCTGTAGTGTTTAGGTGACAAACGACCTGCTCAAATATGATACTGTTGACAATATTGAACGCCCCGTGAAAATTATATATAAATAAGGCATAAGCGTATTATCTGCTTTCATGTCAGATTTTCCCAACCTGTAAGCTGTAGTGTTTAGATGACAAGCGACCTGCTCAAATATAATACTGTTGACAATATTGAACGCCCCGTGAAAATTATATATAAATAAGGCATAAGCGTATTATCTGCTTTCATGTCAGATTTTCCCAACCTGTGAGCTGTAGTGTTTAGGTGACAAACGACCTGCTCAAATATGATACTGTTGACAATATTGTACGTTCGTGAAAATTATATATATAAATAAGACTTAAGCGTATTATCTGCTTTCATGTCAGATTTTCCCAACCTGTAAGCTGTAGTGTTTAGGTGACAAGCGACCTGCTCAAATATAATACTGTTGACAATATTGAACGCCCCGTGAAAATTATATATAAATAAGGCATAAGCGTATTATCTGCTTTCATGTCAGATTTTCCCAACCTGTGAGCTGTAGTGTTTAGGTGACAAACGACCTGCTCAAATATGATACTGTTGACAATATTGAACGCCCCGTGAAAATTATATATAAATAAGACTTAAGCGTATTATCTGCTTTCATGTCAGATTTTCCCAACCTGTGAGCTGTAGTGTTTAGGTGACAAGCGACCTGCTCAAATATAATACTGTTGACAATATTGAACGCCCCGTGAAAATTATATATAAATAAGGCATAAGCGTATTATCTGCTTTCATGTCAGATTTTCCCAACCTGTGAGCTGTAGTGTTTAGGTGACAAACGACCTGCTCAAATATGATACTGTTGACAATATTGAACGCCCCGTGAAAATTATATATAAATAAGACTTAAGCGTATTATCTGCTTTCATGTCAGATTTTCCCAACCTGTAAGCTGTAGTGTTTAGGTGACAAGCGACCTGCTCAAATATAATACTGTTGACAATATTGAACGCCCCGTGAAAATTATATATAAATAAGGCATAAGCGTATTATCTGCTTTCATGTCAGATTTTCCCAACCTGTGAGCTGTAGTGTTTAGGTGACAAACGACCTGCTCAAATATGATACTGTTGACAATATTGAACGCCCCGTGAAAATTATATATAAATAAGGCATAAGCGTATTATCTGCTTTCATGTCAGATTTTACCAACCTGTGAGCTGTAGTGTTTAGGTGACAAGCGACCTGCTCAAATATGATACTGTTGACAATATTGAACGCCCCGTGAAAATTATATATAAATAAGGCATAAGCGTATTATCTGCTTTCATGTCAGATTTTGCCAACCTGTGAGCTGTAGTGTTTAGGTGACAAGCGACCTGCTCAAATATAATACTGTTGACAATATTGAACGCCCCGTGAAAATTATATATAAATAAGGCATAAGCGTATTATCTGCTTTCATGTCAGATTTTACCAACCTATGAGCTGTAGTGTTTAGGTGACAAGCGACCTGCTCAAATATGATACTGTTGACAATACTGAACGCCCCGTGAAAATTATATATAAATAAGGCATAAGCGTATTATCTGCTTTCATGTCAGATTTTCCCAACCTGTGAGCTGTAGTGTTTAGGTGACAAGCAACCTGCTCAAATATAATACTGTTGACAATATTGAACGCCCCGTGAAAATTATATATAAATAAGGCATAAGCGTATTATCTGCTTTCATGTCAGATTTTGCCAACCTGTGAGCTGTAGTGTTTAGGTGACAAGCGACCTGCTCAAATATGATACTGTTGACAATATTGTACGTATATTGTATTGTATAGGAGACTAGAAGCATATAATTTGGCGAAAAAAAAACCCAAGTAAGGTCATAGAAAATAGTTAAAAAAAAAGTGAACAATTATATTTTGCATTGCACAGCATTAGGTATTAAATAACATACCCCCAAAAAATCTCTGCATTATGCGTTCTGAAAAAAATTGCCCTACGTGCCAAATTGCTGTGTCAAGTAAAAATTTTCAAAGACACTGTCGTACTTGTGTGCCGGGAAAGCGAATATGTGCAACCAAATTGTGCTCTAAGTGTGGAATAAATTTTACTATTGATAACTTCAAGCGACACCAGCTTACTTGCAAGAGCACTGGAACATCTCTACCGCAACCTTCCAAGCGAAAGGTAGAAGTAACCTCCCTCGATGCATCGCCACCTGCCAAACGCGTCAAGCTGGCGAAGAAAGCAGACCGAATTGCGTTTGAGCATTTATTAGAAGACTTTAACATAACATCAGACAGCTTCTGCGATGTGCGTAGTTTTCTGGAGAGCGAGCGAGCTAAGATAATATCCATCCTCAACGATGCATTGGCTACATACTCCACTAAATTCTATGCTGTGCTATGCTGCAAGTATAAGAAACCGTCTGATGAAATATATAAATTCTTCCATGCCACAAAAGCAAAAACACTGCATCAGGCAGATGTCACTGACCTCGACAGCATCTACGACAAGTTTGTCGAGGAGTTTGTGGCAAAGCACGAGGAGCATCGGGCTAAAGGCTCGGGCGGTTCGCTGTGTGGCGACCCCCACGAACTTTGTCTGAAACTTAGCAAGTCCCTGCCACTGGCAGGGTCTAGCTATATTGCCCTGCCACCCGAGGTTGAAGCAAGGAAAGCTGTTCTCAATATTCAGAACAAAGACACCAAATGCTTCCTCTGGTCGGTGCTGGCAGCATTACACCCTATACCTAGGGAAAACAGTCCACGCCGTGTTAACCACTACAAGCAGTATGAGTCGGAACTGGAGAATGCAATGGCCGGGATTGCCTACCCTGTAGAAGTCTCGCATATTCGCAAGTTTGAGGTTCGTGCTCGTGACTTGTTGGGCCTACAATTAGCCATCAATGTTTACGGTCTCACCGAGAACGAAAATGAGGTCCACCCCATCCGGGTGAGCAACGTGAGCAACAACAACGAGGTACGAGAAATCAACCTCCTGCTCATGAAGGACGAGACCCATCACCATTACACCCTTATCCGTTCCCTCTCTCGGCTTGTTTCGACCCAACGGAGCAAAGACAAAACCCACGTCGAGGTGTGTCGCAGGTGCTTGGCTACATTTCATAATCGAGAACAGCAGGATTACCGGCGCATCAGAGGTCCCAACATTGCTGCTGAGAAGCTAGCTCGCCACATGTTCTACTGTGGTACCAACAAGCCTGCACGAATTATCCTGCCCGAACCTGGTGCAGTAGAGTGCTTTCGCATGCACAGTGCTATGGTGAAGCATCCTGCCTATATTGTAGCAGACTTCGAGGCCTTTCTTCAACCTCTATCTAACTGCGAGCCCAACCCCGAAACATCCTCTACCATTCCTTTCCAAATCCACGAGGCCTCGAGTTACTCCTATATTGTGGTGTGGCGAGACCAACATATTGCCTCCGAGCCCTATGTGTATCGCGGTCCCGACCCGGTCAAACACTTCCTGGAGAGAATGCAACAGGAAGCCATCAAGATAGGGAAGGTGCTGTTGGCCCCCAAGCCCATGCTGCCTCTGTCTCCCAAAAACAAGCATCAGCACGAAATGGCTCTAAATTGTCCTGTTTGCAACTCGGTCTTCACTGACGATAACAAAAAGGTCCACCACCATGACCATTATGGGAGCGGAAGCTACATTGGCCCGTGGTGCAACAGATGTAACTTGAGAGCCAGGGACCCGCGCTTCATACCGGTCTTTTTTCACAATGGCTCGGGATATGATTTCCATCACTTGGTCACACATCTAGGGTACGACAATGCGAGAATCAATGTCCTGGCACAGAACGAGGAGCGTTATATTAGCATCAGCAAGTGGGTGCCGATCCCCAACTCAAGCAGCAGCATCGAGCTTCGGTTCCTCGACTCTCTGAGGTTCCTCCAGGCAAGCCTCGATGCTCTTGCTGGGAAGCTCAGAGACGACCAACTAGCCATTACTACATCAAGTTTCCCGAACTTAGATGTCGCACTCATCAGACGTAAAGGGGTCTACCCCTACGAATACGTCACAGACCCTTCCAAGTTCGAAGAAGAGTTGCTGCCTCCCCAGGATAAGTTCTACAGCCAGCTGAGAGGTTCTGGTATTACCGACGAGGAGTACAAGCATGCTCAGTCTATGTGGGTCGAGTTGGGTTGCCGAACTTTCGGTGATTACCACGATGCATACCTGAAGCTTGATGTGACGCTTCTTGCCGATGTGTTCCAGGCGTTTCGGGCGACTGCGATAAACATTTACAACCTGGACCCTGTATATTTTTACAGCCTTCCTGGACTGGCATGGTCGGCCATGCTCCTGCTGACTAAAGTTAAACTTTCACTTATCTCCGATAATGATATCATGCTTTTCATCGAGAGAGCTATCCGGGGCGGCATGGTCCAAGTGTCGCAACGCTTCGCACACGCCAACAATCACCACATGGCCACTGGTTACGACCCCTCCCAACCATCAAGCTACATCATGTACACTGACGTGAATAATCTTTACGGGCACTCCATGATGCAGCCACTCCCAACAGGACAGTTTAAGTGGGTTGATCCTTTATACCACGACATCGAAAAAGAGTGCGACGAGTTTGGGTTTTTTGCCGAGGTGGACCTTGACTTCCCCGAGAAGCTGCAGGATACATTCTGTGACCTTTCGCCTGCTCCGGAAGTCAAGTGTCCACCTGGCTCGGATCAACCGAAGCTCGTCATGGACTTGGAGCCCAAAAAGCATTATGTGCTACACTACCGGAACCTCCAGTGGTTAATGCAGCAAGGGGTCTCGGTCAAAGCAGTTTACCACGTGCTCTTGTTCAGGCAGTCTCCATGGTTGAAGGCGTACATCGAACTGAACACCAAACATCGCACTGATGCCACTTCGGAACTTGATCGCGATTTTTTCAAATTAATGAACAATGCGGTATTTGGGAAGACCATGGAGAATGTGCGAAATCGCGTTGATGTGAGGTTGGTGACGAAGAAAACACAGTGTCGTCGACTTGTTGCAAGCCCGCTGTTTAGGTCTCGAACAATTTACAACGAACAGATGTCTCTGATTCACATGAACCGGGGCAAGGTGTTACTCAACAAGCCCATCTATGTGGGAGCTGCAGTTTTGGATCTGAGCAAGTTGTGCATGTTAGAGACATATTACGGCATACTACGTGCACACTACAACCACAATATCTCGCTCCTCTACACAGACACAGACAGCTTGGTGTACCATGTTCGCACGGCCGATGCGTATGGTGATATAGCCAAAGTTCCAGCTCTTGTCAAGCTCTTCGACACATCGGGCTATCCCCAGCTAAACCGGTATGGAATTCTGCCCCGGAACAAAAAAATACCCGGCAAACTCAAGGACGAGAAAGACGGGGATGTGATTGTGGAGTTTGCTGGACTTCGTGCCAAAGCCTATGCGATCCGGGCTGAGGGTTCTGTAACAAAAAAGGCAAAGGGTGTAAGCAGGCAAGTGGTTCGGGAGCACCTCAAGTTTGAGGATTACCTCGAGTGCCTCAGAACAAAATCGCCCATTCTACAAAAAGAGCATCGTATCCAAAGCGTCGATCATGTGCTTACAACTAATATTGTCAGGAAAGTTGCTCTGGATGCACACGACGACAAGAGGTGTATTCTTGAATGTGGGGTCCATACACTTCCGTGGGGCCACTATCGCCTCCAAACTAGTAAGACCTGCCCAGAGTGTAACAAAAAGTAATAGGCAATGCGAAAAAAAAAAAACAATTTTAATTTACTTCCACTTCCTCGATTACATGCATGCATGGCACAGCAAAATTAAACTTCTGGAAACTGCTAATTGCAATTTGTACTTATATATATAAAATTCCACATTTCTTATTGTGTGCTATTTTTTTTTTTATTTATTTAAAACTGTTCAGTTACTCTTTCATTCTTGACGTCATACACAAATGTTTTCTCTGCAATAAGAATGACACTGCACAGAGTATCTGCAGGCAAGGCATCGTGGAACTCGCATACAATCTTGATGTTGGTACGATCGTTGACCACCACTTGCTTCCTCTTAGATGTGTTGATGACGGTCATGGGTCTCCGTGCTTTGAATTCGCTGGGCGCGTAGTACACGTCCACGCTTCCTTCGGTCACGCGTTTGTAAGCCGTGTAAGCTTCGTAAAGTTTGAGGTAATCGTCTTTGGTCATGTCGAGGTTGTAATTCTCGCGCGGGAACACTTCGTTCCTACCGTTCTTCAGATAAACGTTCTTGATCTTGCAGTCGTCGAACTTGCTGGAATCTTTTTCCTGATCGTTATCGCGTCCGGTCTGAAAAAGCACTACGACGAAATCTGGCATGTCGAACTGTATGTTGTTTAACTGTGTCGTCACGTCGAATTCCATGTGACTTCCCGACGCCATCTTCTGCACGCACTGGTAACCGTGAAAGTGAATCGGCACCTGCGGACTTTTTAAGATCTCCGCTTTGTACTTGAGGGCGTAGTTCGTTTCGTATTCCACCACCGGTATTCTCAATTCCATGCTCCGGATGACGCATTTCGCTGCTTCGGGTAAAGTGTTGGCTATCGGCGTGGTGCCGTCCGGACCCAAAGTAGCGTATCGCATCAGTGCGTCGTTGTCGTTGGCCGCTCTTCGAAACGTGACCCTCAGTCCTCCCTTCCACATGATCTCCTTGTAGTCCGAGAAGAAACCAGGCAGCAGACGCATGGGAAAGAGCACCGTGTGACTTCTCGTCGATATTTTGGTCCCGGCTTCGAATCCCTCGGCCTGGTAGTACGCTGCGTCCGTTTTGGATAATTTCAACGTTCCCACTGCCGTCGACGTGATGCCTGGATAATCTATTCTGTCGATGACGGTGTTGTGTTTCCTCACCTCCACCTGCGAGAACAGGTGAGGCACGAAGTTGTCCACGAGTATCAAGTTTGCTGCTGCAGGAAACGCGTCTCCGCTTTCCTTCTTCACCACGTCGAATTGAAGGTAGAGGTCCGCTCTGTGAGGATGAATAAACCCGTCGCCTACGTCCACGTCGTATTCGATCTCCCTGTTCGCTTCGTTCAGATTGGCGAACGTGCGACGGTTGGGAGGGAAAGATTGCAATTCGTAACTTTCGATTTGCTCCATTTTACATGTATGGTTATTTATTATATGTTGATCTCCACGATGGCCGTCGTAGTGGCACCTGCGAAATCCACCACGTCTCCTTTCTCGTTCGTCACCACCAACTCTATGTCGTCTATGCGGTTGCGACATACTGGAAAATAGATCGGCGAAGAGGGTGTGTAGATGATCGGTTCCATGAATTCGGAACTTGGTTTGAAAGTGGCTATGATTCCCGTCTGCTTGTGACTTCCTAACAATCCGTCCGAAGATTTCGTGATCATACCTTCCGCCACGTTGCAGTGTACGTTCAGAGTCTCTATGGCCAAGAATTTAGGAATGTTGGTTGCTACATGCTTGATGCCAGCTTCGAGTTTTGGGTGGTTGTTCTCGAAACCTAAAAGTTCTCCCATGGTGCCCAGGTCCACGGTCTCCGTCGCGGATAGGATTTCCACTCTGTGCGTGACCGAATTTTGAGAAAGGTATGTGCCTTTGGGTAATTGAGCTTGCAAAGTGGAAAGATTGTATTGTCCTGGCGTGACGACGATGTGTTCGCTTCCAACGCTAATTTTGTTGTTGTGCTGCGTGACGTTAGGTATGAGGTACATGCTGTAGAATGCACGCAGAGCCACGGATTTAGGATAGACGATGTCGTCGTGCAGCGTGAGTTTCAAGATTGAAGATTCGCTCGTGAGATGGAACACGCCCATCCTAGTGATGCTGTTTGAGGTTCCACAATGCTTTCTGGAAATCCTCGATCGTAGGGTTATTTATTTTAGAGAGAAAGGCGAGCACGGAGAGGCAGAGATGACCGCAGTTCACGTCTCCGAAATTTTGAATGCGTTCGTCGTTGTAGTATATAGAGGTTTTGTTTGTTTTCAGATAATGAATTAAATTTGTAGGTGGAACACCTCCGGAAGAATCGAAAACGAATGCTTTATCATCATTTTTGTGGTAACATATCCAATGCGTGCCTGGATTTTCTTGACCGTCCAAGTTGACTACTCCGCATTATCTTCTTTTAACGCTTGAAGGTAACGAGTCGGACATGAAAACTCCTCTGAAGTGTTTGATTTGTAACGGTTCGATCAGAGATTCAATATCTCGGTTGGTGAGTGCTTCTGTTTCTTTTTTTTAAACTTCTTCATCACGCCCTTTCCTCCTTTCTTCTCCATGGCCAGGTTGTGACGTTTCTGTTCTTCCAATTCCGCTTTATTCTTTTTCGAGTCGATGACGGTTTTTGCGATGGCGGCACTTCCGCCGGCCAAACTTCCAACGGCCCCCAATGCTGCCAGGATGGCCGGGATGCTGAATATGAAACCTCCGATCTTTTGCTGTTTCCGCGAACGCTGCAATATTTTCAATTGAGGTGTGCTGAGCAGTAATTTCATTCCGTGTCCGTTCGACAAGCAAGAACGTTTCTTCTCGCGTTGTTTCTTGGTGAGTAACCCATCGAGGGCACCTAGATTTTTAAGATTGGAGTATGGTATCTGGTACACGACACCCTTGGGCTTCATGTTGATGCTCTATGTGTTATTTTCACGGTATGTTATTTATATATATATTCTGAGATTTTTTCTTGTGTAGTTTTTTTACGGTATGTTATTTATATACCCCACCCCAATTTTTGTTTTGTGTTCATGGCGATGGTGGTACCCAGTGCGGCGACCCGTTCACCCAGCGATGCGTCTCTGCTCACGAACCTTTCGAAAGCTGCATGTTCCAATTTTTTGTCTGCTTCGTGACGTGCGTCCAGATCCGTCTGCGTGGTGTTGTAGGCGATGTCGTGATCTTTGCATGCGGCATCCAACGGATTCACACCCTTGTCTCCTCTCTCCAATCTTTTCTCGAGTTTGGTACCCGGTCCGCAGTACTGGTAGCCAGGTAAATGCATCTCGAAAGGTAACTTGTTGATGATGTCGTTCACGAGTCCCTTTCCTTCGGCCACGTTCCAAAATTTCGGAGGCAGCGTGTTGATGATTTTGATCAGGTAACCTATGCCCTTGTCGTCGTTCACGATGAAGTTGGAAAGTTTCGTGCTGATCATGTCCACGATGCCAACCTTCTCGTTGTAGAAATTACGATTGCCTGCATTCTCTTCGCCGGCTATCACCAACAATCGGTCCACGAGTTTCCTAACGTCGTCCACCCAAACGAATTCTTTGGGTAACGTGTTGTAGCGTTTGACGCCGCTGCATGTTTTGACCTGGTTCCAAATCGGTTTGATGAGATTCCTGTACTTCTCGCCGTTGCTCGATTTCACCCTATTCTGCGAGGCGTCGTTGTTCTGGTACAAGGCATCCGTCATGATCAGAATTTCCTTGTAACTTTGGTAATCTTCGTCGGTGTAATCTTTCGGCTGCTTTTTGGCAACGAGTTCCCACAGTCCCACCGTACCCGGATACCTGGTCCAACTATCCTTCTCGCCTAAATTGACTTTAATGTCGTTGCCTTCGAAGGTCACCTTCGATTTCCCAATCTTCCACACCACACCGCCGCCTTCGCTGGTTTCCATGCTAGGATACAATCCGAACACTTCATCCTTGTCGAATTTCCCCGTGCTCAGGTAGTCTCGTGCCAAAGGTCCCAACTCGATTTTATCCGAAGACGACGTGCTGCCTATGGCTCGACGTCGTGCCGGTGCATCCTTCAGTTCGAACGGCGTCGAAGGAATGCTCGAAATGGGCGTGGGTACGGCGTAACTTTTAGCTGCGAGCGGTACGAGTTCATTAATCAAATTTTTATTTTGTTCCGTGACACTTTTAATTTCTTTACCTAGACCGCTGATGGCATCGATCACAGGTTGATCCTGACGTTTCTTCTCTTCGTAGAATCCGCGATTCTCGGATTTCCAACCTTTGAAGCGTTTCGCGAGGTAATCGCGAAGCTTGAGATTTTCGTCTTCGATTTTTCGTTTCGTCATGACGTTATTTATACACGTCGTTTCTCACAACGTTGCAACGTTTAGAAAGTCGTTGATTTTGTTTCTGTATTTTCCGTCGTTGGGTTTCCTCGTCATGTCGATCGTCGCGAATCCGAAATCGTCACCGTTCCAGCAAGTAGAGCAGCAGCCTTCCGAAAATTGATTGTAGTTCATGTCTCCGCCTACGTAGTCATCGTACGCATGCTTGAGGTTGGTTTGATCTTGACGAAACAAACATATGAAATTAGCGTTGTCGCGTACTAACTGTTTTGGAATTTTGGAAAACGTTTGAGCTAGGTAAAAACAATCCATTCCTTTGTGACGACCTTGCGTGAAAAAGTTGCGAATTTCATTTTGATTTTCCAGGATGGCGTCGTCAAACACAACAACTGAATTTTCACGACAATCGTCGAGTGGTTTTATTTCCGAGGCGAACGTTGCAATGTCCAGACCATCGTACAGTTTCATCAGTTGCTGGTATTTGGTTTGCTCCAAACTTTTCGAGAACACGTACAGGTGCCTGTTCTTCCAATCTAACCAATTCGGTGCGAGGAGAAAATTGTCCACGAGCAGTGTCGTTTTCCCACACCCCGAAGGACCTACGATCAGACAGCGGATGCTGTCGGGAAGCAACTCACCGTTCTTTTTTTTTCTCGTTTGACTTTCCGGATCCGGTAGACGCTTCACCACGTTCCACGTACTCACAAGATCACTTCGTTCGCGTCGATCCAACTTTTTTCCGGAAGTCCCAGCCATTTGACAAACAGTTTGTCACCTTTCCTACGCAATACTTTCTCGATGAGGTACGTGTCGGGGTGTTTTGTTTTAGAGAGTTCCTTTTCGTAAAATCTTCCTTTCAAAATCTCGCCGCTACTATCTTTTATTATATACGTGTGTCGGTTTCCGGGTAGAACTCGAACCACCGTAAAGAGTTCCGTGCTCCAATTTTTTGTGAATCCCTTCTCGAAGGTGCGTTTGAATTTGCTGATCCTCACCTGGTCTCCAATTTTGTATTTAGCTTTTTTTGTCGTGGGTGTGTACTTTGGACAGTAAACTGTAGAAATTAAACGCTGCTCGTCGGACTTGGTAACGTCGGCTGGCTTCATGCCTATTGTTCTGTGTACCGTATCATTATAGGTGTCGACGAGTTCCGGCAGGATGTCGACCCATTTGTAATTTCCCCGAAGCGTGAATCGTTTCCACATGTGTGTTTTCAAGGTTCGATTGAATCTTTCCACGATGCTGGCTTTGATGTGACTGAAGGTCGAATAATGTTGAATCTTGTGTTTTTGAATAAACTTTTGGAATACGGCGTTGTAAAATTCTTTACCGTTGTCCGTTTGCAGAAACCGTGGTTGTCTGCCGCCGCTTTCGCGAAAAATTAATTTGAATGCTTCCGTGACGCATGTTCCCGTTTTCGCCTTCAAAGGTAGAGCCCATGCGAATTTCGAAAATGTGTCTATGACGGTGAGGAGGTACTTGTTGCCCTTGTTCAATTTATGTACGTTTTTCAAATTACCGCTACTCATCTCCACGAGGTCACTTTGCCAGAGGTCGTCGATGCCCTTGGTTACCACAGCCAAACGTTCGTAGTTACGGCGTGCAGGTTTATGCAATTCTTCGACGATGGCTTGCCTAGACATTTTTTTTTTAGAGATTACGTTTCAAGAGAAGCACAAGCGTGATGGGATTCAAAGAGGGTGGCACTTCGCTCGTGTTTTGAATGATCAGCTTATCGCCGGCACTCACGTCGAAAACGGTAAGATCTTCGTCTTCGTGTATTTCATATATGTTGCGCGTTTCGTTCCAACGTGCCAGAGGAATGTTTCCTGCTTTCTGGACACCACGATTCGATATCAAAGTCATGGTGGGAACGCTAGCTTTTCTACCGTGAGACCAGTACGAAAATTCGTTTATCTGAATCGTGCCATCGAGGAGAAACTTGTAGTACGGATGATAAGGATGTAACATGTACAGTTTGTTACCTTCGACGAACGTGGAGATTCTCTGTTGATTGGGTACGCTGTTGATTTCGATGGCTTGCAGAAGTAGATAGTAAATATGCCTTTGACTGCAACTCTGAGTTCTTGACCAAACGACCACAAAAAGTTGAAAAACTCACTTTCTCTCCCTGTTCCGCGCCTCATTTATTACGCTGACGACGTTTCACGGGCGTAAAAAGGCAGTGATGAGCGAAAGATGAGCTCTCATCTCCTCATCCTTCTCATCTTTCTCATTCTCTTTTTATTCTCTCATCTTCTTATTTTCTCATCTTCTCATTCTCTCATCTTCTCATCCTCTAAAATGTTTGTAGATCGTGACCTTTGTAAACCTCTTTCTCGAGAACGATGTGACACACACACACACACTCCTCTCATCTTCTCATTCTCTCATCTTCTTATTCTCTCATCTTCTCATTCTCTCATCTTCTCATCCTCTAAAAATGTTTGTAGATCGTGACCTTTGTAAACCTCTTTCTCGAGAACGATGTGACACACACACACACACTCCTCTCATCTTCTTATTCTCTCATTCTCTCATTCTCTCATTCTCTCATTCTCTCATCCTCTCATCTTCTCATCTTCTCATCTTCCAAAATGTTTGTAGATCGTGACCTTTGTAAACCTCTCTCTCGAGAACGATGTGACACACACACACACACTCCTCTCATCTTCTCATTCTCTCATCTTCTTATTCTCTCATCTTCTTATTCTCTCATCTTCTCATCCTCTAAAAATGTTTGTAGATCGTGACCTTTGTAAACCTCTTTCTCGAGAACGATGTGACACACACACACACACACTCCTCTCATCTTCTTATTCTCTCATTCTCTCATTCTCTCATCCTCTCATCTTCTCATCTTCTCATCTTCCAAAATGTTTGTAGATCGTGACCTTTGTAAACCTCTTTCTCGAGAACGATGTGCCACACACACACACACACACACACACACACATACACACACACACACTCCTCTCATCTTCTCATTCTCTCATTCTCTCATTCTCTCATCTTCTCATCTTCTCATCTTCTCATCTTCTCATCCTCCAAAATGTTTGTAGATCGTGACCTTTGTAAACCTCTCTCTCGAGAACGATGTGCCACACACACACACATACACACATACACATACACTCATTTTCTCTCCACGTTCCGTGCCTTATTTATTACGCTGGCGATGTTTCAGGGCGCAGAAAAGCAGTGATGAGTGAAAGATGAGCTCTCATCTTCTCATCTTCTTATTCTCTTATTTTTGAAGGACCAAATGTTTGTAGATCGTGACTTTTGTAAACCTCTCTCTCGGGGGGGAAGGATGTGGCACACACATACACACGTGCGCGCTCTCATCTTCTTATTTTCTTATTCTCTTATTCTCTTATTTTTGAAAGATGAGTGTATTTTATCGTAATTTTCCAAATCCGGGACCAAATGTTTATATATATCGTGACCTACGTAAACCTCTCTCTCGGGGAGGGAACGATGTGCCACACACATACGTGCGCGCGCTTATGTATTGTAACACAAACAAACAAATAATAATTGATGTTTTTTTAGGATGCCTGGCCCCTATAACCTCGCCAGGGTGCGTGGTGCCCAACCAAAAATGTAAAAGTTTTCTAATGGCTGCGGTTATAGATTACCGCACCTCTGTAGAGTTTCACGTGTTTTTTTTTTCCCCCAAACTTCCATGAAACCCTACAGAGGACCTCCGTAATGCATGCAACGTGTACTAACGACTCTAGTGTTATTTGATGTTGTGATATTTTTTGGATATAGAGTTTTATTATGAGATAGATAAAAATGATTATGTTTATTATAATATTTTCTTGATGAAGATGGAGAATGTATGTGTGTGTTACAAATAAAGTTGCATGCTTAATTTCTAGTGTGTGTGTATATGTTTTTGATGTTTCGACAGCATCTGAAACGATAAAAAGAAATTTTATTGTTAATTTTCACGTGTAAAAACAACAACAAATTTTTTTGTGCAAATTTTCTGATTGTCTCGTGCTATAGTGCAAAAAGATATTGTAGCTGATAGCTAATGAAATTGAGATTTGTAACTGATCTGAACTAGTGAAATTCGTATTGTGCTATTGTAACTGATTGTGCTAGTGCAGAAAATTTCTTATTATGCAAGAAAAGATGTTAAAAACTTGTTAAAACTGCTCTGTGACCCTCTCGTTCTTCACGTCGTAGGCGAAGGACTTCTCTGCAATCAGGATGACACTGCATAGGGTATCCTCGGGCAAGGCATCGTGGAACTCGCAGACGACCTTGATGTTGGTTCGATCGTTGACCACCACCTTCTTCCTCTTAGATGTGTTGATGACGGTCATGGGTCTCCGGGCTTTAAATTCGCTGGGCGTGTAGTACATGTCCACGCTTCCCTCGGTCACGCGTTTGTAAGCCGAAAACGCTTCGTAAAGTTTGAGATAATCGTTTTTGGTCATGTCGAGGTTGTAATTCTCGCGCGGGAACACTTCGTTCCTCCCATTCTTCAGATAAACGTTCTTGATCTTGCAGTCGTCGAATTTGCTGGAATCTTTTTCCTGATTCTTGTCCCTCCCGGTCTGAAAAAGCACTACGACGAAATCTGGCATGTCGAACTGTATGTTGTTGAACTGCGTCGTCACGTCGAATTCCATGTGACTTCCGGACGCCATCTTCTGCACGCACTGGTAACCGTGAAAGTGAATCGGCACCTGGGGACTTTTCAAGATCTCCGCTTTGTACTTGAGGGCGTAGTTCGTTTCGTATTCCACCACCGGCATTCTCAATTCCATGCTTCGGATGACGCATTTCGCTGCTTCGGGTAAAGTGTTGGCTATCGGCGTGGTGGCGTCCGGACCCAAAGTAGAGTATCGCATCAGTGCGTCGTTGTCGTTGGCCGCTCTTCGAAACGTGACCCTCAGTCCTCCCTTCCACATGATCTCCTTGTAGTCCGAGAAGAAACCAGGCAGCAGACGCATGGGAAAGAGCACCGTGTGACTTTTCGTCGATATTTTGGTCCCGGCTTCGAATCCGCCGGCCTGGTAGTATGCTGCGTCCGTTTTGGATAATTTCAAAGTTCCCACTGCCGTCGACGTGATGCCTGGATAATCTATTCTGTCGATGACGGTGTTGTGTTTCCTCACCTCCACCTGCGAGAACAGGTGAGGCACGAAGTTGTCCACGAGTATCAAGTTTGCTGCTGCGGGAAACGCGTCTCCGCTTTCTTTCTTCACCACGTCGAATTGAAGGTAGAGGTCTGCTCTGTGAGGATGAATAAACCCATCGCCTACGTCAACGTCGTATTCGATCTCCCTGTTCGCCTCGTTGAGATTGGCGAACGTGCGACGGTTGGGAGGGAAAGATTGCAATTCGTAACTTTCGATTTGCTCCATTTTACATGTATGGTTATTTATTATACGTTAATCTCCACGATGGCAGTAGTTGTTGCACCTGCGAAATCTACCACGTCTCCTTTCTCGTTCGTCACCACCAACTCTATGTCGTCTATGCGGTTGCGACATACTGGAAAATAGATCGGCGAAGAGGGCGTGTAGATGATCGGTTCCATGAACTCGGAACTTGGTTTGAAAGTGGCTATGATTCCCGTCTGCTTGTGACTTCCTAATAATCCGTCCGAGGATTTCGTGATCATACCTTCTGCCACGTTGCAGTGTACGTTCAGAGTCTCTATGGCCAAAAATTTAGGAATGTTGGTTGCTACGTGCTTGATGCCAGCTTCGAGTTTTGTGTTGTTCTCGAAACCTAAAAGTTCTCCCATGGTGCCCAGGTCCACGGTCTCCGTCGCCGACAGGATTTCCACTCTGTGCGTGACCGAATTTTGAGAAAGGTATGTGCCTTTGGGTAACTGAGCTTGCAAAGTGGAAAGATTGTATTGTCCTGGCGTGACGACGATGTGTTCGCTTCCGACGCTAATTTTGTTGTTGTGGTGGGTGACGTTAGGTATGAGGTACATGCTGTAGAATGCACGCAGAGCCACGGATTTAGGATAGACAATATCGTCGTGTAGCGTGAGTTTCAAGATTGAAGATTCGCTCGTGAGATGGAACACGCCCATCCTAGTGATGCTGTTTGAGGTTCCACAGTACTTTCTGGAAATCCTCGATCGTAGGGTTATTTATTTTAGAGAGAAACGCGAGCACGGAGAGGCAGAGATGACCGCAGTTCACGTCTCCGAAATCTTGAATGCGTTCGTCGTTGTAGTATATGGAGGTTTTGTTCGTTTTCAGATAATGAATTAAATTTGTAGGTGGAACACCTCCGAAAGAATCGAAAACGAATACTTTATCATCATCTTTGTGGTAACATATCCAATGCGTGCCTGGATTTTCTTGACCGTCCAAGTTGACTACTCCGCATTCTCTTCTTTTCACGCTTGAAGGTAACGAGTCGGACATAAAAACTCCTCTGAAGTGTTTGATTTGTAACGGTTCGATCAGAGATTCAATGTCTCGGTTGGTGAGTGCTTCTGTTTCTTTTTTTTAAACTTCTTCATCACGCCCTTCCCTTTTTTCTTCTCCATGGCCAGGTTGTGACGTTTCTGTTCTTCCAATTCCGCTTTGTTCTTCTTCGAGTCGATGACGGTTTTCGCAATGGCGGCACTTCCGCCGGCCAAACTTCCAACGGCCCCCAATGCTGCTAGGATGGCCGGGATGCTGAATATGAAACCTCCGATCTTTTGCTGTTTCCGCGAACGCTGCAATCTTTTCAATTGAGGTGTGCTGAGCAGTAATTTCATTCCATGTCCTTTCGACAAGCAAGAACGTTTCTTCTCGCGTTGTTTCTTGGTGAGTAACCCATCGAGGGTACCTAGATTTTTTAGATTTGAGTATGGTATCTGGTACACGACACCCTTGGGCTTCATGTTGATGCTCTATGTGTTATTTTCACGGTATGTTATTTATATATATTCTGAGATTTTTTTCTTGTGTAGTTTTTTACGGTATGTTATTTATATATTTTCAAGGCCTCGCAGTCGTTACACAAATTCTATTACGTGCTTCGTTTTCTTGCCAAGAAGTTCCTTTGTCCCCTTGTACACGATTCGAGTTTTGTTCTCGATTAAAATAGATAGCTTCTCGTCGGATAACATGTTAGCGTATCGATCTGGTAAAAATAGACTGTATTGTGCGTTGAGCAACAGGCGTACCTTGGGACCATACTGGGTAGAAACGATTGAACCGGAAGTTATCGTGTAAGGTTTGTCGACTTCCAATTCCCGAATTTTTACATACTCGACTGACAAATTTAGCATTTGTTTTAATGCTTGGAGATCACTCATTTTTTCAGTTGTCATATCGAAGAAGAGAAAATTTTCAGTGTGTGTATGTTAGAGAAATTTAATTGTTTTTTTTTCACGATGTGAGTTATTTATATATACCGAAGATTATTTTTTTCACGATGTGTGTTATTTATATATCAAGTTTTTTTGACACGTATATATTATTATTTTTTTTAACGGAGGAAGAAAGTTCGTGCTTCGGAAAACGCGAGGATGTGCGTAAGGATATCTTCCTTCTCCTGCATAGACTTGTACCAATCATCAGTATACCATCTTCTTCCCTGCATTGCCTCGTACAGTTCGTCCGACCTCTCGTTCAATTTTTCCCCTGCAGCCGAAAGCAGAATGTTGAGATCACCGCACCTCAGGCCGCTGATCTCCCGAAGAAGGTCCTTGAGAACCATTTCACAAGGGATACGAAATTCCGGCATTGTTCTTGCTATGCTTACAAGTTTATTAACATCTCCGTTAACTACCTTTTTGAATATTTTAGATAGTAGCTCGGGTGGCAAATCAGTTATGCAAGCCATGTTGTTTTTTTTACTGTATGTTATTTATATACCCCACCCCAATTTTTGTTTCGTGTTCATGGCGATGGTGGTGCCTAGTGCGGCGACCCGTTCACCCAGCGATGCGTCTCTGCTCACGAACCTTTCGAAAGCTGCATGCTCTAACTTTCTGTCTGCTTCGTGACGTGCATTCAGATCCGTCTGCGTGGTGTTGTAGGCGATGTCGTGATCTTTGCATGCGGCGTCCAACGGATTCACACCCTTGTCTCCTCTCTCCAATCTTTTCTCGAGTTTGGTACCCGGTCCGCAGTACTGGTAGCCAGGTAAATGCATCTCGAAAGGTAACTTGTTGATGATGTCGTTCACGAGTCCCTTTCCTTCGGCCACGTTCCAGAATTTCGGAGGCAGCGTGTTGATGATTTTGATCAGGTAACCTATGCCCTTGTCGTCGTTAACGATGAAGTTGGAAAGTTTCGTGCTAATCATGTCCACGATACCAACCTTCTCGTTGTAGAAATTACGGTTGCCTGCATTCTCCTCGCCGGCTATCACCAACAATCGGTCCACAAGTTTCCTAACGTCGTCCACCCAAACGAATTCTTTGGGTAACGTGTTGTAGCGTTTGACCCCGCTGCCTGTTTTGACCTGGTTCCAAATCGGTTTGATGAGATTCCTGTACTTCTCGCCGCTGCTCGATTTCACCCTATTCTGCGAGGCGTCGTTGTTTTGGTACAAGGCATCCGTCATGATCAGAATTTCCTTGTAACTTTGGTAATCTTCGTCGGTGTAATCTTTCGGCTGCTTTTTCGCGACGAGTTCCCACAGTCCCACCGTACCCGGATACCTGGTCCAACTATCCTTGTCGCCTAAATTGACTTTAATGTCGTTGCCTTCGAAGGTCACCTTCGATTTCCCAATCTTCCACACCACACCGCCGCCTTCGCTGGTTTCCATGCTAGGATACAATCCGAACACTTCATCCTTGTCGAACTTCCCCGTGCTCAGGTAGTCTCGTGCCAAAGGCCCCAACTCGATTTTATCCGAAGACGACGAGGTGCTACCAATAGCTCGACGTCGTGCCGGTGCATCCTTCAGTTCGAATGGCGTCGAAGGAATGCTCGAAATGGGCGTGGGTACGGCGTAACTTTTAGCTGCGAGCGGTACGAGTTCATTAATCAAATTTTTATTTTGTTCCGTGACACTTTTAATTTCTTTACCTAGACCGCTGATGGCATCGATCACAGGTTGATCCTGACGTTTCTTCTCTTCGTAGAATCCGCGATTCTCGGATTTCCAACCTTTGAAGCGTTTCGCGAGGTAATCGCGAAGCTTGAGATTTTCGTCTTCAATTTTTCGTTTCGTCATGACGTTATTTATATACGTCGTTTCTCACAACGTTGCAACGTTTAGAAAGTCGTTGATTTTGTTTCTGTATTTTCCGTCGTTGGGTTTCCTCGTCATGTCGATCGTCACGAATCCGAAATCGTCAGCGTTCCAGCAAGAAGAGCAGCAGCCTTCCGAAAATTGATTGTAGTTCATGTCTCCGCCTACGTAGTCATCGTACGCGTGCTTGAGGTTGGTGTGATCTTGACGAAACAAACATATGAAATTAGCATTGTCGCGTACTAACTGTTTTGGAATTTTGGAAAACGTTTGAGCTAGGTAGAAGCAATCCATTCCTTTGTGACGACCTTGCGTGAAAAAGTTGCGAATTTCATTTTGATTTTCCAGGATGGCGTCGTCGAACACAACGACTGAATTTTCACGACAATCGTCAAGTGGTTTTATTTCCGAGGCGAACGTTGCAATGTCCAGACCATCGTACAGTTTCATCAGTTGCTGGTATTTGGATTGCTCTAAACTTTTCGAGAACACGTACAGGTGCCTGTTCTTCCAATCTAACCAATTCGGTGCAAGAAGAAAATTGTCCACGAGCAGTGTCGTTTTTCCACACCCCGAAGGTCCTACGATCAGACAGCGGATGCTGTCGGGGAGCAATTCGCCGTTCTTTTTCTTCGTTTGACTTTCCGAATTAGGTAAACGTTTCACAACATTCCACGTACTCATAGAATCACTTCGTTTGAATCGATCCAACTTGTTTCCGGAAGTCCCAGCCATTTCACCAAAAGTTTGTTGCCTCTCTTGCGCAAAACTTTTTCGATAAGGTACGTGTCGGGGTATTTAGTTTTAGAGAGTTCCTCCTCGTAGAAGCGCCCCAATAAAATTTCACCGCCACTGTCCTTTATTATATACGTGTGACGGTTCCCGGGTAGAACTCGAACCACGGTAAAAAGTTCAGTACTCCAGTTTCGTGTGAAACCCCTGTCGAACGTTCGCTTCAATTTACTAACCCTCACCTGTTCTCCAATTTTGTATTTAGCTTTTTTTGTCGTGGGCGTGTACTTTGGACAGTAAACGCTAGAAATTAAACGTTGCTCGTCAGACCTGGTAACGTCAGCTGGCTTCATGCCTATCGTTGCGTGCCGTGTGTGATTATAGTCGTTAACAAGTTCCGGAAGAATAGTGACCCACTTGTAGCTTCCCTGAAGCGTGAAGCGTGACCACATGCGCGATTTCAGAGTGCGATTGAATCTTTCCACGATGCTGGCCTTGACGTCACTGAAGGTCGAGTAATGTTGAACGTTGTGTTTCCGAATAAACTTTTGGAATACGGCGTTGTAAAATTCCTTCCCTTTGTCCGTGTGCAGAAACCGAGGTCGTCTGCCGCCGCTTTCGCAAAAAATTGTCTTGAATGCTTCCGTGACGCACGTTCCTGTTTTCGCCTTCAAAGGTAGAGCCCATGCGAATTTCGAAAATGTGTCTATGACGGTGAGGAGGTACTTGTTGCCCTTGTTCAATTTATGCACGTTTTTTAACTTGCCGCTACTCATTTCGACGAGGTCGCTTTCCCAGAGGTCGTCAATTCCCTTGGTTACCACAGCCAAACGTTTGTAGTTGCGGCGTGCAGGTTTATGCAATTCTTGGACGATGGCTTGCCTAGACATTTTTTATTATTTTTAGAGATTACGTTTCAAAAGAAGCACAAGCGTGATGGGATTCAAAGAGGGTGGCACTTCGCTCGTGTTTTGAATGATCAGCTTATCGCCGGCACTCACGTCGAAAACAGTGAGATCTTCGTCTTCGTGTATTTCATATATGTTGCGCGTTTCGTTCCAACGTGCCAGAGGAATGTTTCCTGCTTTCTGGACACCACGATTCGATATCAAAGTCATGGTAGGAACGCTAGCTTTTCTACCGTGAGACCAGTACGAAAATTCGTTTATCTGAATCGTGCCATTGAGGAGAAACTTGTAGTACGGATGATAAGGATGTAGCATGTACAGTTTGTTACCTTCGACGAAGGTGGAGATTCTCTGTTGATTGGGTACGCTGTTGATTTCGATGGCTTGCAAAGAATGCAGTTTAGCGAATTTAGTGTCGACGCTAACGAGGTTGCTGTGAAGCTGACCCAGTGTGTTTTGTACGGGCAACAAATGCTCGACTATGGTATCCGTTACGGTAGAAAATGACGGTTTGATTTTCACTTCCACGTTCAACTGCTTGTAGCTTTCGTTGAGTTCTTGCAACTTGGCACCGAAAGAGGTCAGCGTCGATTCCTGCGTTGATTCCAGCACTCCAACTTGATCTCTGATGTTGACGACAATGTTCTGAAGGTTCTCGATTTGATTCAATTTCGAGCTCTTCTCGGTAAGATCGTTCACGATGATTCGCATGTCTGTAAACTGCGTGTGAAGGTCGGCGACGCTCTGCGAAGTGGGCAGCGTCGACACCAACGAGGCAAGTTCGTCTCGAATCTGTTCCACGTTCGCCGTTTCCGTTTCCAGTCGTTTCAGCATGCGTGATATGTTCCTTTTCAAAGCGTGTAATTCTTTGGAGGTAGGGAGATTGGCCACTTTACTCTCGAGATCGCTCAACGAACTTTTGATGTCACTCGAATCTGATAGTGCCGTCACCGCCGTTTTCAATTTTTCCAAATCTTCGCTCGAAGGCACGCTCGTTCGTAACGATTCCAAGTCACCCTGTATGTTGTCCAGTACGTGATGAAAATGAGTAAGATTGGATTCGACGTTCAAATTTTCCAAATATTGGATCTTCTGCTGAACCGTGCTCAACGTGTCCTGAATACTCGTCAACACACTTGCTTCAGCGTGAATATTTTTAATTTCTTCGTTGATCAATTCCAAGGACGCCTGAAGCGTAGCGATGGTGGTTTGAATGTGTTCGAAATCTTGATAGGCCTCCAATTGAATTTTTATGTTCGCGACGCTTTTACCGATGACCTGCAGTTCGTCCGACGATGGTAGGTTCGTCATGGTATCTTCCAAAGTCTGCAACTTGGATTTAATTTCTTCCAACGTGCCGGTGAATTCTTCTTGTAATTTGGAAACAACAACCTGCAAGCGTTCTACATCAATATCATTCACCACGGTTTGAAGTTCAGAGAAATTTTTTTCTATTGCGGAAGTTCGCTCTTCGATTTCGAGTTTCAATTTTTCCAAATCTTCATTTTTCGATTGAAATTGCTGTAATTTGGCCAAATCATTTTGAAGCGAATCCATGCTCAACTGTATATTTTGAATGTTGTCGTAAGAAGGTACGTCGACATAATTTTTTATCAGTGTTTTCAGTTCGGAATCGATTTTCAGAATGGGATCGAGACATTGCGTTTGGAGCGTAGCGATCTCAGACTCTAAACTTTTGTTTAAGGTTTCCTGTAAAGCGATCAAATCGGTCCTCAACTTCTTAACACGAACGTCCAACATGAGAATCTCTTCTGCATGGTCTACACGCTTGGTGTTGCCGAAAATGTCGTTAGGCATTTTTGGTTAACGGTTATTTATAATAGGATAGACGATTCGTAATTCTACGAAGAGAGGAATAAGTTTGTCGTAATCTCCTATGAGTTCCACGTAAAGATAATCTCCTGCAGACACATCGTACGACATGTTAGAAAGTATCTTGTCGTGCTTCATTCGAAAAATGTTCTTGCCGGTAGAAATTTTGATTTCGCCTGTGTTCTCCGGATTCACGGTGATTTGAAGTTTCCCGTCAATCGGAATTTCATAGAAAGATAAATTGTTATTAAAAACGTAAAACATCTTGCCCACATCGTTATTTATTTCCGTCCATATACTATTAAGATGTACAATTAGTAGACCATTGAGTTTAGATAACACGGAAGGTAAGAGGTTATTAGAATTTGGTGATGGGGTGTCCATGTTGCTTTGTTTGCGAAAACCAAAGAGATTCATTGTCCTTGTTAGGTATTTAACACGTGCCTTTGCTATTCTTCAAAATATACGGAGGAAAAGAATGAAAGGGGGAGCCCTCGGGCGATGAAAAGTTGCAACCTGTTATTATGTTGTTAAGCCCGCTCCAAACCAAGCCTCATTAAATTCAACTCTTATTTTTCATCGCCCGAGGGCTCCCTCTTTTATTCTTTTCCTCCGTCTGCTTTTGAAGAAGAATGGTAAAAACACAGCGGACTTCATGGCTATGGGGTTACGGTTAACACACGTCACATTTATCGCTTCCATTGTAGTGCCCCCACTCTCGCGTGTGGATTTGACAATTGAGAACACGTAACTTATTGTCCGTTGCATCCAATGCTACTTTGGTTACGCGCGTCGTGTACAAATGATGCAATTTACTTGCAATGCGATGATCGGTGCTAAGTTGCCTTTTACCATGAAAAAGGCATTCTTTGTAGTCTTGCATGATAAATTTGTTGGTACTTATTTTTCCCACCCCCTTCGCCTTCTTGATCTCTTTTTCTTCTGTAATCTTTACACAGTACATTTTGGCACGAAGCCCCGCAAATTCCCTGCTGTAATTACCAGCCGCTTCATCTTTGTATTTTCCAATCGTCATTTTGTTTTCTGTCGAATGTAAGTGATGGCCTGATGGTAAGTTGCTAAAATCAAACAGATGCTTCATCTTAGTCAGATCACGTTCGAGGCTTGGTGTTTGGATTAGAAAAATAAAGCTATCCGTATCAATGTAGCATATTTGGATGTTATCTCCATAAAAGAGTTGAAACTGATCGTAGTACGATTGGTACATGTGCAATTTTGATAGTTCAAGAACAGTAGCACCTATGGCAATCGGCTTGTTGAGCATCACTTGCTTCTTGTTCCTCTCGACGAATACTAGATTCTCGTCGAAAATAGTGAAGTTTTTGAAGTAGGGTGACGCGACGATCTTTTCAAATTTCTTTTCGTCCGTGACCAACGTTGCGTCGATGTAATTACGCACGTTCTCCATCGTCTTGCCGTAGATGGCGTTATTGAACAGTTTGTACAGATCCTTGTCTGCAGGCGATGTCGATTGCGCTCTGCGTCGCGTGTTCTCGGCTATGTAGGGTTCCAGCCACTTGCTCTGTCGGAACTTCAATCCTCTATGAACTTTCTTCAACTGCAAGCCGTGACTTATGTAAAATTGGAGGAGTCGGTAGTGCAGAACGTAATTCCGCTTGTTCTCCATGCTTAGTATGAGTTTTGGCTCCGATCCTCCAGGTGGCTTCTCCTTGGTAGGGGCCAGGGCCAATCCATGATGTTTCTCGTGAAGTGTTTCGGGATAATCGAGATCCACTTCCAAGAAACAACCCCATTCGTTATCTTCGCTCCAGTTGAGAAAATCCTCGCAGGAGAGTTCCTCTTCGGTCATCCACGCGTAGTCGCTGATGGGAAGACACTGGGACATGGAGTGGCCGTACAGGTTGTTGACATCCCAGTAGACAATATAGGTGTTGGGCTTCGATGCATCGTAACCAGGCGTATGAGGATTGTTTGCCTGAGCATGGCGTCGGGGACATTGGACGATGCCACCACGTATCGCACTCTCCATGAAAGCATACTGTTCCTTCTCTGCGATGAGGCCCAGTTCCACATTGGTGTATTTCATCATCGATTCCCAAGTCAATCCCGGCGTCGTGAAGAAATACGCAGGATCCAACTTGTATATCGCGATGCATCTCTTACGAAACGATTCGAAAATATCCATCAGAAGTGTTACGTCCAATTTGAGATAGAGATCGTGATAATCGCGAAAAGTTTGGCAATTGAATGCCGTCCATACACTACGAGCGTGTTCGTAGTCCTCTTCGGAACAGACGTCCTCCGTGAGAGAAGAATAAAATGCCCGCCGAGGTGGAAGTTCCGTCTCGTCAAATTTGTCGAAATCGTTGACGTACTCGTAGGGGTAGACACCCTTGCGACGCAACAGATTCAAATTCTCATCTCTCCCCGAAAAACATTTTTGTTTGGTGGCCACAAGATCTTCGTCGTCAAGTTGAGATGCAAGGCTTGCGAGGCTGGAGGACAGGAAATTGTACGAGTCCAGGATTCGCACTTCCACACTTCCTCCTTCTTGGAGAGGGATCCACACTCTCACTGTAATATACTTCTCACTCGTTCTCGGAATGATGCTGATTCGAGAAGTTATGTTGTGGAGCTCTTTGACGAAGAGATGTGTGTCGTACTTCTCCGTGTAGTGCAGAAACACGGCAACAAAATGCGACTCCTTAATTTTAAGATTGCACGAATTACAGATGGTGCTTAGAAATAATCCATTCTGGTGGTTATGGTGCACGACCTTGTAATTTTCGGGGGTGAAAGTCTGGTTACACTCCTCGCATCTTGTCGCCGCGTCATGTCTCTGTTGTTGTTCTGTTGTGAGAGCAGGTGGAGAAACGTAAGAGCCTTTCAGGCTGGGTGCAAGTTCTCTCGCGCATTCCGCTATCTTCTCAACAAAATGTTTTGCCGCATCGGGTCCGCAATACAAGATGACATCATTCAATTTTTCTCCGTAGATGGAGAAACTGCAAGGCTCGTGGTGAAAAATTTGGGTCGTGCTTGAGGTAGAGGGATCAGGGTCGCAAGACGTCATGGGAACTTGGAAGCTTTCAAAGTCGGCATAAAGGACAGCGGGATGGTGGAGAAGAGCCTGGTGTTTCTGAAATTTCATCTTGGTTCCGGGTTCCGGCATGACATCTTCGGGTTCTGCATTCACAGAGCCAAAACACTTGTGCTGTTCTCTCATCTTCTTTCCCTCGCGAAAAATTCTCAAGCATCGATCGCAAATTTCGATCTTATCGTGATCCTTGGTGATCTGTCTTCCTACTAATCGTGAGAAATTCCGTATCAAACTGTAACGGCCATCTACAAGCAAGAGTCGAATTACATTATTCTGGCTTCTAGCAGGTCTTAAGACACGAATATTGCCGGAATCGTCAACCCCAAACACAGAAATATCAATATCTTCTCCTTTTTCCTCCCTATAGTTTTTTAAAAATTGATTGATCTTATTCAGGGGCACAGGATAGGAAATTCCTCTCATCATATTCTCGTATCTTCCCTCGTATCCTCTGTAATTGGACAGGCGTTCGGGGTTAACATTATTAGCTGGGTGTAATGCGGCGATGACAGACCATAGGAAACTCTTCTGATCATTACTTTGTATGTTCAACACTGCATTTTGCTTTTTTTGTTTTTTTGTTTTTTTTTGAGTGCTGCGTAATGGTTTGAAATTGCAGACTCGAAGTTCTAACATGTGGTTGTGACCGCAAAGACTCCATCCACTTCCTCTACCTTCAAACTCTTCTTGTTTTTGTGTCAAGTGCTCAAATAGCCGTGTCACTATCTCGTCAAGATCCTCGTTATTGTCATCGTGTAAGCTTTCACACCCTACGTAAAAGTTGAAAGTGCTTGACTCGGACGAGACAACTTTCTCATACAGCAGGGTCAAGACGAGATGAATTTTAATTGCAACATTGACGAGGCAATCACGTAATTTATCGACTACCAGAGATTTCACATTGTTGAGGAAGATGCTCGAGTCACACTTTTCATCGCTTCCAGATTTATAAGTCATGATACGTGCACTTTTATTCAAAGCACCCTCCTCATGCTCATCAATGCGAGGTTTCTTTGCCGGCGGGACTACGACATCATGATCCGGTAGACGACATTTTTTCAAATGCCTAGCAATATTAGGTTTAGAAATCAACTTTCGACAGTTGCGACATGCCACAAGACCGGAGGGACCTGGTTGCGATTCCATTTTTTCTCTCTGTTATTTATATATATACAGAGAAATTTTTTGGGGGGGTTGTGGTGATGGTAGTGGAAAGCGCACTGAAACAGAAGGAAAAAAAAGTTGAAAAATGCTAGATATTTTTTCCTTCCACATATATATTAGACGCGAACAGTATGTATGTATGTATGTATGTGTGTGTGCACTGTTGTAGGGGGTTAAAAATATACGACATGTAAGTGTGTGTCAATTTTTTATGACTTCTTTGAATATGTGTGTGTCAGACGCAAAACAAAAAATATTAATATATCATGAAAATAAAAACTTACCTTTCAACAGAGATAGAGAGAGAGACTTCAAAATAAAAACTTGTAGCTCACTAAAACTTCCACGATGATATATATGTATACTGCTAGATAAACAATTAAGAATACTGAACTGCCACGATTAACGTTCACCTTTCAAGAGAGATAGAGAAACTTCAAAATAAAACTTGTAGCTCACTAAAACTTCCACGATGATATATATGTATACTGCCAGACAAACAATTAAGAATACTGAACTGCCACGATTGACGTTCACTATGATAATGATGTACAAAAGAAGAAACTGGTACGTTATATAAAAACTCCTCTCTTTTTTCTCCTTCCCTCCTTCCTACTCCACGCGACTCTCTTTGGTGAAAACACAATAAGCGCTATAGTCAATGTCCTAGCAAATAAAACCCTTGTTGACTGATTTACTCATGCTATATTTTTTTTCAACAAAAAACTTTTGTGATGCGCACAATATCCTGTGGGGGACAAATAACAATAAACGGGACGTTGATAGTTCCATCCCATGCATGTATTCTCGATTATTTCCCCTCGGCCTCTATTCCACGCCCCGTCAGGGTGTGGTGTGTGAAACGGGCGGCGACCCCAGCACAAAACTCAAAAGCGGAAGATGCTGCTGTATTCGCTTCCACCGCATCCGCTTCTAATTCTATTGTTATCGGGGATGTGATGGATTCTTTATTCAGAACCGTGGGAAAGCTGAAAAAAAATAGAATCTCTTCGGGCGGAAGAGGATGCAAGATGAATGGGTTCGGGGAGGGGTTGCCGTGGATAGTTTGGCCCGTGATGAAAATATTACATTGAGCGAGGAAACACAATTTCTCCACGGGGACGGGAAAAGTTCTAGCGAGCGTTGCTATCCACGCGAACATTAGAAATTGCCTGAATGTCTTGGGGGCTTGGCATAGGATTATCGATTTTCGTTTTAGAGAATAATCTATATAAGATTCTAGCATTGAGAACGAACAACGTTGATTGAATTTTGACAACATTCGCAGTACAAATCTAAACTCGTGATGATTTCGTCGCCACCATGCACCCCCCGGCGAGGTTATAGGGACCAGGGATCCTAAAAAAACAACAATTATTATTTTGTTTGCTTGCGTCACAATACGGAAAATAATAAGAGGCATACGCACGCGCGCACGTATGTGTGTGGCACATCGTTCCCTCCCCGAGAGAGAGAGGTTTACGTAGGTCACGATATATATAAACATTTGGTCCCGGATTTGGAAAATTACGATAAAATACACTCATCTTTCAAAAATAAGAGAATAAGAGAATAAGAAAATGAGAAGATGAGAGCGCGCACGTGTGTATGTGTGTGCCATATCCTTCCCCCCGAGAGAGAGGTTTACAAAGGTCACGATCTACAAACATTTGGTCCTTCAAAAATAAGAGAATAAGAAGATGAGAAGATGAGAGTTCATCTTTCACTCATCACTGCTTTTCTGCGCCCTGAAACATCGCCAGCGTAATAAATGAGGCACGGAACGTGGAGAGAAAATGAGTGTATGTGTGTATGTGTGTGTGTGTGTGGCACATCGTTCTCGAGAGAGAGGTTTACAAAGGTCACGATCTACAAACATTTTGGAAGATGAGAAGATGAGAAGATGAGAGGATGAGAGAATGAGAGAATGAGAGAATAAGAAGATGAGAGGAGTGTGTGTGTGTGTGTGTGTGTGTGGCACATCGTTCTCGAGAGAGAGGTTTACAAAGGTCACGATCTACAAACATTTTGGAAGATGAGAAGATGAGAGGATGAGAGAATGAGAGAATGAGAGAATAAGAAGATGAGAGGAGTGTGTGTGTGTGTGTCACATCGTTCTCGAGAAAAAGGTTTACAAAGGTCACGATCTACAAACATTTTAGAGGATGAGAAGATGAGAGAATGAGAAGATGAGAGAATAAGAAGATGAGAGAATGAGAAGATGAGAGGAGTGTGTGTGTGTGTGTGTGTGTCACATCGTTCTCGAGAAAGAGGTTTACAAAGGTCACGATCTACAAACATTTTAGAGGATGAGAAGATGAGAGAATGAGAAGATGAGAGAATAAGAAGATGAGAGAATAAAAAGAGAATGAGAAAGATGAGAAGGATGAGGAGATGAGAGCTCATCTTTCGCTCATCACTGCCTTTTTGCGCCCGTGAAACGTCGTCAGCGTAATAAATGAGGCGCGGAACAGGGAGAGAAAGTGAGTTTTTCAACTTTTTGTGGTCGTTTGGTCAAGAAATCAAAGTTGTCGTCAGAGGTACATATTGACACTACTTGCAGAGAATGCAGTTTAGCGAATTTAGTGTCGACGCCGAGCAGATTACTGTGAACTTGTCCGAGTTTATTTTCGATGGGCAGCAAATGCTCGATTATGGTATCCGTTACGGCAGAAAACGACGGTTTGATTTTCACTTCCACGTTCAACTGCTTGTAGTTTTCGTTGAGTTCTTGCAACTTGGCACCGAAAGAAGCCAGCGTCGATTCCTGCGTGGATTCCAGCACTCCAACTTGATCTCTGATGTTGACGACGATGTTCTGAAGGTTCTCGACTTGATTCAATTTCGAGCTCTTCTCGGTAAGATCGTTCACGATCCTTCGCATCTCTGTAAACTGCGTGTGAAGGTCGGCGACGCTCTGCGAAGTGGGCAGCGTCGACACCAGCGAACTAATTTCGTCTCGAATCTGTTCCACGTTCGCCGTTTCCGTTTCTAGTCGTTTCAGCATTCGAGATATGTTCCTTTTCAAAGCGTGCAATTCTTTGGAGGTGGGGAGATTGGCCACCCTACTCTCGAGATCGCTCAAAGAACTTTTGATGTCGTTCGAATCGGATAGTGCCGTCACCGCCGTTTTCAATTTTTCCAAATCTTCGCTCGAAGGCACGCTCGTCCGTAACGATTCCAAGTCACCCTGTATGTTGTCGAGTACGTGATGAAAATGAGCGAGATTCGTTTCGACGTTCAAATTTTCTAAATATTCGATCTTCTGCTGAACCGTGCTTAACGTGTCTTGAATGCTCGTCAACGCTCTCGCTTCAGCGTGAATATTTTTAATTTCTTCGTTGATCAATTCCAAGGACGCCTGAAGCGTAGCGATGGTGGTTTGAATGTGTTCGAAATCTTGATAGGCCTCCAATTGAATTTTTATGTTCGCGACGCTTTTACCGATGACCTGCAGTTCGTCCGACGATGGTAGGTTCGTCATTGTATCTTCCAAAGTCTGCAACTTGGATTTAATTTCTTCCAACGTGCTGGTGAATTCTTCTTGTAATTTGGAAACGACGACATGTAAGCGTTCTGTATCTATATCGTTCACGACGGTTTGAAGTTCAGAGAAATTCTTTTCTATTGCGGAAGTTCGTTCTTCGATTTCGAGTTTCAGTTTTTCCAAATCTTCATTTTTCGATTGAAATTGCTGTAATTTGGCCAAATCATTTTGAAGCGAATCCACGCTCAACTGTATATTTTGAACGTTGTCGTAAGAAGGTACGTCGACATAATTTTTTATCAGCGTCTTCAGTTCGGAATCGATTTTCAGAATGGGGTCGAGACATTGCGTTTGGAGCGTAGCGATTTCCGACTCTAAACTTTTGTTTAAGGTCTCCTGCAAAGCAATCAAATCGGTCCTCAACTTCTTAACTCGAATGTCCAACATGAGAATCTCTTCTGCGTGGTCTACACGCTTGGTGTTGCCGAAAATGTCGTTAGGCATTTTTGGTTAACGGTTATTTATAATAGGATAGACGATTCGTAATTCTACAAAAAGAGGAATAAGTTTGTCGTAATCTCCGAGAAGTTCCATGTAAAGATAATCTCCTGCAGAAACATCGTACGTAATGTTAGAAAGCATCTTGTCGTGCTTGATTCGAAAAATATTCTTGCCGGTAGAAATTTTGATTTCGCCTGCGTTTTCCGGATTCACGGTGATTTGAAGTTTCCCGTCGATCGGAATTTCGTAGAAATGTAAATTGTTATTAAAAACATAAAACATCTTGCCCACATCGTCATTCAGTTTCGTCCAAATGCTGTTGAGATGAACAATCAGTAAACCATTGAGTTTAGATAATACGGAAGGTAAGAGGTTATTGGAATTTGGTGGTGCAGTCTCCATGTTGATCTGTTTGCGGAAGCCAAAAAGATTCATTGTCTTTGTTAGTTATTTAAGAATACGGTCAAAGTTTTTTTTTTGTAATGACACGCAAAGTTTTTTTTGTTTGCTTGCGTCACAATACAGGCACGCGCGCGCACGTGTGTGTGTGCGACACATTGTTCCCGAAAGAGGTTTACAAAAGTCACGATATATAAACACTTGGTCCCACAGTTGGAAAATTATGATAAGTTGCATTCAAAAGTTTCAAAATATCATATAGTAGAATTTTTGTAGAGTGGGTAGGCAACACCGACGAGCCTCAAATAATAATTCAAGACTCGTCGGTGTTGCCAATTCCTATTTGTAGGTTAGCTTAGCCAGTGAAAGATCATATAGTGGAATTTTCTTCGGATGGGTTGGCAAAACCCAAGCCTCAAACAAAACATCCAATAAAATTGCCAAATATAAAAAAAGGGCAATAGACCCCCCTCATAAAAGGCTACAGTAAAAACCCACAGTGTTGCCAACACTAGGCCCCCAACAGTATTGCCAGACATAAAAAATACATGGACCCCTCAGGTCCTTTGATAAAAATTTACAGTGAAAAAACCCAGTAGGTTAACAACACTGTCAATCTACGGTAGTGTTGCCAGATGTAAACAGAGGGCAATAAACCCCCCCCTCATAAAAGGCTACAGTAAACCCACAGTGTTGCCAACTCTACCCCTCAAAATATACATCATAAAAGGCTACGACGAGCCCCACAACCTTGGTGATTTTTTCGGGTAAGGAGTTGGCAACACATGCCTTACGAGAGAAATCCATTAAGGCGATCGAGCCTCACGAGCCTCAAAAGAAGATTCAGTACCCGGACACTAGGTCTACTGTCATAACTTCAAATCCATAATCAATAAGCTCCGACATGATGAACTTCGTATCTAGATCTATAGGAAGATGTCGAATGACAACCCGAAGTGGACGATTTTGACGATTCGGAGCTATGGCGAAACTTTCTCTGTATGTTTGGAGATATGTTTTCAATTTGTTGAAATCATTTGATGAAGTACGTTGGAAACGTATACTACCCATTGTGTAACGCACACTTGGGTTAATCTTGGTAGTTTCGATAGTTTTCATGACACAATTATGAGGTGCCGGTTGATGATAGACATAGATCAACGGGTCTCTGGTAGGTTTTGGTGTGGAAACGGAAGGTATTTCATCTTCTCCCTCTGTTTGAATCTGTATATTTTCAGGTGGAAACTCCGGTTGGTCTGATGTGAACGCATATCTATTTCATGTTTCAATTGTTGATGGTGGATCAGCAGTCGCAGTACTGGCCGGAACGTTCTTTCTTGGAGGTACGAATTGAAACCCATCGGGATCAACGGTCTTGGTTTGTGTGGATTGCATATAACGTTCTCTTCTATCCGTTGGCTTCATAAAGAAGTTTTCGGAAGATCTGGAATATACTCATCGTGGTGGGCGCATTTTCTCTCCTTGCGATTTGGAAATGGCTCCGGTATGAGCGGATACTCTTCTCTCTTCATTTACAACAGAATATGATGTGTAACCGTACTCAGATGTAATGCCCTGAGGTCAATATTGTGCATTTCAGAATTGCTAAGGCGTTCTGCATCTATCATTGGTTGCCTCGATAGCCTATCAGAGAGAGGAAGTGGGAGCACGAATTTTCCCCCCTGAATGGTTGAGCTCGTTGGCCTATCGGATGACTGGGT
Organism: Lepisma saccharinum; assembly: GCF_977018435.1. Taxonomy (NCBI): domain Eukaryota; kingdom Metazoa; phylum Arthropoda; class Insecta; order Zygentoma; family Lepismatidae; genus Lepisma; species Lepisma saccharinum. The sequence goes on from NC_139229.1 coordinate 17,988,725, forward strand.
TGTTGGACGTCTTCCTTTATTTCCCTGGACGGGGTCGGGTAGGTTGAGGTTCTTCACTGACATCGCGCGAACGCGTGTCTATGACGCGGCGATCTCGACGTTCGATGGTCTGGAGCTTCGTTGAGCACCGTGAGGTTTCCACTCCAGGTTCCTTCGGACAGAGGTTTACACCACAAGGTTTTTTTTAATATTTTTTTTAGTTCGTTGGCAGGGAGGTTTTAACATCAATTGCCTTTATTATTCATAAACTGGAATCTCATTATTCATTATAGTAGCTAATTACAGGAATTTCTTGTGTCATTACATATAATTATTATACCTCCCGCAACTGTCGCAGGTAGGAAAAATCTGTGCTGTTCCCTAAACATACAGTACAAACATCACAAACAGAAAAACATCAAAGTTGAACGGCAAGAGCTGCAATGGTACTTCGGGCATTGAGAGCATCTGAAGCACGTCGAGTAAGTTCTGTGGAGGTGACGTCAGCAAGGCAGTGGGCAGTTGGCAGTCATCCTGTCAAATCAGCGAGGCACTGGAAGGCTTCTGCTGTTTAGGTGTGGGCTTCCCATAGTTCCGTCGGGCGGGTTCTGGTCGTCGGAGCCTGGGCCTGGCTCGTTTTGGAGGGTCCGATGGGGGCCCTCTGTCTTTCTTCGCTGCCTGGAACAGGGAGCATCCCCTGTAACTGGCAAAATGTCATTTTTTTGCAGTTCGCACATGTGGGTGGAATGGATTGATCCTTATTTGAACAATCGTCGAAACGATGTTCACCGGAGCATTTGACGCATCTGGGTCGGGCGTAACAGTGTCTCTGACCGTGCCCGATGCGTTGACACCTGTGGCACTGCAGAATCTGTTGTGAACTGTATTTCTCAACCACAATGTTGAAAGGTCCAAGCTTCCGGAGTTGGTAAATCCGTTGGCTGTCTCGTGTTTTTTGCAGTGTGACCAGTACCAAAGGTATTGGTCGTTTGGTCGGGGTTGGAGAAGAAGCTTCCATGTTGTCATCCTCTTTGGGTCGAGTTTTGGTAGTAAGTCGTCCGATGCTATGTACCTGCAGCTTGTGATGTGTAGTCAGAATGGCGAAGATGTAGTCATTGTCCAAATCCATTGGCAAGTGTCGGATGATGACCTTGGTTTTCTAGGCTGCCGAGGAACCATAGGCACATTCAAGCCGCTGACACTTGAGGTATTTCCGGATGGTGTGAAATCCTGCGTCGTCGAGTGTGTGAATTCTACAACTTCCCTTATTGTAGGCAAAGATGACAGACCCTCCCTGGTAGAAGAGGTTCTAAGTCGGCCGCCAGTGCAGCACCAGTCTGATGAAAGACAGTGATGCAAGGAGGCTTGCGAGTCGATGAGGTCTTCTTGACCATCCCCTGTGTGGGCGATGTCGAATCAAGTTTTGGCTGCCCCATGGTAGCAGGGGCGTCGGAGTTTCTGGCGTTGCTACAGGGTGTTGTAGAAGCAGCGGCAGGCCATGTGCCTCCGCGCTTCTTCCACCTTGCTTCGCTGTCGGACGAGTCGTCTTGTGCTTCGAGAGAGCAGTCGGCCTTCACTCTGCGGTTCTTGCTGCTTTTGGTAGTCTCTAACGTTGGAGACCTCGTTGCCTGAGGAGCTCCGTCGGCGTGTGACATGACATTCGTACTTTCTTGGGCAGCAAGCGGTCGCACGTCCAAGGGGTGTCGGTGATGATGGCCTGTCACCACAAGTTTTGTTTTGTCCTCGTTTTCCATTTAGAAGGGTACACCTTCTCTTTGGTAAGTGAATTATTTTCATTTTTTTTTCTTGTGCAAGGTGAAGGTCTAAGTGGTTTTCTGTATTAGGATTGGTACATATTTACTTATTCTGAGGGTATTTCATTCAGATCTTATTTATTCAGTGACGGAAATTTACTTCAGTTAGGAAAGTAATAATTTGCTATGGTGCGGCATGCGTAGGATATATCACTTGCCGTAGTTCCGAAGGATGGTGGATATTATACAGCTGATAGTCAGGATGCTGTGGATCTATCAGGAAGGTATACATGGTTAAGAGATGCTGTAATGGTGTGCAGTGGTATGTATGAAAGCAGTCGTGAAGAGCATCTTCGTACATTGCGCTGAGAAGTTGTGGATGGTGAGAGTTCATTCGACCAGTTATATATTTGTGGCGGATGGCTTCGATGTGGGTTTTGATTTCGGGAAAGGTTATTCGCTCGTACAGTAGTCGTGTAGGACTTGGTAGGACTACTCTGAAGGCCAGACGAAGAGCATGTCTTTCCAGAACTTGTAGTTTGTGATAGAATGAGTCCGTGGCTGATATCCATGCAGTGTGGCTGTAAATAATTGCTGGTCGAAGGAAAGCCTTGTAGGTATGTAAGACGACCTGGGAGTTGAGTCCCCAGGATGTTCCAATTAGCTGTTTAAGCAAATTCAGACGATTTGTAGCTTTCTGGACAATGTTGAGCAAGTGAGGTTTCCAGGTTAACTTGGAGTCAAATATGACTCCCATATATTTTGCTGTGGTGGTAGGCAGAATGGGAGTTCCCCGTATTTTGATGTTTAATAATGTTGGGTTCCTTTGGAGAGCATTAATTGTGAGACACCATGTGTCACACCATATGTGGAAGGAGTTTATAGCTGGTTGGAGAGCTTTGTTTATAGCTTGGATGGTTGAACAACAGGCGAGAAATGCGGTGTCGTCGGCGAATTGGTAGATAGAAAGTTGTGGGGATTTTGGCATATCGGCAACGTATAGTATGTAGAGTAATTGTGATAAAGCAGCACCCTGTGGAACGTCAGAATAAGGGAAAATGGGTTATGACATCGCTCCATTTACAGTGACATAAGCGATCCTATTTGTTAGGAAGCTGTGTACTAATCTGATATAGCAAAGCGGCAGGTGGAATTTATGGAGCTTGTAGATGAGTCCAGGATGCCATACTTTGTCAAATGCTTGCTCCAAGTCGAATAGCACTAGACAGGATGGTTTGGAAGTGTTGAAGTGATTTGTGATGCGAGTCGTTAGTTTCAACAAATTATCTAGGACACTGTGTTGAGGTCTAAAGCCTGCTTGGTGCGACGGAAGTAAATTGTGAGCTTGTAAGTGCATGTGTATGCGTCGAACAATCATGCGTTCGAATATTTTACTAAAGGTTGATGTGAGCTGAATAGGTCGATAGTTTGCGGGATTTGTACTATCTTTGTTTGGCTTTGGGAACATTAGAACCTTCGAAATCTTCCAGTCTGTCGGGTAGTATCCTGTGCGGAGGATAAAATTGTGGCCAGAAAGGACAGCAATGCAAGTGGGGCCTGTTTAATCAATACGTAAGTAATATTGTCCAAACCGGAAGCAGTGTTTCTCTTCCTACGCACAGTATTGAGAATATCGTCTGTTGTAATAGGAACAGTTAGAGCATTATTAGGATCAATATCGTGCTTATTAGTGGGTTGAAGTTGTAACGGTATATTTTGTGCTTTTAAGCTGATTCTCAGCAACATACACAATATACACAACCATACATTTTTGAATCCTTGTCCCGAGGTTCAAAACTTGCAGTACCTGAAGTTCTGTGGATGCTAGTTTAGGCAATAGACACGTATTTCTTCAAATTATAGTATAACGCCCATTTCCTTTTAGATATATATAGGTTTATTCATAATATATTTACAGAAGTTAATTCTTGGCCGTTATTCGCAAAATTACATTCCGGTGTACCCTGTCCCCCCTTCCCGAAGAGAGTGTGTAGACTCGCGTAGCCACTGGCTCCACGAGTAAAAAAAAAATATAACCCTCAGTACCAAAAAAGGTGGCTGAAGGTATGTGTGTTGTGTACCCGGTTTCCCACATGAAATAAACTATTGGGATAGTGTGAAAAGAGCAAGTGTGTGTATTAAAAGAAAGAAAGAAAGTTAAAGTATCCGCCTATTCATATTATCAAGAAAGATTCTTCGTTTCGCCCCATAGAGAAACAACACCTCTTTACCTCGCCGAATTGCACCGAAACATCTGAGAGCGACTGCTGCCTTCCCTTCCTTTTATAGGCCCCGCTAATGACCTAAACCGTTACTGGAAACTTACCGCTCCCCAACGGCCAAGAACTCAAACGTACAGGACATAGACATAGGCATACACAATTTATAACATAAAAAGGATCCAGTAATGATCGCATCATTACATAGTCCCCCCTTCCTGAAGAGAGAAAAATCAAAGTTCTGTAACCTAGAAAAATAATAATAATATACACAAAACACTTGTCCGCAGTTTCTGTTCACTACAAACACACTTTCATTAGGTCACACGACACTGACAGTCAATGTTCACTCTAATTTTGTCCACAAGTGTACTTCGAGATCTGCGTTCTTCCCTCAGCACTGGAGCTGGTTAACCCACGTCGATTCTTACCCACTCAGCATCTATTCCATCCTTCCTCCTGGACCAATTAGAGACCGTCTCCTGGAAATCCATCCACGTCACCAAGGCTGCTGGTTCGACTCCCGGCAACGCCACTGCTCTGCGCTCCTGCCGAGATCGGAAGACACCGCTTCGACCGGGTTCCACATGAATGGGTCTAAATGGCTCTACATCCAGAGATGTCACTGCTATTCACTGGATTTTCTCACCACCGAACTGCGGCTTCTCGACGAAAATACGCGGTAAAAGAATACGCACTAACTTTGCGTTACTTTTGTTGACTGCGGAACGAAACGTTTGCACGAGTAGGTGCGAGGTATCAGAGAGAGGATGTTCCTTAAGCCAAGCTTTTTCCCCCACCTTAAACGTGCACTTGCGGCGTTTCTTATCATATACTTTCTTCTGTGCATTATGCATGCGCTCTTGATTGTTGCAAGCTATCTTCTTGGCCTCTTCTATCCTGAATTTCGTTTCCTCCACGAATTCCAAGATGTCCTCCTGTCTGATTTCAGGTCCTTGAGGCAAAGCGTCCCTGGCCTTCTCGAAAGGACCCCTCACAGAACGTCCAAAATGCAAATATGCTGGACTGAATGTGGTCGTGTTGCAAACTTGTGAATTCAATGCAAACTGCACGTACGGTAGCGATGACGCCCACTCGTTGTGCGACGAAATTAGTGTGGAAAGAGCACGTTTAGTTGCCTTTACGTAGCATTCTGCGAGATTGCCCTGCGGGCGATATGGAGAAATTCTGATCTGCTTGGAATCAAACATCTTCATCATCTGTTTCCACATTCTGGAATTGAAAATGCTTTGATTATCAGTGGAGATTCTTGGGTAGAATCCATGGATCGAGAATATATCCAGTAATTGTTCTAACACAGATTTCGCAGTCACCACGCGAAGAGGGCGCAAGATAGTAAATCTGCTAAAACTATCGACGCATACTAGAACGTATTGGAAATTTCCCTTTTTCGAACGAACGACTGGTCCCAGAATGTCACAGTATAAGTTCTTGCCAACTTCTGTTTCCTTATTACTTGCCATGAAGCCTTGCTTCTTAGTCGTGTCCCCTTTAAATACACAGCATGGTTGGCACGACTTACAGTATTGAATAACGTCTTTTGTTAGGCCTAGCCACGTGTATTGTTCTCTGACCTTTGCTAAAGTTTTCAATCTTCCAGGGTGAGAAGCGAATGCACTATCATGCAAGGACATAAGAATTTGTGCACGTAGAGAAAGAGGTGCCCATATTTTGCCAGTTCCTTTCTCTTTGTACTTTTCTGCAGGCAAATTTCTCCTAAGGATTCCATCATCGTCGAAATACGAAGATTTGGCCAGTGTCTTCAACTTTTCCTTGTACATCTTCGTCCCTTCCACCTCCTCGTTCCTAACAGTCTTCCCTAAGTCTGCAAGAAAATTATCTTTCATTTGCTCTGAAATGATTGAAGTGGTGTCCAGAAGCCTGCTCGGATCCAGCGGTTCGTGTTCTTCATTCCCCTCGGCCACGGAAAAAGGCAACAATGAAAAGCCCTGCATCTTTTCACTTTTAGAGAGACGAACCTTGGGTAGTTTGATCCCTCGAAGAAAATTTTCTCGTCGTTTCTTCTTTATTTGCTTCGCGCTTTGTATAGTGCACAAAGCACTGAGGTCAGCAACTGGTTTCTGTGGAATATCTGACGAATCGATCACAACTCCGTCTTCCATCTCGAATTTTACGTAACCTTCATCATTTTCATCTTCCAGGGGGAATGTTTCCTGCGCTGCGGGTAACCCGTTGTACTCAGACGGATGGGTGTTGCATACTTCATTTCTCGATAGAAAGTCTACCAGATTTAGCTCTCCTTTCACGTATTTGATGAGCAGAGGGTAGCGCGAGAGACGAGCGGTCCACCTTGACATCTTTGCGCTCTTGTTTTCAGTACTGAATATCGTGGTCAGAGCACTGTGGTCAGTGAAAACTTCCACTGCCGGAGCGTGGCAGATGTACTTGTCGAAAGTCTCGACTGCAAGGAGCAGAGCGAGGAATTCTTTGTGCGTTGTGCTGTAGTTCTTCTGGGCTTGTGAGAACTTTTTACTTCCAAAGGATACAACATGCAGTTTCCCCCCTTGGTCCCTCTGTCCTAGTAAGAAACCGGCGCAGTTATCGCTCGCGTCGCTGTAGATGACGAACGGCTCATTCAGTACAGGAATGTACAGAGAAACGTTATTCTTTACTGCTTCTTTCAGTTTGGTCAGGCACTCTTCGTGAACATCCGTCCACCGAAAACGAACTCCCTTACGTAACATGTCAGTGAGAGGACTCGTCAACTCTGACATGTGGCTAATATGACCTTTCAGAAATCCGAAGAATCCTAAAATGCTCTGGAGTTGCTTCACATTCTTCGGAGCCCTTATCTGGTCCAAATACTCAATCTTGGATGGGTGGCACATCACTTGCTTGTGAGAAATTCTGAAACCCAGGTAATCCACTTCCGAAGTAAAAAGTTGGGACTTCGATGGTGAAAGTGTTAAGTTCGCCTTGTGCATTCTCTCCAAAACTTCTTTCAGCGCGAGCAACAATTCTCCCTCCGTTTCTCCATAAACCAAAATGTCATCGTAAAAAGCAATGCATGAGACACCCTGCAGCTCTCCAAGGACAATATTCATCAGTTTCGCCAGTGTGTTAGGAATCATGCTCAATCCATAGGGACATCTCAAATAGCGAAAGATTCCTCGTGAAGTGTTGAAAGCCGTGTATTGGCGTGAGTTTTCTTCCAATAAAAGCTGGCCAAAAGCGTTTACCAAATCTAATTTACAGAAATATCTAGCCTTGCCTAATTTACTCAAAGATTCAAACATATCCGGGACTTCATTCCTAGATTTCTTTGTTACTGCGTTTGTCTTTCGAGGATCCAGGATCACCTTGTATTTATCCCCTTTCCTGATTAACAACGGTGAATTAATGTAATTAGATTTGCAGGGCTCAATGAAACCCCCAGCTAACAGCTCATCGATACAGTTATCCATTATTTCTTGCTTTTCTGGAGTCAAAATACGAAGCTTAGAATAGAATGGTGTCCTATCGGTTAGTTCTATTTTGTGCTGTAAGATGTGTGTAACGCCAGGTTTTTCAGAAAAGACGTTACTGTAGATGTTTAAAATATCTTCTAATTTCTTCTTTACTTCTGGTGAACATTCTGCACGCTCAATCAATTCTGCTATTTCGGGACGTCTTTGGCAATATCCCATCGTCGCGGTTGTTGCATCAGATGTTTCACTTTTTCCCATCGTCGCGGTTACCGTCGCGGTTGCCCCAGCTTCAGCCTCCACAGTCGACGTTATCCCCTGCAGAATCGGAAGACTCATCCCCGCTTCCCTCTTCTCCGCAGAAAACAAATAGATGACGTCACTGTCTGCAAAGCTGTAGCCTCCCTCTTTCAAGTGCAGAGATAATCCGGCTTGCCTTATGAACCCACGACCTGCGATGAATCCCTTGAAACAATCGCGCAAAACGACGAATTTATGCCTAAGTTTCGCCCCATTCAAATGTACAGTAAGATACATTTCCCCACATGATTGTACAGAGCCTACTGCCAAAGAAATATTGATACGTTTATTGTTAATCTTATTTCCTTGTTTTTCCAGTTGTTTTGCGATTTCTAAATTTACAGTGCTCACAGAGGCCCCTGTGTCTACGAATAAGGAGAAGTCCTTTCCATTGATTTTACAGGGGACTAACGGCTCTTTGTCGCCAGAAGTGAAATTCCTGCAGTTGCGTATCTTCCTACTCCCCCCTTTGTTTTTCTTCCACGCAGCGCCTGCTACGATGGCGGTGTCGCTCTGTTCGGGCCTAACGAGTTTTTTGGAGCAGTACACATGGCGGCTTTGTGGTCAAGACCGTCACACCGAAAACAACGGATCCCCCTTCTCTTCGTCGGTTCTTCTGCTCTCGACGGGGTCCCAACATTCCCGGAAAAGCTTAGCCGGTTGACCAGTCCAGGATTTATGGCGCTCATCGATACTTCTGTCCTCACGTTGCCGAAGAGGTTCGTTGCCCCCGCGGCTGCTAATTGCTTGGTTCCACTCACAGGAAAAGGCTGGGCGAACACCTGCGGTGAACTATTGTCCCTCAGTTCTGGGCAATAGTACAGGGCTTCTGAATACAATCTCTTTTGAATGTCCATAGAATGGGTTTCCAAATCTTTGATTGTTGCGAATGTTCTGTTGTACAAGTGTGTTCTGAATTTAGGATGGGAAAATTTCAAAACGTGCTGGATGACCTCGTCTTCTGTCCCCCGTTTCTCCCTCATTGCGAAAAGCTTCCTGGTGTGTCGAATAAATGCAAGAAGAGACTGGTCTGGTGACTGGTAATTGTTCTGAATGATCCTTGCTATTTCCGAGTCGTAATCGACACTAAAGAATTCTTCCAAGAACGCCTTCTCAAATTCCCTAAAAGTGCCGAATGGTCTCGAAAATCTGAACCAATCTGCAGCGATTTCCTTCAACGAAAGCGGCAAGATTCTATCTAAGAGAAAAGTATCCCCAATTTCCATGATTTCCTGATAATTGCGTAATTCATACAAATAATCGTGTGGACTTACATCGCCGACGTTTCCCTTAAAGATCGGAATGTTTATGTTGCTTTTCTCCAAGATTTTGTTCATTTTCTCCTCGCCCGTCCTTGCCGAAGTTCCTTGCGTAAGGTTTAGAGAAAGTCTCTCAAGTTCCCCAACAATATCTTCCTCAGGCCTTCCCTCCAAGTTCGCATTGCCTAGCAACTTGCCAATGAGCTCCCTGTCTATTTGAATTGCCATTTTGTCTTCTGTTACTTTCTTTCCACTTCGCAATAACATATGCCTTCAGTACTTCTTACAAAAAATATCCCGACTATGAGCCCCCAGTATGTAACGGTATATTTTGTGCTTTTAAGCTGATTCTCAGCAACATACACAATATACACAACCATACATTTTTGAATCCTTGTCCCGAGGTTCAAAACTTGCAGTGCCTGAAGTTCTGTGGATGCTAGTTTAGGCAATAGACACGTATTTCTTCAAATTATAGTATAACGCCCATTTCCTTTTAGATATATATAGGTTTATTCATAATATATTTACAGAAGTTAATTCTTGGCCGTTATTCGCAAAATTACATTCCGGTGTACCCTGTCCCCCCTTCCCGAAGAGAGTGTGTAGACTCGCGTAGCCACTGGCTCCACGAGTAAAAAAAAAAATATAACCCTCAGTACCAAAAAAGGTGGCTGAAGGTATGTGTGTTGTGTACCCGGTTTCCCACATGAAATAAACTATTGGGATAGTGTGAAAAGAGCAAGTGTGTGTATTAAAAGAAAGAAAGAAAGTTAAAGTATCCGCCTATTCATATTATCAAGAAAGATTCTTCGTTTCGCCCCATAGAGAAACAACACCTCTTTACCTCGCCGAATTGCACCGAAACATCTGAGAGCGACTGCTGCCTTCCCTTCCTTTTATAGGCCCCGCTAATGACCTAAACCGTTACTGGAAACTTACCGCTCCCCAACGGCCAAGAACTCAAACGTACAGGACATAGACATAGGCATACACAATTTATAACATAAAAAGGATCCAGTAATGATCGCATCATTACAAAGTTGCCTGTTATTGGGATTGGTGACTCTGTCAATTTTGGTCTGGAGGCGGAGATTTTGAGCTAGTTGAGGTGTTGGAGTGAAAGTGTCTTGCAAGAATTTGCGAAGGCATGAGATTTTTCAGTGTCGGTGTTTAGAGCTGCGTCCTTGATTGTTATCGGATAAGGAGTACTACTGGATTGTCCAGTGAGCACCTTGAAACGTTTCCAGTATTTTGTGGGATGGCTTTCATCACTCAATTGGTTGCACGTTTCTAACCATCGACGTTGTTTATAAGCTTTTATATAGTTTTGAACTGTACGCAGCCATTGACGGTGTAAGTTAAGGGATTCAGGATTTCTGGTCTGGAGGTAGTCCCTGTATGCTCGTCGTGATGCTGTGATTAGATGAAGATATTGCGGAGGTAGCTTTGGTTTGTAACTATTGAGAGTGATCGTAGGTATGTGAGTGGTTGCCGCACTAGTAATCTGTGCCGTAAGATGTTCCACCGGCGTATTGAGTTCCTGTGAATTGTTTGGTGGTGGATGTGGGTCAGAAAATGCCTGCTGTAGCTTTGCACTATATGCCTCCCAGTTCGCTTTCTTGTAACACCAGATTTTTCGAGGTTGTATTTTACTGCTCATATTGCGGTTACCGAGATTCAAGGTGATTTTCACTGGGTCATTGTCACTGCCGATGGAATCCAGCACAGATATGTTCAAACAGGTACTAAGAGATGTTGATGTTATAACGACGTCAGGGGTAGTGTTACTTATGGGACGTGTGGCTCTGGGCAGTACATGGAATTTAGCTGTAGTGTTTTGGTCCAGAAATTGTAAAAAGTTTGTTTTGTCTTGCATGCTGCGATTATGATAATTGATGTCCGCTGCTATGATATAATGTTTGCTAAGGTTTTGGATATGTTGAAAGAATTGGTATGGAATAGTCTCCCCTGATCTTACATAGATGGTAGCAAATGTAACGACCCGGGATGGAAAGTAGATGGTACTAGCAGTATGTTCTGGCAAGTGGAAGTTTGGTGGGAAGGTAACTGATCGATATGGTAATTTTCTATCTACTCCAATTGCTGTGCCGCCGTTTACTCTTAAGCCCGGTGGACCATCGTGGCGTAAAATGTTGTATGGCGGAATATGACAGATTATTTTTGGAGCAAGATAGGTTTCGTTTAGAGCAAAGCAGTGAACAGATTCTTCCACGAGCAAGTGTTGCAATAAAACTTTTCGTTTAGGAACGGATCGGATATTTAAAAATAGAAAATTATACATATTCCGTACTGCCATATTCAAAACCTTAAACCGCAGTTTCCAAGTGGGATATGTGGAAATGTACATGAGGACCAGAGTATGTTGCATGGAGTTGAAAGTTGAAAATGGTTTTAGCAGATGCTGTTACTTGGGTTAATATGTGCGTTCTTAAAAATGGGTGCACATTTTGGAGAGTCAGTGTGAAGAAACGTATTAGATCTTCCACTGTTACTGGATGTCGTAGTGAGTTGTCAGGTTCTGTAGCAGTGTCATTAGTGCGCAGGGAAACTGTTAGGTCAGTGTGCTCAGGCATTGCATCTGGCTTGGCTTTGCATTTGTAACTGTATGTAGGATGGTTTTCCGTACATGAGACACATTTTGGTGGAGCAGTTTGGTTTTGACATTCCTTGGTTGAATGGGGTCCTGAACAGTATCCGCATTTATCTCGGTTTGGACATGCAGCAGTAGTGTGCTTGTTATATTGGTGGCATTTTTCGCACCGCAATGGAAGAGGTTGTTGAGAACGGGATGGTTCAACTTTGTACCTGCGTCTGTATATGTATGCTCCACTTTGTAGTAGGGTGTCTACAGCATTTTGTGAGTCTGTTAGGACCCGCACCATGTATGTGGGTCCGTTGTTATTGCGAATACGGATACATTTACGGATTTTCTTCACCTTCGCATTCCAGTTCCTCAAAGATCTCTTCGTCTGTTAAGCTAGGTTCTTCACCCCTGATGACAACTGATAGTAGTGGGGATTTATGTGGTGGTGGTGTTTGTGTTTGAGTGGAAGCATTCAGTGTTTGGATGTTTGCTTTGGCTCCATAAATTTCAAAAGAAGCCTTGTTTCTAATTAGTTTTGCAAAGTCTGGATCTGGTGATTTTAATATGATGCCATTACGGGTGAACAGTATTTGTGAAATTTGTGCCCTTGGCACATATTTAGATGTTTGTTGGAACACATGTTTTGCTGTATTGTATTTCGTGTCGTAGTTGGTGAGTAGGAAGTTATATAAGCTGGTATCCTGTTGTTTGGATTCTAGTTGGTTTGCATGAGCTGTATTTGCTGCATCTCGTTTAATTGGTGATCAAGATCGTTGACGTTGAGGTAATCCTTCATAGGAATTGCAACGTCGGTGTTTGGTGGAATAGCTGGACGTTTGCATTGGATCATTGGTACTTCGTAAATCGAGCATCGTCTCGGAGTTTGGACCGTCCGTCCGTTTAGTACCTCCGGTGAAGGTTTTCACCCCTTCTCGCTGTCGTAGCAGCGTTGCAGGAAGACCATGATGCATATCAGAAGACCACAACCGTGAGTTGTTATACGATCCAATGGAACAAACGAAAATCCTGTGGGAAAGCGCACAAACTCAAACCAACCGACAACTCAATCCAATGAAGCAATTCCAAACTAATTGTAGAGCCCAAGACAACCAAGAAGAGGAAGGATGAAGGTAATAAGGGAAAACAGTTTCAAAAAATAGTGTAAGTCGTATGTCTGCTCCACTCAACGTGTTCAACCAAAAGAAGGTTCCTCGCAATCACCTAACCTCCGTTTGTCCGTTCCAGACTTACGGCTTCCACCTGGAGTAATTGGCCCACGATGCGTGATACAAGAGAGACCGACTTACGAATACCTATACCTTGATGTCACCACAAGACACAGCTCATGATTATATAGTCATGAATCAGAAGAGTTGGTCATGAGAGATTCACTTTTATTCATTACATTAAATTCTCCTCTCATCCTTGTAGCTTAATGTTCACACATCTTTTGAAGGGTGTTAAAGCACAATGTTTCATTATATTTATAATCAAAATACCATTATTTGTGTTACGAAAACTTTAGTTTCTTTTATACATTTATGCATCTAGCGAGTGAAGGTAACATCAACATCATAATTAGGGAGCGCAAGTTGACGACCTAAAAAATTTAGGTATATGACCTATAGAATGTCCTAAAAACTGGGGGAAAATCACGTAAAAAAATGCAAAAAATGACCACTAAATTTGTTAGTTTCAGGTTCAAAAGTGAAATGGAAAGGAAATTAAACAAATGCAATCTTGCTTTTAAAAAAAGGCGCGAAATGATACCACAAGCACATTCAATTATAATATGCAACGAGGATTTCCAATGGAAACAACCGAATAATTTTAAAACAATTTAATGAAAATTTCGTACACACTGAATGAATTGGCGTAAAATGCATTAATTTCCAGCATCTTTGCCTAGTGATGTACTGTGGTGTGTTTTTGTGAAACTATAAAGAAAAATAAATTATCACGATCCACGTAAGACAATTTTTGTTTAGAAATTTAACAATCTGTACAAAAAATAGGGAAGACAGAATCAGGCCAGTCTGGCCAGGGTATTTCCAGGCTCACCTTATCTGATCTTAAATCTGAGTTTGCCCCAGACGGACACCTTGTGGTTTCCCCCCGACACAACAAAGACTGTCACCAGTTCAGCATTTCTTTTGCTCGTAAATTGCAATCCTGCGAGATATATATAGGCATACGTATGTTCACCTTGGTGAAAAGACTCAAGAATATTACCAAAATGAAAGAAGTGACAAAATATGACGAAACAATACACCGAATATTGCGAGAAATGACGGAAAAATACCGAGAATCGAGGAAAATGACCTAAAACCTGAAAATTGGCAAAAAGTGCATTTTAAAATTACCTTTTTTGGGTTCTAGACGAAGTGTAATATTGTGTATATTTAATGGGCATCGTGTCCGAGATGTCAGAAAAAATATGACATTTCATCAACTTCCGCTCCCTAATAATAATGATCCACATTTCACTTCATAACACTTTTTTTCGGTTTTATTTCATTTTGTCATTATTGTTTATGTTTAATGAGTACCTCTATTGCAAGGTTGTATTTAGAGGGGTCCAGGGGGTCCGGACCCCCCCAAAAGATTTTTCAAGTACTAAAATTAAATAATGAAAAATATATTATTTTAGCCTTTGTTATATAATTTCCTCTGAACGTATTGGAAGACAAGGATTATATTGGGATCATAGGGCTTTGAAGGACGGGAAGGACGTATTTAGGGGTCCGGACCCCCTTCCCCCACCCAAAATACTTATTAAGTACGAAAATCAAATGAAAATATACTCCTTTAGCATTTGTTATATAATTTCCTCTGAACTTATTGGAAGACAAGGATTATATTGGGATCGTACGGCTTTGAAGGACAGGAAGGACGTATTTAGGTGGTCCAGGGGTGCGGACACGCCCCGCAAAAGACTTACAAAGTACTAAAATTAAGTAATGAAAACTATTAGCATTTATTGCATAATCCATGTTTATTAATTTCCTTTGAACTTTTTAGAAGCCAAGGATTATATTGGGATCATACGGCTTCGAATGACATTACAAAGAAGATTTATGTACACTGCTACTCAATATGCATAAAATTAAAATATTAATCAGAAACTTACTTTTCTCCAACTACATGTACCATCATTTTTATTATTCGATAAATATTCAATTATTCATCTATTTGACGTTAATTTCATTGCCGGTGCACTTGTTTTTATGTAAATTACTCCGATCTTAACTACAGGTAAGCTACGTTATGAATATGCACGTTGTATCTCTATTCTTATACAGTCTTTTTACCTATTCGTGAAACTTAATAATAATATAATATGAATTTATGTATTGTAATTAGTATTAATTTCATTTAATATAATTATTTTAATTTAAACATTATTATTATTATTCCTAAGACACTTGGTTCGGACCTCTCCCCCCAAACATATTTCTAGATACGTTCTGATTTGGTTATGCTACGGAAATAGGACGGGTTCTATCCTTGAGAAATGCCATGAAATATGCCATAACATCTGAAAAGCCATAAGATTTTTCACTTTACACGGTAGCATGTTGGTCATGGCACAAATGTTAATGAAAATGCTTTCGTGTAAAGCGGGAGTAACGCTAGCAGAATTGACTCGATTTTTGAATCTCGATTGTCTTTTAGCGTTGAGTAAGGCTAAATCGGAATTTTCTGATTCTAAGAAAAAAAAATAATGAATCACTAAATAACAGGTAAATAAGTTTATGAACGCTGCTTCAATAAAATTATTGTTTCAATTGCAGGATAAAGTATGAAAAATTATACATAACGAAAATATTATGATCATTTCTAATATCCAAAACACATCCTATTTATGTCCTTTGTTGGTTATCCAGTTCTAGCTATGTTTTGGATATCCAGAATTGGATGTGTTTTGGCTATCCCATTTTGGACAAGATCCAGATATGTTTTGGATATCCAGAATTGGTCGTGTTTTCGATATCTCTTTTTGGACAAAATATAGATGTTTTGGATATCCAAAGATGTGTTTTGGATATCCAGTTCTGGATATTCAGTAGACGTCCAATTGATATCCAAAATTGGATATCCAGAAATGTATATCTAATGGATATCCAGTGGATATCCATAATATCCATGGATCTGATCAGGACATTGTGGATATCCAAGGATATATTTTGGAGATTTGTGTTGCTTGTGTTCTTTGCGAGTTCCTTCATTACTTTCATCATGTCATCACTCATCCTCATCTTTGCGTTTAGCCAAAAGTGGCAGAAAGCGAAGTAAAATAAGTCAAATTAACCAATCATGATGGATCAATCAATCAGCAGGGACTCTCCGAAGGCGTTACGTCGTCGGCTTGTAATCAAGGGGCCCCTAGTTCGATACCCGGTGAATGCACATAGTGATTCGGATCCCACTTTAAACTGTAGGTTCAGTCCCGATTAATCAATATGTGCAAAAAGTGGTTTTAAACCAAATGAAAAAGAAAACCTTCCAACTTAATCAACACTATTTCACTTCCAAAGACAAGATACATATATGTTGTCAGTCCAGGTTGTTAAGATACTCGATGGGGTGCTTAAAGATCTTTATCAGTCAAAATCCGAATACATTCCTGCGTCCATGCAAAATAGGGTGTGATGCCTGAATACCGAGAAGGGAAAACCATGGACGTCACAGGAAATCGGGGAGTGAGAACATCGCCTTCCTTCCAGTTGGAAGCCACGTCACAGCTCCAAGGACGTCGAAAATTCCAATCTCCTTCGGGCTAAAAAACTTTTGAAGCTTTGCAAATTAGCGAACGGACACACAGCCCAATACAACTTGTCTGGGTATTCGCTGTCTGTTGAGGTTCCCGCGCGCGTTCGTTCGAGCGGAACCGCTTTCCTCGTCAGTGGTGACGTAATTCGCTAACCTTAACCTGTCGAATGCGTTTAGTTACGTTATCGGGCTCATGCTTTGATTCTTGCCGTGTCGGTTTTGTTCTTTGATGAATCGGTGTTCAGTATTGAACACAACCTTGCACATCGTCTGTTTCTAGCTATAAGAAGCAAGAGAAACCTTTGAGAATTGCGTAGCCAAGTAAGGCAACTTGTCCCGCAGCGAATTGAAACAGCCGAACTCCGTGGCGGACTGGTTAGCACGACGCCAGGAGTCTTGGGTTCGAATCCCGATCTGGGCATGAGTGTTCTTTGTGAGTGTTACTTCATCAATTTCGTCGTATCATCACTCATCCTCATCTTCGCGATTACCCAAAAGTGGCAGAAAAGCTGATAAAAATGAAACCAAATGCATCAATAAATCTAGAATGAAAGAAGAGCACAAATAACCAGAGGAAGGACAACTAGGCACTTATCTACAACTATATATCGGAAGAGGTCCGAATCAACTGTCCCACTAATAATAATAATAATAATAATAATAATATTTAGAATTAATACATTAATATAATTTAAGAGGTCTAGTTGAAATAATAATTATTTAAAATATCTAAATTAAGATTGTTATTATTATATGAAGTAAAAACACGGTAGAATCTAAGAATATAAATACAATAATATGTATTCATTATCTACAAGTAGCTTGCGTGTAGTTAAGATCCCTAAAAATTGAATAAAAACAACTGCAGTCCTGGCAAGGAAATTAATGTGAAACATTTTTTTTTTGCTCCCCTGTGCATAACACCACGTCATGAAGGCGTATAGGGGGTGTGGGGGTAACGCCCCGCACTTTCTTGATCCGGTCGTGAGTGGGGGTGATGTGATCAATAAAAAATTGAATATTGTTGAACAACAAGAAACGATGTTTGATGATCCAGTTGACGAAAAGTAAAGTTCCTGATTAATATTGTACGTATATTATTCTAAGTAGTAATGGGCAACATTGGTGCTCTCATTCAAAGCCGTATGATCCCAATCTAATCCTTGCCTTCGTTTAAGTTCAGTGAAAATAATTAAGCCTTGAATAAACAACAAATGCTAAACAAGCACATTTTTATTATTTAATTGAAGTATTTGTAAAGTCTTTCGGGGGGGGCAGAACCCCTTATCCCCTCTTTAAATACATCCTTGAGGAAAACCTCTGCTCCAGCACAATTCCATAAAACACATAGAGATGACACATTTTCCGCACTGGTGATAAATGATGTGACCAAATGCTTTAAAACTAAGCGCATTTGGGGTTCAAAAGACAATCAACTGTATTAATGGGGTTTTAAATCCGCGATAAAATGCGGAATGTATGTGTCTCCGCGAAATTAGAGAGAAATTACATGTCTATTGCCCGGTTCGCTCAACCATCTTTAAAACGTTCTTAACGAGTTGATAGTTAACGCATCACTAAAATCTTAGCGGCCTGTTAAACTTTTAATGTTCGCTCAAGCGATTTTATAGGCCCGTTAACTAACGACATGTTAGAGACGTTTTGCTTTGATTCCTTGCTATTCTCATACTTTGACACGAGAAATGCAACGTTTTCATTGGTTGCACCGTGGACAGTAGACTGTGCGTAAGCGATTTGTTTTTGTTTTTTTTTTGTATGAAATCCCAGGAACAAAAATAAATAAAGTAATGTGTAACACATAAATATATGTTTAAGAAATGAATGTTACTTAGGTATTTACGTCCGCCCACCGAAAATGTTATGTATTAGGATTAACAGTTGCATTGTAATTTCGTAAGTTAGATTTAAATGAGTGCCTACCGACTGCAAATACAAGATCATAAATATATAAATAAAACTACTGTTCTAGGTTAGTGTAATCTGTTTGAAATTTAATTATATTAAAATGGCATTGCAAAAGAGGCCTAAAGATGGAAATGAACGTGTGTTTGCTATAATAATTTTCCTCAACAAAAGAGAACATTTCACGAAATGTACACCATGCATAACTGAACTTACTGTCTATGGCAATTAAATAATATGTAAATATTGCAAGTCACTTCTATTGGAATTGATGTGAATGTGGCATTGCAAACAAGAAATCTACTGTTTCCAAATAATCACTGACAAAAAAAGAAGGCACGTAAAATGTTTACCAGTATGATTACCGTTCATGCATATGTACAAGGGACGTTTCTGAATGGTTGTGTTTTTGTTTCGTACAAATAGTTTTCAAAGAAAATATATATATAATACAATACGATATTTTATATTTGATTTATCATAAATGGTAAAAAGGAAAAGTACACTGTTAGACAGTATCCTCACCACTTGTACGAACGTACCGTGCAAAAATACTTTCCGAATGCGTGGTAGTGTGTTTTACAAACAAATATGCATACTTTTACAATGTCCGTGCACGAAACTACATTATCAGAAACAGCTTAGGATTAAGCTTTTTTCTTAATGAAACATACATATGTAGTACGGTACTTTACATTATATTTGGTTATTCATTATGTGATAAAATTGTAGTCATTCAGAAAATGTACCTTGTACATGGAACGGTTGATTAATATTTTTTAAATTTGATTTATCATAACTGGTTAAAAAAAACAAAAAAAAAACAAGTGCACTGTTAGACAGTACCATTACCACTTGTACATAAGTACAAGGAAAAATTTCCGAATGGATGTGTGTGTGTTCTTCAAACAAATATGTATACTCTTACAATTTCCATGCACGAAACGACAACACCTTTAAACTGCTTAGGACCTGAAGCTTAACATACATGTGTAGTACGGTTCTTTACAATATGTTTGGCTTTTCATTATGTGATGAAATTGTAGTCATTCAGAAAATGTACCTTGTACAAGGAACGATTGATTAATATGATATTTTACATTTAATTTATCATAACTGGTAAAAAATATAACAAGTGCACTCAGACAATATCATTACCACTTGTACGTATGTACAAGGAATATAATTTCCGAATGGATGGTAGTGTCTTTTATGTCACTGCACAATGTCCATGCACGAAACTATATACCTGAAACTGCTTAGGACCTCAAGCTTTTTTTTTTTTTTTTTTTTAATGAAACAACATATGTAAGCTATATTACGTGATGGGATGGTAGTCGTTCGTAAATGTACCTTGTACATGTAACGGTTGATTATTTTTTTAAATTTTTAAGTGCTCTTTCAGTTTGGTATGAATACGATTTAACTTCCATTTGCACCGTTATATGTCAGCCCATTTTCAATATACTGCATAATAATTGTTTTGATTTTGTGATTATATTAAGACTCACGTTATATTAAACAACATGTTTTATTCTAAAGTACTTACGTACAGCTACGAGCTAAATAAGTAAATAGGTTAGGCAGGTTTTCTTTATTTCTGTACTTGGTTAGTTTAGGCAGGTCAGGTTTGGTGCTTTTAGCATCTCCAGTTTGCTACAGCTGTCCCTAGCCGCTTGTGATTCAGAATATAGAATGATGAACATTTGTGTCGAGCATTCTCGTCACTGCAAAATTATTTTTTTCCATGATGTTAATTGGAGTAGGTGGATAATAATTTGAAATGTTCGAAAGAACAATTCCCTACTACTTTGAAAGATTGCAGGCTACATTGTGTAATGTCACAGATTTATTTTACATTAAATGAGAGTACAGGACGGGTATTGCCTATTTGTAGGACAGTTGCTTCATTTTAATTTTATCTTTTACGTTTTCTGTCATTTTTCAGTTGAAAAAACAACAAAAAATTGGAATGGTAGTTATAAGCAGACATAAGCATAAACACAAGAAACCACGACTTTCTCCAGTTTCTATATGATCCACTGGAAAACGGCGTGGACGACGACACCGAATATTTTGGTGAATAACTTTATCTTATACAAATTGAAATATGTAAAAGGAGGTTACATTATTTTAAAAAGTCATGCGATATTTTGTGTTTATGGTTACAGTGCATTCAAGGTCGAAGCCCAATATTCATTTTAAAAACATCAAGTTCGTATAATTAACTATAAGCATATATTTTTGGCTCGACAGGCAAAATTAATAAACTTTGAATAATGTGTGATGATCACGATGCCATTATTGACAAAACTTTAAAAAGTACATTGATACAATATTTCTCATTTAACTTACATGTGATTTCTGATTTGCAGTACGAATTTATAATATGAAATACGAAATGGGAAAATTATTTTTGCTGTAGAAAGAAATCGAACTAGTGTACGTTTTGCGATGGTATGAAATAATGTGTTCAAATCGGTTTGGGATAACCTTTCAACACAACAGCTGTCATACGCAATTTCGCCATCTTATTTCCGACCCAACACATCGCGCTGTTAAGCACGTTAATGAAGCAAAAGAGTGCCTTTAGATTTAACGACGACATTAGAGGTCTGTTAGCCTTAACGAATGTTGGAGAAATGCCTCGATGTGCTAATGTAGCGTTAACTTGATTTAACGCTTCTTTAAAATTTAACGCGCATTGAGCGAACCGGGCATTTGACATATTTTCCCGTACAGGAAGAAATATCGAGGAAGTCTGTACTTTCAATTGAATTTATATCAGGCTACAGTTTCCAGAAAATTTTCGAAGGGGGTCAATATGAGAAAAGGGGGCAGTTTTGAGGGAGTGAGAGAGAGAAAAGAAGAGATTGTAAGAAAACAAGAAAGAATAAAGGAAGAAAAAAGATGAGACAGGGAGAGGAAAGTTAAATCAACAGAGAAGAAGAGAGAGAGTAATAAAGCAAAAAAAAGAACAGAGAGAAAGCTTACGTAAGAAACAGCTACCGAAAGAAAGGAAAGAGAAGAAAGTTAGTGAAGTAAGAGATAGAGAAAAGAGATAGAGAAAAGAGAGAGTGAGAAACAGAGACTGAAAGAGAAAGAGAGAGAGGAGAAAATGCAGATAAAAACTTTAAAAGATCTAGAGAGAAAGAGGGAGAGAACAAAGGAAAACGGTACAGTAAAAGGAAAGGAAATAAAAATGGAAATGAGAGATGAGGCAGTAAAAACACAAAGAGCTATTAGGACTCAAGTAAGAGGAAGGAAAGCTACAAGGAGAAAATTTTAAAAATTAATAAAGAGGTAATTTTCCTTATTCCAAGCGACATTCATTGACCCTCCTTGCGGCCGCCCACGACAGGGTTTTACTTTTGCTTATATTTGTTAATGCTCACATTTTCACTTTAAATGTATATGTGCCTGTAACTATTTTTAATAATTAAAAGTGGGAAAACTAGGAAATCCACAAACTGGCATGCTGATTTGTGTCCATCCATTCATAAACAATTACTTCCAATCCAAAACGCTAAATTTCATTCTTAAAATGTGAAAATCTACCGTTGAATGAAGAAGGAAAAAGAACGAAGATAGTGATGAACGTTAATCAATGCAGTTAATTGTACGAGGTGAAATTTGCATCGTCATGCTCGCAAACTTCTACAGACTGCCAGTTTCTCTGAAAGGAAAACGGAACGAAAAACGAAAAGATTGGAACGATGCAGTTTCAAGTGGAATCACAATCCAAAAATGTGACAGCAAATCGTCCTATACCAGCAACCAGAGGAACGTAACTCCAAAAATACAGTTTTCATTTTTGATCAAATAAACCATAGGCGTAATTTCACTAGCCCCCCCAATTTTCCGGTTTGTGAACATTTACAAGTTAAGGATACTTTTCTTAACATACTAAGACCTGAGAAGCTAAGTAATAAATAATAATATTTTTATAATTTCGTAAATATAACAGTTATTTAGCAAAGCATCCTAGACACTATTTTTAAGGGATGAAAAACTTTTCGACTCTGCCCCCTCAAAAGTTCATACCTGCCCCACCCTCTAAAGTAAGTCGCAAGTTACGCCCATGAAATAAACTCCTTTGATTCAGATCGACCTTTTAATCCTTAGCAGTAAGGTGGAATCTCGTATCACCAATTTGCTGACTTATTTTAATGAAATAAATGATACGTCATTCGATATTTAAATTAGAATGAAAGAATCGAAACGCACCTTTTAAAATTCTAATCTTAAAATGTGTTCTTGCATAAATTGTATGATTTTTTCAGTTCTGTAGAAAATTTCCATGCCTATAATTTAAGAATATACTAGCGTTCAAGAGTATTATTTACACTTATGTGAAGAAATTATAACAATGCAACAAAGAATAGCATGGCAACAAAACAAGGAGAACTATAGTTATAGGTACAGTTGCAAAGTTTATTGACACTTATTAAGTTTCACTAAAAACCTTGTATACCATTTCGGTTTTAAACTAGATAAAACTGGAACATTTTCAAACCGGAAAGGATATACTTGTACAGTGAGGAGTCTGGGTTATTGTTCAAGGCCAACTTAGATCTTGATCTGATCAACATGCTACGCGATGAAGTTCTTGCATCTATATTTGCTTCATGTAGTTTCACTGAGATAGCCAGGTTGAGGTGCGTGAACAAGCAGTTTTACGACATGGGAAACACCATTCTTAACTCCAGTTTCATCCAGTTGGAATCTCGTATTTGCGGAAAGCTGAAATCACATTCGAATCGTTTGCAATCAGATTCGCTTGAATGGTCAGAGAGTGTGCTCCTTCGTGATTACATCCTGAAAACCTTACGGTCTGAGTATCAAGTAATTCGTTCTGTCTGCTACAGGTACATTGAGCAAAATGTTTGCCCTTTCTTCGCGGGAGAAATACTCGATGAAATCCATTTCTTGCTTCGCTTCTTGAACGTAGTTGAAAGGGAAGGCATACCTCAGAACGAACAGGAAGATGTTCTCAGAGTGCGCATAACAAAACGACTGTTTAGGCTCGATGAGAAGTTTGTGTCGGTGTTCCAAACTCGCATCAAGCGTATGCCCAACAGGAACTCATTGTGGGACGCTGACCAGCTCTTGTCGGCGTGTTTTCACTGCGAGCGAGTTCGTAGAAGCTCTCTCCAAGGCTCCAAGTGCGTCTTCCAACACGTATACTCGCTCAAAGGCTGCAAGGTAACCTGGGAGAGGCTGAAATACCACGAAATGGTTCACCCGATGAAGCTACTGAACGAACTTCTTACAGTCTTGGCTTGCCTTGTGTTTGGCAGCAACAGGGCTGTCCTTCGAGCAGATATCAACCATGCGCTCTCAGACATGAGAAACATGAGTTTCTTTCCTCTAGGTCAGTTTGGGAAAGGCGTCGTCAATATCTTTGGTTGGCCTTTGGATTACTGGTACCGTGCATGCGACATCGAGAAGCAGAAGGTAGAGGCTGATGGATCATTCAAAATCGTTATTGAAATTGATATTCGAATTCCTTACAATAGTCACAAGGACAATGATGATCTTACGGACGTTCCATACAATGTCTACAGGCATATTTTCGAAACCCTCAGCCTGCCCAAAAGCTACGAATTAACTTTCAAGCTGCAGTGTTGCGAGAAACTTTTCGGCAGGAACACGCATAACGAGGTTACGCTAATGTACAAAGGAGATGATTGGAATTGGGGACGAGTTGATCTAGATTAATTGTGCCGCATTGTACTGAAAAGACAGTTCAACGAATGCAAATATATTCACAGTGTAAACGTATAATCTAAAAAGCCTACATTCTTATTGTTATAGTAGGTGCACAGAGGGCGCCATTCAAAGCTTACTTAAAAAAAGAAAGCAACAAAATCAGAATATACGGGGAAATTTATACTTGGTAGAGATAGGGGGAGAAGGAAAACATATAAGGCTTGCCCAAATGAAAGTGAGACTCTTGGTTTTTCTGTAATCATTTATTGGTTCTAATATATGAACATACAGGAAGTAAAAAGTGATCCATGGGTGACATATCCTCTAAACATAGTCACCTTGTCTGTTCAAGCAAGTGCCCAGCACGTCACAAGGGCATGGATACCCTGAGCGAATATCGTCCGTGGTTGACTGCGGAACAAATCTTCAACGGCGTCACGGACCTCAGCATCGGTGGCGAACCGGTGGCCCTTCAGATGTTTTCTTAGTGGCCCGACGTTGTGGTAGTCGCATGGCGAGAGATCGGGGCTGTAGGGAGGATGGTCGAGGACTTCTACACGATAAATTTCGGCTCCACTAACACTTTCCGCCTTCTAAAATTGAATAACTGCTCGCTGGGCCCGTTTGGACTAATCCATGTTGTGAACGTGCTTCTGCAAATTAAACAACACACTGCGCCGTAAGACCATACCAGATATGCATACGATGTATGCTTTCTTACAAACAACGCCAACTACCAAAGCAAACACAATGGTCTGCGTAGTTAAGCTACGACGCTACGACAAATATTTTCAAGTAATGAAGTGACCCCTGGATACGTCCTTCGGGGCGGGGGGGGGGGGTTTACTGTTCGACCACGTCACACACACAAACACCCACACACACACACAAGCTTTTCGATTTATGAAGTTAATTCGAAGTTACATAGATATATAGTTACATTATGCTTACTCCCATTCAAAACTTCCTTTTAAAAACTTTTTCGAACAGGCCTCATCTCCAGGAAGGTAGCAACTCAGGGCAAGCCCCGGCACCTACCGACCTGTTCGGTGAGATGAGTCAAGGCAAGGGCTTATAAAACCTTTTCCTGCTCCCCCAAAAATAGGCAATAGTTAGGCTGTAGGATTCATGTGAACTAACTGATCTTTTACTGTTTGCAGAGGCGTCTCGTAAACGCATGCGGTGCATGCTGCGCATGCGTCAATTCTGGGGAAAGGGCACCTTGCTTTGCGACGACATTAATGAGCATTTCTACATTCTAATTTCTTCATATAGGAGAAGTATTTACTTTACACGAGAGCGCTGAACTAAGCTTATATTACATTTCTTGGATCTGAAGTGAGTAGACCTAGTGTCCGGGTTCTAAGCCCTCATTTGAGGCTCGAATCATCATTTGAGGCTCGTCGTAGCCTTTTATGATGTATATTTTGAGGGCAGAGTTGGCAACACTGTGGGCCCACTGTAGCCTTTTATGAGGGGGGTCTATTGCCCTCTGTTTACATCTGGCAACACTACCGTAGTTTGACAGTGTTGTTAACCTACTGGGTTTTTTTCACTGAGGCTCGAATCATCATTTGAGGCTCGTCGTAGCCTTTTATGATGTATATTTTGAGGGCACAGAGTTGGCAACACTGTGGGTTTTTACTGTAGCCTTTTATGAGGGGGGGGTCTATTGCCCCCCTGTTTACATCTGGCAACACTACCGTAGATTTTTTGACAGTGTTGTTAACCTACTGGTTTTTTTTTCACTGTAAATTTTCATCAAAGGGTCTGAGGGGTCCATGTATTTTTTATGTCTGGCAATACTGTTGGGGGCCTAGTGTTGGCGACACTGTGGGTTTTTACTGTAGCCTTTTATGAGGGGGGTCTATTGCCCTCTATTTATATTTGGCAACTGTATTGGATGTTTTTTTTTGAGGCCTGGGTGGCTCAGTCGGTAACGCGTCTGACTACCATGCTCAAGGTCCCGGGTTCGATCCCCGGCCGGTTCAAATCCGGGAACTTTTCTAACGGTGAAAGCGGCCCCGGCGCCCACCCAGCGTCGAATAACATGGGTACCTGGGGGAAACCCTGGGGGGTAAAGGCGGTTAGGGGCGTGATGCTGATCACATCACCCCCACTCACGACCGGATCAAGAAAGTGTGGGGCGTTACCCCCACACCCCCTATACGCCTTCATAGCGTGGTGCTATGCACAGGGGAACACTTTACTTTACTTTTACATCCGAAGAAAATTCCACTATATGATCTTTCACTGGCTAAGCTAACCTACAAATAGAAATTGCCAACACCGACGAGTCTTGAATTATCATTTGAGCCTCGTCGGTGTTGCCTACCCACTCTACAAAAATTCTACTATATGATTTTTCACAGGTTAAGCTAACCTACAAATAGGAGTTGGCAGCACTGACTTATAAACCCACTGGGTTCTCTTGGCATGTTTTTTCATGATGTGTTGCTAGGCTATTGAGCATCTTGGCGTATACAATGTATATATTTTGAGAGGGGGGTTATAGCTTTTTATGCTGTACGAATACTGGAAGCTTGACAGTGACAACCAACAGAGTAGGTAAACCTACATCCAGGAACTGGCAACACTAGTTTCTGACAGTGAATTTGAAATAAAATATTAAACAAAATACATGAGTAAACACTGTGAGTACAAATAGTACCAGTGTTATGCCCCCAACTCCAACTGGGCAACTGGGGGGGAAATAATTGTACAACAATTTGTACCTAATTGTACAATACTTGTACCTAATTGTACAACATATACACAGACATAAAAGAAAGAGCCTTCCCGTAACTTACTTCATGTACAATTTATATGATATTACAACTGTGAAAAGAAAGGATATGTGTTCTGTATGCACATATTTATTCTTATTTTTCGAAGTTGAATGAAAGCACATGTTTTTACGCTCTCGTAATACTAACCTTGCTCCACTGATTTTAAATTGCTTCCATCCGCTTTTTTTTTCTGTGTTATTTCCGTATGCACGCAACATTCGCTTTCAATAGACAGAAGGAGTGTTAGTATAGCAGGCTCCGAGTTTACAATTTATTAAATTAAACAATAATTTATGTAAGAATATACTTGTACTTACCGAACACAAAATAATAAAAAAGCACATGTGAATGTTTGCGTGTGTTCATGTTATATGACGACTGAGTAAAAAAATAATGTTGACTCCCCGAAAGATAAAAGTTCCTAGTTCGACATCAGATGCATGCAAATTTTATGTTTTGCTCTCCAAAATCTTGATTTTTATGTTTGTGCTATTTGTCATACAGCAGAGGAGAAGAGGGGAGAGGGAGGGGAGGGGGTACTATTAGCGCCATCTATTAGCAAACAATAGAAATAAAAAGTAGGGTCAAACTTTTTCAACACCCAAACATTATAAACGTCCTCGCGTAGTAATACGATCTAGCTGAAGATGTTTAAAAGAGTACTCTTAGTCGACGAAGCTAATTGCTAGGGCCCTTATATTACTAAAATATTCTTTAATTTGCATATTTCTCATACCGCCATATGTTGTTCTAGTTGACTTCTTCCAAAAAAATGCTAATTAGCGAGAGTTAATTAAGCAAGGCAAGTAAAAGAAGCAAAATAGAACAACATATGGCGGCGTGAAAATATGTAAAAAATTCGATTCAGAGGTGGATCGAATTAAAGTTGGGGGATATTTTGCATTTTTTCCCTATAATGTACAAAACATTTACCGTACATAATTTTTTCTATTTACAACAGTATAAAATAAGAGGAATGTGTGACAATATCCATATTAATTAGGAAAGTATGTTGTATGCTAGGTTAGCTAATTGTGTCTTCTACAGCTTCACTGTATAGAGGGAAGATGGAAAAAGAGAGCTCTACGGAAACTGACGCTCTTAACAATATTGTACGTTCGTGAAAATTATATATAAATAAGACTTAAGCGTATTATCTGCTTTCATGTCAGATTTTACCAACCTGTGAGCTGTAGTGTTTAGGTGACAAGCGACCTGCTCAAATATGATACTGTTGACAATATTGTACGCCCGTGAAAATTATATATAAATAAGACTTAAGCGTATTATCTGCTTTCATGTCAGATTTTACCAACCTGTGAGCTGTAGTGTTTAGGTGACAAGCGACCTGCTCAAATATGATACTGTTGACAATATTGTACGCCCGTGAAAATTATATATAAATAAGACTTAAGCGTATTATCTGCTTTCATGTCAGATTTTACCAACCTGTGAGCTGTAGTGTTTAGGTGACAAGCGACCTGCTCAAATATGATACTGTTGACAATATTGTACGTTCGTGAAAATTATATATAAATAAGACTTAAGCGTATTATCTGCTTTCATGTCAGATTTTACCAACCTGTGAGCTGTAGTGTTTAGGTGACAAGCGACCTGCTCAAATATGATACTGTTGACAATATTGTACGCCCGTGAAAATTATATATAAATAAGACTTAAGCGTATTATCTGCTTTCATGTCAGATTTTACCAACCTGTGAGCTGTAGTGTTTAGGTGACAAGCGACCTGCTCAAATATGATACTGTTGACAATATTGTACGTTCGTGAAAATTATATATAAATAAGACTTAAGCGTATTATCTGCTTTCA
Source organism: Lepisma saccharinum (assembly GCF_977018435.1). Taxonomy (NCBI): domain Eukaryota; kingdom Metazoa; phylum Arthropoda; class Insecta; order Zygentoma; family Lepismatidae; genus Lepisma; species Lepisma saccharinum. Next base: position 18,017,318 of record NC_139229.1, read on the forward strand.
TGTCAGATTTTGCCAACCTGTGAGCTGTAGTGTTTAGGTGACAAGTTATTACGTAATATAATGATGTCATATCAGTTGTGTTGTTTTCTGATTGGCTTAGTGTCTCGAGTAAAAAACAGAGATTTTGATTGGCTAATAATTTATACGTGGTGTTTTCTGATTGGTTTAAGTAAGCAAGATTTCTATTGGCTGTCTAAATCTCACCTTTACTAAATTAACAAAGGAACCCACATAACGGGGGATAGAACCTGAACGGGCTCCGCCAAAGTATAGGAGACTAGAAGCATATAATTTGGCGGAAAAACCCAAGTAAGGCCATAGAGAATATTTCAAAAATAGATTTTTTTTAAAAAAAAAAATTAACAATTATATTTTGCATTGCACAGCATTGGATATTAAAAAACATACCCCCAAAAAATCTCTGCATTATGCGTTCTGAAAAAAATTGCCCTACGTGCCAAATTGCTGTGTCAAGTAAAAATTTTCAAAGGCACTGTCGTACTTGTGTGCCGGGAAAGCGAATATGTGCGACCAAACTGTGCTCTAAGTGTGGAAAAAATTTTTCTATTGCCAACTTCAAGCGACACCAGCTTACTTGCAAGAGCACTGGAACATCTCTACCGCAACCTTCCAAGCGAAAGGTAGAAGTAACCTCCCTCGATGCATCGCCACCTGCCAAACGCGTCAAGCTGGCGAAGAAAGCAGACCGATTTGCGTTTGAGCATTTATTAGAAGACTTTAACATAACATCAGACAGCTTCTGCGATGTGCGTAGTTTTCTGGAGAGCGAGCGAGCTAAGATAATATCCATCCTCAACGATGCATTGGCTACATACTCCACTAAATTCTATGCTGTGCTATGCTGCAAGTATAAGAAACCGTCTGATGAAATATATAAATTCTTCCATGCCACAAAAGCAAAAACACTGCATCAGGCAGATATCACTGACCTCGACAGCATCTAAGACAAGTTTGTCGAGGAGTTTGTGGCAAAGCACGAGGAGCATCAGGCTAAAGGCTCGGGCGGTTCGCTGTGTGGCGACCCCCACGAACTTCGTCTGAAACTTAACAAATTCCTGCCACTGGCAGGGTCTAGCTATATTGCCCTGCCACCCGAGGTTGAAGCAAGGAAAGCTGTTCTCAATATTCAGAACAAAGACACCAAATGCTTCCTCTGGTCGGTGCTGGCAGCATTGCACCCTGTTCACTGGAAAAACCACTCGTACCGTGTTGCACACTACAAGCAGTATGAGTCGGAACTGGAGGATGCAATGGCCGGGATTGCCTACCCTGTAGAAGTCTCGCATATTCGCAAGTTTGAGGTTCGTGCTCGTGACTTATTGGGCCTACAATTAGCCATCAATGTTTACGGTCTCACCGAGAACAAAAATGAGGTCCACCCCATCCGGGTGAGCAACGTGAGCAACAACAACGAGGTACGAGAAATCAACCTCCTGCTCATCAAGAACGAAACCCATCACCATTACACCCTTATCCGTTCCCTCTCTCGGCTTGTTTCGACCCAACGGAGCAAAGACAAAACCCACGTCGAGGTGTGTCGCAGGTGCTTGGCTACATTTCATAATCGAGAACAGCAGGATTACCGGCGCATCAGAGGTCCCAACATTGCTGCTGAGAAGCTAGCTCGCCACATGTTCTACTGTGGTACCAACAAGCCTGCACGAACTATCCTGCCCGAACCTGGTGCAGTAGAGTGTTTTCGCATGCACAGTGCTATGGTGAAGCATCCTGCCTATATTGTAGCAGACTTCGAGGCCTTTCTTCAACCTCTGTCTAACTGCGAGCCCAACCCCGAAACATCCTCTACCATTCCTTTCCAAATCCACGAGGCCTCGAGTTACTCCTATGTTGTGGTGTGGCGAGACCAACATATTGCCTCCGAGCCCTATGTGTATCGCGGTCCCGACCCGGTCAAACACTTCCTGGAGAGAATGCAACAGGAAGGCATCAAGATAGGGAAGGTGCTGTTGGCCCCCAAGCCCATGCTGCCTCTGTCTCCGGAAGACAAGCATCAGCACGAAATGGCTCTAAATTGTCCTGTTTGCAACTCGGTCTTCACTGACGATAACAAAAAGGTCCACCACCATGACCATTATGGGAGCGGAAGCTACATTGGCCCGTGGTGCAACAGATGTAACTTGAGAGCCAGGGACCCGCGCTTCATACCGGTCTTTTTTCACAATGGCTCGGGATATGATTTCCATCACTTGGTTACACATCTAGGGTACGACAATGCGAGAATCAATGTCCTGGCACAGAACGAGGAGCGTTATATTAGCATCAGCAAGTGGGTGCCGATCCCCGACTCAAGCAGCAGCATCGAGCTTCGGTTCCTCGACTCTCTGAGGTTCCTCCAGGCAAGCCTCGATGCTCTTGCTGGGAAGCTCAGAGACGACCAACTAGCCATTACCACATCAAGTTTCCCGAACTTAGATGTCGCACTCATCAGACGTAAAGGGGTCTACCCCTACGAATACGTCACCAACCCTTCCAAGTTCGAAGAAGAGTTGCTGCCTCCCCAGGATAAGTTCTACAGCCAACTGAGAGGTTCAGGTATTACCGACGAGGAGTACAAGCATGCTCAGTCTATGTGGGTCGAGTTGGGTTGCCGAACTTTCGGTGATTACCACGATGCATACCTGAAGCTTGATGTGACGCTTCTTGCCGATGTGTTCCAGGCGTTTCGGGCGACTGCGATAAACATTTACAACCTGGACCCTGTATATTTTTACAGCCTTCCTGGACTGGCATGGTCGGCCATGCTCCTGCTGACTAAAGTTAAACTTTCACTTATCTCCGATAATGATATCATGCTTTTCATCGAGAGAGCTATCCGGGGCGGCATGGTCCAAGTGTCGCAACGCTTCGCACACGCCAACAATCACCACATGGCCACTGGTTACGACCCCTCCCAACCATCAAGCTACATCATGTACACTGACGTGAATAATCTTTACGGGCACTCCATGATGCAGCCACTCCCAACAGGACAGTTTAAGTGGGTTGATCCTTTATACCACGACATCGAAAAAGAGTGCGACGAGTTTGGGTTTTTTGCCGAGGTGGACCTTGACTTCCCCGAGAAGCTGCAGGATACATTCTGTGACCTTTCGCCTGCTCCGGAATTCAAGTGTCCACCTGGCTCGGATCAACCGAAGCTCGTCATGGACTTGGAGCCCAAAAAGCGTTATGTGCTACACTACCGGAACCTCCAGTGGTTAATGCAGCAAGGGGTCTCGGTCAAAGCAGTTTACGACGTGCTCTTGTTCAGGCAGTCTCCATGGTTGAAGCCGTACATCGAACTGAACACCAACCATCGCACTGATGCCACTTCGGAACTTGATCGCGATTTTTTCAAATTAATGAACAATGCGGTATTTGGGAAGACCATGGAGAATGTGCGAAATCGCGTTGATGTGAGGTTGGTGACGAAGAAAACACAGTGTCGTCGACTTGTTGCAAGCCCGCTGTTCAAGTCTCGAACAATTTACAACGAACAGATGTCTCTGATTCACATGAACCGGGGCAAGGTGCTACTCAACAAGCCCATCTATGTGGGAGCTGCAGTTTTGGATCTGAGCAAGTTGTGCATGTTCGAGACATATTACGGCATACTACGTGCACACTACAACCACAATATCTCGCTCCTCTACACAGACACAGACAGCTTGGTGTACCATGTTCGCACGGCCGATGCGTATGGTGATATAGCCAAAGTTCCAGCTCTTGTCAAGCTCTTCGACACATCGGGCTATCCCCAGCTAAACCGGTATGGAATTCTGCCCCGGAACAAAAAAATACCCGGCAAACTCAAGGACGAGAAAGACGGGGATGTGATTGTGGAGTTTGCTGGACTTCGTGCCAAAGCCTATGCGATCCGGGCTGAGGGTTCTGTAACAAAAAAGGCAAAGGGTGTAAGCAGGCAAGTGGTTCGGGAGCACCTCAAGTTTGAGGATTACCTCGAGTGCCTCAGAACAAAATCGCCCATTCTACAAAAAGAGCATCGTATCCAAAGCGTCGATCATGTGCTTACAACTAATATTGTCAGGAAAGTTGCTCTGGATGCACACGACGACAAGAGGTGTATTCTTGAATGTGGGGTCCATACACTTCCGTGGGGCCACTATCGCCTCCAAACTAGTAAGACCTGCCCAGAGTGCAACAAAAAGTAATAGGCAATGCGAAAAAAAAAAAAACAATTTTAATTTACTTCCACTTCCTCGATTACATGCATGCATGGCACAGCAAAATTAAACTTCTGGAAACTGCTAATTGCAATTTGTACTTATATATATAAAATTCCACATTTCTTATTGTGTGCTATTTTTTTTTATTTATTTAAAACTGTTCAGTCACTCTTTCATTCTTGACGTCATACACAAATGTTTTCTCTGCAATAAGAATGACACTGCACAGAGTATCTGCAGGCAAGGCATCGTGGAACTCGCATACAATCTTGATGTTGGTACGATCGTTGACCACCACTTGCTTTCTTTTCGTGGTGTTGATGACGGTCATGGGTCTCCGTGCTTTGAATTCGCTGGGCGCGTAGTACACGTCCACGCTTCCTTCGGTCACGCGTTTGTAAGCCGTGTAAGCTTCTTAAAGTTTGAGGTAATCGTCTTTGGTCATGTCGAGGTTGTAATTCTCGCGCGGGAACACTTCGTTCCTACCGTTCTTCAGATAAACGTTCTTGATCTTGCAGTCGTCGAACTTGCTGGAATCTTTTTCCTGATCGTTATCGCGTCCGGTCTGAAAAAGCACTACGACGAAATCTGGCATGTCGAACTGTATGTTGTTGAACTGTGTCGTCACGTCGAATTCCATGTGACTTCCCGACGCCATCTTCTGCACGCACTGGTAACCGTGAAAGTGAATCGGCGGACTCAGGCGGAACCTGCGGACTTTTCAAGATCTCCGCTTTGTACTTGAGGGCGTAGTTCGTTTCGTATTCCACCACCGGCATTCTCAATTCCATGCTCCGGATGACGCATTTCGCTGCTTCGGGTAAAGTATTGGCTATCGGCGTGGTGCCGTCCGGACCCAAAGTAGCGTATCGCATTAGTGCGTCGTTGTCGTTGGCCGCTCTTCGAAACGTGATCCTCAGTCCTCCCTTCCACATGATCTCCTTGTAGTCCGAGAAGAAACCAGGCAGCAGACGCATGGGAAAGAGCACCGTGTGACTTCTCGTCGATATTTTGGTCCCGGCTTCGAATCCCCCGGCTTGGTAGTACGCTGCGTCCGTTTTGGATAATTTCAACGTTCCCACTGCCGTCGACGTGATGCCTGGATAATCTATTCTGTCGATGACGGTGTTGTGTTTCCTCACCTCCACCTGCGAGAACAGGTGAGGCACGAAGTTGTCCACGAGTATCAAGTTTGCTGCTGCGGGAAACGCGTCTCCGCTTTCTTTCTTCACCACGTCGAATTGAAGGTAGAGGTCCGCTCTGTGAGGATGAATAAACCCGTCGCCTACGTCCACGTCGTATTCGATCTCCCTGTTCGCTTCGTTCAGATTGGCGAACGTGCGACGGTTGGGAGGGAAAGATTGCAATTCGTAACTTTCGATTTGCTCCATTTTACATGTATGGTTATTTATTATACGTTGATCTCCACGATGGCCGTCGTAGTGGCACCTGCGAAATCCACCACGTCTCCTTTCTCGTTCGTCACCACCAACTCTATGTCGTCTATGCGGTTGCGACATACTGGAAAATAGATCGGCGAAGAGGGCGTGTAGATGATCGGTTCCATGAACTCGGAACTTGGTTTGAAAGTGGCTATGATTCCCGTCTGCTTGTGACTTCCTAATAATCCGTCCGAAGATTTCGTGATCATACCTTCCGCCACGTTGCAGTGTACGTTCAGAGTCTCTATGGCCAAGAATTTAGGAATGTTGGTTGCTACGTGCTTGATGCCAGCTTCGAGTTTGGTGTCGTTCTCGAAACCTAAAAGTTCTCCCATGGTGCCCAGTTCCACGGTCTCCGTCGCGGATAGGATTTCCACTCTGTGCGTGACCGAATTTTGAGAAAGGTATGTGCCTTTGGGTAATTGAGCTTGCAAAGTGGAAAGATTGTATTGACCTGGCGTGACGACGATGTGTTCGCTTCCGACGCTAATTTTGTTGTTGTGCTGCGTGACGTTAGGTATGAGGTACATGCTGTAGAATGCACGCAGAGCCACGGATTTAGGATAGACGATGTCGTCGTGCAGCGTGAGTTTCAAGATTGAAGATTTGCTCGTGAGATGGAACACGCCCATCTTAGTGATGCTGTTTGAGGTTCCACAATGCTTTCTGGAAATCCTCGATCGTAGGGTTATTTATTTTAGAGAGAAACGCGAGCACGGAGAGGCAGAGATGGCCGCAGTTCACGTCTCCGAAATTTTGAATGCGTTCGTCGTTGTAGTATATAAAGGTTTTGTTCGTTTTCAGATAATGAATTAAATTTGTAGGTGGAACACCTCCGAAAGAATCGAAAACGAATGCTTTATCATCATTTTTGTGGTAACATATCCAATGCGTGCCTGGATTTTCTTGACCGTCCAAGTTGACTACTCCGCATTCTCTTCTTTTAACGCTTGAAGGTAACGAGTCGGACATGAAAACTCCTCTGAAGTGTTTGATTCGTAACGGTCCGATCAGAGATTCAATGTCTCGGTTGGTGAGTGCTTCTGTTTCTTTTTTTTAAACTTCTTCATCACGCCCTTCCCCCTTTTCTTCTCCATGGCCAGGTTGTGACGTTTCTGTTCTTCCAATTCCGCCTTGTTCTTCTTCGAGTCGATGACGGTTTTCGCGATGGCGGCACTTCCGCCAGCCAAACTTCCAACGGCCCCCAATGCTGCTAGGATGGCGGGGATGCTGAATATGAAACCTCCGATCTTTTGCTGTTTCCGCGAACGCTGCAAGCGTCTCAATTGAGGTGTGCTGAGAAGTAATTTCATTCCGTGTCCTTTGCTCAAGCAAGAACGTTTCTTCTCGCGTTGTTTCTTGGTGAGTAACCCATCGAGAGCACCTAGATTTTTTAGATTGGAGTATGGTATCTGGTACACGACACCCTTGGGCTTCATGTTGATGCTCTATGTGTTATTTTCACGGTATGTTATTTATATATATATTCTGAGATTTTTTCTTGTGTAGTTTTTTTACGGTATGTTATTTATATACCCCACCCCAATTTTTGTTTCGTGTTCATGGCGATGGTGGTACCCAGTGCGGCGACCCGTTCACCCAGCGATGCGTCTCTGCTCACGAACCTTTCGAAAGCTGCATGTTCCAATTTTTTGTCTGCTTCGTGACGTGCGTCCAGATCCGTCTGCGTGGTGTTGTAGGCGATGTCGTGATCTTTGCATGCCGCGTCCAACGGATTCACACCCTTGTCTCCTCTCTCCAATCTTTTCTCGAGTTTGGTACCCGGTCCGCAGTACTGGTAGCCAGGTAGATGCGTTGTCGCGTACTAACTGTTTTGGAATTTTGGAAAACGTTTGAGCTAGGTAGAAGCAATCCATTCCTTTGTGACGACCTTGCGTGAAAAAGTTGCGAATTTCATTTTGATTTTCCAGGATGGCGTCGTCGAACACAACGACTGAATTTTCACGACAATCGTCGAGTGGTTTTATTTCCGAGGCGAACGTTGCAATGTCCAGACCATCGTACAGTTTCATCAGTTGCTGGTATTTGGATTGCTCCAAACTTTTCGAGAACACGTACAGGTGCCTGTTCTTCCAATCTAACCAATTCGGTGCGAGGAGAAAATTGTCCACGAGCAGTGTCGTTTTCCCACACCCCGAAGGACCTACGATCAGACAGCGGATGCTGTCGGGAAGCAACTTGCCGTTCTTTTTTTTTCTCGTTTGACTTTCCGGATCCGGTAGACGCTTCACCACGTTCCACGTACTCACAAGATCACTTCGTTCGCGTCGATCCAACTCTTTTCCGGAAGTCCCAGCCATTTGACAAACAGTTTGTCACCTTTCCAACGCAATACTTTCTCGATGAGGTACGTGTCGGGGTGTTTTGTTTTAGAGAGTTCCTTTTCGTAAAATCTTCCTTTCAAAATCTCGCTGCTACTATCTTTTATTATCTACGTGTGTCGGTTTCCAGGTAAAACTCGAACCACCGTAAAGAGTTCCGTGCTCCAATTTTTTGTGGATCCCTTCTCGAAGGTGCGTTTGAATTTGCTGATCCTCACCTGGTCTCCAATTTTGTATTTAGCTTTTTTTGTCGTGGGTGTGTACTTTGGACAGTAAACTGTAGAAATTAAACGCTGCTCGTCGGACTTGGTAACGTCGGCTGGCTTCATGCCTATTGTTCTGTGTACCGTATCATTATAGGTGTCGACGAGTTCCGGCAGGATGTCGACCCATTTGTAATTTCCCCGAAGCGTGAATCGTTTCCACATGTGTGTTTTCAAGGTTCGATTAAATCTTTCCACGATGCTGGCTTTGATGTGACTGAAGGTCGAATAATGTTGAATCTTGTGTTTTTGAATAAACTTTTGGAATACGGCGTTGTAAAATTCTTTACCGTTGTCCGTTTGCATAAACCGTGTTTGTCTGCCGCCGCTTTCGTGAAAAATTGTCTTGAATGCTTCCGTGACGCATGTCCCCGTTTTGGCTTTCAAAGGTAGAGCCCATGCGAATTTCGAAAATGTGTCTATGACGGTGAGGAGGTACTTGTTGCCCTTGTTCAATTTATGTACGTTTTTCAAATTGCCGCTACTCATCTCCACGAGGTCGCTTTGCCAGAGGTCGTCGATGCCCTTGGTTACCACAGCCAAACGTTCGTAGTTACGGCGTGCAGGTTTATGCAATTCTTCGACGATGGCTTGCCTAGACATTTTTTTAGAGATTACGTTTCAAGAGAAGCACAAGCGTGATGGGATTCAAAGAGGGTGGCACTTCGCTCGTGTTTTGAATGATCAGCTTATCGCCGGCACTCACGTCGAAAACGGTAAGATCTTCGTCTTCGTGTATTTCATATATGTTGCGCGTTTCGTTCCAACGTGCCAGAGGAATGTTTCCTGCTTTCTGGACACCACGATTCGATATCAAAGTCATGGTAGGAACGCTAGCTTTTCTGCCGTGAGACCAGTACGAAAATTCGTTTATCTGAATCGTGCCATCGAGGAGAAACTTGTAGTACGGATGATAAGGATGTAACATGTACAGTTTGTTACCTTCGACGAACGTGGAGATTCTCTGTTGATTGGGTACGCTGTTGATTTCGATGGCTTGCAGAGAATGCAGTTTAGCGAATTTAGTGTCGACGCCGAGCAGATTACTGTGAACTTGTCCGAGTTTATTTTCGATGGGCAGCAAATGCTCGACTATGGTATCCGTTACGGCAGAAAACGACGGTTTGATTTTCACTTCCACGTTCAACTGCTTGTAGTTTTCGTTGAGTTCTTGCAACTTGGCACCGAAAGAGGCCAGCGTCGATTCCTGCGTGGATTCCAGCACTCCAACTTGATCTCTGATGTTGACGACAATGTTCTGAAGGTTCTCGACTTGATTCAATTTCGAGCTCTTCTCGGTAAGATCGTTCACGATCCTTCGCATCTCTGTAAACTGCGTGTGAAGGTCGGCGACGCTCTGCGAAGTGGGCAGCGTCGACACCAGCGAACTAATTTCGTCTCGAATCTGTTCCACGTTCGCCGTTTCCGTTTCTAGTCGTTTCAGCATTCGAGATATGTTTCTTTTCAAAGCGTGCAATTCTTTGGAGGTGGGGAGATTGGCCAGCCTACTCTCGAGATCGCTCAATGAACTTTTGATGTCGTTCGAATCGGATAGTGCCGTCACCACCGTTTTCAATTTTTCCAAATCTTCGCTCGAAGGCACGCTCGTCCGTAACGATTCCAAGTCACCCTGTATGTTGTCGAGTACGTGATGAAAATGAGCGAGATTCGTTTCGACGTTCAAATTTTCTAAATATTCGATCTTCTGCTGAACCGTGCTTAACGTGTCTTGAATGCTCGTCAACGCTCTCGCTTCAGCGTGAATATTTTTAATTTCTTCGTTGATCAATTCCAAGGACGCCTGAAGCGTGGCGATGGTGGTTTGAATGTGTTCGAAATCTTGATAGGCCTCCAATTGAATTTTTATGTTCGCGACGCTTTTACCGATGACCTGCAGTTCGTCCGACGATGGTAGGTTCGTCATTGTATCTTCCAAAGTCTGCAACTTGGATTTAATTTCTTCCAACGTGCTGGTGAATTCTTCTTGTAATTTGGAAACAACGACATGTAAGCGTTCTGCGTCTATATCGTTCACGACGGTTTGAAGTTCAGAGAAATTCTTTTCTATTGCGGAAGTTCGTTCTTCGATTTCGAGTTTCAATTTTTCCAAATCTTCATTTTTCGATTGAAATTGCTGTAATTTGGCCAAATCATTTTGAAGCGAATCCACGCTCAACTGTATATTTTGAACGTTGTCGTAAGAAGGTACGTCGACATAATTTTTTATCAGCGTCTTCAGTTCGGAATCGATTTTCAGAATGGGGTCGAGACATTGCGTTTGGAGCGTAGCGATTTCCGACTCTAAACTTTTGTTTAAGGTCTCCTGCAAAGCAATCAAATCGGTCCTCAACTTCTTAACTCGAATGTCCAACATGAGAATCTCTTCTGCGTGGTCTACACGCTTGGTGTTGCCGAAAATGTCGTTAGGCATTTTTGGTTAACGGTTATTTATAATAGGATAAACGATTCGTAATTCTACAAAGAGAGGAATGAGTTTGTCGTAATCTCCGAGAAGTTCCATGTAAAGATAATCTCCTGCAGAAACATCGTACGTAATGTTAGAAAGCATCTTGTCGTGCTTGATTCGAAAAATATTCTTGCCGGTAGAAATTTTGATTTCGCCTGCGTTTTCCGGATTCACGGTGATTTGAAGTTTCCCGTCGATCGGAATTTCGTAGAAATGTAAATTGTTATTAAAAACATAAAACATCTTGCCCACATCGTCATTCAGTTTCGTCCAAATGCTGTTGAGATGAACAATCAGTAAACCATTGAGTTTAGATAATACGGAAGGTAAGAGGTTATTGAAATTTGGCGGTGCAGTCTCCATGCTGATCTGTTTGCGGAAGCCAAAAAGATTCATTGTTCTTGTTAGTTATTTAAGAATACGGTCAAAGTTTTTTTTTGTAATGACAGGCAAAGTTTTTTTTGTTTGCTTGCGTCACAATACAGGCACGCGCGCGCGCGTGTGTGTGTGCGACACATTGTTCCCGAAAGAGGTTTACAAAGGTCACGATATATAAACATTTGGTCCCACAGTTGGAAAATTACGATAAGGTGCATTCATCCTTCAAGGATGAGAGAGTGAATTTGTCACAATACACGCGCGTGCGTGTAAAAATTATACACCATGAAAAGCTACGACGAGTTGGAAACACTGCTGGTAGGGTTAACATACACCATAAAAGGCTACGCCTCGCCCCGAGTTGGCAACACTGCTTGTGAGGTTAACATACACCATGAAAGGCTTCAAAATATCATATAGTGGAATTTTTGTAGAGTGGGTTGCCAACACCGACGAGTCTTGAATTATTATTTGAGGCTCGAATCATCATTTGATGCTCGAAATCATTATTTGAGGCTCGAAATCATCATTTAATGCTCGTCGGTGTTGCCAATTTCTATTTGTAGGTTAGCTTAGCCAGTAAAAGATCATATAGTGGAATTTTCTTCGGATGGGTTGGTAAAACCCAAGCCTCAAACAAAACATCCAATACAGTTGCCAAATATAAACAGAGGGCAATAGACCCCCCTCATAAAAGGCTACAGTAAAAACCCACAGTGTCGCCAACACTAGGCCCCCAACAGTATTGCCAGACATAAAAAATACATGGACCCCTCAGACCCTTTGATGAAAATTTACAGTGAAAAAACCCAGTAGGTTAACAACACTGTCAAAAAATCTACGGTAGTGTTGCCAGATGTAAACAGAGGGCAATAGACCCCCCCCTCATAAAAGGCTACAGTAAAAACCCACAGTGTTGCCAACTCTGCCCTCAAAATATACATCATAAAAGGCTACGACGAGCCTCAAATGATGATTCGAGCCTCAGTGAAAAAAACCCAGTAGGTTAACAACACTGTCAAAAAATCTACGGTAGTGTTGCCAGATGTAAACAGAGGGCAATAGACCCCCCTCATAAAAAGCTACAGTAAAAACCCACAGTGTCGCCAACACTAGGCCCCCAACAGTATTGCCAGACATAAAAAATACATGGACCCCTCAGACCCTTTGATGAAAATTTACAGTGAAAAAACCCAGTAGGTTAACAACACTGTCAAAAAATCTACGGTAGTGTTGCCAGATGTAAACAGAGGGCAATAGGCCCCCCTCATAAAAGGCTACAGTAAAAACCCACAGTGTTGCCAACTCAGCCCTCAAAATATACATCATAAAAGGCTACGACGAGCCTCAAATGATGATTCGAGCCTCAGTGAAAAAAAACCCAGTAGGTTAACAACACTGTCAAACTACGGCAGTGTTACCAGATGTAAACAGAGGGCAATAGACCCCCCTCATAAAAGGCTACAGTAAAAACCCACAGTGTTGCCAACACTAGGCCCCCAACAGTATTGCCAGACATAAAAAATACATGGACTCCTCAGGCCCTTTGATGAAAATTTACAGTGAAAAAACCCAGTAGGTTAACAACACTGTCAAAAAATCTACGGTAGTGTTGCCAGATGTAAACAGAGGGCAATAGACCCCCCCTCATAAAAGGCTACAGTAAAAAACCCACAGTGTTGCCAACTCTGTGCCCTCAAAATATACATCATAAAAGGCTACGACGAGCCTCAAATGATGATTCGAGCCTCAGTGAAAAAAACCCAGTAGGTTAACAACACTGTCAAACTACGGCAGTGTTACCAGATGTAAACAGAGGGCAATAGACCCCCCTCATAAAAGGCTACAGTGAGCCCGCAGTGTTGCCAACTCTGCCCTCAAAATATACATCATAAAAGGCTACGACGAGCCACAAATGATGATTCGAGCCTCAAATGAGGGCTTAGAACCCGGCCACTAGGTCTACTGAAGTGAAAGAAAGTAATAATTATTTTCCCACAATTGACGCATGCGTCACTTCAGATCCAAGAAATGTAATATAAGCTTAGTTCAGCGCTCTCGTGTAAAATAAATACTTCTCCTATATGAAGAAATTAGGATGTAGAAATGCTCATTAATGTCGTCGCAGAGCAAGTTGTCCTTTTCCCACAATTAACGCATGCGCAGCATGCACCCATGCGTTCACGAGACGCCTCTGGTTTACTGACATTCTCAATTTGCCCCGAAATGAAAGGATGAATTCTAATAGAATAAACAAAAGAACAAATAACCATGCCCTGGCTACTAGTCGAATCCAGAACCTTCGATAGGAAGTTCTTGAGTCGATCGCTCTGTGCACGGTCACTGAGTCACCTCCCCTCCCTCCTTTAATCCGAATGTTGCCAATCTAACGTGGGATAACATACAGTGCACGCCATCCAACGGATTACGTCAGAACTACATCAAACTGAAAACTATATATCTGCTGCTCGAAAATGATAAAAGAGCATCGCACAAATGTCACCCCGGATTTCCCTCATTGTTAGGTTTTTAGGTCTCTTAGCATAATACACCTCAATTTTTCGGGGCTTTAAAAAATGTATTATAAATAATATATTTATACTAAGACAACTAAACCTAACAACGAAGGCATGGATTTTGACTGACGTCATGAGGCGAAGGGCGGGAACGTTGTTTGAGGCTTGTCCGATAATGATACCCACGACATTAGGCTACCCATTCATTTTGTGAATGACATTATTTATGCAAGAAAAATTATTAATACAAATAATACAAAATGAATCTATCAGACAGGTTGTTCTTATCCAGTTAAAAAGAATCAAAACACATTCACTCTACTTCAAATACTAACTGAATGCTTACAAGAAGTGGCCTAGCGCAGTTCTTTGGGACCCCCTGCAAGTAAAATATTGGGAGCCCCTTGGTGAAAAAAAATATCGGGAAGATGCCAGAGTGGGACGGACGCACAATAGTTAGCTAGCTCCCCCCTCCCCCCGGTCAGTAAATTAACTTTTACCGCAACAAATACTCTGCCTTCCCATTTTTATCATGGACTGATCTCCCTGATGGCGTAGTGGTAACGTCATCGCCTTGTAATCAAGGGGTCCCCGGTTCGATACCCAGTAGAGGCACATAGTGGTTCGGATCCCACTTTAAACTGTAGTTTAAACTGACGCAAACATCTTTATTCGTAGGAAGTTGACCCGTCCTTGGCTGAAATTACATCATGTGTCCGACGTGAGAGGTGTACAAATGCAGATCTTGCACCATGTTGAAGAGAATACGCATCCATTCCTCGTGCAAAACTGACTATTTCAGAAAGTGTGACGGGAGGTAGAATACTTCAAAATACTTCACAAATGTTCAATTATGTCAATTTGATTTGATTTGATTTATTTTATTTTTACTTCGCATTTTTGTGCCTCTTGGCTAATTTGCGAAGATGGGGATGAGTGATGAAATGATGAAAATGATAAATGGACGTTCATACACAACCTTGCCCGAGCGGGATTCGAACCCGGGACCCTTGGCGTCGCAGCGCGATGTGTTAACCACTCAGCCACAGGGTTCGGCCCAATTATGTTAAGATCAGGCAATTGAGGAGCACAGATGAGATGTTCCACTTCATTGTCGTGCTCATGAGACAATGCTTTTGTGCACTGAGGAGTGTGTATGGGAGCATTGTCGTCTTGAAACAGAGGCCCTTCGCCAGAGAAAACAGTCTGAATCATAGGATGGAGATTTTCGCCCTGGATGCTGCAATATTCCTCTACTGTGATCTTCCAATGGAGGACTACAAGTGGTCCAAGACCACACCAGAATATCGCTCCCCACGCCATCACCGAACTCCCTCTATGCTTAACAGTAGGAAGGAGACAGTCAACATGAAAGGCTTCTGCAGGAGTTCTGCACGCCCAAACACGACCGGTGATCTAGAATAATGTGAATGCAGATTCGTCGGACCAGATGACCTGTCCCCATCGCTGTTGTGTCCAGCCTCTGTGCCTTCGGTAATACTTTCGACGCTAGAACAGCATTACGCGGTGACGCCAATGGTTTCGGAATAGCCGCTGTGCCATGAATGTTCCCAGTATACAGTTCCAGTTGGAGCGTTTTGGTTGTACAGTCACGGACACTGCCGGGTTGTAATGAATACATTGACTTTCAATGGAATCGTTACAACCCGGTAGTGCCCATGACTGTACACGGCCCTGGAGATGCGAGATCATCTCGAAGGTTATCTGAGGCACCGTTGTCCTGTGCTACCCACTTCAAAATCCGCCTATCTCTGTCGGCGAGCTCCAAATTTCAACCGCTGTGCTGTTACGAAAATTATGCCTTACCTTCTTTACTGTAGGCTGTCATCCCAGTTGACATCGTGCTTTTTGTAACCCCCACAAGGTTCGCTGTTTTCGTCACCGAGGCTCCAGTTAGGTGCACTCCAATGATCATGCCATTTTGAAAGTTTGAGAGGTCGTACATAATGGCGTTTGGCTGGTTGCAGAATGTTATGTTCATTTCATATACAACCCATACGACTCCTGATATACTGATACCTCCCTCTACCTTCATGGTCCCTATGTGGCAGCTTTCTGTACCAGGTGGCGTGGTTGCACTGTTAGGATGAATTGCGACCTGTTTTCATATGGGTGTTCATATTAATTTGTCCACCACCTGAAGTTAGTTGATATAAAATTGTTATGTATAGATCTGTAGTAGTGCAATGGTAACTGCATTGTTCTTTCATTTGAACACTTTGTTTTGCACGTGTGTCTGCTCTCCTTAAATGCAGTATTGAGTTGTTATTTAAATTATCCATTGCGCGCATACAATTCATCACATGTGGCAATATTTGAATAATAAGTTAATTTCACTTAATGTTAAGAGGAGAAAGAAGCTTACTATAACCGTGTTAAATTTATAATCGAACTAGCATTTGATTCACCATCTGCCAGCTCCGATGAGTACCGTATATACTGGATATACGAAATAATGTCAGTTCTTCTATACTTCAGTATAAGGCAGTTTCCCTTTTATTAATAATGTCAAATTAATAAAGTGAATGGAAGCTTCGTTCCCCTTCATGTTAATTTAACACAGGGGGTTATCTTACAAACAAAGGAAAGTTAACAAATATGATTTGTTGGCATATTCGTGATATTTACTTCTCTTTCTAGGATATGATTGGTTTGTTGGTACAACGGTAGTAAATGCATCATTGAGATCCATTATATTCTTCTAAGGTTGCAGTATTTTGAAAATAGTCATTTTGTTTTGACTAATGCAAATTCTTTGTTGTTTATTTCGTCGCCCTTAGTCTTTAAAGAAATGAAGATTCACTCCAACGTAGTCCTGTATAAAGTAGGGAAGACCGGAGTTGGTTTTGACAAAAATGAGCATATATTTTTCCATATGTTGTTTCTTCGAATTTAGATTTTCTCGTGAAGAAATTTACAGCATAAGTGCAGAGGAATATAAAAAATATAAAAATCGTTAAGAGCACACACCTCAGAAAAATTAATAACTTTAGTCAAAATACATACATATCATCAGACAATCATTTTTCGTGTCCTTACAATCAATAAATCTCTTGAGATTTAGAATCAGAATGTGATCTCGTACACACAAGACAAATGCAATCGTCATCAGCATCATCAACATCAGAGTTAAAATATCTTCTTCTTCATTTTAAGCCAGAAATGTCTGTAACTTGACACTTTACATAGTGGCGGCTGGTGGTCGAACTCTCTGGGTGTGTACCTCAGCCTCACGTCCAGAGGAAGTAATAGAAAACAACACACATATCTTTGCCGTTGCGCAGATCCCAATTTTCGTTTCGTCTCCCTCTCTCTCAGCATCACGTGTTCTACCCTGCTCGCCAACCTTTGCCATTGTTGCCAATTGTCATTCCATTACTGGACACACTCGCGCAAACATCATTGAAAACAATAGCGCTCCAGGTCGCGGTTCACAGCGTTCGACAGGGACGGTAATGTGGCAATATAGCATAACGTAGCGGTTGCTTCTTTTATCCAGTGCATGTTCATTGGCTCGCTAGTAACTAGTGTTGCTAACTGTATTAATGAAACACTAAAATTATATCACGGAAGAAGAAAGGCAAAGTGGCGGTGTTTTTTCTTGGATTGGAAGCACCATATTTTATTTTAAGTATTTGACTGGTTTGACGTTGTGTGCGTGTATTGCGCGTGTGTATGTGGAAGTGTATGTGTTTGGCTAGTGAACGTTAAATTCCAAAATGCCTCCAGTATTCTTTTTCATATTTCATCACTTTAGAAATGCTCAAACGAAATAAGTGGATGCGTGAGAATTTCAACTCTCGGCTCCGGCACGTGTTCTTGTAGAAATTGTATGACGGAAAGTGTTATTTTTGCTGCTAATGCGATGCATATTGCTTTCTTTGTTAAAATTGGTATGCTTTGATGGTTGACAAGTTTATAACAAAGGAAAAAGCCACGCGGCTTATTGTCTCGTGGCCATATATGAACTTCTTATTCTTGTTATTGTTGCGAAAGCTGGCATCGTTTGTAAATGTACAACAAAGGCAGTCGACTGTCCCCCATCACAGAGAGGCAATAATACTGCTTAAGGAGTGTTTGTGGTCCAATTGTCGCGGTTTAACACATTTGCAGGTTATTAAATAGTTCTCAAACCAGTGGTAGTGTCAGTCGTGTATCAATAGCATATCGTTGCAGTTCGAGTACCAATGTGGACAGGCTTATTGGGAGTGAACAGTTAAAATGCCACCAGGTCGCAATGGAGAAATATATTTTTTACTTTATTTGAAATCACCCAAATAATGAATCACTATGAAGACGTCATCTTTGCATCATTTTGGGTAATTTTACGCATGTGTTAGTCCATATTTAGCGAAGTTTTAGTCCATATGTATGAACAATTGAAAATTCGCCTTAAAATGACACCCGATTACCATTTGTGTCTTTGAACAACTTTTAAAACGAAGGTTAAGAATTGCGATTACGAAATATTTTATAGTGTATCTCGCCCCTACCTAGAACACAGTGTTGTGATATCTACTTTTACAATTTCAACCCCCTCCGGAGTAAAAATCTGGGTACGGTAATGCCTACGTACAAAATCTGGTAGACTTCAAAGGAAAACTGGAAACAGAAGCATCGAATTCCTATGTCGATAACACTGGGGAACAGTGAAATTGCGGCACAGTGTTTGAGAGCTAATTTAGGACGATTTCATACTCCTGAATAATGATATAATAATATATTTCCTAAATTGGCTCTCATTTATGAAATAAATGCAACTAAACCAAAATGGCGGAAACATAAGACACATATAAATGAACTTCCAACAACAATTTAATATTTCTTTTCGTGATTACAATCATTATTATAAAAATAAATTTATATAGGCCTATGATCATAATAATTAAGAAAATATGTACACAATGAAGTAACAATCTATGTGAAACGTTTTCTATACGATTTCCTGCTGTATTGCTATTTTTAGGACAATCCCTCTGTAAGCTCCAAGAGTAGTCGGCCATCATGTGGCGATCCCACCATCCCTGGTACCTTTCTTCCATTATCCTTATATCCTGATGGAACCTTTCTTCCTGTTCTTCACTAAAATCACCAAGGTTCTCAGGGAATCTGTCAATGTGGCTATGTAGAAAATGTATCTTCACACTCATATTAGCTCCCAATTTCTCAAAATTTTTCAACATATTTCCAACTATATCGCGGTAGTTTTCTGCTCTATGATTCCCCAAAAAGTTTTTGACGACGGACACAAAGCTCAGCCAGGCCTCAGATTCGATGTAAGACATGTAAGTTGTAAAATTGGCATCATTTATAAGTGTACGAATTTGTGGTCCGTCAAAGATTCCTGCCTTCAATTTTTCAATACTTAGTCCTGGAAAAGTGTGGCATATATATTTGAAACAATCACCACTTGTATCTAAGGCCTTGACAAACTGTTTTATCAACCCAAGTTTAATATGCAGTAGCGGAAGGATGATATTGTTCCTATCTATCAGCGGTTCATGAATGACATTAGCTTCTCCCACTGTAATATTTTCCCTTGGGAGCCAAACTTTTATCGTCCAATGCTTTTCTCTAGCACGACTATAACACAAACATAGCAAACAGGGACGTTTTGAGTACCCACCTTTGCTGTCCTAGTAAAAAATTCACCCATCTTCAAATCCACACACACGAGCCACTTAGCTATGTTCAGCATATTCATTTCTAAAACCATTTTTATGTTTTGGTATTCTTCCTTAAGCTTTGTTGAGTGTCCGATAGGAACTGAACGATGTGTATTACCATTGTGTACTAAAACACATTTCAAACAACTTTTAGAACTGTCCAGAAATAAACGCCAATCCTCTGAGCGATATGTTGATAGACCTAACAGCAGCAAAAGCTCAGGAATATTGTTACAATACACAAGATCACTGTCTTCGCTAAAGTGAGGAAGAATATTATGTGCTCTTGTTCTATATGATGTTACAGTAATACCAGGCTGAAGACAATGTTTTTCTCTTTGTCGCGATGCTAGAATCTCAGATGATTTTTTTGACAAATGTAAGTCACGAATCAAATCATTCAGTTCGCCTTGGGAGAATGCTTGCGGTGTAGAACTACATCCTTCAAAATCACTTTCGTTTTTATTGTCACTAGCACTTTCATCTGATATCTCAACGTCATCGTCGATATTTTGCGAAAAGGTACATACTGGTAAAGGTAAATTTTCACTATGCAGTATTGGCGGCTTTGCTGACTCTACATTAGGGTACACCAAATTACGCTTTTTGAATCTATTCATGCCTTTAACATTTACAGCACAAAAATAGCAATCATTAACATGCTTTTTTGGTTCACTCCATGTCATGGGCACTCCAAATTTGAGTCCCTTTCGTCCGCCATGGCCCCAATAACGAAGTGATTCCAAACAAGTCTTGCAAACTATATGTGGGACCCATTTTTTATTCTGTTGTCCCAGATTTTTGGCAAAATAAGCCTGATACAAATCTCTCACTACATCCATGATATTTCTTCTCTGTGATGGTAGACAATATATTCCACATATATAGCAAAAAACATTTGGGTTATTACTACGTGAGGAACTCATATTTCCAATGTATTCACATTAAACGCATTTCGCTTAGTTATACTACAAAATTCAACATTAACAGATATATTGCCTAGCAATGCTTCATAAGTTGCCTAGCAACAATTTACAAATAAATAAATAAGTTTCTTAATGGGAATTTCAGCCAATTATCAAATTTTGATATTACCGAGAAAAGGGTGGAGTAATTTTACCTCCTACATTTTCCACGGTGTGTTTATTTTTGTAACTGGAATCAATTCAACTGAACCAATTATACAATTGGCAATCACAGCTGTTTTGTGTGCTGAAACTGTTATTAAACTTTATGCCACAAAATAAAATCTTCTTTTTGTTCCCCAGTGTAATTCCACGTTACACTTGATTTGGAGACTTGACTGGAATTGTTATCTACATATGAAACTTTGTGTCAAATGCATCTTGATTATAACGGAAACCTGAGTTCATTTAACCAACGCAGAAATCTTTGGTTCTGAGGAAACTTGGAAAAAAATATGAGTTGGAAGAGATGTAGTCTCATGTCTTAAGCCCGCTTTAGACGAAAGCATTTTCCTTAACATTTGTGCCATGACCAAAAAGCTACCGTGTAAAGTGAGAAATTTTATGGCATTTCAAATGCCATGGCATATTTCATGTCATTTCTCAAGGATAGGGTCGATCCTATTTCCGTAGCATTTTTCGTAGCATAACCAATCAGAAGCACCCTCTAGATCACGAGTGCAGGTGAAATGGCGGCCGCGCGAGATGTAAACAACGTATCACTTCACATTTTTAAAAGCCGATAACTATTCAACCGAGAGGAAAAACGTTTCGTATAAAACATTATTAGGTAGAAAACAATGGCGTTCCATAAATATATACTCTACAACATTTACTGGGCACGTATGGAAGAATATTTTTGTTTTTCCAATTGTAATCGAAAAAGCATACCGAAATGTTCCATGAAATGCTTCCGTGTAACCGTGTAAATTACCATCTGCTATAAGATTTTTGGAAGCATTTACGTAGCATTTATGCTAGCGAAAATGTTAAAAGAAATGCTTTCGTCTAAAGAGACCCTGCCCCTCCCCCCCTGGTTCCGACGTCACTGCCAATTATCGTCGTCTCCCGTAAAAGACTGAATAGCTGTCACTAAACATTTTGAGTCACCAACTCAATAATTTGGAGCCAGAAAAATTCAATAATCGTTTTGAACAATCATCTTCCAGTATTGTTGAAAAGGAGGAGAATTGCTACGAAACCACAACGCTATCCATCCATACAACCGCGATTTAGGCTATGGTAAGAACTTCTCTTACAGGTATTGTATCATAAGGTAGAATTAGTTAATCCTTGGCCCACTGGTGTACGCAAAATATTTTGTCGTAGGGGTTGGACTGGTGAAGGTGGATATTGCACGTTCTGGGGGGGGGGACGATACACGAAATATTTCGTAATTGCAATTTTTAATCTTCGTTTTAAAACTGGTTCAAAGACAAAAATTGTAATCGGCGGTCATTTTATGCGACGTTTTCAGTTACTATGATTTTTTTTTGTGTGTGCGCGTGAGTTCTTTACTGAAAATTTTAATTTTCTAAAAAAAAAAAAAAAGTGTCTTGGCTGCATTTTCTTCCGCTCCTCGCATGAAGAGGGCCAAACTGGCCGACACATTTTGACATAAATACTTACATTTTGGAACTGCTTGTTCTACTTCTGACCAGTGGCGTAGTAGCAGGAAGGGGGAGGTGTTGCAAATCGACCATCGCTATTTAGTATCGTTAATAGAAGTTATTAATTTCCATAGAAGTATCTAGTCCAGTGGCGGTGATTGGGTTCCAAAACTGCGGCGGGAGGACAGTTTGCTTTCACTTGGTTGATAAAGTTTAGCATAGTGCGGGGGCAAGTGTCAAAAAGTGGGGAGGGCAACTGCGCCCACCTGATTCCCGCCACTGATCTAGTCTATACGTTCATTTTTTACTCACTTCTACTATTAATTAATAGAATCTTCTAAGTCGCACGAGTGTAACGTGACCTGCTAATTTATAGGCCGTCGCAAGTCATTAGCTTACTACGGCTTCAGAATTTCTCTCCCTAACTGTCTCTCTCGCTAGCTCGGTCTCATCGATTAAACGGAATAACACAACCACAACAACTATAAATACGGAGAATGTTAAGAGAAAATTATATTATTCGCAGAATTATATTTACGTTAAATTTACTTTCTCCTACTTCGATTCTTGCTTGAAATTATCATTTCATTTTCTTCCCATTCACATAAGTATGGAAAACATCAGATATTCAGTATTTGATTTCGAAAGACCCGTTCAATGATGCACATTCATGAACACATGTGCTCAGTTGTACCAAAATATTACAATGACATATGTTATTCAGTACACAAATATATAATTTTAACAAACAGTAAATGAAATCTGTTTTAATAAATTAAGATAAAATACACAGAAAACAAGTACATATCAATATAGATTAGTATAACCGTAAAATAATGAATACTATTTCATTTCATCACATACTCCTCGTAATAAAAAGGATATATTTACACAACTCTTTTTTATCAGTGTACGTAAGTGTTCTGCTAGTTTGATTGAACTCGAATAATCAAGAATTTTAATACATTTGATAAAATAAAACATTCAAAAATAGCTAGCCTATAAACCCGAGAAATAATAACTCTATTGTAAAATGACAATATCTTTATGTTGAAATAGAACTACTGTTCTTAATTTATGCACTAATTTTCAGTGTCAGTCTAAAAGTAATAGCTTGCGCCTTTGAATTTTATCGAGAGCTATTTTAACGAAAGTCGGACAGAGCAACCTACATAATGCTTTATTTCTTATACAATTACATGATTCATCTTGTGACAACTCACATTTTATTAAGATATTATTAAATTTAAAGATACCGAAATAATGGATATACATTATTGTCAATGTATCTTATTTACAAAAAAAAAATAAGGCACACGTTTAAAAATTTTATTGTCCTGACATCTATTACAGTTAATTTATCAATGGTGATGAGTTTGCTTCGTCCCAGGTAGAATACATAAAGGTCCAAACATATTTTTGTTTTGGACATTGGATGAGACATTACTCAATCGGACATAGGTGCTTTTCTGGATGTATTGCAAATAACTTTCCACGTATATGTTAAATATATGTTGAATTTCCATGAAAAAATAAAATTATGAAACCCTACAATTATTATTTCGTGTGAATTGTAAGGACTTATTAACGTCACAAACGAATAAGCTGAGAATTCCCGAAAACAAAAACACACTCGACGGACACACTTCTACAAATTCTACTTTAACTTTTAATGTAAATAATTTTCAAACATAAACATGTCTTCAACTTCATGTATACATGTAAGTTAAATCCAGTATAGAACTGACTTCAACCTTCTTTTTTAGTATTTAGAAAGAAAAGGAATGGCTTGTTTTGAATTTGTTTTTAAGGTGTTCTTTAGAAAAGAGAATCGAATTACCTGGCACATGATTTGTTTTACCTTTTATCACAGACCTTTCTAAGTTCATTACATTTGGTATGATTGCTAATTGTGCACTTCCCTTCGACACAAACGTTGTTACGGTATTTTGCTGTCTATTACTTCTACTCCAGTAGCCATACCGTCGACTTCACGGGGAGGGGAGGAAGGCACTTCCCCAAAATTCCTGAAGAGCATCAGCCATTTTGTATATTTACATATATGTTTGTATTTTTGTTATTTAGCGTCACTGTTTTGCCACTTTTGGCTAATCGCAACGATGAAGATGAGTGATGATTTGATTAAATCGATTAAGGGACACCCACAAATAATATTCATGCTCAGGCTAAGACTGGGATCCCGAAAATTCGGTGGTGTGATGGAAAAATATTTGAAGTGTCTATGTCCTGAAGGAAGAGAAATACTAACAGTTGTCACTTAAACTTCCATATCTCATAATAAAGCAGCAGTAATTCTTTGTTCATAATTAATGTAAATCTGGTACTACTTGTTTACTTAAAATTTGAAACTATAACAGCAGAAAAACAAATATAAGATGGCACAGAAAAAAAATATAGGTTACACATACGTTCTTAACGGAAAGTGTGTGTTTTGTCAAAAAAATGTCAACATGTATTGATTGAGTGCATAGTTGACAGATTGGTTCTTCGGCGCAAGACCGCAAGGTACAAGTGGCCTTGTGTCCCCCTCCAACTGAAAAAAAAGGGGCCCCCACAGATGGTAGCCACGTTGACGCCGTTGTGGGGCTCATTAACTACTGAGAGCTACCTGTGCCATAATTGGTTCTTTCTTGAAGCGAGCGACAGCACCAATTCACCGTGGCGTGGTGTGGACTCTACAAGCCTGTGAATGTGGATCACATTGATTTGAAGCCACTCGGACATCAACTGTTCCCTTAGTTCAGCGAGATTGGACAGATGTCTCTCTCTCTCTCTGTGCTACTACAGACTTTTTTTTAAAAAAAAAAAACACAACAGGATTCAGATCTAGGGATATTGCTGGCCAGGGAAGATGGCAGCTCCTCGCCATCAGTCGCTGGCAGTTTGGTGTCGGTGTGCTCAGCAGTTGTCCTGAAGAATTGGCGTGTCCTGTCTGCATCTGGATTATCAGAAACACTTCCATTGGATAATTTATAATTTTAACACAGGTATATTATCATAATCAGACTGTGTCGTGAACTACATAACACCCTGTACTTTTTTCTATCGCACATATAACTTCAATTTGCTTCTGGTGGCAGAGAAAATGTAAGAATTCTCACGTCACACATTATAACTTGTTACTCCCACATGCCTCAGCAGAGGTGGGCAATCATCCAACCAGTTATGGGGTGACGTGTGGTCAGCATGAAGAATCCCCAGTCATTGTTGCAGATTTTCATGGCCAGGTTACGCTTCTCATTTGCAGCTCCTAATTTCCTCATGACGGTGGGTGGCCACTGGTCCCATACACCGTCTGAAATCTCAGGAGAAAAGTTGTTATGCTTCACATGGCCATGGTGTGGAACTAAAAGATTCATAACCGCTAAGTGTTTAGCTTTAATATTTCTATATGTGTATGATTCTCTTGTTGTACTGTATCAGAATAAATATACTTGTATTGCTACCACAAAGAAAGTGGAATACGAGGGTCACTATTTATATTTTGAGCATAACAATGAAAAAACAGGAATTTGGCATTGAAAACTGCTTTATTGTTTTTCGAAGTATTCTCCTTTATGGTCAATACACTTTTGCATTCGTTCGAACCATTTGTTAAAGAAGTTTTTCCAATCTTCTTGAGACACCTCCATAATATGGTTTTTGAACGCATCAACGGCATCTTCCGCCGACGAAAATCGCTGTCCACGCAATTTATTCTTGACATTCGGGAACAAGAAGAAGTCATTGGGTGCCAAATCAGGACTGTACTGCGGATGACCCATCAATTCGATTTTTTGACTGTTCATAAAGTCGGTTGTTAGACGAGATGTGTGACAGCTGGCATTGTCTTGATGAAGAATGATCCGACGGCGTTTGTTTGTTTTCCGTATTTGACCGAAGACCTCTGGCAAACAAATTGTTGTGTACCATTCAGAGTTGACCGTTCTACGTTCCTCTAAAGGAACAGTTGCCACATGACCAGTTTTTCCGAAAAAACAGGCGACCATTTGTTTCGATGTGCTTCGAGCGCGAACAACTTTTGTTGGATTGGGTTCATCTTGAAACACCCATGCATATATCCATGATTCGTCACCTGTTGCAATCTTATATACGTCTTTTGAAGCACCACGATTGTATTTATTGAGCATTTGTTTGCACAAATTGACGCGAGCATCTTTTTGAGTTTTTGTCAAATTGTGTGGGATCCAACGAGAACATACCTTTCTCACAGCTAAATGATCATGTAATATTTTATATATGCTGGTGGAACTAATGCCTATGGTTGCCTCAATCTCACAGTATGTCACATGACGATCTTGCAGTATTAGGTTTTGCACAGCATCAATGTTTTCATGAACAAAAACTGATTTTGGACGACCTTCGCGAATCTCGTCGGTGAGCGAATGGCGGCCACAATTAAATTTGTTATACCAGCGTTTCACAGTGGCAAAGGATGGGGCTTCATCGCCAAATGTGGAAGTAAGTTGATCGATGCACTCTTGTCTTGATAACCCACGTCGAAAATCGTAGAAAATCATCGCATGAAAATGTTCACGAGTTAATTCCATTTTATTGTTGTCGCGCAATCTCTAAGGCAACATAAACAATACAAATCAAGCTATTGACAAAACATTTGAAGTACGTTATGGTCAATAATCCCAGACGATTCGGTGCAAACGTCAAATCGCGCCTAACTTCAATCAGTGGTGCCAAGGCTCAAAATATAAATAGTGGCCCTCGTATGTGCTACCTTTCTTCCCTAACCTAATCAGTGGTGATTACACCCAAGGGTAGAATACACTACCCCTATCCACGGGGTGGGTGGTCAGCTGATGATTCAAGCACCCAACACACTAACCACCTAAATTGTCTGTTCTGCAAATAGTACAAATATTATGTTAAAGTTGTTGTATATGTGGAAAATTAGTGGATGGTTGGGTGTCTTCTAGCTTCGCTACCCCTCTTTGAAACAAAATGTTCACCACTGAACTTAATCATTATTTTTTTTCTTCCCCAGAAATCAGAACAATCTATAGAATGAACTCCACGTGGCAATTTGCTTTGTATGTAAAATAGTATAAGATGGTCCACAATTTTCAACCTAACGACAACGCGGAGATCAGTTTGTTCTTGTCGGAAAAGAATAACTTGTCATGTAGCGTCCAATCCAGTGTACTGCTTGCCTGGACTTATGTTCCTCAGCAACAATTCGTCACCTTTTTGCAGGTTTTACAATTCTATCCAAGTATTTTGGCTAGGATTCCTTGAAAAAAGTTTAATTCAAGGTCGTACTGTATTATTACTTACCCTTGCCCACCTTAAACATCAGGATAAAAGCAGAACATGCCACAGAGAAAATAAGTAAGAGGCGAAAAGGGGTTATCAGTATTTTGAGGATATTGCACCACAATGAAGACGGAAGGAAGGGAGAGAATGAAGTGAAGCAAAATCATGGCTTGCTAGGTAGATCAAATGCCAGAGATGCAGGTTCAAGTCCTTGATGAGCCAACATTTCTTATTTTTAAATTTCTACATTGAAACTTCATGTTCAAGTGGTATCGAGTTGTACTATTTTTTCTGCTGACTTCCATCTCCATGGCAGAGTGATTAGCATAGTGCACTATGAAAACAGGTGTTTGAATACCAGTCTGGGCATGGGTGTTCTTTGTGTGTGCCCGTTTATCAATTACATATCTAGTATCATCACTCATCTTTGAGCTTAGCCAAACCAAATCAAACTAAAGTAAACATATTCATGCTCTAAGTTACAGACACAAACAATTGAATTCTGCGTGTGACTCCCAAGTTTCCCGTTGAAGGGATTAAGGGCTATATGTGCGCGAATCTAGTCTATTGAAACCAGTGGTGCCCAGGATTCAAGGTAATGTGAATAAACCAATTTTGTTTGCACTTCTGTCATATATGCTCATATTCTGTTCTTTTCCATGATTGATATGTGGTTAGCACAACATGCCACAATGCCAAGGGTCCTGGATTCAAATCCCGACCTGGGCACGGGTGTTCTATGAGAGTGTCTCTTCAATTTCATCACATCACCACTCATTCTCATTTTCACAATTGGCCAAAAGAGGCAGAAAAGCGACATAAAATAAATCAATCAATCAATCAATGATTGATATGCCACAGTCCTTTCATAAAAATGCTTTCTGCTGAGGAAAAGTAAGAGCTGTGCTTTCTTCTTGTGGAGTTGCATAAAGAGCACGATCAAATTCACCAAGGTCTTCCACCAGACAAAAATAATTGTTTGTGTAAGGTTTATTACCAGTTGATAGGCCATTGGTACTTCCAATTAAGCAACTAACCTGATTTTTTCTGACTTCATGGATTGTTTAGATATGCTTAAAATGTTACTGAAATCATATCCTAAAACAAAATACATAAAAACCATGTTCAAACTTATTTCAATCAAAATAGTTAACTGTATTATAATTATAAAATGAAATCATGAATTTACTGCAAAAAGAAATACGATAAAAAGATATAAAATTTTGCACTCTGATAGATAAAATAATAGTTTGACATTGAACATAAACTGCTTTGTAATTGAATATAATGAATGTCGCACCAGTTACACATGAGAAACATAAATAAATAACAGTTGAGAAACTTTTATTAGCCTTTCCTAATTCTTGGTTTTAAGCTTGTACACACTCTGCCTATTACTCTTAGGTAATAATATGGAATATATATATATTTTTTAATTGTAATTATGTTTATATTGTGAATATAAACACACATGTATTTCACACTAAGGAACAAAAATTTTGGATTTTTTCAAACATCTGAGAAGCTTTTGTTGTACCCCCAGGCCCTGTACTGGAACCATAATTAATAACATGCTTTAGAGTACTTGGTGTGAGGTGGTATATCAATTCAATATCCATAAAAGTGTTCATGTGCAAGTTTGGTAATTTTTGTAAGAACATTTTTAAAATTCTTCTTTATGTTGAAAGTAACCAGGTATGTATGAGTATTACTTTTTATTTCTCATCATTTCAAAATAGTAGTGATTCATAACTTATACTACAGTGCTGCAGGAAGAGGATTTCACTCAAACTCCAATAGTTCCCACAGATGACACTAGATAGTGTACAGAATTGAGAGCTTCTTTGTTCATCACTCGAACAGGTAAAATGAGCAGTATACCCTTGAAGCCCAGTACTACACATATAACCATAATTTGTATCTAGTAGTGAGCCCTCAAATATAGATTGTGAAGTTTAAGACAGAGTGAAATTGAAACTTAAGTGAACATGATCATCTCCATGATAAAATGTAGTTTAGTCTATCTTGCCGGTACATAGCGGTATAGGAAAATGAAATATATGGTTGTGGGCTGAAACTACCAAAGCGGATATTTTCCATTTGTGTGTCTATGGTTATCTAGCATTAAAATGATATTGGAATATATATACACTCGAGGGTGGGAGACTTAAATGAGTATGAGCAAACTCTAATGTACACACTGTGTAATTAAGGTTTACGGTATATTGCCAATATCTAACATCATAAATTCTGAAGAAAGAATTGAAGATAAAATTATCTAGTAAAAAAGAATAGTATCTGTATTTTTGTTCTTTTACATAACTTTTCTGCCACTTTTGGGTAAACAAAAAAAATAAATTAGAAATGCAGGGTTATTCAAAGTGATAGTTAGGGTTTTGGTATTCTTTCTGGCAGGTCATGAAACATATGAAATTTATAATCGCAACAATTGATGGGCACTAACAAAGTTCTATTCGTAATAGGCAATGTCCCACCCATACTTATGCATTTGGCAGCTAGGAGGCAGGTTTTAGAAGATGGCGGCTCACGGCTCTGAGAAGGTGTTTCTTTTGTGCTCCAATTTCACCAGTCAGTTCCAAGAGACAGGGTGTCGCATAAGAAAAAACTAGAATCATAAGTGGACCTGGTTAGAGAGGCTTTCCAACAGAGTCCTAGAAAATCACAGAGGACTCCAGTAGCGGCTCGTGCCTAAAATAACAGGTGAAGAAGTACATTTATAGGCAATGAAAAACAAATAGTAAGTTGAACTGAATCATGCTTGACTCACCTACGTTTTGTAGATCAAATCGATCCTTCTATCTTTCAGGGCTGCAAATCTATCGATAATGTCTTCATGGAAGGGGTGACGTTCAATAAGTTCGTTCAAGAGCTCATTTTGGATTGAAACGTTCGCCAAAGATGAAAGTCGGTTCTGTGGTGTCGCGCTTCTTGAGTAGGTTTTTATTCTCTTGAGGCACGAGAAACTCCTTTCCACTGATGCACTGGTTGAGGGTATTGTTTCGACCAGGGAGAAGAGTTTGTAAGTTTCCTCGAATACATCTCGATTTGCCCTCAAAGAATGAAGAACTTCTTCAGGTGTGCAATTTTTGTACTTTAAATGATCATTGTAAAAAAGAGACAGCTCATTTTTAAGGCGCTGAGGCTTATTGAATATTTGGGGATAACACTGTTGTAGCTGGCATAGTGCATCGGAGGGGAAATTAATGGAATGTGTCTGAAATTTCGATGTGTCTACAAGACAGAGGAACTTCAATTTGTCACAGTCTTGAAACCGAACACTTATTTGCATCAAAATATTATCAAGTATTTCAAAGTAGAGGATTCTATAATTAAGGAAAACTTCTGATTGTTCTCTTCCGGTAGTCACACTCGTGAGTTTGGCTGTGTTTTCAAACAATGTACCGAAATATTGTTTGTTCCTTCTTGCCGTTAGAATATCAGTCATACTCTTGATTTTAGCCACGCAGAAACTGATGTCCAACGATCTTTTCTGAAGAACATCGAAAAGAACGTCAGTCATACTAAAAATGTCATTGAAAACTACGGCCAGGAAAGTGAACTGAAAACTGTTCATTTCATGAAGAAAACCTTTGCTTGATCGAATGGCCTTTTCATCAGATTCTGGATCGTCCATAATTATTTCAAATACATGTTTCAGCCTGTCCCAGTCTTCAATGATCACACGAATGAGTCTGGAATGGGAACTCCTCCTCGTCTCAGTTAAAGTTGGAATTCTTTTGGCCAAAACTGAATCAAGAACATGCGTTCGTTTGGCAGATTTGTGAAAAAAATTTGGAAAACCACTGATACTCGCAAAAAATATGCAGCATTTCGAATTGCTATTGCAACTTTGTTTCAGAACTATATTTAGCCGATGGGCTAAACAATGGACAAACATTGCTTGAGGTGCTTTATCCTTAATTCTTTTCTGCAGTCCGTTTAAGTGCCCTGACATTACACTTGCCCCATCGTAGCATTCCGCAACTAATTTACGTTCATAATCAATAACCAGTTTCCCCTCTTCATTAACATATCTCACAATAATGGAGCACTGTGATATCTGGCAAATATCTGTGGTGTCATCCACTTGAACAGAAAAAAAACCTGAAGCTTTAATTTCATTCCTAACATATTCCTGTAAGTACTCAGAAATGCATGCAATGAGTTCGTTTTGTAATGTCTTAGAGTCACCACTGAACACGTTTTTTATTTTCTTGTAATGGTTCTGTATTTCTAACGAACTTCTCGATATTAATAATGCAACAAGTTCCTTGAAATTCCCACGATTAAGCGAAGACACGCTTTCGTCGTGACCCCTGAACGCAAGTTTTTGTTTACATAAATACAGCGTTGCGTTAACTATTAATTGTAGGAAAAGCCTATTTAATCTTACATTTTCATTGAACTGTACATTTAAAAGCCTACTATTTTCTTGAAGGGCATCTGCTATGGTATTCCTGTTTTTTTAAAAACTTTGAATTGTAATTTACACTTTAAATGTTCCACCGAATCATTGTGCTTATGCAGAGAACGCGTTACATTGACAAAATCGTTATACCCTTCTTTATTCCACACATTGTATTTGTTACTAAACAGTAAACAAAGCCAGCAGAACAACGATTGCAAATATCGACTACTACACAACCAAGGAAAGTCGACAAACCAGGAACTTTTAAATTTAATGTTGTACGATTTCCCTGCCTTTTTGTTCTCTCGCTTAACTGATATTTGAAGAATGTCAGTGGCCCGCCCACAATTTAAAACGTCTTTTTGGTCTTCATCCGTCCATCTGGAAAATGGTGTCTGCAACAAATTACACACTAAGTCATTTACTGGGTTCATTGTAGAAACCACAGCTCAACACATGAACACAACACACGATAGGAAACGCAAAACACACACGCGGAACAAGATCTCGCGAGAACGCAAAGATTTTGCCACAATCACTGGATGCAATGTTTTTTCCGACGAGAGAACTGCTGCACCTAGAAGGCGACACCCGTTCAAGGCCAACACTAGGTGACGTCACCGTTGCCATGACAACCGGCTAAGTTTTCCGCAACCTGGCGGCATTTGCTCTTGGGTTGTTTTATGCTACGACGAACTCTTCACGTGCGTAGTGCCGAGCGGCGTATTATTGAGTATTATCGTGTGCGTTCTGCTGGGAAATAGTTTCATTTAACAAGCAAATGAAAAATGTCAATATTAATTTGAAAATTAGGTGAAAACATCTGCACTTGTTGCACTTGGCCAGCCGCCACTGGAGGACTCAGCACATGAAACCAACAATGTGGCATATTTTGTGAAGTGACTAAGAAAAAGCCATATTGACATTGCTGCTTCGAGGTTTAACACTTAAGGATCTCAAATCAAGTGTTGGACAATGGTAACAAACAGACTGATGAAAATCTTGTGAAACCTGCTTCCTAGTAGACAAATGAGTAACTACAGTGCATTGTCTATTACAAATAAAACTTTGAGTGTATGCATGAATTGGTACGGTACGTTCAATGACCTGCCCAGAAAAAAAAATTGAAATGCCGACAATCATTTTGAATTGTCCTGTATAACGGAGGAAGAATCTACACATGAAAAGTACACACAGAACAATATAACTACATTTTAAATTCTTTATTAACTCTTGGGCTTTAAAAACAATTGCAGTTTTATAGCTCCTATCACAATGCAATCAATTAACAATAGTTACTTCTGTTCTACATTATTTACAAATACAATTAATTTCTATCCTCATACTGTTACAGACTAATGTCAGCATAGATAGAACTTCTAAAAATAACTAGTATTTGTGAACATTACAAACACTTCCCACTCGTAGTTTCCGGGTCACATACAAAGTCCTCCTCTTCATCATAATTTTCATCGTCCATTAGTGGTGCTCTGTATTCATACTTATACAGTTTTGGATTCTTATCGCATATTTCACAATATGCTTTGCACAAGCGCCCAAACTCTTCCACAGTTAACTGGTATGGCCTGATCACGGCTTTCAAATCTGCCAGAGCATACATTTCTAAAGCTAATTTATCTCTTATTACTGGAGGGAACAGATTGCTGAAACAAAAATTAAAAGGCATTAATATGGCACACGTATAAAAACAATGTTTTTATGGGACCTTAACATTAAAATGCTTTCACCTTAAGCACATTTGTGGATATAGCTTTGGTGCGATGACATGTTTCTCCAGTAATGGTGATGCGTAACAGACATTTCAGTTCTTCAGACTGGTGAAAGTTTTTTTTTTTTTAAGTAAACAATGCCTTTCATTTACTCTTAACTTGAATTCCATTTCAGTTACTTATTTATGTTTGATTGATTGATTTGGTTCATTTTACATTGCTTTTTCTGCCACTTTTGGCTAATTTCGAAAATGAGGATAAGTGATGATGTGATAACATTAATGAAGGGACATCACAAAGAACACCCATGCCCAGGTTGGGATTCAAACCAAGACTCTTAACATGTGCTAACCATTCTGCCTTAGCAGTCAGCTATTTATATACACATATATCACGTCATTTTGACATTATGCTGGAACTTTTCTGAAAATGAGCAGGTATTAAAAACAAAAGTTGGAATAAGAACATCAATCTTTCATACTATGCGAATGAGAGACGCGGTAATAGATAATTCAGGTACTCACGTTTTCTGTGAAGCTGTTTTAAGTCATTTTCTTTCTATTAATTTCGATACCCACTGCCACCATACTCATTGGAATTTGTTGTGCCATTGCTTGACGCGTGTCTGCTGTTTCTTCCTAAATTGTATGCATGAGTACTTTTTCGATTTTATGTTTGTGGAATTTGATATGCTTTGCAAGTCTGGTGGTGGGTTGGGCCATTTTTGCATTTGATAGATGCTGCTGAATTCTTACACTGATAGGCCTGATGGATCTGCCGATGTAATGAACACTACAACCATGAACTGAACATAGTGGTCAGGCACACCACACCTGGCTTCCCTTACTGCAGCACTTAACACCGGTGAACAGCAGACGATACATATGCAGACATACAGGCGAAAACAGCACACCTAGCAGCAATTTAGGAAGAAACAGCAGAAACGCACAACGAATTTCAACAAGGATAGTGGTAGTGGCTACCGAAAATAATAGAAAGAAAATTACTTAAAACAGCTTCGCGAAAAACGTGAGTACCTGAATTATCAATCTTTCATTGACAGAAAATAATTTGTTTCAATTATGTTGTTTGGAATGCATGTTAATGAAGTCTTGAACTCAATTAATGTGTGTAATGTAACTAGCATGTACTATACAGGGTTATTCAAAATGATGGATACACTTTCATTCATGTATATTTCCTTGAATATACATTGAATATGAATAATATACATACAAGAGAGAGGAAAACGTCTAAAGTTTCTAATACTACCGCTAGAGCGCAGTTGCGTAACCAACCACTCGAGTGCGCATGCTCGTGCCACCAAGGACCCTTCAATTCAGTTCCGAGTAAGATGGCCACTGTGCAGCACAAGGTTTTCTGCATTCTTGAGTTCGGCAAAACTGAATCGGCAACAGCAGTGCAGCGAGCATTCACTCTTCGATTCGGCAGAGAACCACCAATTAGGAGGAGCATACACCGTACCCAATTTCAGCAAACTGGATATGTCTGCAAAGGAAAAAGCACGGGCCGACCGCATGTGTCAGAGGAGGATGTGAGACAAATTGAAGGCAGTCCTAGAAAGTCAACTAATGCAGCTAGTAGAGAACTTTGAATACCTCAAGCAACTGTATGGGGAGTTTTGAGTCGCCGTTTCTCAATGAAGCTCTTCCTCACCGATGGATAGGTCGCATAGGAAAGGAAGACCTGGCTCTTCTCTCGTGGCCCTCGAGATCTCCTGATCTCACACCATGTGACTTTTTCCTGTGGGGGTATGTCAAACAAGCCGTGTACGTACCACTTCTACCACAAACTCTGGGCAACCTGCAGAACAGTATCACAACTGCAGTGAAATCAGTCACACAAGAGATGCTTCTTCGTGTGTGGAATGAGTTCGGCTACCTTGTAGACGTTTGTCGAGCAGAAGGCGGCTGCCATATTGAACATCTGTAACCTCTATTGTAAGATTGTAAACTTTAGACTTTCCTCTCCCTCTTGTATGTATATTGTTAATATGTAATGTATATTCAAGGAAATATACATGAATGAAAGTGTATCCATCATTTTGAATAACCCTGTATAATCCTAGGTACTAGTGTGTTGCAGTGAGTGGGTTTCGCTCAAGTGCCTAATAGTTCGAACGGATGCCACTAGACAGCGTACGGAATTGAGATCTGCTTTGCTCAAGAGAATAACGCTCGAACAGGCAAAACGATTGGCACACACTCGAAGCCCACTTGTACACGGAGACCTTTATCTTTTCTGTTGAAATGGACCTTCAAATATGGATCATGAAGTGAAAGATGCTGTGAAATTGAAACTTAAGTGAACAGTCATCACTTCCATGTTTAAAGTAGTTTAGTCTATCTTTCCAATACACAGCGTTATATGAAAATGAAATAGATAATTGCGGGCTGAAACTGCTTGACTGACATTTTATATATGTGTTTCTATGTGTTATTTTTCACATTAAAATGATGCTTGATTATGTATCATTACTTTACCTTATTACTTAAAAGAATATGCAACTTTTCCGTACTGAACAATGACGTACAGGTATTTGTTGCACTGTGATAAGATATTTTAAATTGCTTAGGCAGGTCTGTCAACACTCTATTTTACATTTTGGTCTGATATACCAGGTGGCGCAAAAGTCAGTTTAGCCAAAAAGCACATTGATAATAGTATTACGATAGTGTATGTGCTTTTTGTGCTAAGTAATATTTTTTAGGTATACAGTTGGGAACATTGGAAACACTGTTTTGTATTGCAGCAAGATGGAGCTCCTCCACATTATGGACGTGATGTTCGATGTTTTTAGATGACACATTTGAAGAGTGGATAGGATGCAATGGTACCATTGATTAGCCTGCTCCTTCTTGTGATTTGACAGCATGCGATTTTGTTTTGTGGGGAATTGTTAAGGACAGTGGAGGCGATTGGGGGGGGAGGGAGGGCAGTTGTCCCCCAGTTTTCGCCACTTTTGCCCCCGCACTATGCTAAATCTCATCTACAAAGGAAAATATACTGTCTTTGCCCCCCTAGTTTTGGCACCTTGCCCCCCTCGTTTTTGGACCCAATCGCCGCCACTGGTTAAGGATATGGTATACTCACCATCACCGGCAGATTTGGATGCACTGAAAGAATCCATTATCAATGTGTTTCATGTCACCAACAATGATACAAGTTTTCTGCATCATATTTGCAATTCTTTTGTTGATCGTTGCACTCAATGTATTGCAAACAATGGAGGACACTTTGAACAAAACCACTGAAACTGGAATTTTGTGTATCTACTTGTATTTTGTATGTATACTTGAATTTTGTGTATAAACTTGAATCTATGCATGGGTAATCTGACTTTTGCACCACCCTGTATATATCGTATTTGGGTCTTGCATAGTAATGTACAGACTAATTATTTAGAATTGTAATTGCATGTAGTTGTTTGCTTTAATGTATGGGTTTAGGTTGGGAATACTGCTTATTATTAAGTTCTGTAATACGGGATAACCTCGTGTGTGGTGATAACATCTTGCAATCATTCCACTACACGTGTAGTACAGCACGCTCGAGGCTGAGAGACTTGAACCAGTAGGCACGAGCGAAGTGATCCCATGCAAGACTGTTTCCTTGATATAGTAATCATAAAACACATAATACTCACTGCATTTGTTCATGCTTTTGAGTTGTGAAGATCACTGTGCAATCATCCTCCTAAAGTCCTGCACTCAACAAAACCAAAACGTAACACAATATTCTTCTACATCATTATCATCTGTCATTTTCATGGCAACAACATAATATTCATAAGTGCATATCCTTCATCAAAGCATGAATATACAGGGTGATTATAAAGTCTCAATCCATTTTTAAGAAAAAGAGATTTGAGATTAGAACAAATGTATTGAATGAACTCCCTTGTACATGGTAACATATAATCAACATTGAAAGCAAAATTGTCTGACATAATAAGTGGTGTGCAGAAAAAAAATCCATGAAAGTGTCACCTCAACGTACTTCCACATGAGCACCCTGCACGTCTACAAATGTATCCCAACGACCCACCATTTCACCAAACACCTTTGAGACCATTGCCAGTATCATGTTGAACATAGCTTGCTGGATACATTGACGTAGGTGTTGAAGAGGCGACGCTCACTCTATACATCTGCGACTTGATGTAGCCCCATGCAAAAAAGTCAAAGAGGTGTGAGATCTGGAGATCGTGGTGCCCATATGCATTGTGATCCCCTGCCATTCCATCTACGTGGAAACACAGCATACAAGTATGCCCGAACAGTCTTTGCGAAGTGTGGCCATTGTGTGTCCTGCAAAGAACAGGCTGTATACCTTGGACTTTGTGAACTTCAACCACACATTGAATTTGGAGGATGTTTTGTTCTCATTGAAGGATAACCGTGGGTGTTCATTGACCCACACTCTGTACAGCTATCCGTTGACAGTTCCACATAACACGTGTTTCATCAAATTGTATTTCTCCCCTGCCTCAAACAACTCTGCACACCTTGTTTCGCGACCATCATACTACTCCCTTTCTAACTTGTGCACTATCTGAATGTGCTATGACTGTATTTTAAGGTGTGATGGAGTATCTTTCACACAGTCAGTTGAGGTAACAACAGCTCCCAGCTTAGCCTTCTTTTTCATGCATTTGGGCTTCTGGTGATGGCTTCTACCCATTGCACGGTTTCGACTGCTAAGCTGCCCTTCCCAAACGTTTAGCATCATGCATAGTACCTCTTCACTTGAATTTTTGAACCAGTAGCCTGAAATTAGCCCCTGGTTGTATCAGGTTTGAGGAATTTCATTTCGAAATTTGCCTGGACCTCTTTGAAGCTTAATCACATAAACGTCACAACACAGTTATTCTCTTTTCTGTAGTCAGCATCTTTCGAATCACGCACAAAAGAAAGAGGAAATCAGTTATTTTCACAAAAATGGATCGAAATTTAATAATCACCCTGTATAAGTGTAATATGTCATATAATCTGCATTTCAATACACAAATAACAAATAGGGTTTCTAATATGTAACTATTGATTGAATTTTCCTCATTCCCCCATTTTCTTATTTCTAGCTCTTCACCTAATTCAGAGCCACCAGCCACCAAGCAGGGACATCGGAACTTATTTCGGAGTGGGGGGGGACAAGTTCTTAAATCCACCAACCAATTTTTACAATCTATTTCCTACATATATATATGGGGGTGTGCGTGTGTGTACACACACATGCATATATACACATACATACATATGCGATCAGAGATGAATTCCATACCAAGGCTAAAAAACATAAAACTTCCTTAAAATCTCCAAATTTTTGCTAAAAGCTGAAGCTGTAAAAGGGACATTCAGCACACATAAGGACAACAAACACATAACCCCACAGAGGATTATAATTGCTGTGGGACCAGGCACCAGATTCTTCTTGAGAAAAGGAAGCTGGAATTTTTCCTTGTAGGGCGGTCAAGTGACCCTTGAACTTCCCTTTGGGCACCCTACAGATATCACCTTGTAATTAAATGGTCCCTGGTTCAACAGCAGGTGAAAGAACTTGCCAGTGAGAAGTACTGTAATATTCCAATTTACTCACAATTATCGTATTAAAAGAAAGAAAGAAATTTTAGGGCATCCAGTACAATGCAAAGTTATTACGTAAAATATGTCTTGAAGTTTTATGCTGAGGAATAATGATGATTATCTAGAGATATTGTTGTGGGGATGTTATCAAGTTCTCGGGGCTGATGATAAGAATGGAGCTTACTGGTAATGTGCTAATTGCTCACAATCGAATATCAACTAAAGGTTAAAAGATTAAAAATCAGTAACTTACGTGTGTGAGCATGAGATTTATCGAACTACGTTTCGAAGGTTGAGGATTTAGGTCAAAAGGTATAGGAAAAGACACTTTCTAAAAAGATGATGTAAAATGCACATAATAAAACCGCGCAATACTGATATAAAAACAAGAGAACATTCAAAGCTGATGAAGGAGAACGGCCGATCGGTGCTCGGGGTAGGCGAATGCACGGTGTCAGCTCATACCTGGAGAAGGAAAACTCCTCCCCTCCGGTTTATCCTCAACTGGGGCTCACGAGTCACCAATCCAAGGTGAATTCAACTTCCACCTCGGCAGCTTTCCTAACCTCGGGGGTAACATGGAAGCCCATCTCGTCTCTATTCCCGG
This sequence comes from Lepisma saccharinum, assembly GCF_977018435.1. Taxonomy (NCBI): domain Eukaryota; kingdom Metazoa; phylum Arthropoda; class Insecta; order Zygentoma; family Lepismatidae; genus Lepisma; species Lepisma saccharinum. Next base: position 18,056,854 of record NC_139229.1, read on the forward strand.
CAGCTTTATCCCATTTTTTAAAAAAGTTTATCCATCCGTCTTCCAAGTTTCCATCATCCCTATTGAGTTTATTCCTTTTATCTGCGCATATATAGGCTGCCTCATACACATTCCTATCCAATTTATTGTTAATTTTCCTGATGACTTCTCTTTTGGTGATCTTATGCTGGTTAACTAATACATGTTCAGATAATCCAGTGTTGAGTATACCCTCCTTTACATCTTTATCGTGTTCACCCCACCTAATTTGCATACTTCTCCCTGTCTGTCCCATGTATTCCTTTCCGCATTCACATACTATCCTGTACACTCCCTTTTGCTCTTCAGGGTTATCATGCCTATACCCCCTTCCTTTCTTATAAGACGTCAAGTGTTTTTCAATGCTCCGAGGTGCTCTCACCCCACATTTTATCCCGTATCCCCTCACGGATTTTTCAATTTTCTCGGAAACACCCTTAAAATACGGAATCCCGACAAAATACGTGTTCATTTCATCCTTTCCTACCTCTGTTTTATCTTCATCTTCATGTTTATCATTTTGTGATAGTTCTTGTCTAACAATCTTTTTTGCTTTCCTAGCTACTTTTTCAATATCGTGGATAGTATACCCATTCTTTATACCCACCTTCCTTATCCATTCTTCTTCTTTTTCTTTCTCTTTTTCGTCATTGCACAGCCTTTCGGAGCGAATGAAAAAGTTAAGAAAAACATTTAACTTAGTTCTATTTGAATGTTAGGATCTCTTATGGAGGTACAGCTCGCCAGCCAACGGTTTATGAAAGACCCCGGTTACAATCCGTTGTCCGGTTTTAGCAAGGCACAAGTCTCCCAGTTGAGGATAAACCGGAGGGGAGGAGTTTTCCTTCTCCAGGTATGAGCTGACACCATGCATTCGCCTACCCCGAGCACCGATCGGCCGTTCGCCTTCATCAGCTTTGAACGTTCTTTTGTTTTTATATGAGTATTGCGTGGTTTTAGTATGTGTATTTTACATCATCTTTTTAGAAAGTGTCTTTTCCTATACCTTTTGACCTAAATCCTCAACCAACTATTTCTCGACGAGGCACCATGTCAGGTGTCTGAAAACATCGTTTCAACCTGAAGAAGGAGGTAGTATAACCTTCGAAACCTAGTTCGATAAATCTCGTGCTCACACACGTAAGTTACTAATTTTTAATCTTTTAACCTTTAGTTGAAAGAAGAATGGGGCTGGCTCCCAAAAGCCTATTTATTTATAAAAGTAAAAAATCCTATGGTGATGCGAGTTTCCTTTGGCATTTCGACAATTTCTTTTTAAATCAAATGTCTAGAATATTTTCAACATCCAGTTGGAATACGTGTGCATGGGGGAGGAGAAGGTGAGAAGATTTGTTTTCCCTTCCTCTTATAATTGTGTTTTTAGTGAAGTGTCCTGTAGTGTATAAAAATAGGTTAGTGAGTGAAGATGAATCAGATTAGTGTGTTATTACTTAAACAAACACTGTTTTCTACATTAACAAACGAGGATAAACATCTTGGACAGTGGGGGCAACCTCAAGGAGGGGGAGGGGGGGGCATTGCCGAGGTTTTTTTTTTTTCGATTTCTTGATCACGTTGGCACTATCATACTTGCCGCCGGCCGCCACTGATATGAACTATAGTTGATTGAAATACACGATTTTAATTTAGTACTTGTTTACAATATGATTTAAATAATTTTTAATACTTTTAAGTATGTCTAAACAACCCATGAAGTTATGAAAAAATCAAATTAGTTGCTTTATTGGAACCACCAAGCCAAGGTCATATAAACCTGCAATAAACTGGACACAAACAATTATTTTTATCTGGCGTGGGACACTCTGAAGCGCTGAGCTTCTGGCGAGCGACCGAATCACATCCCTACCTCCACCCCCTCCTTTCTCCAACCAGTGCGTCACAAAATGCGGTATGATGTGTTACACATCGTGCGATCACATTTTATATTCCATTTTAAATGTCTTACGTTTACACAGAGGCGATTACTGTAAAACTTGTTACTGAAGTTTGTGAAATGGCTAAAGGATACGATGACGATAATCATGAATGAAGAAATCATGTATGTGCTTCCCTGAAAATCGAACCCCTTTTTGTTAAGCTTTTAATTTTCGCGGCTTTACTACAATCGCTTTCTCTCGTGTAAATGATCAAGGAAAATTTTAATCTACTGCTTACCTCAAAAAAAAAAAAAAAAAAAAAAAAACTTTTCTGCTGGTTCTTTTACTCTTCACATGCAACCACCTTTTTATAACCAAATTTGACATATTAATAATGATACGATGTGGTGGTCGACGGACACACTGTTTCGATGCACCGGGGCGATTCACAATAGATAACTGACTGTAACTGGCCAAACCAAAACCAAACTTCAACTGAAAAGTTCCACACAAAGCACTTTACTTAACCTTGCAGGCACAAGGCATGCAGAAAGAGTGAGGGAGAAAGGACATTTTGTTCCTCCACAACCATGGCCGTATTTAGAGGGGGGGTTTCTAGGGTTCAAACCCCCCCCGAAACTTCTGACATGTTGTATTAATGGAAGTTCAGAAACCAAAATGGTAACAAATTTTTAATTTTTTTTTTCGAAGCATCACAAAAATACATGGAGACAATGTTGAAACGATCGAGCTAGAATTTTCATACATTTGGAATTCTTAAACTTGAGTGAAACAGGATTTATTCTCAGAATCATAGCCCACCCGCGAACCCACCATTATCACTTCTGCTGTCATCTTTCCAGTGTTGCTCCTGCGTCACAAGGAATATAGACTGAAGATTCCCTTATGATTGTCCCAAAATTCCCTTTCCAGCTTTTAAATTTCCCGTCCGATAAAGTCGAAAATCCCCCTTGATAGGAGTTCAAACCTAGGATCTCCAGTTTCGTAGCGCATTACGTTCGCGATTGAGGTTACAATCCATGCACCAGGCTAAGTTGTTAAGAAGAATAACTGGTTCCACACTTTTCAAAATTCCAAAAATTTAATTTTAAAGTCAAACAACAAAAGCTTTATGACTAAAATTTCCATCTAACTTTTAAAGCTTTTCTCTTGAAGGTATCTAAAGTTTAATGACGAAGTATAATAATTGTGCATTTCAGTACACATTGTATGAAACGTAAAAAAAGAAAAAAAAGAAAATTGTGCTGGATATTCACTCATCTGTTGGATTGAGTAAGCCCCCTCAAGGATATAACAATATTATAATAATTATTATTAGTAGTATTATTATTATGGAATACAATTGTTTTATTATTATGAAATTTTAATTATTATTGTGCAATTATTGTTATTATTTATATTATTCAAATTTCTGGCGACGCCCATGGGAACAATTATGAATGAACCCCTCCCGAAATTTTTTCCTGCCTACGGCCATGTCCACAACACCTATTTCGCAGAAATGTGTCAGCTAGTATCTATTTAGGAACTCCAGGCAGTTATCTGAGTGCACGCACCTCTGCCCTCCTCCCTGGAGTATTGTTACAAGTGAGCGCACCTGTACAAAACCTGGTGGAACTCGAAACAGAAGTAGCAAATTCCTAGGGGGAAGGGGAGGGGGGAGGGAATTCACGTTCAACTTTATTTGAAGAGACCAAACTGCCATTCCTAATCTGCTTAGGGATCTGTCAGTCATGTACTTCCCTTTCTTGATGTTAGCAGAAACTTGAGGCCAGGTTCATTTAACGAGTACAAAAATATTTTCTCATTTTCTTCAGAATAAAAATAAGTTAGAAAAAATATAGCCCCATTTTTTAGGGTGCGACACGGGGGGGGGGACACCATATTACACCCCTCGATGATGAGTGGGGGCAAGTTGTCCCCCCTCTCCGGGGCTGACGTTCCTGCCACCAAGACCCAAAATATACAACTCAAGGGGATTGGGAGAAAATTCCCCTTTACATACCACATTATACAATCTGTAAAAACATAGCAGAACCAATAAACATACACATGGAAATACGTATATGAGTGCTTTCAGACCAAAGTGACAAGCAAAACTACCGTACAATGCATGCAATGGAATACAAACTGCCCCCACGTCTATGTATGCATGACTAACTGACAAAGGCACCACGGGTACATGCTACTGAGACAACTGTGCAGCAAAAGCGACAAGCAATATGAACAGCTACAGGGGTGCCCACAGGGGGAGGATTTATGACGGACCTGCATCATGGAAATTTCTGGGGGGGACAAAATTTTATAGTTTACAAATTCTATATATCTTCACACAAAAATGGGGGGGAATTGTTTCATTTGATTGACTTGTTATTGATTATTTACGGTTATGAAGTACGGTTTCTCTACCTACCTGTGGGTGATCGCAGTGATGATGTTGAAATGAAACACCACCCCTTATGCCTTTAGAATCGGTTTGGAAGAGGAGGTGAGGTGCTGTTCGCATTAATACAAGTTTAGTCAAGCAGGCAAACTAGTTATTAAGAATAAGGTTGATTCAGTATACTAACAATGGCAGTGAGCCTGAGCAGTTTTATGTTAGCAAACATGAAAGTGAGCCGTGCTTTTTCTTTCTTAGTCTTTTAATTTCAACTGCAATGAAAGGACTCGAAATTCATGCGCCTTTCAATTGTTGGCATCTCGGCCAGTGGTAAACTGTCTGGTGTTTCTTTGTGGTTGTTCCGAGTCGACTCGGAACTTCCGACATGCGGACTTCAGTTCTAGTGTTGGATGATTTCAGGCACGATTTGATTTGCTTGTATGTGTTCCTGTGCTATGATTGACTGGATAATTGTAACAAACCATTAGCTTTCATTGTCTAAAACTTAAGTATTTCAAAAATTTATTTTTTTACAAAAATAGAATCAAATTATCGACATTCAAACAAAAATCAATTACTGCATGTTTATCCAAACAATATTTGTGTGTGTGTGGGGGGGGGTGTATGATGAACCATTCCTTTGGGGGGGGGTTTGATGAACAATTTGGGGGTACCATCCTCGGCTTTGGGGGGGGTACCCCTGAGCAGCTTGTAATGTTACAAAACATTGTATTTATATCTGAAGGTTGCTTCCCAAAAGACACGTGTTACTTGTTACTTCAATCTGAAGCTCTCTACAGTAACATTACAACAGAAAATTTTAATAAAACAAGCAAGATTCTACTTATATTAGAATGATCATTTCTACAGAGTGACCACAAACAAAAGAATCTTCCAACAAAATCCTCCGCACACCTCCCCCTCCATCGGTTCAACTCTGGCCACAAGGAAGCATACTCCACTCTGCCCTTCCATCCCCTCCACGTGAGAGTACGATGCACAGGCTCTTTTACGGAATGGTACAGAACACTTCTAGAAATTCTACTACCCAAGGCAAGCATTTACTGTCAATCATACCTTGCTCCTTTCAAGCTGTACTTCTGTCTGTAACCGAAAATAGTTTTTACAACTTTCTCCACAATACTAAATGGAAGAGGAATAACTGGTTCAACTAAGGGCGTAAAATGTACAACTCCTACGTCTACATCTGGTTTTGGAACAAAAGCTGATCCTGCAAATGAAATCAAAACATTACACAGCAAGCAAGCAAATTGTATTCTTACTAATACTTTACATTATTTACCCATAAAAGTAGTCCAGCCACACTGTAGAAACTATGCTTCATTTTAAAATTTACTAATCTCTAAAATATAGACAGACACTCCAAAATGGTTGGTCAATGACCTTAGGAGACCAATACAGCCACAAAAAGTATAATCAGAAAGGATAGTGCTTGTACTCCATACATTATTGTGTGTTCTGAAGACTACACAATAAAACCAACTATTAGGGGAATCATGTTAATGTGTGTTTGCGACACAAAATATTTTGGATGGTCTGCAAGTCTGTAATACGTATACACAATAATTACTAATGGATCAATTCTGTTCATGTCAACTCTTTAACAATTTTTCTTGTATGTACGCATTGCTTGCATTATAGAATTATTTTCCTGTAGTTTACGGTTATTACAAACGTCACAAAGAAAAACTGTTTTCTTATGCTTGTAATAACCGTAAACTACAGGAAAACAACTCTTTTTTATTTCTCATATAGAATGTATTTTTTGACATGCAATGGCACAGTGTATCAAAACTTTTCCCACAGTTGAGAATAAAATCTGATAATAATTTACATTAACAAAAATTTAGAAAAATATGAAATAAGGTATGATTATGTATGAAAATATCACAATATTTCTAGTTGTTGTTGTGATTAACTTTGCAAATTTCATATTACCTTAACATATTGCATTGTAAAATATTCTTCATATAAGGGTTTAAAATTCACACATGATTTTCTGAAGTATACCCGTGTGCCGTGTGGTGAACAAAATTCCACAGTGATTCTTTCTCAAAGTTCAAAATATTGTGGAAATTAAGCAAAATGCACAATGTTCATTAGTTCTGTACTAAGAGTTGTTTGGTTTATTTTACTTAGCTTTTCTGCCACTTTTGGCTAATCGCAAAGATGAGGATGAGTGATGATATGATGAAGGGACACTCACAAAGAAAACCCAGGATAGGCTGGGATTTGAACCCAAGACCCATTGCATCATAGCATGTTGTGCTAACCACTGGGTCACCAAGGCACCAGGAGTATCTCTAACTCCTAATTATCTCATTAAGAGAATATCAAAATATTTTGAACTAAAACACTGGTAAATCGTTACGGCACAGTTTCAACGCAATGTTTACCTTCAAACTATTAAAATTATTCTAAATCATTTTGAAACAATGCAGTAGTCTTGCAGATGTTAAACTACAGGTCAACAAAGTATTAATTTATTCTAAACACTTACCCGGAATTGTAAACTTATGGTCTACATCACACCAATTCTGGCACATTACAGAAAGCCTGCACCTCTGGTCTTCAGAAGCCTGGGCGACCATACGTTCTGCAACCTCCTTTTGAAAAGTAAGTGTTAATTTAACCCTTCCATATGACCAGGCATTATTCCTATAGAAGAACCAACAATCAGTAAATCATGGAAAATAAAGAGATTTAAGGAAAAGATTAAACAAAAACCAATAGTTCATAAGAATCTGTTCCTTAATTTGCATACTAACAACAAGTACTAATCAAGGCTGAGTCAATACCAGCGGTATCGGTTTGAATTCATTTAGCAATACCAGGCAATACTTTTCCAGCATTTTGGCCTTTCATGTGGTCCACAAAAATGCCACGCGACACTTTCATGGAGTCTAATTATCCAGGAAATTATGGAAAATTTAGGTAAAGGTAAAATTCCCCATGCACGGAAGGCACATTTAGGCATTTAGGGGATGTAGGGATAGGGTCCCACATATTCTCGATCTCGGCCACATTGGAGGTGTGAAACACTCCCTCCACCGTTACCTCCCAGGGTTGCCCCCAGGTACCCACTGATTTAAGACTGGGTGAGCCCCAGAGCCGCTTTATGTGGGGACAAGGCCCGAAAAATTCCAACACTAGATCATCCATGCCGGGTCTCCCATGTGGAAGTCAGATGTGGTGTAGTTACCACAGCGGTTCTAAATTATGCAATGATGCCTTCACTAAATTGATACACACTAATATTGATGAAAACTTTAAAAACTTTTAATTATTTTAATTTCAAGCACCAGTATCGGTACGAGTATCAGCACCAGCAACCAGCATCTGCATCGGGTCAAGGTGATATCGACTTAGCCCTAGTACTTTCTTGAGCATAATCCACCACTTGCAACTGAAATTTTGATATGTGCTCGATCCATGTTTCCCTGACCACTGACCTCAAGTAATGTTGGAGAAATTGATTTGATTGAATTGTTGTTTCAAGTCCACCTTATGATAGGCTAATTGGGACTGGTCCTACAGTTTAAAGTAGGATCCGAGCAGCTGACCCTTTGATTGCAAAGCGACGACGTTACCACTACACTGCCAGGAAACCCCTAAATGCTGGGAAAAGTAAGCATCACCTCAATTGCTTTGTTAAACCCTATACTTTTGATCTTGGTGGGTATAAGTTTAGGAATGGAACATTCGCATACTTCGCAATACCTTTGTTTCAATTTTTTTTTCCTTGAGTAAAAGTATGAGAAAATTATTTCTTTCCAAATGGTACTGTCAACAACAACAAAAAACTCATAGATGTAAGTACACTATACGACGCACGGTTTTAGAAGCGATATCGGGCGGAGTTACGGAGAGCGTGTCATTGGTGACCAGCCAATAGCAGGAGTGCAACGTTGTCCAGTTGGGAAACTGCAGCGAGCAAGTTAAGCGCCGTGTTCTGTAATTTTTTTGCGCGCAAGAAGTTCTTTATAAAACTCCCCACTTTAAGGTTCATCATTGCATGGGATACGACATTATCAACCTGACTGTCCAAGTCCCATGCATTTCCGTCGCCTACAGCCGGAGATATCGGTTCTCGAAGAAACAAGGGAAACAGCGCGTCTCTACACACATACAATGACCCTTCGTTTTCCTTCAGTGTTCCGTCTGTTTTTTTTTATTTACCACCTTGTTAACTCCGCTGAGTTGTGACTTGGTAAAGCTATGGGTGTCAAATTCAGCTGAATATGAACAATGGCCCTTGATTGTCGTGGGCGTTTTCGAACATTGTGAGTCTGAGTCACTTTCAGTTCAGCGTTTTCGTAACAAGGGCGGTGTAAGATAATTGTACTCTTACGCCACGAAGAACAGTTGTGAGACGATTCAATATGGCCCTTATTGATTGACTAAATGTAAGTTTATTTTACTTCGCTTTTCTGCTACCTTTGGCTAATCGCAAAGATGAGGATGGATGATGATATGATGAAATTGATGAAGGGACACTTACAAACACTTATGCCCGGACCGGGATTCAAACCCGGGATTCCTGGCATCGTAGCATGCTGTGAAGTCCAGCCCTTATGTTCAATAGTTATGCAAAAGTTTGTATTCCGCAACTGTTACTTAATAATTTTGCGCCGGCCTCCATGGTGGAGTAGTTAGCATATCGTGCTACGACGCCAGGGATCCCGGGGTTCAAATCCCGGCCTGGACATTGATTTTGTGAATGTCCATCCATCAATTTCATCATATCATCACTCATTCCCATCTTCGCAATTAGCCAAAAGTGACAGAAAAGTTAAATAAAATAAAGTAAATCAAATCAAATTAATAATGTCGCTCTCGAAACCTATTACAAGTAGTACAGGCACCAAGGGTAAAATATAACGTTCACAAGACAGAAATCTAGTGTATTCTTGCTTCAAGGAATTGGCGTCGGAAGAAGTGCGTGCTGAAACAGTGTTTTCTCCGAATCGAGAACTGACGGTTAAAGCGTGTGGTGTCTGTGTGTATACTGTGTTGCGTATTATAAAACTGGGTAACGTATCTACCACAGAAATCGGTGAACCCCTATTCAAATCTTCTGGGAAACGTGCCAGAAAACAGAAACGAGAGTGATGATGATGGTCTTGCAGTTCCACTATAATAAATACCTTCAAACTTCTTTCAGGTACGAGTTTCTCTTATATGCTGCAGTGATATGATGTAATCCTGTGTAGAATTCTTTACTATATATTTCATTGTATTCAAATATCACGTGCATGCATTATATATAAAAAGCTGAATATTGGACACGGTGAAATCTCTGCGTTTCCTTTCCGCTAGCAGTTGGTTTGGCAGCAGTGCGACAGCACTGGCTGCGTATTGGCTGAACTCATGTTCCTTCTGAAAGCATACGCCGTATAATTTTCATTAAAAAATTAACCTAATGTTCCATTATGAAAATACAGAGGAAGCAAATTCAGGTAAAATCCTATGCTTGGAAACAAATATGTCAAAACAAACATATCCTTGCAACAAGAGTTTGTACATGAAAATTACTGTTAATAGTAGTAAAACATAAATTTTGTTCATTATTGTTGATTCAGGATGATGGATGGGGATTGTTGGATATTTATCGTAAAAACTAACCACAAATTATTTTTCTTTTATATATCTTTATATTCGCATTCAACATACCTTTATGTTGGTCATTTTGCTAGTAATTTGTTTCTGTATAACTTCAATTGTTTATTTTGTGTATATCTAATGCTTTAAGAAATCTGCACTCCCATTGGTTAATTCATTCTGAGCGTGGTCTCTCGTTACCGCCATATCTTTTACACTTTGCAGTTTTCAGTGTTCGAAAACTGGAGCGTTGCAGACAATTAGGCCTAACGTGGCTACGTTTCATTCGTGGCATTTCAGTGAAGTGCAGTGATATGTAATTGATAGAAGCATGCACATTTAGTTTTTGACGAAAACACAAAATGTGAAATAAAACATTGTAATGTTAATTTTTCATGTTTCTGAAAGGTGTGAGGTGCATTTTCCTACCCTGTTGTGTCATGAAATGATGCGAAATGAACTGCAAAAAGCGAAATGGACTCTTAAAACACAAAATTTACCATTTATATACCGATGCGACACTTTCTGAAGTCTGAAGTATCCTGTGAGTTATGCAATTTACAGAAAATTTATTACTTCTGCTGCAAACCTTTGAAAAGCAAAAATGGACCCCTTTATACAGGAACAAACTTCTGGTAATGATTTAATGTACTATTAGAAGGGATATGTTTATTTTGCGTAATAGTGAAGTTTTTAAATCAAATTTGCCATATTCCCACTTTTAAAACCAAAATGTCATTTTATATGCTGCTTTTTCACTGCTATAACAGAGAAATTTCATTTTATTTACCACTTTTGAACCCGAAATTGACTGTTTTTGTACCGAAATTATTTACCAAAAATATGTCCCTCTAGTAATTGATTATCACAAGAACATTACAGTGCCCGATATCATTCATTCAAAAACTAATGGCGTGTTATTGTAACAGTAGCTGCAAACCTTGTGTAAACAGTTTCCGTAGGCAGGAAATGTAATAACGTGTTGTGTGTATGTATACAGGGTGGGCCAAAAGTCAGGTGAATGCTGGTCAATGCTGGTGTGTTGGAGGTCCACTTTGGCCATATACGATGTTTGGTGGGGTGGGGCAAACCCAAGGACACATGTGACCCACCCGGCAGCCATCTTGGAATCCGCTATCTTGAACGCAACTTAGGTTTTTTAAATTGAACCATTGGCATGTGACATATCATTTCCAATTGTTTCTTCGTCAGGAGTTCAATGCCGCAAACCGTTTTGTCATATCGTAAACCTTTTCCAAATCATGGCCTGTTTTATCTTTGCAGGTATCTCCGACTGAATAATGGTGCTGACGACCGAAGAATGTGTGGAGATCATCCTCATGTGTCGAAATCGGAGCTCGCGTGTGGTGGCTGCAGAGTTTAATGCATTACACCCCGATAGGGAGTCAATTTCCCACAATGGTGTGGCCAAACTCATCAGCCGATTCCGAGAGACGGGATCTGTGGCCGATAAAGCATGCACTTGTCGCCCGAAAACGTCAACAGATGAGGCAACCACTGTCGCTGTCCTCTCATCCTTCTCCAAAAGCCCCCAACATAGCACCAGACGTATCACCCTTGAATCTGGAGTTAGCCGAACGTCCATACGGAGGATACTTGCCATTAACAAGTGGCACCCATACAAAATTCAGATGCACCAGCATCTCACAGAGGGCGATCCTGATTGTCGGGTACAGTTTGCCGAATGGGCGACGGAGGAACTGGAGACCAACCCGGATCTCCCCTTGCAGGTGTTGTTCTCCGATGAAGCACTTTTTTATATAAAGGGAGAAGTGAACAAACAAAACCACCGTTACTGGAGGGACAACAACCCACACTAGATTGATGCATCGCGGATGGTTGGTTCCAAGCAAGTTATGGTGTGGTGTGGTATTTTTGGCACGAGGATCATTAGCCCATTTTTCATCTTCGGCACGTTGAACGCCGACAACTACCAACGATAACTGGATTAGGAGATTTTCCATAGGTTTTGTCGGAGGATGGTTCATACTCATGCTAGAGCCCCTCCCCACTACGGACATTGTGTACGGGACTACCTGGACCAGCAGTTCCCTGGGAACTGGATCGGGCGTCGGGAACCGGTAGAATGGCCACCACGGTCACCGGACCTCACGTCTCTCGACTTCTACCTGTGCGGCCACCTCAAGGCCATGGTTTACGCCGTGAAAATACAGAATTTACAGCATCTGGTGCAGCAGATTGTGAATGCCTGTGCTGCTGTGTGTCTGGAGACATTGCTGGCTGTGCATGAGGACTGGAAGAGGCATGTGGCACAAACCATTGAGCATGAGGGTGGTCATTTCGAGCATGTGTTGTGAGGAGACACAAAGGGGGAAAGACAGGCCATAATTAGGAAAAGATTCACGTTAGGACAAAACGGTTTGCGGCATTCAACTCCTGATGAAAAAACAATTTGAAATGATATGTCACATGCCTATGGTTCCATTTAAGAAACCTAAGTTGTGTTCAAGATGGCGGCCAGGGTGTTCACATGTCCCCTTGGGTTTGCCCCACCCCCCAAACATCATATGTGGCCAAAGTGGACCTCCAACACACCAGCCTTTCCTAGGACAATGCTGTCACCTGACTTTTGGCCCACCCTCGTTATACATCGTTATAGTTATTAGTATGGGTCCATCGTGATATAATCCATTCCAGAGAAATTGTAAGTCCTAACTTACAAATATGCTTACATATTTAGGTCTACAGGGCAGGATTCTCAACCATCACTCTTGTAGGCCCCTCTCAAAATTTTAATGCACACTATTTAAATTTTTTCCATGTACATACTTGTTGCAAGGTGTGAGAGTTCTCTTACAACATTACATAAAAAAAAACCCATGTATTTGTAAGAATCCTAAATTAGAAGAAAAATATTTGGTGGTTACACAGATTGGACTGGATGATTTGACTAATAAAATTGCTATGGATGCATCAGTATTAACTATTTGCATCCACCGAATATGGGGACGAAGCCCCTTCGCAAGTAACTGGAGTCCACAAACAAAAAAGTGAGGTTTCAATACCAAGTGTAGGCACATAGTGGTTCAGAACCAGATTAGCGTTTCTGTTCATAGAGTGGAGTAAAAATAATTCAAACATTAATTTGAGTACATATTATGGAGATGACATTCTTATCATGGCCAATGTAATATATGGAATGACAGTGCATGCAGGTATGAATCTTGTAACATGAATGTGATGGAAACGCTGAGAAAAATATTATTCGTGGAAATATCAGGTTACTGCAGGAGTGAACCTGGTTGAAAATGCAGAAGACTGAGCATTTGAATTTGAATTTGAATTTAAAATTGTGGGTGCGTCAGCACTAAGGCTATTTTGCACCCATCACATTATACGGGGTCCAGCCCCTTATTGTTACAAATAACAACTCTATCGTTGCAACTAAAATCATAAAATATTAAAATGTTCTGACTTTCGTTAAAAGCTGAGGCTGTAAAGGGGCACTCAGCACACATAAGGACAAAAAAAACAGGACAATACAAACAAAATTATACTGGCCATGGGACCAGTCGCCAGAGCCTCGTTAGTCTTCAGTCCAGGGTGTACTAACGTGGAAGTGAGGTTGACATTTGGGTGTACTACGTGGAAGGTCACCCCTTACACCCCGACTGAGCATTTGGAGAGGACAAAAGGCACAGTAGTGATCCGAAAGGGAACAGAGAAACTGACATGACTCGTGTGAGAGGAGCATCTTGGTGATAAGACAGACAACTTACATATTTCCTGCTATACCTGTTCATTCTCGACAATAAAATGACATCAGGCTCTTTATCTGAAACATATATTCTGTCACATTGTAATCAAGAGATACCAGGTTCGACATTTGGTGGGGGCACATAGTGGTTCAGATATCAGTTTGAACTGTAAGTTCAGTCACAATTAGCCTATCCATGCATAAAAGTGAACTTAAAGTTCAAAATATATATTTTTGGTCATTCGAAGATCCAACCTTGCATTTATTAGTAACAGCACCAAACGATTGCCATGACCCTGATAAGAGCTGAGGTTGTAAGGTGGCACTAACACACACAAGGACAACACAGGATGTTACAAATTCCACAGAAAGTTATGACTATATGCCAGAGCTTCATTAGCATGAATGCAGTTTCTATGGTGTGCTTCATGGAAAGAATTTGAATATTTTTGTATCTTTGAAAAAGATCACCCATTACACCCCTGCAATGCAGTGGCAAGAGAGAGATTTACATATGTATTTCTTATGTGGAGAGATTTGTTTAATTTGGAACTCCAAAAATGTACAGGGTGTTCATAAAGTCCCAGTACCATTACAAAAAAAAAAATAGCTCGGAAACTACATGCAATAGAACAATGCCGTTGCTTGCAAAATGTGTATTATAACACTGATAATGACAGTTTGTTTGTTGGTCCAAGGACGTTCGAGGTCTTCTGGATAAGCATTTCTCTGTCAGGTGAATAGGCCATGATGGACCTATTCCTGGCCACCGTGCTCTCCCGATATACCCTTGGATTTCTTCTCCTGGGGATATGTCAAATATTTTGTTTACCACACTCCTGTTCCAGATGTCGCTACTCTTTAAAGAAGAATAACGGACAGTATCCTAACTGCTCGGGCGTGTATAGGCAGAAGTGGATTACCGCCTTGAAGTTCTGAGAGCAACTAGAGGGGTGCACATTGAGGTGTATGGCATATAAACATGGAGAGTTGTAGCTCATTTTTCCATCAACAGCATTGTTTTATTGCATGTAGTTTCCAAGCTATGTTTTTTGTAATGGTACCAGGACTTTATGTACACCCTGTATAAATAATACTGATTATACCTAACATACACTGATAAGGGTGCCTGCAGAAGGGTACCTTCAATTCATTTTAGAATTCTCCATAAATAGCAATTCATTAAAGATCGAATCACATGGAGCTAGATTTTCTGCTAGAATATTCTAGATGGTGCTGGATTGGCTACCAGACTAGAAATGATAGCTGCCACACTGGTTTTGGCAAGTAGACCATGCTCTAATTGCAAGTTGCTTCTCTGTTCAATACTGCATTAGCATTAACAACCGACCAAAGTGAACGTCTGTTCTTGTGAAGATAATCTGTGAGTTTGGAAAGGAAAATTATTTTTTGTCTGTGGTGTTTGTGTGGGGAAAAAAATTGTAGTAGCAGAAATGAGATGCACTCATATTTATAGAAATTTATCCATAGCAATGAGAATTGCACACAGCAGATGAGAATAGCCGATAATGAAAATCGTTGAGTACGCCTTGATTATCTTTCATCCAATTTCTAACCCATATTGTTCTTTTCCTTCCTAAGCCTTTATTTTTTGCAACTGTATGAAAAAGGAGCAGTAGCTACTCCCCTATGATGTTCTTTTAGCTGCTCGTCCACTTCTTCGGATTTTCTGCTCTAGACAATGATTGATTGATTGACTGAATCCACTGTAAGTCCACTTTATGCACAGAAAGGTTAATGGGGACTGGATCTAGAGTTTTAAGTGGGATCCGAACCACTGTGTCATGTGCCTTCACTGGGACCCCTTGATTACAAGGCAACGACATTACCACTATGCCATTGGGGAGGCTAACTCTAGGCAATGTCTTGTGGGAACAAAGTTCTACCAACAAGTATGATAACGAGAATGGTGCAAGGTAAAAACTAGGGCTGAACCGATGCCGATGCCAATACTCTTACTGATTCCCACCGATACTTGAAAATTGCAATAATTAAAATTTGTTCAAAATATTAACCAATATTTGTGTGTAAATATTATTCTCCAATTATATGCATCAATTTACCAATAAATTTGCTTCAAAATATTCAAGAATTACATCATAATATTGAAATGGATGTTATGTAATCACAAAATACAATTTGTTATGCAAAATTGGTGCAAAATAAAAATAAAGTTTAAATTTTGCATAATTTCCAGGATAATTAGAATCCGTGAAAGTGTCGAGCGGCATTTTTGCGGATCCCGTGAAAGACCAATGTGCTGTAAAAGTATCGGCTGGTATCGGTAGATGAATTCCAATTGATATTTTCCAATGCCAATACCACTTGTATCGGCTCAGCCCTAGTACAAACCAATGAGAAAGTACTACACCACTAACCCAAGGCCAAGCAGTAAATCCAGCAAGAAAGTTAGCCTCACGTGATTCGGCCTTAAGACTGGTACAGGTTCACTGCAGGGAAATGTTAGTGGTGCAAGTTAACAGAGATGCAAAATAATCCAAAACAGTTATTTTTAGTGGTTTCTATTTTATTTTATCTGCGACGTTTCGACCTGGTTTCCAAGAACTTTTTCAAGCTACACCAAGATATACATACAACACAACCTCACATGGCTATATATCCCCTCACAAGGCTATATAATTCACATCATAAGAAGAACAGAGAAGAAAATTAAAAAAAGAACAAAGAATAAAGAAAGAAGATAAGGATGCACAGGAAGAGAAGTAGTATGTGAGCGTGCCATTCAGAAGAAAGATGGAGAAAAAGATAAGAAACATCTACGCAAAGTATGGACTAAGAGCCGCCTTCAAGCCACCAAAGAGCATCGAGAAATGGTTTAATGAATACAAGGGAGAGAAGAAGAGTGATGAATTGGCAACGGCAGTATGGAGTAGAATGTGGTGGATGTACAACCAAATGCATAGGAGAGACAGGGAGAAGCATCAACGCGAGAATTAAAGAACATAGGAGAGGAAGATCCAAGAACAGCATTAAGTGAACATATGTTGACATATGGGCACAGGATTAAGAAAGTGCAAATGAAGGAGAAGAGGGAAAATAAAATAGAGAGGAAAGTGGCAGAGACAAAGTAGGATATGCATAAACAGGGGAGAGAAAATGATCAAAAACGAAGGGGAAATTAGAATGAAAATGGGTGGAATTAAAAAAAAAAAACATGTGGAAAGCAAGTTGGTTAAGTTTCCAGAGCCACAAAAATGGGAGATTTCAACTTGCCAGATCAGTTAAAGGAGAAAGGGAAGGTCAGTGCTACCAGAAGGAGGAGGGAAGGGAAGACAAGAAGAGTAGGTCACAGGATCGAGGGGAGGGGAAGAAACAGCCAGCTATGACATATGAAAGGTGGAAAAACCAGTTCATTTAGCAGGAAATAAGGACACACCTTATTCATTCCTTAGAAGTGTAGAGTGAGTAGCCATGTGAGGTTGTGTTGTTGTATGCACATCTTGGTGTAGCTTGAAAGAGGCCTGATAAAATACAATAAAAACCAAAAAGTGGTTATGCGAACCTTTAAGAAGAACACAGTTAATACAAAGGGAAGGGGGGGAGGATATCATGGAAAAATCTGAAGTCTACAGAACTGAATGTGCAACACGCAACCTGGAATACATTGGTGAAAGTAGCAGAGCTGTGAAAACATAATGCAAGAAACAACAAGGTCAGGGGTGGAAGCCAAATGTAATAGTGAACAAATATGCAAAATGAAAGTCGCAGAAAAAAAAAAATCTAGAGAATTAACAAGATTAAAACAAAACAAACAACTAATATTAAATCATAATTACAGCAACATTGGGGACTGGATCAAGGTCATTCAGCAGGCAACATAAGCTGAAATAACAGCAGAACATTTGAAGCAAATCAGGTGATGTCACTGACATTTCCAGGCAACAGTCAACAACACATCGTAACATTATTTTATTCTACATGACGACCATCATACAATGTGACTGTACAGCAGTCAGCTCACGAGAAGATCCCCAACAAAGGGAGGCAGGGTGAAGGGGTAAAGGGAAGGACTGGTCCATTTGCAGATTTTAGGGGTAGCAGAAAGTCTTCCGCTGCGGTCTAGTGTCCTTTTGGAAGTGCGTAGGAGTTGATTTCCGTCAGTCACACAAAGTGTGTGTCTGCAGCAACAGGTTGCTGCTTTTTTTTCAGTGTCCAGACTACTTTTGTATTGCTTATCCTGTGTATCATATAGACTGTATTTCAAAGAATTAAAAAAATAGTATACGGCAATGACTTTAGTGTTACCAGATGACAAACTTTAAAAAAGAGGACATTTTTAGATTGAAAAGGTTGCAGCACTTCGAACACACGTTTTGTGCTTACTGGTGTTTTAGTGAGCTTACGGATCACACACCTTTGGACAACAATTGTACACTGTTTCTGTATAACTAATAATAGGCCTCACTGTAGGCAAATGCTGAATATTCTAATATTTATTCACTATGCCCGTAATATTATACTTACCGTTTTTGTAAGTCGCCACTAACTCAAATCAAAGTAAGCCACGACATATCGCATATTAGAAACTTGTTGTACGCAATGAGCCGCAGTAGATGTCGCAAATGCTTTGAAATCAACACTCCACACTGCGAGCGGCGACAACAGAAGAGATGCAAAGTTCAACAATTTTTCTTTGTTGGAAGAAAAGTTTCTTGTCTTTGCAGTACAACTGAGTGTTGTATTTCTTTACTTTGAAATTGAAAACGGAAACAATATTAACGATTATTTACAAATAAAATTTTGTTACTAATCTTGAAGTTAAGCAGTTGTCTTTATCCCAGAAAAGAGGATATTTCCAATTTTCCTAAAAACCTGCACGGACCAATTTTAAGACCCGAAAAAGAGGTTTTGTCTGGGTAAAAGTGGACGTCTGGTAACCCTAAACGACTTGTGTCCCTGCACCAGTTACAGCAAGCTCACGTGTGTTTCTCACTGAGGGTACACTCCCCCAACCTTAATAGTGGAGTTGCCTGTCACTACTTCACTTCACTTCCATTGGGGATCATCATCTGAGCGGCGAGCTGTACCACATTTTTGAATGTGTGCACATGAATCATTATTTTATTAATTTTGACATGGGCAAGAACCTGATGAAGGTTCTCGTTTGATGAGCCAATACATAATCTCAACAAAAAAGGAAACTACAACAAGTGAATGAACATTCCTTTTCACATGTAATGGATGGTTACGTAGACAATTAGTAAGAATGATATGCAAGAACTTAAATTGAATCAGAAAGGGAAAATTTAACTAAATGTTTTAAAAATCTTCAAATCTGTATTTCAGTATACTTAAATTTAGAAATCTATGTGCATTAAAATATTGAAATATCCATAACTGAGAAAGATTCTCAGTTCTAATTTTACTGAAGTAGAACTTTAAAATGAATGACTCTTCAAGTTAATTTTGAACTTTAATATTTTTCTGTGCATTCTACATGTTTTAAAGTATATCCCACATGTCACGTAACATTATTTTCACATGTAATTTTTCAACATTGAGCACAATAGAACAAGTTTAGCTGTATACTTTTTAATGCTAGGACTACTGAAAAAAAGAGTGAGTATATTCTATAAGAAAATATGCAATGAATCATCATCATTGATAAGCCTGCAGCTCTGTACGACCTTTCATAAAAGAGTAGAACATACCTCTCTGAAATAGCTCGGATCCATTTAATAATAAGTGGTGTGGAAACATTGAATGGCAAATTTCCAATAATGTGAATATTTGGAGGTGGACTTTCCCAGGACACCCTTTGATCCTCTGGAAAAATTTTCTCCATATTAAAAGACATGACATCACCCATTATAATTTTCATACGGTCATGTGATGCTTCTGAAAGAAACTGAAAAAAATAATAACAGTACAATTAAATTAATTCATTTGTAGTGATACATCGTTAAGGAAAAAAATGTTATGTGCTGGTAATTTGTTATGAGTTCTGTAACGGATGGATTTTCAACCATTCCTTACAACAAACCAGATTAATATAAAATACATTTTATATTTCATAAAATATCTGAACTCATGGTATTTGACTTGGTGCTAGTCTTAACAATACTGGAAGTCTAGTTTATTATGCGCAAATCAGCGTGCCACCACCAAAGCATACAGTCTCTGTCTCTTGGCGAATCAACAGCATGGGAAGAGGATAAGTCCAATTCATTGGCCCAAAGGCCATGGTTGGAATAAAGGGGAGTGGCTAACCCATAAAAGGGTGAACTATTAGTAAACAACTTCAAGGTTCTCTGAAACAAGGAAAACCGTGATCTCGTGATTCCCAAATATGGATAATTGCTCTAGGACTAAATATGGGAATCTGGTGATTACCCATCATGGGCTATTGAGGAAATGGACTTATGTAAAGAGCCACTGAGATCGAAATGACTTTGAAAGGGTCACTGGTAAGCCAAAGGACAGGAAGACACTTTGCTATAAAAAAAAACCAAATAAGGAACAGGGGGCCAGTCCAGAGAAGTTGCTGCTCAACACCAGACTGCACCAGCAAATACCTCTGAGTAAGGTAAATGGACTTCACTCTATTTAGACAGCCTAAATCTTGGATAGTCTCCAACAGAGATATTAGGGACTTAGCTAGTTTAGGATAGAAACATAGTAATACTCTACCAATGTAAGAACTATTTTCCTGTAGTTTACGGTTATTACAAGCATAAGAAAACAGTTTTTTCTTTGTGACGTTTGAATGAAAATGGTAACATAGATCCAGTGTGGAGTTTTCTTTTTCACAAATGGAGTAAGCCACCATCTTTAAAATTTAATGTAACAGAAAACATCAAGAGACTTTGTGAAAACAATGATGAATTTGAATTACCTGATGATATTTGGGATTCATAATTTAAAAAATTCTAAAATAAAATAGACTGCTTTTTTCACAGTTAAGTTGCTATATTACAACAATGTAACATTGACAACATCCATTATATAACAGATTCTTTTTGTTTAAAAATTACTAACCATTGTTATAACTGTATATTTAGTCAAAATGAAAATAAATGTCTGATGAAAGGAGCGTGTGTTCTCCTGAAACGTCACAAAGAAAAAACTGTTTTCTTATGCTTGTAATAACCGTAAACTACAGGAAAATAATTCTATCATGCAAGCAATGCGTACATACAAGAAAAACAATGTAAGAACTCTGTGTCAAATAAACCATAAGATATATGATAGAATGTTTTATATTTTAAAGTCCTTAAGTATTGCAGCTACATACCCCATGTAACGACCCTCATGCATTAGAAGGAGTGTTACAGTTCCTACCATGGTTTTCTGATATTTTAAAAGTCTATTTTTCTCCTTATATTCTATAAGTGGGTTTCATGTGACGTGCACAGTCACCATGTTTGCAGCCAATTTTACCACAATGCAACAGTTTGTGATGTACGTGAAACACACCTATTATTTTTTGTTGACAAGTTGCAGCCATTTTTATCACACCTGCCCAATTTTGCAATTTCATAGCTTTGCAAAAAATTGGATTATCACAGCTAGCATTATGTTTAGTGAGCTGGGTTAAAGATCATTCTTATCTGTAAGGTACAGATTACAATTTCATATTCTAAGTTTCCAAAAATTTAAAATTTGAAGTGCAATTTGTCATGAAAGAAGCTTGGAGAGATTTGTGGAAAAAGATTGAGTGTTTTAATTTGTGTCATTATTATATTTTTATCACTATTACTCTTCACTTCTGTTCATTTCACAAATTCTGTTACCCCCCATATTTCTACCTGCCACACCTCTTTCCTTCATTAAGTCTACAACTTGAAATTTTTACAATTTCTTATAGCCCTACTTATATGGTTGAAAAATGTGGGGGAACTTGGTAAATTTATAATCACTGTAAAATATTTATGTCTCAGACCCATTGACTCATTCTGAAGCTGAGTTGTAAAACTGTTACTTCCTAAAAAAAAGTAAAGTGCCCCCTGTGCTTAGCACCATGCCATGAAAGCGTATAGGAGGTGTGGGGGTAACGCCCCACACTTTCTTGATCCGGTCATTAGTGGGGGTGATGTGATTAGCATCATGCCCCTGACTGCCTTTACCTCCCAGGGTTTCCCCCAGATACCAATGTCATTCGACGCTGGGTGGGCACCGGGGCTGCTTCCAATGTTAGAAAAGTTCCCGGATTTGAACTGGCCGGGCATCGAACCCGGGACCTTTAGCATGGTAGTCACACACATTACTGAATGAGCCACCGCGGCCACTGTTACTTCCTCTGCTCCTGAAATATATATTTTTAAAATCAAACTGAAATTATGCTGACATTTTTGCATGAAGGATAAAATCTCATTTAGTTTTACAATACTCACAGCTGGCCCATGTTTACTGAAAGGGATTTCTTATTAAATCCCATGGCTGAGAAAATCCAATTCCCACAAAGCACAGAAATAGCATGAATATGAATGTGCAATTAATATAAAAATGGCAGCCCAAGTACCTTTTGTTTTATTGCAGTTTCATTATGCTACAAATGCAATTTTTACATGGTTCGATTTACGCCTGTTAACACATACTGCAGAGTTTTAGCGATCACTTCAGATTGTGTTCAATATATGTTTTCGTGGTTATGTTAGGCAGGTCAGGTATGGGTCTCTTAGATTAGAATAAAGTCCCTAAACACATTCTACTAAGGATCCGATTTACTTCTACATTCATTCCCACTAGTCTACGATACTTACTGTCGCTTGTCAATGGAGAATACCTTGTCCATGGGAAGCTCGCATACTTTTCAAGGTTTTCTTTCAACATAAATAACTTTTTCTATGAATATCTAACAGTGATCATTACTTTACGGAAGGCTCAAATTTCGTGTGGAAAATTCTACGATAATTAGTCTTTCTGCTAGGAGCATTTGAAAAAAAAATCATGAAACAATCGGAACCCATACCAAATTGGCTATCACTCATTGAAAAAAGTAAGATTAAAACGAGTTCAATGTCATTACATACACACCAGTTTACCACCAATATATCATGGTAACAAAAAGTGGAACATTTTGTTTAACTGTTAAAGCATAACCCAACAGACATTAAGAAAACTGAACAATCGAAAAAAATTTAAAAACACATTTGCTACCATTAAAAAATAATTCCCATTTCTAATAGGTCTAGTATAAGTTAATAATGAATGACAAGAAAATATCAGCACGTTAACTAATGCACAAAAACAACAAGAAAAAACTGTTCTACAGCTTCTAAAAATATTATTACAAAAT
Source organism: Lepisma saccharinum (assembly GCF_977018435.1). Classification (NCBI taxonomy): domain Eukaryota; kingdom Metazoa; phylum Arthropoda; class Insecta; order Zygentoma; family Lepismatidae; genus Lepisma; species Lepisma saccharinum. Next base: position 18,079,791 of record NC_139229.1, read on the forward strand.
GCACTGATTTTTCCATCACTCTTTTATCCTTAAGTTGATTTCCAAGATTCCCCAGTCAGTGGAAACTTTGATGGATGTATACAGGATGGAAAAATCATTCTGCACAAAGTAATCATTTAATAATCCATTGTTTGTCTAAACATGCATAGAATATGATATGTATGCAGAAACCAGAGGTGCCCATCCCCCCAATACCTTTGATGCACTCACCCTTAAAAGGTATATTATTTGCCTAGGTCCCCCCTCTTTATGCCAATTTATTTACTCAAATTATTTTCATCAGATTAATTTGCAGAACAATATAATAATATTTAAATAATAATAAAACGTACAAAACCAGCCAGGCTCACTCCCCTTGTTAGTGTACTCAACCTTATTCTTAACAGTTTGTCTGCTTGACTAACCTTGTATTAATGTGAATCGATTCTAAAGGCATAAGAGGTGGTTTTTCATTTCAAACTCTTCGCTGTGATCACCCACAGGTAGGTAGAAAAACTGTGCATAATAACCATAACTAAAATTCAATAACAAGTCAATCAAAGAAACGATCCTCTTTTTTGTGTGAAGTTATATGGAATTGGTATAAAATTTTGTATCCCCCAAAAATTTCCATGACGCAGGCACATCATGAATCCCCCCTGTGGGCACCTCTGGTAGAAACTGTGGGTAACTAAAGCAACCTGGAGTTGAAGCCCTATTTTTTGTGATGTAAGTACAGGTAACATGACTAAAAATGGGGTACAAATTTAAAATACCGATTGCTTTGAAAATACCCATACTCACTAATTTCGGCCTCGTAATCAAGAATCTGCAGTTAAAATTGGCAGTCACTTCCAGAAATTGCGAAAATATGTGCACATATTAATGCTATGATTGTCGATACACTATTATGGTAGCCATGTTTGATGATGTGAACAAGTTAAGTTCACTATTCGTTACGGATTTGCATTTGAGAAAATGGCATCTTGCATGAGGTGGAAAAAATGTTTCCCCCACAAAGCACTCACGGTAAGGTTAGGTTAGGCAAGCATAGTAAAAATTAAGGGTCATCATTAACATAGTTTTGAAACTATAATCATTGCAAAAAATAGTTGTTTCCTTCATAAATCAAGGGTCCGTTCACGAACCCACTTGTTTCATCTTATTTTGCAATTTCTAGATGTGACCGCCGAATTTCAACTGCAAATTCGTGATTAGGAGGCCAAAATTAGTGAGTATGCCAAATATAAAACTCATTGGAGATACTTCCGATATTGTAAATTCGCTCCAAAAATGGCACCCTTGATTCTATGTAACAGAACTATAAAGATACAAAACTTTGCATGGTTTATGAAGATTATGTTGTTTATGCACGTTTTCAGTTCACGAAGATGTGCTAGAGTGATGTAACACACACCTTTTGCACAAGTGAATACAACACTCAAAATGACAATCCACACCACCACCAGATGGGATGCTGCCTACTGCTTCATAAACACAAAATAGTAATAATGAAAGTCAATTAATTTACAGAAAATATTAATTATTTTACATTAAAATGTATTAAAAAATAAAGTTAATGAAACATGAAGGACTGAAAACTTATGATGGAAAAATAGAAGCAAAGTTATCATTAGGAGTGCTAAGTTGGGTGAGATTATCATTTGCAAGCCTTTCTTCGCTATTTGAGCATGCATACAACCAGTTATGTTATTTTTTTAGTTACCAAGCCATTCTTTGGGATCAAATATCTGTCACTTGTGGTTTCCATGTCCTGAATCATGTTTATATTACATAAGACATTGAAATCTATCAATGAAAAAATAATTTGGTATAATTCTCGAGGGGGTACGTTGGTCAATGGCCCCCTAAAGATATACATACCTCCAAGGATGGAAGGAACCTTTTGTCCTTTTCTACAACAATCAGTTGGTCTACATCTCTCTTTAGAATAGAGCGGGTAATGCCCCCAGGTCCTGGACCAACTTCACATACTTGACCTCCTTGTATTTTCCCTGCAGCTTTCACTATTTTGTCCGTTAGCCTTTCGTCCATTAAGAAATTCTGTGACAACTGTTTTATAGCACGAAGCTTGTATATTCTCACTATATCACGTATGGTTGGTAATGGAGGAAGTCTTATACTGCGGTGTAACTGTGACACGCTCATCTTCAACACTCAACTTAATCGTAAAGTAAAGTTCCTATGAACTAAAGCACTTTGCAAAACACAGAATAAACTTTTCGTAAACACATGAGAGGCAAAACAAGAAAAAAAATCAATATGGGTTAGTTCTTGTTCTCTTTCAGTGCAGGTTCTTCAAAATCATCTAAAAATTTTTCCTGCTTCACTGCAAATATTGAATAAAAATATATTCCTAGCACACCCACTCCAAGAAGCGACCCTGTAATTACATTACTTCTCCTTAATTGTTTTAACCTCATTACTCGCTCTGTATTTTGCTTCTGTATAATCTTCATGAATTCCAAATCTCCTGATTTTATTTGATCTTTAGCTAGGTCAATCTTTTGCATCTTCTCCGAATCTCCCATTTCTAGTAGTAAGTGCAGTCAACCTATAAAAATACATAAAAAGCAAAAGTGAGGTAAAAGAAACTAAAACAAAAATTATGGCAAACTAGATCTAACTAGGCCTAGTTGGTGGTTCAATGAATCGTGTAATACACTCTATATGGCATAAAAAATTGGGTAACAGTTTCTGATCGGAATAACGGATTTCTTCATTTTTACACAAGAAAGTACTTACTGGAATGAGTTTTTTTTAGCATTTGGATACTTCGTGGAAGTATTTTCTGTCATCGTAGAATGTGCTGGAGCGGAAAATCATGTGTTTTTCACGAAAAATATCTCTCCAACGCACAATTGCCGTTGCTGTTCCTTGCTTGCTCAACGTGAACCGGATGTTGATGACGTAACCTCCTGTCGGTGTTTCCAACGAAGCGGATGTTTTGCAAGAAGATGAAAAAACTAAATATACATTCCCGATATTACTACGACCCCAAATTTTAACTATATTTGCCTAACCTAACCTTACCGTGAAAGGTTTGTGGGGCATTTTTCAGTTAAGAAGGTTGGATACACTGTATACCCCACTGATCATGGACTCTACTTAAGCTGCACCTGCCATATTGTGTCTTAAGAAAGCGAAAAAAGGACAAACAATAATTACTGTTATTGACATTCTTTTTGTCAGAAAAGAAAAATCACACCTTAAAGAAAATAAGTACGAATGTAAAAAGTGTCTAAATAAACGAGTGAGAGGTGTTCGGCCGATCGGAAACAGGTAATAAAAATTGTTCTTCCCACACTAGTAATGGTTTGTCAGCTCGTGTATCAATTACTTTTTTGTGGTAGTATGTACTGACAATCATTACATGTAAATTCTTTAGAACTTGCAAATTATCTGCTTTAATGGGTATATCTTGATACTTCATGTAATTATTTTTTTCTACACTACTAGAGTAAATGATACCGAAAAGTATTCCACTACAGGTGTTGGGGAGCTGTGTACCAAATTTCATTTCTGAGTGAAAACACTGTATGAGGATTCAACAATGTTTCTTCTGCAAAAATAATACATCAGACAGCAGTGACTTGTGAGCATGGACACCTGTGCATTTTTCATTACAATTTCTAAAAAATTAACATTCTTTGAAAAACATATGTTGATTTCTCCTAACTTCTACAATCACAGGGTGAGCAGTCAGCGGTATGAGTTTACAATACCGGCCCACTCTCCAATTTCTATGAAATTTCAAATACTCACTAATTGAGACATCCTAATCACTAATCTGCATTTAATAATTGGCGGCCAAGCATGGAAATTGTAAAATAGAAGTTGTAAAATAACCTTGTTAAATATCACGATTCTCCATACAAAGCAATTGAGAACCATGTTTCAATTTGCTACGACCTTTCTTGTCACACAACAGTTTTCCTACCTTGTATTCTGACGTCAAACGAGGAATGCCTACGAGGTTACGTTAGGCCTGTTAGGTTAGGTACCATTAGCATAAATACAACGAAAAATTATTATTTACGCTAAGAGAACTAAACACATTAAAATTGAAAAGCTTTCTGCCTTGACATCAGAACACAAGGTTGGTCAAGTATTGTGCGATAAATGAGACCCAATTCATTACGCTGTCTCCAGCATTGCCACACACGTCAGACGAGGAATGCCTACGAGGTTAGGTTAGGTTCCATTAGCATAAATACATTGAAAAATTATTATTGAGTTTGATTAAGTAAGTTTGGCAACGGTGTATTGCATGCTGAATTCTTCGTTGGGAAAATGGCATCCTCCATAGAGCTGCTGTTGTTACGGTAGGGTTACGTTACGTCAGGAAAACGTAGTTTATTTCGTTTTTCTCTACATTTCCATACTAACTAACTCCCTAGCCTTCTTAAACCCGAAGGTTCATGGCTGCAGCAACACAGGCCTTCCATCTTTCCCTATCTTGAGCAAGTTCTATATACTCTTTTCAATCTCTACCGATTTCCCTTAGGTCCATCTCAACGTTGTCCCTCCATCTTCGTCTTGGCCTTCCTACAGGTCTCTTACCATCAGGTTTCCCAACAAGAATCCTGTAAACTCTTCTTCCCTCTCCCATTCGTGCCACATGGCCTGCCCACCTAAGTCTTCTTGATTTAATTATTCTAATAATATCTGGACATGAATACAAATTATGTACTTCTAAATTATGTAACCTTCTCCACTCACCTGTTTCCTCATCCCTTTTAGGTCCAAAGATTTTCCTAAGGATCTTATTTTCAAATACTCTCAATTTACGTTCCTCTTTCAATGTAAGGGACCAAGTTTCACATCCATATAATACTACAGGTAAAATTACTGTTTTGTATATTTTAACTTTTAGTTTCTTAGATATTAAATGAGAAGTCAAAAGTTTATGAAGAGAGAAGTAACATGCATTTCCTGAATTAAGCCTACTTTTTATTTCCTCTTTAATATAATTTTCATTTGTTAATATTACTCCTAAGTATTTGAATTTGGAAACTGGTTCAAACGAGTTGTTATCAATAATTAGATTTTGATTATTACCTAACACTTGGTTTCGGCCTGTAAGCATATATTTAGTTTTCTCTTTGTTAACTTCCAAACCTATCTCTTTAGCAGTTTTGAAAAATATTTTAGCATTATTCTTAATTGTAATCACATCATCCCCTAGTAAGTCTACATCATCTGCATATGCTAACAACTGAGTCACACCATTTAATTTTAGTCCTTCTTTAGATTCTTTTACCTTCCTAACAGCATATTCTAAGGCAAAATTAAAGAGCAATGGAGATAATGCATCTCCTTGTTTTAACCCATCATGAATTGTAAATTTGTCAGACATATTAATACCTACACGAATTTTACTTTCTGTTTCACTGGTGCATATTTTTATCATACTAACAAGCTTCTTAGGTATTCCAAACTCTACTAATATATTATATAATTTATCTCTTTTGACTGAATCATATGCTTTTTTTTAAATCAATGAATAGCTGATGGACATTTTGATTATATTCCCACTTTTTTTCAAGTGTCTGTCTGATGTGAAAAATTTGATATGTAGTTGATCTGTTACGTTTAAATCCACATTGATAATCACCTATAATTTCATTAGCATATGGGGTTAGTCTTCTTAAAATTATGTTAGATAATATTTTATATGTTGTTGAGAGTAGAGAAATTCCACGGTAATTATTGCAGTTCATTTTATCACCTTTTTTAAACACAGGAACAATTATGGATTCTTTCCACTGTTGAGGGATTTCTTCTTTATTCCATATTAAACAAATTAATTTATGAATTTGACATATTAATGAATTTCCACCATATTTAATTAACTCAACTGGTATTAAATCAATGCCAGGTGCTTTGTTATTCTTTAGCCTTTTAATAGAATCTTTAACTTCAGTCAAGTTAGGTTCTGGAACTAAAGGTTCTGCTGTGTGGACTTCATTTACTTCTGATTTATCTCCTACATGAACATTTAAAAGGTCATTAAAGTAGTTCTTCCATCTATTTAGAATATCGCTTGGGTCAGCTAGAAAATCACCGTCTTTTTGCTGTTTGTTTCAATTTCGTTAATTTTGCTTTTCAAGGAATCTCTTTTTTTACTTCTAAACGTGCGGTTAACTTCTTGCTTTATTAATCTATTATAATTGTTTAGATTTGTATCATTAGAGTTATTTAACCACCTAAGTCTAGACTGATTTCTTATTTCTATTAGATTATGACATTCATTATCAAACCATGGCTTACTTTTTCTTGGTTTATGGTATCCTATACTTTCTTTAGCTGCTGATTCTATTGCATTACGTATGTGCTCCCAATTCTTATTTACGTCTGTTTCATTTATATTTTCATCATCATTTAAATCCTGCAAAACATCAAATCTATTTGACAGTTTAATTTGGTAATCTTTCTTAATTCTTTCATCAGTAAACTTTCCTGTATCAAATTTTATAACTTTTAGATTTTGTTGCTTATGATTTATCACTGAGAGTCTTTCTCTTAATTTAGCAATTACTAAATAATGGTCACTGGCACAGTCAGCACCTCTATGTGTACGAACGTCAATTATACTAGTATGCCTTCTCTTATCAATGAGAATATGATCTATCTGATTATGAGTTTTACCATCTGGAGAAGACCAGGTATATTTATGGATATCTTTATGTTTAAAAGTGGTACTTTTCACAATTAAATTCTTTGAGGTTGCAAAAGTAATCAATCTTATACCATTATCATTACTTAATTCATGAAGACTTTCTTTACCAATCGTGGGTTTAAATGTCTCTTCTTTGCCAATCTGTGCATTACAGTCACCTAACAGAATTTTCATATCATACTGAGAAAATTTATCAAAGACCTGTTCTAACTCTGTATAAAAATCATCTTTATCTTCCGTTGGTGCATGTATGTTTATTAAAATAATTTTACACCACCTACCCTGTAAAACTGCATATGATATCCTATCATTAATAAATTCTACTGTTTTAAGAGCCGAGATAATTCTATTATTTATGAAAAAGCCTGTTCCAAAATTATGATTTTCAGTACCACCATAGAAAAAAGTATAATTTTTAGTTTTACAATTCCCTTCTCCTGGCCACCTAACTTCCTGGACAGCTACTACATCTAATTTATACCTAACTATCTCATTAACTGTACACTGAAATGCCCCAGGCCGGTAAAGGCTCAGAACATTCCAGGTGCCTAATTTAATACCATTATTCCTAACGTAGATCTTATCCTTAGTCCAGGGACCTCCCAAAGTAGTCCCCACCCGGAGATCCGAACAGGGGACTATTTTACCTCCGGAATATTTTACCTTGGGAACATCCATGGCTTTATATTGCTGTTTCTTGACATTTTTTTTTACAGTGCAGAGTTGTCAGCTCTACGCCTAACCCCCAATATGAATGGAGGAACTACTACACAAGACGAACACAAACACAAAAACATTTCCATACTTGACCGCCAATTATTACATGCAGATTAGTGATTAGGAGGTCTCAATTAGTGAGTAGGAGAAATTTCATAGAAATTGGAGAGTGGTCCGGTATTGTAAACTCGTTCCCAGTCAACCACCAGATTTGTAGTAAAATCCCCACCACTAGCAAAAATAAATTTGTTCACTATACAACGGGAGTAAAAATGGATAATGTCCAATTAACATTGCATGCTAAGATAGGACTTCTTTTCCAGGAGAGGTACAGATGAAATTTTGTGTTCTTGCAAGGTCGGTTTAAGCAATCAACCTTATGGTTTAGGAGAGTTACTGCAGTATTACCAGTACACACATATAACATTTACTTCATAAGCATTTGCATTTAAATAGACAAAATATCTTCAACAATTCAATAAATTGTAGTGGAAAGATACCCAACCATGGATCATTGCATGCAGTGCTCTAAGTGGAAAATGCTTGCTGGGGGGGGGGGGGGGTTGCTCCTATGCTTAACATGGTGGCACCACCTCACTTCCATCACTGATTGCATGATAATGGAAATGAAGCGATTGATGATTGGGTAAGAATTTACAATATAGAGAAAGTCTCCAATTTCGTTAATTTTCAGTATACTAACTAATTTTGGCCTCCTAATCACGAATCTGTTGTAAAAAACCGGGGGTCACGTCTGGAAATTGTACATTTTGATGAAAAATTGTTCGTTAGCGCCTAAAACCATCCACGGGTAGCCCCACAAACCATTGACGTTAGCCCCAAAAACCATCCAAGGGTAGCCCCACAATCCATCCACGGGTAGCCCCACAAACCATTGACGTTAACCCCAAAAACCATCCACGGGTAGCCCCACGAACCATTCACACGAGGTTAGGTTAGGCCTGTTAGGTTAGGTGGTACTAGTTTACTATCCTTCGGACACATTTATTTATTTTTACAGAAGAAACTACTTACCGTAATAAGTTCCTGTAGCATTGTCGAACATCGGGAAGTTGTTTTGTGTGATGTGGGAATGTTTCATAGCTGAAATTCATGTTGTTTGTTGAAAATTAATTCTCCGACGGAGAATAGATAGCTCCACGAACCATTGGCACGTGGATAGGTTAGTTCTGTTAGGTTAGGAAACATAGTTAAAATTTGGTGTCGTGTTAATATCAGGATCTAGAAATTGGAAATAATTGCGAACCATTGACGCTAGCCCCACGAACCATTGGCGCTAGCCCCACGAACCACTGACGCTAGCCCCACGAACCATTGGCACGTGGTTAGGTTAGGCAAACATAGTTAAAATTTGGTGTCGTGGTAGTATCAGGAATATATATATTTGGTTGTGAAACAAAAAAAATCGCGAAAATCGACAGTTTCCATTCCGAAAACTAATGCCTTATTTTCGCTTATTTTGCAATTTCTAGATGTTCCACACCTTCAGGAATGTTCCGCGAAGCAGATATGTAAGTACGAATGTCAAAAATTGACGAAACGAAAAAATTAGAGGTGTCCGAAGGATAGTAAATTTTTACCTAAATCATTTTCTTGTAAAATAACGGCGTGGTTGGACACAATGACAGGAGATTACATTTTTGTTCGTAAAACTACGCATATCATATACACCTATATATATAAAAAAAAAAATCAATCGGCTTTTTTACAAATTTTCAGACGTGACCCCCGGTTTTTTTTTAACAGATTCGTGATTAGGTCAAAATTAGTTAGTATACCGAAAATTAACAAAATTGGAGACTTTCTCTATATCGTAAATTCGCTCCGATGATTGTAAGGAATTGTAAGGAATAGAAAATAATGGTTGATGAAGGAAGCGTGTGTTCTCCTGACACGTCACAACGAAAAATTGTTTTCTTATGCTTGTAATAACCGTAAACTACAGGAATATAATTGTAAGGAAACCTGCACAATTGTTTTTACTCCAACATAACGGCCACTGCATGGAAATTCTGGCGGAAAAATGTTATGAAATTACAAATGGACTAATATTTTCCAAGACACTGAAAGTTATTTTCCACCTTATGTAAATACCTCTAAGTGTGAAATACAGATAACCAAGAATATCTAAAATGAGTTTTGAATATTAGGTGAACCGGTCTATTGTCACATGTTACACTTTCGACATGGCCTCTACTTAGTTACAACTTACAACCCGTATTCGAGACGATAATACAAACCTTCCTTGTAATATACTATGCACAAATGGGCGAATATATTATTAGGAACTATACGTCATGCACCCCAATTATAATAATTTTAACATATTTCACAAAAATCCCACTTGCACTTGTGAATTTCTAGTTCTTTCGATTGCGCCTTTTCACACTTCATTTGTTACTTCATTAGTTTGAGCTGCCATCTAGCATCCAACGAGAATTTCGAAATAGTACCCACAGGTGGCAGTAAAATCGGTTTGTTTTCCAGTAATACGACCCCTGTTAGAGGCTACAGCCATGTGTCCTGTCAGCTGATTGGAAGACGTCATGTCCGTCAACAAAGCCATGCGCTCTGGTAGTTTCATTTAGTAGTTCGTCAGTTGCTGTAATGTAAATGTGGTTGTAGTGCTTTGTGTGTGTAAAATTCGGTAATACATCGCAATGCCGTTTATATCGAAGGATTGGCGTTCTCCGGGCGAGGAATGGGTAAAAACAGAGGAGGGGTGGGAGAAAAAGAAGATACTGGAATGTGGTGGACAAGTTGGCCAGGAAAACATGGATTCCAGGTAAAATGAACGATCAGCTCTTTGTTTTGCTGCTTAGCTTGTAGTTGCGAAGCAGGAATATGTACCTGTGGTGAGATCATGTCCGGTGTTTTCTTATTAATACATGTTAGCGAGGAAAATTTTGAGGATAATACAGCAAAATTGCGAAATGCAATGAAGCATTCTTAATGTTGCAGACTGCGCAGTTTCACGGAATCCTGTCACAAGTTGAACGGGCTTTGTTTACATCTTACATATGGTGGTAGATGAGATCCAGAATTCACAGGTGTCATTGTATTTCCCCTCTTTGTCTGTTATATGGTAGATTTCGGCGGATATCTGAGATTCGACCTTAAATCTAAATGTTTTGTGGGATTACTCGTTGTGTGTGATAATATGAGTGAGTTTAAAAGCTCGCAAGAAAGTGCAAGTGGTTAAATGAGCAGGTATGCTGTATCATGCGTAAAATTGTATTCGGACAGTGTCTGGCGTTCCTGTTTCAGTTTCTAATTCATGTCTGCAATGTTGTGAATACATTACCGATGTTAATATGGAAATATAGTGAAATTGACAAATTATGCTTGCGTAAGTCGTCGCTGTTGAGTTAGTTAACAGATCCGATGTAACTTGGAGTTGCAGGTGTTTAAAACAATCTTACCCCCCCAGCCTTATGCACCACTAACACATATGTAAACAAAGGAAAAAGGTTAAATTACGAAATAGTGTTAACTTTAGGCTAAAAGCTGAAATGGGTTTGTAATTCAGTGTAAATTTCGATAAGACAAGTACGTCGCCACAGTAAATGGTGACTGACTAACCATTCAAATTGCTGCAAGAAGTTCTTATAACAATAGAAGCTCGTATTACACTAGTCCTGCTTCTCTACATGTGCCCATTGTTGAGTTTCAATGAAATGAAATTTTATTAGCCGTTATCGGACGGTATCTGAATTATTTAATTTTTTATACTTTTAATTATAGAGAACTGAATCAGTGCTTATTATTACTAAAATGCCAGAAATGTTTGTTCTACATTAAATTAAAGTGAATGAAAGACAGTCAAATTTAATATTGTTGCCAAACTTCTTAGCTGTTGTCCAAATGCTCTGTTGGGTTATTTAAATTTGGGGGGGGGACTTTTTCATTTCCGGGGGGATTTTTAATATACCCTCAAAATTCCTTACAAATTTGCTTATTTGGGATAGGAGTGGTAGGCATATCTAGTTTTTCTTGTTTGGGGTGGGATTGGTAATGGATGCCATTACCACTGTATACACACAGAAAAAATATGGAAAACCTGTAGCTTGGCCCTTGGCTGGTCTTCTCTCATGGTCACATATCTTTAGTTATTAACAGGGCTCAAAATGGTCCAGAGTGGATCCAAAGGGCGTTCCGGTTGATGGAAATATGGAACCTTGCCATTCCGTCTTGCAACCAATGACACCAGACCATTGCGGTTCGTTTAGTTTTTTAGGAAGTTCACTACATTTTCTTTTTCATTGTGAACTAAGTTGTTAATGCTCTTTAATAGTACATTTTATGTCATTCATATGTACTTCCCCTCTATATGGGTGATATTGCAGTGATGGACCTTAGAGTACCATGGCTTCTATGTTGCCATCATTTTTTTAAACTTGTAGTGTAGTTTAGTGTCACTTTATTTCTTAATTATTATTTTTCATGTCCTATGGATTTGATTGTTCTGACAACCAAATTTCAAGTCAGTCATACAATAAGCCCAGTCATAACGCTTAACATGAATCGGGAAATTAAGACATAGTAATGGGGATATGTACATTTAATTCCAATTCTTTCCCCCAGTTGGACATGCTGACTACTATGATTTCCACGAGTTTAAATTTTAAAAGGTAAAAAAAAAAAAAAAAGGTAAAGTGTTCCCCTGTGCATAGCACCACGCCATGAAGGCGTATAGGGGGTGTGGGGGTAACGCCCCACACTTTCTTGATCCGGTCGTGAGTGGGGGTGATGTGATCAGCATCACGCCCCTGACCGCCTTTACCCCCCAGGGTTTCCCCCAGGTACCCATGTTATTCGACGCTGGGTGGGCACCGGGGCCGCTTTCACCGTTAGAAAAGTTCCCGGATTTGAACCGGGAACTTTTAAATTTTAAAATGGGAAGAAAATTCCAGAAGACTCGTGTCCAATGTATTTGATGTTTATGTAATTATTTTAATATTAACTTTATTGTAATACAGAGCATCGTTTAACTGGTCGTAATGTGGTTACTCTTGTATGTACACATTGCTTGCATTGTAGAATTATTTCTCTTGTAGTCCACAGCTATTACAAACATAAAATACAGTTTTTTATAACCGTAGACTACAATAGAAATAATGAAAATAAAGTGTTCCCTTTCATGAACATTTCAATTTCATACCTTAGTTGTAAGAAAATACAAACTGGGTCAGAGGTCTAATGGGAAAGGTGAGATAAATGAACCTACAAAAAATTAATAAATAAATTGATGTATTTTTTAAAAAAAATGTACAAAAATCTAGGAAAGTCAGCCAATATCGATTATTGTTGCACGTTTTGATTTAACACATGTAGTTGTTTAACAAACATAGTTAGGGTTTAAACTGGATTTTCTCTTCCACCTTTTTCCTGAGTGGAAATGTCTCTGTCAGTGACGTTAACTGTGATTAGAATCTATCAGCATGGAGCCTTAACAATGACAGAGAATTTCCACGTATGTAAAACAGTGGAAGCGAAATATAATGCAAAATTGGAGCTCAGTAGCTCCCTTGGTAGGGAAATGTCAGTGTGCCAAAGTTCCAGGTTCGAGTCCTAGTTGAGCTTACTTTTTTGCCTAAATATCTATGATTGTTCCATTTGCATAGATTTTTGTTTGGAAAATAACAAGTGAACAGTTTTTATATAAACCATATATATTATGACCTAGGTGGTGTAGGGATTTAGCATAACACATTGTGTAAACTGAGATCATGGGTATCGAATTCCATGTCAGTAATTTTCTGTGTATAATTCTCTTCCATCATTATTACATGTCTTCCCATTATTGCAATATGTGATGTGGAAGTCAGGTGTAACATAGGAAAACAAGGACGTTTGTCTAGAATTGTTACCTCTGTTAAATAACTGTAAAAACATATATGCAGAAATAGGATCATTATTCATGTCCCTTCAATTTTATCTGAAATTCTGGTAATAGCCTTCAATTTCATCATGTCATCCTCATTTACGCAATTAGCCAAAAGTTGCAGAAAACTGTAGTAAAATAGACAAAATCAATCAATTGGATGAGTGTTTGAATTTTATATTTTTCATTATTCACAATAGTAGAAGTTAATGCATCTTAATATATGTCCTTTTTATATTACCGCCTATTATCATGTCCTTTTAAAAAATCTAATGCCAATTTGTCAGCCCATTTGTTCATCTTCTAGTGCCTAGATAACCTTGCTCTATCTGTAACTTGCTATTTGTCAGGATACCCAGTTTACTTTTTTGCATCAACTGGCTTCTTGCTACAGAACATTCTTCACTCACACATATGTGACTTTAGCTAACTAACTAACCTAACTCTGTGACATTCCTAGAGGTGAAGGTTTACTACTACATGTTCGGATCCCACTTTAAACTGTAGGTCCTGTCCCGATTAGCCTTACTGTGCATAAAGTGGACTTAAAATCAATCAAGATGAGCACTATATGATTCGCAGTTTTTCAGGAACATCATCCTCATATGTAATTATGAGGATTAATAATGGACCTGTAGGGAATAGGTGATGGAACAGACATTCTTGCGTGACCATAGTTCGAAAGTGGGTCGGCCATCTGTCCTGGTAGCTAGGAGACTATTGAGGTTATGTATGTGCTTCATTTGTTTAATGTTCTTCGTGTATACGAACGTAGATCAATCAAAAACTGATATTGAAACTAGTTATTGTTGTTGTGTGGTTTTGTTTTTTTAGATAACCTAGAATAGGATCACTACTTTAAACTGTAGGCCCGGTTACGATTAGCCTTTCTGTACATAAAGTGGACGTAATACTCAAGCCACTTACAACTCTTGTTTCTTCGTCGTCGTGATTATCACAGAGAAGTGGAAAAGCGACTCAAAAAAAAAGGTTTCCCTTTCTGAAGGTCACGCCTGTCCTTTGACCAGGTCTAGTCAAGTCGTTTTCAAAAAAAACTGCTATGATATTTCGAGCCATTCAAGTGAATCTTGGTGTCGCTGTAGTTCTCAAAATTTCCCATGATGTCTCTTAGGCCCCTTTCTTTTTAAAACTTATTTCGACAAGACTTTCCCACGCCAACGCCCTCTCACCCTCCACCGGTACTCAATTGAATCAGGGAAAAATGCGCTCTCGCAATAAAAGTGGGGAAAATGCGCCCTTCTAAGAGTAACCACATTAGAAAGTGGGAAAAATGCGCCCAGCATACATGACCTTCACCAACTAATGCATTGAAGGGTTGGAATTCCCGGTTATCTAACTCTGTTCATTTGTTTGCTTCTATCGCAATGATCCCCCGCGAGGACTTTGAAGATGGGTGGCTCCAAATCCATAGTACGGCGCCAGCAGGAGAGAAACTGACAGCGTTTCTTGACTACTTTGTACAACAATGGCTGCAAAATCCAAATCTACCAGTTGATGTGTGGCACTGTGGAGATGCAAAGTACCGCACGAACAAATCTGTCGAAGGGTGGAACAATAAGCTGCAGGAGAAAGTTCGACTTCATCCCAACTTCTACACCCTTCTGAAGACGCTGAAGCAGGAAGCGCAATACAGGGGATACAAATATGACAGGGCTAGCATCGGTTTGGAAGGAACGAAAAGGATGAACAGATTAGCAAAATTTTACATACCTACAAAACAAGCACACCCAAGGACCTTACCAAGTGCCTGAGAAGTCTGGCGTACATCCAAAAAATGGAGTAAAAGATCATCAACGGAGGTCACAAGCAATGGAAATACAAATGTAAATAAGAACTTTAATCAAATAAAATAAAAATTACAAAAGTAAAATAAAGAAAATATGACAAGGGACATCATCTCCAGCTTCTAAACACACCAGAAAAGATAATATTTTCACTGTACTTCTTTTTTAAAAAAATTCTTTCCTGACAGTCCCAAGCCTGGGTTAAGTGTGAGGGTAAGCTGCATAAAGGTTGTTTTTTTTCAACATATTATATTGGTGAAGGTCGTGTGTGCTGGGCGCATTTTTCCCACTTTTCATTGTGGTTACTCTTGGGAGGGCGCATTTTTCCCACTTTTATTGCGAGAGCGCACTTTTCCCGGGCGCATTTTTCCCGACACCACTCAATTATCAACTCTTAGACTCTGAGGCGCCAGTTTCGTGATAGTTTGTGCACTAAATTGATGAGCAGTCGTGATGTCGTCTTTCTGACCTATGATCAGAAGCGGCAATACCCATATTCATTGTGTACTTGTTAATTTCCATTTTATTCACGGTGTTCAAGCGTAACATTCCCACGTTTTTTTTGAAGGAGCTTGTTGTATAGAACGTGGACATGCTCTCATTCAGTGACTATTAACCCATGTATTCTCAGTTTGTAAAATCACGGACACTTTTGGGTTATAGCAATCACATTGAAAGTCGATGTGATAATGGGATTGTTACAACTCAGGAATCTTCCTTTTGTGCCAGCCCCTGTGGCGGAGTGGTTAGCACATCGCGCTACGACGCCCGGGGTTCGAATCCTGGCCTGGGCATGGATATTTGTGAGTGTCCATTCATCAATTTCATCATAGCATCACTCATCCCCATCTTTGCAAATTAGCCAAAAGTGGCACAAAAAGAGAAGTAGAGTAAAGTAAATCAAATCTTCCTTTTGTTTTTACAGGGATGGTTCCACACTTTTGGCCCACTCTGTAGTGCATGTGGTGAAGCCTGGCCACTCAGCGTCAGGATTGTCAAGGTAATTTACTGGTTACTATTTTTTACGTAAGTTACGCGTACTTTACTAGTAATTTTCTTCGCGTAGAAAACCAGTTTTTCACGCAGATGTAAAAGATAATTTTCTTTCGTAAATTAATAATATAATAACTAATTTATTTATATTACGTTTTAAACTTAATTTTCTTTCATATTTCAGCACAAAATCACTATTTTCTGAAGATTGTTTATACAGCCACCTCACCCTCACTAACAGACTTTTAAAAATATAACTATTCTTTTACATATTTTTAAAAATTGAGAATCCTGTTGATGTATACGTCTTGCACTGGTAGAGTCAGGTTATTTTCATAACACCAGCTGACAGCGCGAATCCAGTTAGTGAACCTACCAACAGTCGAAAGCCTGAGCAAGATGGATAGCGATAGATGCTGGGTCGTGATGACGTCATCGGCTTGCTTGTGGATTGGTTGCTTCAGAAGATACGACTCGCTCCCAAGCTGCAAATGTAGAACCTCCAGAGATGTTAAGAAAGTAATCTCACTCTACTTGTATTTATAGCATAACGATTAACGACAATTTATTTGGATTTAATTTCAAAGTTTTAGTAACAGCTTCAAATTCAATTTTCATACGTATATATTAGGGCTGAGCCGATACCACTTTGAACAGATACCGATTCTCTCACCGATACCGATACTTGTATAATTCCAAATTTAAAATAAAGGTTATATTATATATATATATATATATATATATATAAATATATATGTATATATAAATTATATGTGTGTGTATGTTTAATTATTATTATTACATTTTATACGTATGCATTTCTGACGTGGGACGATGAATAAATTAACCCACCAAACGATGCTTTGTTGTAACGATGCATCTCAACTTAACAGTTTGTTTTTTTTTACATCAGGGAGAATCAATCGGATGTTTCAAATATGAGAGAAATATTAAGAGAAGCTAAGAACGAAGCGATCGTGTCATCGTCCCCCTCCCCCCTCCAATGCTTGAAAATGAGCTCATGCCTCTTCAACCACTCATCCCAAACTAACATTAAATCATCCATGAACACAAGACTACTTGGAGATTTACCAGCCCCGGACACGTCGTCTAAAACTAACAGTGAAGCTGTAATGTGAAACCAATCTCTTCTCTTTTTTGTCCTTTAACAAAGAGAATAATAATTAGTCAACGAAATGTAAGGGGAGAATGAAAACTTACCAGTCTCTTGCTTCTATATCAGGCGATTGACTTCAGTACAGTGATATTCCGAAGAGACTTTGCTCTCGATATGCTTTCGGCAAATGATTTCTGAGGAAAATTAAATGCATAGTTCTGTCGCTTGGCGTGGGAGGAAATCCAAACCCATCACTACACTTTCCAGAAACTAACTGCCGTCATCTGTCGTCCAAAGAAATTTATTCCCCTGCCGCGTTCCTTGTGCCGAAACACGCCAGCTGAAACCCAGTCGGGACAAACAAAAGCCTAAAGTTGGAAAGGAAAAGGGAGATCAGCCCAGGTATTTGAATTTCCAGGAAAATGCTATGTAGTATGCCTGAGACAAGTCCACCACTTTCATGGCGATGACCTTTTTGACTGAAGGGGGTCACTAAAGAGAGGGATGTCCGCAAACACCAAAGAAAGTGGAAGGAATACCAGCAGGTGTATCGTTGGCTTTCGGGACCTCATTGGAGTTATTGTTACACGAGACTGCATCTGTACGAACAAAGCCTGGTAGACTTCGAAGAGAACTGAACACAAGCAGTGTACAGCCGGCAGCCGACGAGAAGATCGCTGAATGAAGGGAGACGGGGCACAGAGGGAAAGGGAGGGTCAGGTTCATTTGCAGAATTTGGGGGTGGTCGGGGAGAAGGAAGTCTTGTTTTCTTCTTGGCGGGTCATTGTCAAGCTGACGACAAGAGTTCTGGCGGAAGAGCACCTCCCCCACGCGAAAGAGTGGAGTCGCCTGGCAGTACGTCACACCTCTTCTGCCAGCGCTCTTCTCGTCGGCTGCCAGCTGTACTCCTATGTGGATAATTTCACCTTACGCTTGTTTTGCATGATACTTGACAGCTAGTCTTATCTGCGTACATATCTTTGTGTCACGCACTTGCTGTTCCCGGAAACTTGAATACAGGTTCATAACAAATGCACAACTATTTTTCAGTTTTTTCAAAACCAAAGGTAAGTTGGAAAAGGTGAACGAAACTTTGAAATGGAAAAAAGACAATTGGTTTTGGCCGCGCCTCTAGCGACTCAAAAACAATGGTATCGCCTAGTATCTGTGCAAAAATATCAACTACCTATATTTTGTTTGTACAATTACAATATAAGATCACATACAAATTCGGAAGGAAAGTTTTTTAAAGCCTTCTTTTATAAAAATGTAAGACGATGAAGAAAGGGATTGTAGAGGAAAGATGGGTAAAGATGTTAAAAGAGAGGGAAGAAGATAAGAACAAATATGTTTTAATGTAACGAAAGAAATGACACGAGCGTTCATGATGATAGAGGAGTTCCAAGGCGGAGGGATGACTTAATAATGCAGGAGTAGCGGGGAAAAGAAGGGGAGGGAGGAAGCAAGTGGGCGGGGCCTGTACCAGCCATCGGCAGTACATCAGCAGCACAACAATATATAACAATAACCATCGCAAAACCACATTTTGTTTTAATTTTTAGGTTTGATTCTAGTTTTTTACGTACATTACATTTATACGTATTTTAAGCGTCACGTAGAAACCTTATTTTACACGTAATTGCACGCCGCAGCTCTGCTACAGCGCCTTGAATAACGTAGTGTGGAAAACGGCACTGTTCTGGGCGCTCTGGTTGGTTCCACTCGAATATGATACCGCTAGAGGCGCTGGTGTCGGTACAGCTGCATAGCATTCGTCTGCTTATAATGGAAGTAAATGGAGTTTTCGCTGCAACGTCTGATTCTTTTACATGAAGCATTTCTATGAATGTGATAATTGCTATGATATTTGGTACAGTGGTCGCGAAGATATTAACGAACATTCTAGACAGTCGACCACGTCCTGTTATCGTTATACTTTCATTAATAATACGGGAGAAAAAATACGCGTTGAATGCTCTTGGTAACTAAATTTTTGTGTATGAATTAGGTTCATTATTATCATCATCATTTCTTTTAAAGATATACACACTGAAGCATTTGTATTTTTGGTCTCTTTTCTTCCGCTTTAAACTAATCGCGGCGATGATGATAATGATTGCATGAAACGACAAGGGGAAACCCACAAAACTTCCTTAGTGCCATCGACATGAGTGTAAGGATACTTTCAGACCAATGGGACAAGTGACACGGGATGTTCACACTAATGGGACTAGTAACGCAGACACTTCCAGACTGTAATATAGCATTCATTGCTCATGATGGTCCAAACAGCAAACGACACGTTCATATGCCGTATTCGCGTGCTACTTGTTACTTCGGTCTGAAAGCTCCTTAAAGTTGGTTGCTCAGACCGAAGCGACGCGCTACAAGGGGAGTTCCCAACTAAGTGACAAGCGACGTGGTGCCTTCAGTCTATTAGCAAGCGTTTGCTGCTAATTGTGCGAATAGCAGATCTAGGCGACACGATAAACCGCATGTTACAACAGATCTAGGCGACACGAAAAGCCACATGTGTCGCTTGCGTGTCGCTCATACTGGGCCCTTTTCCTAAATAGCTTGCAACGTGTTGCCGTGGGTTTTTTTTCCTAGCATGCGCGATGCAATGCGTGTTTTGCTTTAGGGAGATTGCACACCAAGGCGGCAGGCGACACTTATCGCTAGAGGATTTCACTAACCGTACGGTAGCCTGTGCTGCCCATCATGCCACTAGGATGTGAAATGTTGCTCTTGATTGGCTCGTTTCCAAGTGACATGTGTCGCGTGTCACTTCGGTATGAAAGTTGCCTCTGCAAGAAGGATCCGAGTCGCTTTGGTGTGAAATCCCCGTATCGTTTGTCGCGTGTCGCTTTGATCTGAAATCTCCTTGAGACCAATTGCTCGCTTCCAAGCGACACTTGTGGTTTGTCCCTTCGGTATGAAATATCTCTCAGGATATTATTTTTATTTATATTCTAATAACATAGAAAAGTAAACTCTAGTAAGCACCTGACGTAGTTTCTTTTGTGTTACGCATGCTATTTATTTATTAATTTTATTTTACTTTTCTTTCCAAATTAATGTCATTTCGTGACTGCAAATCACTCCACAAATATAACTGTTTCCATCAATTCACGTACCGCCTTTCAAGACAAACAAATCAGTAGGGGCAAATAGAGAGTTCTGAATCATCATTTGGGGCTCGGTGGGGCAGAGCACAGTTTGGTTGCACATATTCACTTTCCCGGCACACAAGTACGACAGTGTCTTTGAAAATGTTGTAGTACAAGTGGCCCGGTACTGAATTTTCATTTGGGGCTCGTCGTAGCCTTTTATGATGTATATTTTGAGGGGCACAGAGTTGGCGACACTGTGGGTTTTTACTGTAGCCTTTTATGAGGGGGGTTTATTGCTCTCTGTTTACATCTGGTAACACTGCCGTAGTTTGACAGTGTTGTTAACCTACTGGGTTTTTTCACTGAGGCTCGAATCATCATGTGGGGCTCATCGTAGCCTTTTATGATGTATATTTTGAGGGGCACAGAGTTGGCGACCTGTGGGGGGCACTGTAGTTTTTTATGAGGGGGGGGTTTATTGCCCTCTGTTTACATCTGGCAACACTACCGTAGATTTTTTGACAGTGTTGTTAACCTACTGGGTTTTTCACTGTAAATTTTTATCAAAGGACCTGAGGGGTCCATGTATTTTTTATGTCTGGCAACACTGTTGGGGGCCTAGTGTTGGCGACACTGTGGGTTTTTACTGTAGCCTTTTATGAGGGGGGTCTATTGCCCTCTGTTTACATCTGGCAACACTACCACTATTCATACTTTTTCTCACATATAGGTGTACGTGATGAATCACCAAACAGATTTTTCCTAAGTCATGAATTGGAGGGTTCTATGACAACCTATATTAATTCTCGTAAGAGAACAGAAAACACACACACACAAAAAAAAAAAACAATACTGTGGTCACTACAACAAATAGTCTTCTTCAACCCCAATCCAACAACCCAAAAATCATCCTAACTAGAACCATGTAACTATCTGCCATCTGTTAGAGGTTTTGTGAACTATGTGGTGTTTTGTTTGTGTGTAAAAAAAAATGCAATGCTTTTTGCACTTGGTTATCATCACCTAACATGTTATTAATTGTTTTTTAAAATTAATTACAACTGAAAACTAATAATTAATATTATCTAAAGTTACTAATTAATATTATACAAATAATTGATATATTTTTTTTTGTTCTTGTTGCTAGTGTTGGGTAATTACAGTTGTTGCAAAATATTAGCTCTCGCGTATGGCAGTTTCTGAGTTTTGTTGGGTATATATAGACGAATCGAAATTTTACTTGTTATGTTAAATTGTATGTTAGGGTACATGGTAGGAGAAATCATTGTATATTAGAGCGCTCTTTTAATGATTTGCCTATAACTGCATACAGGCAGCCGTAAATTTAGCATAAAATATCCTGATCCTGTTTCTTCTAGCATGTGCGACGTTTGTTGTGGTGGGATCATTGGGGGAAATGTGATTCTCCCATGATGTCATCTGACTTACTAGTATATGCGATACGAAGAACAGGTGTGTATGTGGCTTACTAGGATTAGGCTCATGGTAATGAGGTCCTAGTAGCTGAAACGTTGTCGGGGTATTTTGCAAAAATTTTCCTTAAACAGTTAACAAATATAATATATATTTTTTTTAAATTCAGACATTAGATGGATTTTACAAATATATTTTTAAAAAAATAGGTTAGGTAATTGTGGCTTCTACAGCTCGCCAAGCAGGGTGCTCTTGCATAAGCTCTTATCAGTCTGTAAGTCAGCAACAAGCAACCTGCGCTAGAGGTAGATGCTCTTGACATCATGAAAAATGAAAGCTTTTTCACTGTAAATTTTCATAAAAGGACCTGAGGGGCCTATGTATTTTTTTATGTCTGGCAATACTGTTGGGGGCCTAGTGTTGGCGACACTGTGGGGGTACTGTAGCTTTTTATGAGGGGGGGGTTTATTGCCCCCTTTTTATATTTGGCAATTTTATTGGATGTTCCTTTTTTGAGGCTCGAAATTATTATTTGAGGCTTGAAATCATTATTTGATGCTCGTCGGTGTTGCCAACCCACTCTACAAAAATTCTACTATATGATCTTTCACTGGCTAACCTAACCTAACCTAACCTAACCTAACCTAACCTACTCAAACCTAACCTAACCTAACCTAACCTACTCTAACCTACTCTAACCTAACCTAACCTAACCTAACCTAACCTAACCAGGTCTAACCTAGCCTAAAGCAAGGAGCTGGCAACCTTGCTTGAGGCTTGCCTTACAGTGCATAAAGCAAGGTTGCTAACCTACTGGTATTTTTGCCATAACTTTTTACAAAAAAGAGAGAGGAGAGAGAGAGAGATGGAAGAGTTAAACAACCGACAGCCCACCTACAGCTTTTTTTTCTGTGTTATTTCCGCATGTATGCAACATTTGCTTTCAATAGACAGAAGGAATGTTAGTATAGCAGGCTCCGAGTTTACAATTTATTAAATTAAACAATAATTTATGTAAGAATATACTTGTACTTACCGAACACAAAATAATAAAAAGCACATGTGAATGTTTGCGTGTACAAAATGCTAATTAGCGAGAGTTAATTAAGCAAGGCAAGTAAAAGAAGCAAAATAGAACAACATATGGCGGCGTGAAAATATGTAAAAAATTCGATTCAGAGGTGGATCGAATTAAAGTTGGGGGATATTTTGCATTTTTTCCCTATAATGTACAAAACATTTACCGTACATAATCTTTTCCATTTACAACAGTATAAAATAAGAGGAATGTGTGACAATATCCATATTAATTAGGAAAGTATGTTGTATGCTAGGTTAGCTAATTGTGTCTTCTACAGCTTCACTGTATAGAGGGAAGATGGAAAAAGAGAGCTCTACGGAAACTGACGCTCTTAACAATATTGTACGCCCGTGAAAATTATATATAAATAAGGCATAAGCGTATTATCTGTTTTCATGTCAGATTTTACCAACCTGTGAGCTGTAGTGTTTAGGTGACAAGCGACCCGCTCAAATATAATACTGTTGACAATATTGAACGCCCCGTGAAAATTACATATAAATAAAACTTAAGCGTATTATCTGCTTTCATGTCAGATTTTCCCAACCTGTGAGCTGTAGTGTTTAGGTGACAAGCGACCTGCTCAAATATAATACTGTTGACAATATTGAACGCCCCGTGAAAATTATATATAAATAAGGCATAAGCGTATTATCTGCTTTCATGTCAGATTTTCCCAACCTGTGAGCTGTAGTGTTTAGGTGACAAGCGACCTGCTCAAATATAATACTGTTGACAATATTGAACGCCCCGTGAAAATTATATATAAATAAGGCATAAGCGTATTATCTGCTTTCATGTCAGATTTTCCCAACCTGTGAGCTGTAGTGTTTAGGTGACAAGCGACCTGCTCAAATATGATACTGTTGACAATATTGTACGTATATTGTATTGTATAGGAGACTAGAAGCATATAATTTGGCGAAAAAAAAACCAAGTAAGGTCATAGAAAATAGTTAAAAAAAAATAAACAATTATATTTTGCATTGCACAGCATTAGGTATTAAATAACATACCCCCAAAAAATCTCTGCATTATGCGTTCTGAAAAAAATTGCCCTACGTGCCAAATTACTATGTCAAGTAAACATTTTCAAAGACACTGTCGTACTTGTGTGCCGGGAAAGCGAATATGTGCGACCAAACTGTGCTCTAAGTGTGGAAACAATTTTTCTATTGATAACTTCAAGCGACACCAGCTTACTTGCAAGAGCACTGGAACATCTCTACCGCAACCTTCCAAGCGAAAGGTAGAAGTAACCTCCCTCGATACATCGCCACCTGCCAAACGCGTCAAGCTGGCGAAGAAAGCAGACCGAATTGCGTTTGAGCATTTATTAGAAGACTTTAACATAACATCAGACAGCTTCTGCGATGTGCGTAGTTTTCTGGAGAGCGAGCGAGCTAAGATAATATCCATCCTCAACGATGCATTGGCTACATACTCCACTAAATTCTATGCTGTGCTATGCTGCAAGTATAAGAAACCGTCTGATGAAATATATAAATTCTTCCATGCCACAAAAGCAAAAACACTGCATCAGGCAGATGTCACTGACCTCGACAGCATCTACGACAAGTTTGTCGAGGAGTTTGTGGCAAAGCATGAGGAGCATCGGGCTAAAGGCTCGGGCGGTTCGCTGTGTGGCGACCCCCACGAACTTTGTCTGAAACTTAGCAAGTCCCTGCCACTGGCAGGGTCTAGCTATATTGCCCTGCCGCCCGAGGTTGAAGCAAGGAAAGCTGTTCTCAATATTCAGAACAAAGACACCAAATGCTTCCTCTGGTCGGTGCTGGCAGCATTACACCCTATACCTAGGGAAAACAGTCCATGCCGTGTTAACCACTACAAGCTGTATGAGTCGGAACTGGAGAATGCAATGGCCGGGATTGCCTACCCTGTAGAAGTCTTGCATATTCGCAAGTTTGAGGTTCGTGCTCGTGACTTGTTGGGCCTACAATTAGCCATCAATGTTTACGGTCTCACCGAGAACAAAAATGAGGTCCACCCCATCCGGGTGAGCAACGTGGGCAACAACAACGAGGTACGAGAAATCAACCTCCTGCTCATCAAGGACGAAACCCATCACCATTACACCCTTATTCGCTCTCTTTCCAGACTTGTTTCAAATCAGAAAAATAGACATAATGGTCACATCGTGGTGTGTCGCAGGTGCCTGTCCACTTTCGACAACCAAAACCATTATAAATTCAAACACTCTCGAGGTCCCAACATTGCTGCTGAGAAGCTAGCTCGCCACATGTTCTACTGTGGTACCAACGAGCCTGCACGAACTATCCTGCCCGAACCTGGTACAGTAGAGTGCTTTCGCATGCACAGTGCTATGGTGAAGCATCCTGCCTATATTGTAGCAGACTTCGAGGCCTTTCTTCAACCTCTGTCTAACTGCGAGCCCAACCCCGAAACATCCTCTACCATTCCTTTCCAAATCCACGAGGCCTCGAGTTACTCCTATGTTGTGGTGTGGCGAGACCAACATATTGCCTCCGAGCCCTATGTGTATCGCGGTCCCGACCCGGTCAAACACTTCCTGGAGAGAATGCAACAGGAAGCCATCAAGATAGGGAAGGTGCTGTTGGCCCCCAAGCCCATGCTGCCTCTGTCTCCGGAAGACAAGCATCAGCACGAAATGGCTCTAAATTGTCCTGTTTGCAACTCGGTCTTCACTGACGATAACAAAAAGGTCCACCACCATGACCATTATGGGAGCGGAAGCTACATTGGCCCGTGGTGCAACAGATGTAACTTGAGAGCCAGGGACCCGCGCTTCATACCGGTCTTTTTTCACAATGGCTCGGGATATGATTTCCATCACTTGGTTACACATCTAGGGTACGACAATGCGAGAATCAATGTCCTGGCACAGAACGAGGAGCGTTATATTAGCATCAGCAAGTGGGTGCCGATCCCCAACTCAAGCAACAGCATCGAGCTTCGGTTCCTCGACTCTCTGAGGTTCCTCCAGGCAAGCCTCGATGCTCTTGCTGGGAAGCTCAGAGACGACCAACTAGCCATTACTACATCAAGTTTCCCGAACTTAGATGTCGCACTCATCAGGTGTAAAGGGGTCTACCCCTACGAATACGTCACAGACCCTTCCAAGTTCGAAGAAGAGTTGCTGCCTCCCCAGGATAAGTTCTACAGCCAGCTGAGAGGTTCAGGTATTACCGACGAGGAGTACAAGCATGCTCAGTCTATGTGGGTCGAGTTGGGTTGCCGAACTTTCGGTGATTACCACGATGCATACCTGAAGCTTGATGTGACGCTTCTTGCCGATGTGTTCCAGGCGTTTCGGGCGACTGCGATAAACATTTACAACCTGGACCCTGTATATTTTTACAGCCTTCCTGGACTGGCATGGTCGGCCATGCTCCTGCTGACTAAAGTTAAACTTTCACTTATCTCCGATAATGATATCATGCTTTTCATCGAGAGAGCTATCCGGGGCGGCATGGTCCAAGTGTCGCAACGCTTCGCACACGCCAACAATCACCACATGGCCACTGGTTACGACCCCTCCCAACCATCAAGCTACATCATGTACACTGACGTGAATAATCTTTACGGGCACTCCATGATGCAGCCACTCCCAACAGGACAGTTTAAGTGGGTTGATCCTTTATACCACGACATCGAAAAAGAGTGCGACGAGTTTGGGTTTTTTGCCGAGGTGGACCTTGACTTCCCCGAGAAGCTGCAGGATACATTCTGTGACCTCTCGCCTGCTCCGGAATTGAAGTGCCCACCTGGCTCGGATCAACCGAAGCTCGTCATGGACTTGGAGCCCAAAAAGCGTTATGTGCTACACTACCGGAACCTCCAGTGGTTAATGCAGCAAGGGGTCTCGGTCAAAGCAGTTTACCACGTGCTCTTGTTCAGGCAGTCTCCATGGTTGAAGCCGTACATCGAACTGAACACCAACCATCGCACTGCTGCCACTTCGGAACTTGATCGCGATTTTTTCAAATTAATGAACAATGCGGTATTTGGGAAGACCATGGAGAATGTGCGAAATCGCGTTGATGTGAGGTTGGTGACGAAGAAAACACAGTGTCGTCGACTTGTTGCAAGCCCGCTGTTCAGGTCTCGAACAATTTACAACGAACAGATGTCTCTGATTCACATGAACCGGGGCAAGGTGCTACTCAACAAGCCCATCTATGTGGGAGCTGCAGTTTTGGATCTGAGCAAGTTGTGCATGTTCGAGACATATTACGGCATACTACGTGCACACTACAACCACAATATCTCGCTCCTCTACACAGACACAGACAGCTTGGTGTACCATGTTCGCACGGCCGATGCGTATGGTGATATAGCCAAAGTTCCAGCTCTTGTCAAGCTCTTCGACACATCGGGCTATCCCCAGCTAAACCGGTATGGAATTCTGCCCCGGAACAAAAAAATACCCGGCAAACTCAAGGACGAGAAAGACGGGGATGTGATTGTGGAGTTTGCTGGACTTCGTGCCAAAGCCTATGCGATCCGGGCTGAGGGTTCTGTAACAAAAAAGGCAAAGGGTGTAAGCAGGCAAGTGGTTCGGGAGCACCTCAAGTTTGAGGATTACCTCGAGTGCCTCAGAACAAAATCGCCCATTCTACAAAAAGAGCATCGTATCCAAAGCGTCGATCATGTGCTTACAACTAATATTGTCAGGAAAGTTGCTCTGGATGCACACGACGACAAGAGGTGTATTCTTGAATGTGGGGTCCATACACTTCCGTGGGGCCACTATCGCCTCCAAACTAGTAAGACCTGCCCAGAGTGTAACAAAAAGTAATAGGCAATGCGAAAAAAAACAATTTTAATTTACTTCCACTTCCTCGATTACATGCATGCATGGCACAGCAAAATTAAACTTCTGGAAACTGCTAATTGCAATTTGTACTTATATATATAAAATTCCACATTTCTTATTGTGTGCTATTTTTTTCTTATTTATTTAAAACTGTTCAGTCACTCTTTCATTCTTGACGTCATACACAAATGTTTTCTCTGCAATAAGAATGACACTGCACAGAGTATCTGCAGGCAAGGCATCGTGGAACTCGCATACAATCTTGATGTTGGTACGATCGTTGACCACCACTTGCTTCCTCTTAGATGTGTTGATGACGGTCATGGGTCTCCGTGCTTTGAATTCGCTGGGCGCGTAGTACACGTCCACGCTTCCCTCGGTCACGCGTTTGTAAGCCGTGTAAGCTTCGTAAAGTTTGAGGTAATCGTCTTTGGTCATGTCGAGGTTGTAATTCTCGCGCGGGAACACTTCGTTCCTACCGTTCTTCAGATAAACGTTCTTGATCTTGCAGTCGTCGAACTTGCTGGAATCTTTTTCCTGATTCTTGTCCCTCCCGGTCTGAAAAAGCACTACGACGAAATCTGGCATGTCGAACTGTATGTTGTTGAACTGCGTCGTCACGACGAATTCCATGTGACTTCCCGACGCCATCTTCTGCACGCACTGGTAACCGTGAAAGTGAATCGGCACCTGCGGACTTTTCAAGATCTCCGCTTTGTACTTGAGGGCGTAGTTCGTTTCGTATTCCACCACCGGCATTCTCAATTCCATGCTCCGGATGACGCATTTCGCCGCTTCGGGTAAAGTGTTGGCTATCGGCGTGGTGCCGTCCGGACCCAAAGTAGCGTATCGCATCAGTGCGTCGTTGTCGTTGGCCGCTCTTCGAAACGTGATCCTCAGTCCTCCCTTCCACATGATCTCCTTGTAGTCCGAGAAGAAACCAGGCAGCAGACGCATGGGAAAGAGCACCGTGTGACTTTTCGTCGATATTTTGGTCCCGGCTTCGAATCCCCCGGCCTGGTAGTATGCTGCGTCCGTTTTGGATAATTTCAACGTTCCCACTGCCGTCGACGTGATGCCTGGATAATCTATTCTGTCGATGACGGTGTTGTGTTTCCTCACCTCCACCTGCGAGAACAGGTGAGGCACGAAGTTGTCCACGAGTATCAAGTTTGCTGCTGCGGGAAACGCGTCTCCGCTTTCCTTGTTCACCACGTCGAATTGAAGGTAGAGGTCCGCTCTGTGAGGATGAACGAACCCGTCGCCTACGTCCACGTCGTATTCGATCTCCCTGTTCGCTTCGTTCAGATTGGCGAACGTGCGACGGTTGGGAGGGAAAGATTGCAATTCGTAACTTTCGATTTGCTCCATTTTACATGTATGGTTATTTATTATACATTGATCTCCACGATGGCCGTCGTAGTGGCACCTGCGAAATCTACCACCTCTCCTTTCTCGTTCGTCACCACCAACTCTATGTCGTCTATGCGGTTGCGACATACTGGAAAATAGATCGGCGAAGAGGGCGTGTAGATGATCGGTTCCATGAACTCGGAACTTGGTTTGAAAGTGGCTATGATTCCCGTCTGCTTGTGACTTCCTAACAATCCGTCCGAAGATTTCGTGATCATACCTTCCGCCACGTTACAGTGTACGTTCAGAGTCTCTATGGCCAAGAATTTAGGAATGTTGGTTGCTACGTGCTTGATGCCAGCTTCGAGTTTGGTGTCGTTCTCGAAACCTAAAAGTTCTCCCATGGTGCCCAGGTCCACGGTCTCCGTCGCGGATAGGATTTCCACTCTGTGCGTGACCGAATTTTGAGAAAGGTATGTGCCTTTGGGTAATTGAGCTTGCAAAGTGGAAAGATTGTATTGTCCTGGCGTGACGACGATGTGTTCGCTTCCGACGCTAATTTTGTTGTTGTGCTGCGTAACATTAGGTATGAGGTACATGCTGTAGAATGCACGCAGAGCCACGGATTTAGGATAGACGATGTCGTCGTGCAGCGTGAGTTTCAAGATTGAAGATTCGCTCGTGAGATGGAACACGCCCATCCTAGTGATGCTGTTTGAGGTTCCACAATGCTTTCTGGAAATCCTCGATCGTAGGGTTATTTATTTTAGAGAGAAACGCGAGCACGGAGAGGCAGAGATGACCGCAGTTCACGTCTCCGAAATTTTGAATGCGTTCGTCGTTGTAGTATATAGAGGTTTTGTTCGTTTTCAGATAATGAATTAAATTTGTAGGTGGAACACCTCCGAAAGAATCGAAAACGAATGCTTTATCATTGTCGTTTTTGTGGTAACATATCCAATGCGTGCCTGGATTTTCTTGACCGTCCAAGTTGACTACTCCGCATTCTCTTCTTTTAACGCTTGAAGGTAACGAGTCGGACATGAAAACTCCTCTGAAGTGTTTGATTTGTAACGGTTCGATCAGAGATTCAATGTCTCGGTTGGTGAGTGCTTCTGTTTCTTTTTTTTAAACTTTCTCATCACGCCCTTTCCTCCTTTCTTCTCCATGGCCAGGTTGTGACGTTTCTGTTCTTCCAACTCGGCCTTGTTCTTCTTCGAGTCGATGACGGTTTTCGCGATGGCGGCACTTCCGCCGGCCAAACTTCCAACGGCCCCCAATGCTGCTAGGATGGCCGGGATGCTGAATATGAAACCTCCGATCTTTTGCTGTTTCCGCGAACGCTGCAATCTTTTCAATTGAGGTGTGCTGAGCAGCAATTTCATTCCGTGTCCTTTCGACAAGCAAGAACGTTTCTTCTCGCGTTGTTTCTTGGTGAGTAACCCATCGAGGGCACCTAGATTTTTAAGATTGGAGTATGGTATCTGGTACACGACACCCTTGGGCTTCATGTTGATGCTCTATGTGTTATTTTCACGGTATGTTATTTATATATATATTCTGAGATTTTTTCTTGTGTAGTTTTTTTACGGTATGTTATTTATATACCCCACCCCAATTTTTGTTTCGTGTTCATGGCGATGGTGGTACCCAGTGCGGCGACCCGTTCACCCAGCGATGCGTCTCTGCTCACGAACCTTTCGAAAGCTGCATGTTCCAATTTTTTGTCTGCTTCGTGACGTGCGTCCAGATCCGTCTGCGTGGTGTTGTAGGCGATGTCGTGATCTTTGCATGCGGCGTCCAACGGATTCACACCCTTGTCTCCTCTCTCCAATCTTTTCTCGAGTTTGGTACCCGGTCCGCAGTACTGGTAGCCAGGTAGATGCATCTCGAAAGGTAACTTGTTGATGATGTCGTTCACGAGTCCTTTTCCTTCGGCCACGTTCCAGAATTTCGGAGGCAGCGTGTTGATGATTTTGATCAGGTAACCTATGCCCTTGTCGTCGTTCACGATGAAGTTGGAAAGTTTCGTGCTGATCATGTCCACGATGCCAACCTTCTCGTTGTAGAAATTACGATTGCCTGCATTCTCTTCGCCGGCTATCACCAACAATCGGTCCACGAGTTTCCTAACGTCGTCCACCCAAACGAATTCTTTGGGTAACGTGTTGTAGCGTTTGACGCCGCTGCCTGTTTTGACCTGGTTCCAAATCGGTTTGATGAGATTCCTGTACTTCTCGCCGCTGCTCGATTTCACCCTATTCTGCGAGGCGTCGTTGTTCTGGTACAAGGCATCCGTCATGATCAGAATTTCCTTGTAACTTTGGTAATCTTCGTCGGTGTAATCTTTCGGCTGCTTTTTGGCGACGAGTTCCCACAGTCCCACCGTACCCGGATACCTGTTCCAACTATCCTTGTCGCCTAAATTGACTTTAATATCGTTGCCTTCGAAGGTCACCTTCGATTTCCCAATCTTCCACACCACACCGCCGCCTTCGCTGGTTTCCATGCTAGGATAAAATCCGAACACTTCATCCTTGTCGAATTTCCCCGTGCTCAGGTAGTCTCGTGCCAAAGGTCCCAACTCGATTTTATCCGAAGACGTGCTGCCTATGGCACGACGTCGTGCCGGTGCATCCTTCAGTTCGAACGGCGTCGAAGGAATGCTCGAAATGGGTGTGGGTACGGCGTAACTTTTAGCTGCGAGCGGTACGAGTTCGTTGATCAAATTTTTATTTTGTTCCGTGACACTTTTAATTTCTTTACCTAGACTGCTGATGGCATCGATCACAGGTTGATCCTGACGTTTCTTCTCTTCGTAGAATCCGCGATTCTCGGATTTCCAACCTTTGAAGCGTTTCGCGAGGTAATCGCGAAGCTTGAGATTTTCGTCTTCGATTTTTCGTTTCGTCATGACGTTATTTATACACGTCGTTTCTCACAACGTTGCAACGTTTAGAAAGTCGTTGATTTTGTTTCTGTATTTTCCGTCGTTGGGTTTCCTCGTCATGTCGATCGTAGCGAATCCGAAATCGTCACCGTTCCAGCAAGTAGAGCAGCAGCGTTCCGAAAATTGATTGTAGTTCATGTCTCCGCCTACGTAGTCATCGTACGCGTGCTTGAGGTTGGTGTGATCTTGACGAAACAAACATATGAAATTAGCGTTGTCGCGCACTAACTGTTTTGGAATTTTGGAAAACGTTTGAGCTAGGTAAAAGCAATCCATTTCTTTGTGACGACCTTGCGTGAAAAAGTTGCGAATTTCATTTTGATTTTCCAGGATGGCCTCGTCGAACACAACGACTGAATTTTCACGACAATCGTCGAGTGGTTTTATTTCCGAGGCGAACGTTGCAATGTCCAGACCATCGTACAGTTTCATCAGTTGCTGGTATTTGGATTGCTCCAAACTCTTCGAGAACACGTACAGGTGCCTGTTCTTCCAATCTAACCAATTCGGTGCGAGGAGAAAATTGTCCACGAGCAGTGTCGTTTTCCCACATCCCGAAGGACCTACGATCAGACAGCGGATGCTGTCGGGAAGCAACTCGCCGTTCTTTTTTTTTCTCGTTTGACTTTCCAGATCCGGTAGACGCTTCACCACGTTCCACGTACTCACAAGATCACTTCGTTCGCGTCGATCCAACTCTTTTCCGGAAGTCCCAGCCATTTGACAAACAGTTTGTCACCTTTCCTACGCAATACTTTCTCGATGAGGTACGTGTCGGGGTGTTTCGTTTTAGAGAGTTCCTCTTCGTAAAATCTTCCTTTCAAAATCTCGCCGCTACTATCTTTTATTATATACGTGTGTCGGTTTCCGGGTAGAACTCGAACCACCGTAAAGAGTTCCGTGCTCCAATTTTTTGTGAATCCCTTCTCGAAGGTGCGTTTGAATTTGCTGATCCTCACCTGGTCTCCAATTTTGTATTTAGCTTTTTTTGTCGTGGGTGTGTACTTTGGACAGTAAACTGTAGAAATTAAACGCTGCTCGTCGGACTTGGTAACGTCGGCTGGCTTCATGCCTATCGTTCTGTGTACCGTATCATTATAGGTGTCGACGAGTTCCGGCAGGATGTCGACCCATTTGTAATTTCCCCGAAGCGTGAATCGTTTCCACATGTGTGTTTTCAAGGTTCGATTGAATCTTTCCACGATGCTGGCTTTGATGTGACTGAAGCTCGAATAATGTCGAATCTTGTGTTTTTGAATAAATTTTTGGAATACGGCGTTGTAAAATTCTTTACCGTTGTCCGTTTGCAGAAACCGTGGTCGTCTGCCACCGCTTTCGCGAAAAATTAATTTGAATGCTTCCGTGACGCATGTTCCCGTTTTCGCCTTCAAAGGTAGAGCCCATGCGAATTTCGAAAATGTGTCTATGACGGTGAGGAGGTACTTGTTGCCCTTGTTCAATTTATGTACGTTTTTCAAATTGCCGCTACTCATCTCCACGAGGTCGCTTTGCCAGAGGTCGTCGATGCCCTTGGTTACCACAGCCAAACGTTCGTAGTTGCGGCGTGCAGGTTTATGCAATTCTTCGACGATGGCTTGCCTAGACATTTTTTCTTAGAGATTACGTTTCAAGAGCAGCACAAGCGTGATGGGATTCAAAGAGGGTGGTACTTCGCTCGTGTTTTGAATGATCAGCTTATCGCCGGCACTCACGTCGAAAACGGTGAGATCTTCGTCTTCGTGTATTTCATATATGTTGCGCGTTTCGTTCCAACGTGCCAGAGGAATGTTTCCTGCTTTCTGGACACCACGATTCGATATCAAAGTCATGGTGGGAACGCTAGCTTTTCTACCGTGAGACCAGTACGAAAATTCGTTTATCTGAATCGTGCCATCGAGGAGAAACTTGTAGTACGGATGATAAGGATGCAACATGTACAGTTTGTTACCTTCGACAAACGTGGAGATTCTTTGTTGATTGGGAATGCTGTTGATTTCGATGGCTTGCAAGGTGAACAATTTGGCGAATTTAGTGTCGACGCCGAGCAGATTACTGTGAACTTGTCCGAGTTTATTTTCGATGGGCAGCAAATGCTCGATTATGGCATCCGTTACGGCAGAAAACGACGGTTTGATTTTCACTTCCACGTTCAACTGCTTGTAGTTTTCGTTGAGTTCTTGCAACTTGGCACCGAAAGAGGCCAGCGTCGATTCCTGCGTGGATTCCAGCACTCCGACTTGATCTCTGATGTTGACGACGATGTTCTGAAGGTTCTCGACTTGATTCAATTTCGAGCTCTTCTCGGTAAGATCGTTCACGATCCTTCGCATCTCTGTAAACTGCGTGTGAAGGTCGGCGACGCTCTGGGAAGTGGGCAGCGTCGACACCAGCGAACTAATTTCGTCTCGAATCTGTTCCACGTTCGCCGTTTCCGTTTCTAGTCGTTTCAGCATTCGAGATATGTTTCTTTTCAAAGCGTGCAATTCTTTGGAGGTGGGGAGATTGGCCACCCTACTCTCGAGATCGCTTAATGAACTTTTGATGTCGTTCGAATCGGATAGTGCCGTCACCGCCGTTTTCAATTTTTCCAAATCTTCGCTCGAAGGCACGCTCGTCCGTAACGATTCCAAGTCACCCTGTATGTTGTCGAGTACGTGATGAAAATGAGCGAGATTCGTTTCGACGTTTAAATTTTCTAAATATTCGATCTTCTGCTGAACCGTGCTTAACGTGTCTTGAATGCTCGTCAACGCTCTCGCTTCAGCGTGAATATTTTTAATTTCTTCGTTGATCAATTCCAAGGACGCCTGAAGCGTGGCGATGGTGGTTTGAATGTGTTCGAAATCTTGATAGGCCTCCAATTGAATTTTTATGTTCGCGACGCTTTTACCGATGACCTGCAGTTCGTCCGACGATGGTAGGTTCGTCATTGTATCTTCCAAAGTCTGCAACTTGGATTTAATTTCTTCCAACGTGCTGGTGAATTCTTCTTGTAATTTGGAAACAACGACATGCAAGCGTTCTGCGTCTATATCGTTTACGACGGTTTGAAGTTCAGAGAAATTCTTTTCTATTGCGGAAGTTCGTTCTTCGATTTCGAGTTTCAATTTTTCCAAATCTTCATTTTTCGATTGAAATTGCTGTAATTTGGCCAAATCATTTTGAAGCGAATCCACGCTCAACTGTATATTTTGAACGCTGTCGTAAGAAGGTACGTCGACATAATTTTTTATGAGCGTTTTCAGTTCGGAATCGATTTTCAGAATGGGGTCGAGACATTGCGTTTGGAGCGTAGCGATTTCCGACTCTAAACTTTTGTTTAAGGTCTCCTGCAAAGCAATCAAATCGGTCCTCAACTTCTTAACTCGAATGTCCAACATGAGAATCTCTTCTGCGTGGTCTACACGCTTGGTGTTGCCGAAAATGTCGTTAGGCATTTTTGGTTAACGGTTATTTATAATAGGATAGACGATTCGTAATTCTACAAAAAGAGGAATGAGTTTGTCGTAATCTCCGAGAAGTTCCATGTAAAGATAATCTCCTGCAGAAACATCGTACGTAATGTTAGAAAGCATCTTGTCGTGCTTGATTCGAAAAATATTCTTGCCGGTAGAAATTTTGATTTCGCCTGCGTTTTCCGGATTCACGGTGATTTGAAGTTTCCCGTCGATCGGAATTTCGTAGAAATGTAAATTGTTATTAAAAACATAAAACATCTTGCCCACATCGTCATTCAGTTTCGTCCAAATGCTGTTGAGATGAACAATCAGTAAACCATTGAGTTTAGATAATACGGAAGGTAAGAGGTTATTGGAATTTGGTGGTGCAGTCTCCATGTTGATCTGTTTGCGGAAGCCAAAAAGATTCATTGTCTTTGTTAGTTATTTAAGAATACGGTCAAAGTTTTTTTTGTAATGACACGCAAAGTTTTTTTTTGTTTGCTTGCGTCACAATACAGGCACGCGCGCGCACGTGTGTGTGTGCGACACATTGTTCCCGAAAGAGGTTTACAAAAGTCACGATATATAAACATTTGGTCCCACAGTTGGAAAATTACGATAAGTTGCATTCAAAAGTTTCAAAATATCATATAGTAGAATTTTTGTAGAGTGGGTAGGCAACACCGACGAGCCTCAAATAATAATTCAAGACTCGTCGGTGTTACCAATTCCTATTTGTAGGTTAGCTTAGCCAGTGAAAGATCATATAGTGGAATTTTCTTCGGATGGGTTGGCAAAACCCAAGCCTCAAAAAAGGAACATCCAATAGAGTTGCCAAATATAAAAAAAAGGCAATAGACCCCCCTCATAAAAGGCTACAGTGCCCCCCCACAGGTCGCCAACTCTGTGCCCCTCAAAATATACATCATAAAAGGCTACGATGAGCCCCACATGATGATTCGAGCCTCAGTGAAAAAACCCAGTAGGTTAACAACACTGTCAAACTACGGCAGTGTTACCAGATGTAAACAAAAAAGCAATAAACCCCCCTCATAAAAGGCTACAGTAAAAACCCACAGTGTCGCCAACTCTGTGCCCCTCAAAATATACATCATAAAAGGCTACGACGAGCCCCACGAGCCCCAAATGAAAATTCAGTACCGGGCCACTTGTACTACAACATTTTCAAAGACACTGTCGTACTTGTGTGCCGGGAAAGTGAATATGTGCAACCAAACTGTGCTCTGCCCCACCGAGCCCCAAATGATGATTCAGAACTCTCTATTTGCCCCTACTCAAATCTACACAATATATTCCAAAAACCAACTAAGCCGCATTACTTTCATAAGAAAATTAGCAGCTGTGCTAATCGCACTGCCATCTACGTATGTTGTCATCCGTCTCGGGAACCAGTTTCTTGGGTCGTTTTCCACACTTTCAAGGCGTTGTAGCTCTGCTCAAGGTAGCTGCTATATTAAAGCTGAGGGACCTTATGAGCTGTACAGCTACGACCAATATATGGACTATGGTTCCAACACGATGGTGCACCACAACATTTCGACCAAAATGTGCGTCACTTCCTCAATAGCTTGTTCCACAATCGGTGTATTGGTAGGTGTGGAACCATAGTCCTTGCCTCAGTGCCAAGGGCACGTCCTCCAGCAGTTCAGGCAAAACATCACGAAGAAATGCATGATATGTAGCACCACACAGGCGAACAGGGAAAATATACGGCCCGTGTCATACGGTCATGCACTATCCCACACCACACATTAACCGCAAACCTGTGCTGATGGTGTGCCACGAGAATTGCATGTGGATTTGCAAAATCCCAAACGTAACTGTTTTTACTATTGAACATGCCCGTTTTGGTGAACATTGCTTCATCGGTCCACAACACCCTGTTCACAAAATTCGGGATAGTTTCCATGTGATGCAAAAACCATTGGCAAAACACCACACGTGGGTTAAAGTCCTGAGGTAAAAGGTATTGTACCTTTTGGAGTTTGAAAGGGTACATCCCCTCTTCGGATAGGACGCCCCACACATTAACATGGGAGGTGTTGCGGGCACTGGCTATAGCGCGCGTACTGGTGTCAGGACGATCCCTGACAGCATTTAACACCGCAACTTTACATATCTGCCGTTTTTTTAATAGAGCATGCCGCATTTCTTTTTGGAACGCCCTTCGCCAGCAAGATCGCCGGACATCACTCCCCTGGACGACTTTCTGTGGGGAGAGATGAAACGCCTCGTATACAAAACACCTGTCGTGTCGGCCGAGGAATATATCGTTTTTTCTTTGCTTGATTTTACTAGTGCAATTTTTATTCTGCCGTCGTACAACGTCAATAACACAAAAGGAGACCAGCAGTGAATTTTTATATTTATGTAAGTAAGTATTTATACTAGTTTTTCTTGTATGTACGCATTGCTTGCATGATAGAATTATTTTCCTGTAGTTTACGGTTATTACAAGCATAAGAAAACAGTTTTTTCTTTGTGACGTTTCAGGAGAACACACGCTCCTTTCATCAGACATTTATTTTCATTTTGACTAAAGATACAGTTATAACAATGGTTAGTAATTTTTAAACAAAAAGAATCTGTTATATAATGGATGTTGTCAATGTTACATTGTTGTAATATAGCAACTTAACTGTGAAAGAAGCAGTCTATTTTATTTTTATTTTAGAATTTTTTAAATTATGAATCCCAAATATCATCAGGTAATTCAAATTCATCATTGTTTTCACAAAGTCTCTTGATGTTTTCTGTTACATTAAATTTTAAAGATGGTGGCTTACTCCATTTGTGAAAAAGAAAACTCCACACTGGATCTATGTTACCATTTTCATTATTTAATTTATTCCAGTGTTCTTCTGCAATGAACGAGGCTTCCCAGACATTCAACTCTGTGTTTCCCGTTAATCTTTTTAAAACCCTTCTCTTTTTACCATGGACGTATTTAAATCGTTAAATGAATCACATCGTCGCATAAAATTCACTTGCGAACCCATGAATAACAATGTAATTTCTTTCCTTGATCTGCAAATTAAGACAACTGACTCAACAATTCAAACATCAGTCCATAGAAAAAAATTAGCGGGGGAAAAATACATCCATGCCAAATCAGAACATTCGCGTATAACAATGGATAACATATTTTTAAATTTTTTCCTGAGAGCACAAAGACTATGTTCTAATAATGAGGATATCAAAAATGAAGAAGAAAGGCTCTTTAATATAGCAAAAGAAAATGGCTTTCACACTAACAGAATAAACCAAATCAAAAAACAAGTTGCAAGAAAACTAAAGGAAAAGAGAAATACAGACAAAGATGAAAAATCTGTTGAAAAGAAATTTGTGTGCATTCCATTCCACAAGGGATTCTCACATAAAATTGCAAAAATTTTTAAAAGTTTTAATTTCAAAATTGTTTTTAAAGCACCAAGAAGTTTGGAATGTACATTTAATGAATTCAAAATGAGAAACTCGCTACCAGATGTGGAAACCACAGGAATATATAATATAAGTTGTTCATGTTCAAAAGATTATGTGGGACAAACAGCAAGGAAAATGGCAATAAGATGGCACGAACATGATTTGGACATTATAAATCTAAACCCAAGAACAGGTTTGTCAACTCATATCATCGAAGAGAAGCATTTGATTAAAAAGAGAAGGGTTTTAAAAAGATTAACGGGAAACACAGAGTTGAATGTCTGGGAAGCCTCGTTCATTGCAGAAGAACACTGGAATAAATTAAATAATGAAAATGGTAACATAGATCCAGTGTGGAGTTTTCTTTTTCACAAATGGAGTAAGCCACCATCTTTAAAATTTAATGTAACAGAAAACATCAAGAGACTTTGTGAAAACAATGATGAATTTGAATTACCTGATGATATTTGGGATTCATAATTTAAAAAATTCTAAAATAAAAATAAAATAGACTGCTTTTTTCACAGTTAAGTTGCTATATTACAACAATGTAACATTGACAACATCCATTATATAACAGATTCTTTTTGTTTAAAAATTACTAACCATTGTTATAACTGTATCTTTAGTCAAAATGAAAATAAATGTCTGATGAAAGGAGCGTGTGTTCTCCTGAAACGTCACAAAGAAAAAAACTGTTTTATTATGCTTGTAATAACCGTAAACTACAGGAAAATAAAGTATTTATACACAAAAATACTGTATTAATATTTATTAAAGGCCCAGACACCTGACTTCTGCGGTTTACAAACGATTCCGGAATACACAGATTAGTCAGCTTCCAGTGTGAATTTGTTGAGATATATTAGACCAAACTTAGTGGTTACTTCACTGAGTACTTACGTCTTCGATGTAACTACTTAGGTATTCAATTCACTTGGCGATAAACACACTGAAAAACACTAACGGTGAACACTTAGGGGGAGTTGGGGCGAAAGCACAAATCTTGCTGATACCGAGTTCGACGTCTTCAATCTTCTAATCATCCTGTCGTTGGTTCATAATAAACATTTAGCCTCTCTTCTTTAGTAACCTTTTCTCAGGTTCTGGTAGAGATACTGCACAGGCCGATAGTTCACTCACAGTTTATTCTTTAGACACTATCTCTCTTTCCGGCTGAGATCATGACCGTTAGTTCACTTACAGTTTGTTCTTTAGATACTATTTCTCTTTCCGGCAGAGATTATGGCCGATAGTTCACTTAGTTTTTCACAGCCCGCGAAACCAATAACCAACGTAACACGGATCCTAACCGTATCAATGCTTGACTCGGGCTGTCTTCTCTGCAACGCACAACAATCGTCCCCCAGAAAAGACGTTAACTTCTCTTGCCGCCCTTCCCCCAGCGAGGGCGGGTCAACTTTTATAAGGGGTGCGTCAAGATCGGTTACATGAACATGTCGACACATATGCAACCTAGCGCAGCACCACCCCATCTTTGTTTTTCTACGTAATGGTGATGTCCACTAAGGATATTAGCTTTCTTCTTAGTTGTCAGTCTCCACATATCACATGGATAACACATCTCGCTAAACCCTTCCCTACCCCCATGACTTCAACAGACCCATTCGCTTCCTTCTGGGAATCCCTTGCGCATCAACTTCACACATCTGCCATGTGCTTTTTTGAATAGAGCATGTCGCATTTCTTTGTGGAACGCCCTTCGCCGCGTTCATATGTTCGGCCGTTGTGCCACTATATCGTTGTAAACATAATTTTCACACTTTTCCCCACTTCAATAACTCAGAAGGGGTGCCGTTTTCGGCATTTCGTCACATGAACTTTTGTGTTTATTTTCACTTGTAGAATCACCTCCTAAGCTTTGGAAACGAACTTTAGTAACACCCTATATAGGCCTATATATAGGAGATAGTAAACACTCACCAGACAGTGGAAAAAATTAGAATTTTCGTTAACTTTATCGTAGCATCTTCAGAGTAAGAAGAAAGAGGGGATGCTGAAAATTTTGTAGCCCGACGTAGAAGGAATGCACTTGGAATGATGAAACTTCATAGTTACTCAACATACTCCCCTCGAACCTCAATGCACTTTCTGGCCTGGTGCTCCAACCTTTGCAAACCACTTTTAGAAAAATGCTGACGTTTGCTCCTCTTACCAATGCGCTGTGGCAGTAATCACCTCCTTGTCTGGGGTAAAATGGCGTCCCTTCAGGTGTTTTTTGAGCTGAGGAAACAGAAGTAGCCCGATAGAGCCAGATCAAGACACTGAAAGCCCAGGTCTCGCAATTTCTTCTGTGTTGCTGCTGCTCGATGGGCAGGGGCATTGTCATGGAGAAACATTTCACCCTTTTTGAGTTCGCTTGCTGAGCAGACATGTTTATTTAATAAAGCTGAAACAACAGTTAGAAAGCCTGCCAATTATGCAATGCCTTTTGGTATATGTACTTTCAAGACATAAGGTGACCTTCCTCTAAACAGTTTTGGGATCTTGGTCGGGCTACGAACTTTTCAGCATCCCCTCGTATATATTCATGGGTTAAGTGATACCCGAAGTCAAGTAACACATAGGGACTATTTCTGGGTCAATTGTTTTTGTTTATTTCGTTCTTGCAGTGGATGGAGAATAGTTTTCGGATTTGTGTGTGGCTAGACCAATGTTTATGTACTCGTACGCAGTGTACCATTGCTTGCTTTTGTTTCCGTTTCGTGAGAAGCAGTTCAAAAGGTTTATGATGCAACAAAGCGCCCGAGGAACGGGTGGACTGGAGAGGTGCTTGAGAGTTGAAAGGATCCGCCTGGATGGTCTGGAATGTGGAGGTGAAAGTAAACACAGGAAGCGAAGACATGGGTGGACGAAAAGGAGTTTCACTCTTGTTGAAAGCCCATTTTACCAGCTAAATATTTCGGTTTGTAACTATGAGGCAAAATAACTCTTAATTGGAAATGTAGGTGATTATTGTTCAGGAATTCGATTGTGAAATAGAGCACGCGATGGAGGATGGTTAATGTGGAGACGTTTCTTTTCTCCTCTGGTTCTATTTTATAAGTTGCCATCAAGAACGTACCAAGTACTAAAATTATATAATCAAAATATGTTTAGCATAATATAATTATGGCATTGTATAAATAACATATTAGCAGTACGTAATCGATTGTTATTTATTTCCTCTGAACTTTTTGGAAGGCAAGAAATTTGTCCCGTACGGCTTTAAAGGAGTTCCAAAGATTTATGCACACTACTGCTTATGATAATATGCATAAAATATTAATCACGAACTTGACTTTTCGTTATTCAATAAATATTCGATTCTTTATCCATTTGACATTAATTTCCTTGCCAGGTCAGTCGTTTTGGCGGTCTTAACTACACGTAAGTTAGTTAATGAATACGTTCTGTTATATGTTTATCCTTTTACTATCTTTTTAACTACTCGTGCAATAATAACAATTCATTATTAATTATTTTACATATTTAATATTTTAATTTAATATAATTATTCTAATTTTATTATTCTTGAGACACTTGGTCGGACCCCCAGAAATGTATTTAATAATAATAACATTGCAATATTATTAATTATTTTGCATATTTGATTAATTTAATATAATATAATTCTAATTTTATTATTAGAGGAAAAGGTCTAAATATGGCCCCCCTTTTTATGTTGTCATTTTCGGAGAAAAAATTAGTATATAAAGCACCTCCCTTTAAAATGCATATCTATGAAATATATACTTAAATGTAATAGAATGCTAAAGTATAGAAGGTCTCCATTTTTTAAACAATTTCCAAAAAATGGTAAAATGATGTATTTGAAAATTGTGGTCTAAATATGGGCTACTATTGGCAATATCACAAAAAGCAATTAAAATTTTAAAAAACAGTCATTTATCGCTAAAACATTATAAAATTCATATTTATGAATAATCTGTTGTTTTGAAAATCACGCGGAATTGGAAAAATCGAAATTAAGAAAAACATCCAAATATTTGTTGAAAATGTGATCTCAACATTAGACCTCATGTCTTCAACAATCACGCTGTTTTTCTTCTTCGATTTATTTTCGCTCTCTGTGGTACATATTTCACAAACAAATCATGGCATTATAAAAACCCACATTTGTTATATGTACCGCTAATATCATAACCTATACAAAGCAGATGAGAATTCAGAAAACGGCGAGTTAAAACATACCTGCAAAAAGTTTTCGGAGGTCGCAATTCTATAACAGCGTCCAATGCCGAAACTAACCACCACTTTCTCTTGCGAATTGGCGCCGCAACCTTTGTCCTTGACAGATAACCCATAGTCTCTGCCAGGCTTTAGCACCCGGGAGCGCTGATAACTCGAAAACCCATATTTACACCTTCG
Source organism: Lepisma saccharinum (assembly GCF_977018435.1). NCBI lineage: Eukaryota > Metazoa > Arthropoda > Insecta > Zygentoma > Lepismatidae > Lepisma > Lepisma saccharinum. The sequence goes on from NC_139229.1 coordinate 18,123,036, forward strand.
CCCATATTTAGACCTTCTCCTCTATTATTATTATTATTATTATTATTATTATTATTATTATTGAGACACTTGATTGAACCACCCCCGACATGTATTTCTAGATAGGTGCCTGGTTGCCATGAACACTTGCGTATACAATATATACAAATTGGCAAAGAACTGTTCATCAAAGTGGTAGATGTTCATGGAATGGAAGCTAGTCGAATCGAGTTTCTATTTATATCCTAATCTTGAGATGAACGCCAGGCTATTTTCAATTCAATTTTGTGTTTGCGAGCCGGCCACCGTGGCAGAGTGGTTATCACAGCGCGCTTCGACGCCAGGGGTCCCGGATTCGAATCCCGACAAGGGTGTTCTATGTAAGTGTCCCTTGACCTTGGACAATATGTATTTGATATAGTTTCGTTATAGTTAGACTAATAATTTAATTTATTTAAATGTGCACGTTATGACATTGGCATTATGTGTTTTCATTATACCTATATTAGGTTCGGAACTTGTCTTGAGTAAACTGTTCTGCTGGAAAGGTGTGCAATAGTAAATACCAGATACTTAGTTCACGAGACGACCTTGAGGTTCGTTGAGGTCGCCTTAGTCACCCTTTTGCTTCTGGGGTTAAAACCGGCCTTGAACCACGAAGCAGTCTTTTTTACTTTCTCGTTTTCCTCATCCAGGAAGATCATTATTTAGCATCTTCTACGTGCTTCGGGTCCTCTCCAATTATTCTCGGTGGGAAAGATGAGACGCCGTTGTAACCTGACCACTTGCAATCTCCATATATGGCTTGGGAGTAACACTTTTTTCTCCCCGATGAAGCATTTTGCTTTGGCAAGACCTGGCGCCCTGCACGAAGCTGTATTCACGGTGCTTACGCGTTGTCAAAACGCCAAGCCTCCAACGACCACGAACTTTTGTGCCACACCTGTGGACCGCATGGGTTTTTTTCGTCTGTGACGGTGTGCCATATATGGACAGGCTCATGATGACGTAACGCTCCTATTGATGGGTTTGCGAGCATCGATTGGTGCTTAGTGTGTGAATATCTCTTCATTATTGTTCATCCCTTTACACTCTCTTTTTCCTTCACAATATTAAGGAAATGCATAAATTCTGTTGGTTTGTGAAGATTAATTATTATCTTTATTATTAAGATGACACGTACACCACAAATTTGAACCCAAGAACGGGTTTGTGAGCTCACTCCTATTATTATTATTAGAAATGTACCCAACATTGAGTAAGGCAAGGCGCAAAAGGGTCCACCAGGATCGCTTGCACCAACCTCCGTGACGCCAGGGGTCCCGGGTTCGAATCCCAGCTTCAGCCCCTCTGTTCTTTCTGTGTCTTCACCATCACTTACCCTCGGGCGTCGAAACCGGAGGAGCAGAAGCCCATCCCCCCCCCCCCCCCAGTTCTCGTTTTGGCTCCCCTGTAAGGGGCTCAATGTATAACTTTCAACATGATTTAATTTTGTAACAAAATATTATTTGTATGATGAATTCATAAATTAGCTCAGGGCTCTGTGGGAAATTAAGACGGATTCTACTCTGAAATGGGCGTTTTACTCCATCAGTATTTATTTTTCCAAATACACAGTTAATTAAGGAAAGCGCATGCTATATTATGATTATGTGCGAGAGTAGAGGACGAAGCATAGGGATACTGTAGATCTCGTGTTCTTGAGTGAGCCAGTCTATCGTAAAATAGGCAGGTGACTTTATTTTCTACACAAATGTAAGCTACTTTTAACTTGCATTGACGGCGTGTTCTTGCATTGGTTTCGTCACCTTATGAACTTCTGAGACGTCAAAATTTAGAATGTTTGGCTATCACTTGTATTCGAAAGAGACAAAAGAAAGGAATGAGAAAACGAATTGTGATCGTCTTCGTTCATTATATAGCAGTGATTTATGGTGAGTGTCGCCCTCGTCTTCGCAATTAGCCAAAAGTGGCAGAAATGCAAAGTTAACTAAACCAAATCAATCAATCCAGTCTGTAGAAAAGCATTAATTCATTGTGCATCAGCACATGTGAACCACAATAAGGGAGTAGGAATGTCGCTGGTTTTATTTATATTTTGGTTATGTTTCTCTTTTTTTTAGTTCGATTCCTGGAGTGGGTGATCTAAGGTCGGAATTTTTCCGAGTGTGGGCTCCGAAATGACCCGAGATCGAGAATGTGTGGAGTCCTACCCCCACACCTGGACGGGAAACTTTACCTTTATTTCAAGGTTATGCGACAATATGGATTAATGATGAATTGATTTAATTGATAAATCGCGTGATTGCATCACAATGTAGGTTTCAGAATCAGTATAGTTCTTACCTGGAAACGAATTCACGTGTAATTAGTTCCGAAATATGGTATTCACCCACCCTTTTGGAAAGGTCAGTTTGATGACCTTTTACTCTTTTATGAGAAGCGCTTGGGGGAAATTGATGAATGTCACCAAATATTCAATCTCCGTACAGCTCTATGAACGCATGACGGTGATAATCACGTGCAGAAGATTTGTCTACGTGTGCCTGTAAGGAACATTTGCTAGTTTATTTACAATCGTTCAACATGTGGAAAAGGGACGTAAATTAACCAAGTTATAAATTTAAATTAAAGTTGGAGAGACGTGTTTTTATAATACTTATAGTAGTCACAAATGTAGTTAGAGGTACTTATATTGCAGATCATTTCAGAACTGTTTCGATCTCGCCATCGAAATTCCCGGGTTCGAGTCCCGACCCGGACATGGATTTCACGTGGTCATTGAGGATTTGTCCTAAAATGCCACCCTTTTTGTCCCTTGAGCAGATAACGTTTAAGTTTAAAAACGTGTTTCAGGTCATATCTGAGAGGAATACACGAGTTTCATAGTGCCTGTTTTTCCTACTGAATCATAAGTGCCTATTTTGAAAACGGACTCTCTTTTTTTTTTTTCAGATCCTAAAATTGGAAAATTAATAAAAATCAATTGCGTGTCTGTATCTGTTGATGGAATTTCGAGTTTCTTTCCTTTCTTTTGGCCGTGCCTGTTATCACATGCCACATAAATTGTGCATGTGTTGATAATAGCCAATGAGAATTGAGGGCAGATGAGGAAAAATTCATTTGCAACAACCAATCAGAATGCATCACACCAGTTTTGCATATCCATTGAAGGAAAGTGTTGGTGTAGGCGTATTTAGTGGAGAACCCACTGTGCGATCTAAAATGCTTTTTTTTTTGTTCTCCATCCAGAAAATGTAGGCTGTTGAGTTTAATATCCATTTCAGGCCATTTCTGAGTGGATACAAATGTGTGGTGAATATGGAGCTTACGTGGTCACGAAACCATTTCGAATACCTAGACAACAGCGAAAGCCATCAACATGAAGATTCACGTCAATCAAGGACACCCGCAGGATTTTTTTCTCAAGGGGGACAGAGTCACACAAGCTTGTATTATTATTATTACTGCTATTATTGTTGTTTATATTTTGTTGCTGTTATTATTATTATTATTATTATTACAACAACTACTACTACTATTTCTTATGTTTTTTAATGACATGCATTTGTAATTTCCATATTCTGTATATCTATATGCAATTTGCATAGCTATATACTTAACATTAATTTATGTAGGACACAAACTGTTTTTTGTTGTTAGATAATCAGTGTAAAATAGACTGTAAGCTTAAATGTAACCCTACTTCAAATAATAATAATAATAATAATAGTTGCTGTAACTTACGGCCTGTAAGTCACAGAAAACAATACCATTCGAATTACATTAACTCTTTCCAGAAATTTCAGGGGGGGGGGGGGAGCACGGGCGTCCATGACGTCAATGCTCCATAGAAGAAATTCCAAGCGGATGCAATGTTTCGGAATTTGGAATATCGTAGCAGTGAATCGTGAATTTTCGAAAATTGCTTCGCTAGCGTCCGCTAAAGTTTCCCTGCGGCCCTAACTGTATCAACTATGTATTTTTGATACGCTCCATTCCGGCGTTCTGTGTGTATGAAAATCCACTGACTTCTCTTTCAAGTTGAGCGAATCCATTCTTATGATATATTCCCGAGAATAGCTGGTTGCAATCTGATCCTTCACTGCAGGCGCGAGGACATTGTAGATAAATCATTGTAGATAAATCCCAGTTGTCATTGATTTTCACGAAATAAGGGCTTATCTAATTGGCGACTACTAAACTGTTCGATCTGGACGTTTTGAATCCAATCAAGGGTCAATGTAATTGTGGCTTTCGTTATTCTGTGGCCACCAATTCCATTTATGTGATCGACGCATGCAAGGGGGAACAATAGGATGTTGTTAGTCGAAACCTATTCGTGGGTCGTGAGCTTAATATACGATGGAAAAAAAATGGATGGTTCTCCACTTATCCGGGCCGCGTAAGTTGATCTTTCGCACGTGATCTTATCACGAACATCGCACGAACCGTCGAGGCACGTGCATCTCGGTAACGATCGTAAAGCACGCTCGTCGGCGTATGTCGACTCGCAAGACTGAAATTGTAACCAACTGTGAACCACACTTGTTTCTTCTTCTACATATGTACCTAACATTGAAATGTGATAACCTTACACACTGTCGCTGATGGAGCAGGTTTCAAGTACTCACACTGTGTTGATTTATTCTCAATGTAAATCTCGTGCATGCTCGAGAGGCTTCTGTTGCCAACTTTTGAAATGCAGTTTGTTATTTAGCAAGCGTGTATAGGTGGCGTTGTTCTGGAATTTTTGTTTGGGTGGGCTAAAAGGCGTACGAAAGATTTAAGAGGTTGCTAAAAGAAAAAATCCCTCCCTTTTTCCGCTCTCGTTGTTTCTCTCTATATAAGTGTACAATTACACACACACACATACATATACACGCGCGCGCGCGCAGGCACACAAGCCGGCCCCCGTGACGGAGTGGTTAGCACCGCGCTACGACGCCAGGGGTCCTGGATTCGAATCCCGGCCTGGGCATGGATGCTTGTGAGTGTCCATTCATCAATTTCATCATATCATCACTCATCCCCATCTTCGCAATTAGCCAAAAGTAGCAGAAAGGCAAAATATACAATAAACCAAATCAATCAACACGCACAAATATCAAGGTGTCGACCAGTTTGGAAATCCTGAAAAAAAATCTGTGAAATTTACTCTTAATCAGGAGAAATCGACGTTTTTGTAGTGCAATAAAAGTAGGTGTTTTTGCTTATTCGATTAGATGAGGTCAAATTTATCCCCCAGTGTACCGTACCATGGAGAGACAACGAGTGTGTAGGGCTCAGCATATTACTGGCGGTGAGTGACACCACTCTCTAGCGCTTTATCCCCAAGGGTGCCCAGGCTCTATTGAGAAAAGGCTTGAAATTTCAGGTCAAAACGAAAAAAGATATTTTTTCATAAAAATATCACATCCCAGGGAAAATTGAAGGTAAGGATTTAGCAATTTCAAATGTGAAATAGTTTCCCCTTCTTTAGTCTTGCGCGGTTACGAAAAGAAATTGGTCCACGTGAACATTTTGTTTATCGTCTATTGAAACAAATATTTGGATGTTCTAAGTCGATCGTAGTTATCTATTTTAATTATACGAATATACGCAATTTGAATTCAACTTCTATAATGTATAATGGCTGAACAGGTACAAATTTTTTGCAAAGATTACCGATTAATAGTTGTGCCTGTTGTGACAATAAAAAGTAGATCACTACTTGATTGAAGTTGGACATGCCTGTTAAGTTTTACTGTGTAGGCTTGATGTATGAGATGGTGTTTTTCTTGTATGATTTATTCCCTTTTAAAAAGTACCCGTATTTGTGTTGATGCGTGTTGAATTTAAGAGTTACATTATCTTTTTTAAAGAAAAATAAACGGGGTGTTTCATAAATAATTGAGGGGTTACAAAAATATATTGCAAGTAAACTATTGAACTTACCAATCGAGGAACACAAACAGTTTGTGCCTGTATGTTTTGTTAAGCTGAGAGTTCACATCCCTTCCGCTAGGCCACACTCAAATCACCCACATCACTCAGTGTTTTGTGCAATGGTTTGGTCCCCAAGATCACCGGACCTTACACCGTGGGACTTCTTTTTGTGGGGTTTCATGAAAGACAGAGTATTCGTCTCACCGATGCCGGGTGATATCGGAGCCCTAAGGGAGTGTATCATCGCAGCAATAGACTCTATCGACAGGCCCATGTTGATGCGAGTGTGGCAAGAAATAGACTATCATGTCGATGCGTGCCCTATCACCCGTGATGCATACATTAAACATTTGTAGGTGTTAAAAAAAACTGAGTTCCTCGTTCGTTCTGCACTGGTTTCATTAACGTAAGTTCAATACTTGCAATAATTTTTTGTAACCCCTCAAGTATTTATGAAACACCCGGTATTGTTTGTTGTACGTCCATAAGTGATCGTGCATGAAGTTACACACACACACACTCTCACTCACTCACTCACTCACTCACTCTCTCACTCTCTCACTCTCTCTCTCTCTCTCTCTCTCTCTCTCTCTCTCTCTCTCTCTCACACACACTCTTCTTTCCTAAAAGTAAAACGTTATTAGTTTTTATTCTCACGTATAAAAAGGTGCCGGTACGGCGTACAGCCAGAACAACACCGGGCACAGTTTTAAAACCCCAGCCTTAAGGTGTACCACTGTACCATGATCATTGCTACTGATTAACGATAACGGCAGTGATCAACGTTTCAACGTAATCAGCGTTGCGCTTTATCCCAACAACTTTTTTTAAAACTGTTATTATCCGGCAGTTTAATTTTGCAAGTCGTTTGCTCTGTGTAGTTATCTCCTTCACGAATGCTTCCTGTTTGTTTCTAAGAAGATGCGAAATATCTTTTCAGTCCTGGCCACCATAAATAGCGCCATGAAAGGAGCATCTGTTTTCTTAGTGGTGTGCAATTATCTCCTCATCAAGAACGTGGAGAAAAAGCAACTCGTGTTAGTTTCCCCTTCTCCAAGGCTCTCTTCTTTGTTTGTTTCCGAGCTTGAGGAACGAAGCTTGTGTGTTTTGGGGTTGAAAAAAGGCTGGATAAGGAACGGTTGGGCCCAGCTGTTCGCCTGCGACCCTTTGCGTGTCTCATATAAGGCTGAGTGGATCTTTTTTTGTTATTGCGTGCGCTGGAGAAAACATTCCTACGCACGATTGTGCGGTTGTGCGATACAGGGTAAGATCGAAGCTTTTGGTGGAAAGGGGAGGACATTGGCTAGCTCGGTCTGGAGTTACTGCTTCTTCAGCATCGAAAGTTTTGTCTTTTTAAGCGTTTATTGCTTGTTTGTTTCGGATGGATATGGGATCTTGTAGCTATGGAGGGGGAAGTCAAATACTAGATAGTGGAGAAGAAATGTTTATCGCATTCTGGAGGGATTGTGGGGAGAGATTGGCGTTTGTCCAGAATTTTTCATCTGGGGGAGGGTGTATGGTCGTTTTTAGGGGAGTATAAGGGTTGTAGGGTTGCGGAGTTCGAAATCGCACAAAAAGATAGGCTGTGTAAAAAAAGCCTCTCCGTTATGCGTTTGAATAAGTTTCCTGGTAAAGCGATATGAATTTCGGCTCTAATTTTTCATATACATTAGTCCGAATTAATAAAGTGTGAACCAAAACGAGACACTCGGACAATGAGTTACTCCGATAGTGTGCTGGTAATGCAATCGGAGGATACCTGATTCGATCCCCGATGGGGACACATCTCAGCGCAAAGTGGACTTCAATCAGTCGTACTCGTCTCGATTTGTAAACTGTGTTATCAGTGCATACGGGTGACTAAACTGACCGACCCATCTCGACGCAAGAGATCCTGGTGGCCTCTTTAGTGTATTTTGGCCTTTACTTAATGTTGGGCAAGTTTCTAAAAATACCTAAGTAGTGACACGTCGTTGTTACTTTTCCTAAAACACGAATATTTGCCTGTTTGCACAAGTAGTTACATCTGCTCAGTGCATATTTTCCCCCTGTTAACTTTGACTGCACAAATTTAAACCAACAACAACAAAGCATGTTTCGACCTAGAAAATCAATCCTACAGTTCAGATTTTAACAAGGTAACGGAAAACCATTGCATCTATTCTTATAACTTTGGTAACGCGCTACATGTGTTGTATTACTGTTTACATCATTGCCTACTTTCACTTACGGTCGATTTGAACTGGGGGGGGGGGTGTTATTATTGTAATTATAACATAGCATGAATTCAGAGGATTTCATCATTGCTTACCAGAAAAACCAAGAAGAGATGTTTCAAACTGTTCAATTTAATGTGTGTGTGTATGTATTCAGTTATCGAATTATGCCCATGAAAACATTTGCAGCACATTATTGAATTAAATCGGCAAATTAAAGCCTTTATATTTGTACCTAGGTAATACGACATTACGTTAATCGTTTGACCTTTTATGTTGCATGCAGCTGTATGTATATTGATAAATTCCAGCAGTTCTGAAATTATGGATGCACACAAAACTCATTTGGATTCTGCAGAAGTTGCATGCACACAACGGGGAACATTTGTGAGCCTGGGCTTCCCCAGTCACTATTTGATACGCAATTGCTTATATGTGGGGGGGGGGGATAGAGCAGGTTCACGGACGTTCCTACTGATGCAACATAACATAACTTCACTGAAGATATTCTGAAAATACGGGAGATTTTACTCAGGGCTAATGGCATTGGCACTTTTAAATTCAGATTGCTATTTTTTTAATTGACAAAGGCATTTACAGTGAAATAAAAAAATAACACATGGAGAAGAACAAATATTCTGTATTTTACAAACAACTTCTTAAAGAGCCAGTAATAATGCTAAAATTTGCACGGGGCGGCAAGCTCAAGGGAGCGGCAAAATGTATAAAAAATGAAAGTTGCATTATTTGAGGCAGTTTGGTCTTCTTGGGGCGGAGAAAATTCAAATTAAATCCATTTGCATATGCAGTATAAAGCAGAAACGGATAAGAAAAGCAAAGAGTAACTGCGAAAGAAAGCGGTGCCGAAAGTTTATATTTATTGTCCTCTTACAAAAAAGCTATTATTGTTTTGTCTGTGAAAATGGTAACCAACGTTTACTGTGCGTGTGCGGTGCCAAGTTACAACGCGCCTGACAAGCTAAGTCCCGATATGCGCAGATCGCTGCGGAGCAGTTCCAATTACGTCATCCTCCCCACCACTCTTCTAAGTGCTTGTCTGGCCTTGAGACTACCAGTGGTGCCAACTCAGCAAAATGAAGCTAAAACAAATAGACAAACTATTTTTACTGTGTAGATTGTCGGTGCCGGCTCATATCAGTTTATCAGTGGTTCATTTGATTTAATCCGGTCTTTGAAAATGCGTGCTGTGCGCGGATCGTAAACTGTAGTATTACGCACGCGCGTTAACGTTTATAACGAAGAGAAACTACTGAACGAATGATTTAATTTTCTGTATGCGACATCGAGCAGTGGCCTAGCTTTTTTTTAAAAGCAGAGTGGGGTGGGGGTTATTTTCTTTATCGTACAACAATCACTACGAGAAGGCAATCTGATAATATGCTTGCCTGTGTTCTTTGTTAAAGCACTGAAATGTTCTTGCTCTTTACTCTTGGCTGCATATTTTTGAAATGCAAAAATCAAATCATGCCGGGTCCAACGAAATCCACAATCTGCTCTGGAAATTCCCTTAGAGGACAGGCCAGAGAAATTGTTCACAACGTTGCAACATATTTGCGAAATCAGAAGGAGTTACATAAACTTAAGTATAATGTTGTCGAGTCCACAAGCGCCGCCACGGGAGTATCTAAATGGATGGTTTCTCAAGTTTTAAAATAATTGGATTGATTTGTTGTTGTAAGTCCACTTTATGCACAGTAAGGCTAATCGGGACGACGTACAGTTTAAAGTGGGATCCGAACCACTATGTGCCTCCACCGGGAATCGAACCCGGGATCCCTTGATTGCAAGGCGACGACGCTACAACTGTGACTGCGCCATCGGGGAGTTCAAGTTTTAAAAGAAGGAAAAGAGTCGTTGGCGAAAGGTGAGCTGAAGTTCTGTACTCCAACAGGTAGAAAACAGCCCAAGAAAAAGGTAATACAAATTTCGTTGAAAATCCTCTGACCATTCCGCTCCCTCCAGGCTGCAACACTGCAAACCAACGTCACTGCTGAGAATGGAGTGGGGAAATGTGGTGGGAGCTGCGCAACAGCAATTTGCAGCGTCTTGTTTTTAAACTTGTCAAGTTATATCTATTGTTTGATCGGGCACCAGTCCGCCAGTCCTCCGCCCCCGCCACCTGTTATCGAGGTATTCGGTAGTCGGAAATAGAGCTGCATTGTTCTTTGACGTGTTGATCGCGATAGGTGGTGATGATAGGATTGCCGAATCGCGCAAGACATAATAGTAGGTAAAGTAAAGTGCTCCCCTGTGCTTAGCACCACTCCATGAAGGCGTATAGGGGGTGTGGGGGTAACGCCCCACAGTTTCTTGATCCGGTCATGAGTGGGGGTGATGTGATCATCATCACGCCCCTAACCGCCTTTACCCCCCAGGGTTTCCCCCAGGTACCAGGTACCCATGTTATTCAACACTGGGTGGGCGTCGGGGCCGCTTCCAACGTTAGAAAAGTTCCCGGATTTGAACCGGCCGGGGATCGAACCGCGGACCTTGAGCATGGTAGTCAGACGCGTTACCGACTGATCCAGTAGGTAAGTACTATAGCTCTTTTCAGTTCTTACGGCGGCCGGTCCTAGTTCTGCCAAGGGAAGTGGGGAGCGGGGATTACGCAACAGACCAACCAGACAACAGCAGTGGCGCCGAGAGACACGACGCGGCCGGAAAAAGCACTACGTGAAACTCGTTCTACTGGCCGCTACGTTTCTTATCGCACTGGATTGGTCGCTTCTCCGCTCTCCACTTCCCCTGCCAGCTTCTAGAGCGCCCGCCGTAAGAACTGAAAAGAGCTATAATATCCGCGGTTTTTGTCGTTGCTGCTTGCACCTCATTTACGATCTTGACGGTGTAACGATAGTGCAGTTAGTGTATGTCGTGTGTGAGAATGTGCGCACGTTTGAGTGTGACAATGTATTAAGAGACTTGTCTATTTGTGCTGTCATTAAAATAACTGGTTTTGTCAAGTCGTCGTAAGAGATTTAAAAATTATTTGTTGCATTTGTAATTGTAAACTAAGGTATGTCTGATAGAAGGAAAAAAAAGAAACTCTCGGGTGCAGAATATCGTAAACACAAACGAGAAAAAGAGCGCAATATAGAAAAACAAAGTGGAGCTTTGCACAAATTTCTGAAACTTGAGGCAAGCGATGTAGTGAAAGCCGAAGGATTCGAAACCGGTGATCCTGAACTCGTGGCATGTTGTTCTAATTGCCATCCTGATGATAATGGTTTATTTCAGCAAAAAAGTGAAACAGAATCTCCTTTTGTCGGTGCTCATGATGTAGTGGAACTGTATGAAGAATGTACAGAACCAGCAAAATCGAATCCACATTTGAGTGGACCCACCTGAGAGACCGAAACTTGATTTTATTATCCCTCGCAGCTCTAATGGTAGGAAATTTTCACCTGCACATTTCACTCCCGAATTAAGTAATGGAGAACACATTGACAGAACGTGGCTGGTTTATTCAATAGAAAAAAATATCGTCTTCTGCTTTTGTTGGAAAATGTGTATAATTATGTACGGTATAAATATTCATGAGGAAATGGTGAAACAAAACAGGAGAGCTGAGAGTTCTGCGGATGACAAGCTTAGTTGTTCATACATTACGTTTTCTTTGTTCGTATTTTGTGGTGGGGCCGCCAAGAAGTAAAATTGCGGCAAAATTCCTAGGGCCGGGGCTGTCTGTGAGTGTCCCTTCGTCTATTTCATCATATCATCACTCTTGTCTCGTTGTCGCGACTAGCCAAAAGAGGAAGAAAAGCGACGGTAAATAACAAATAATATCGCTCACCGGTTCGTGCAACACTGACACGGGAGAGAGCGTGCCAGGTTCAGGCGCGGATTAATACATAAAAAAAAACTGCTGCATCTCGCAGCAAGGCATTGCAGGAGCAGGACCGACTTAGAAGTGTCATGGTGTAGGCATGTTGGTTGGGGATTACGATCAAAAGAAGCCATAGTTCAAATTTGAAAGGGCACTTGTCTGTGGAATGTACACCGCTAACCATTTCTGCCAATAGGATTACTGTTGCCACCATCATCTGTCTTTGTTTTACTTTGCATTGTGGAAAACGACGCTGCTAGAAGATTTGTTTTCGAGAATCCATTGTTTAGTCATGAAGGTCATGGTTATTAAAATGGTCCTGCTTCGCTCACGTGATCCGAACTGTACCCGGCCTTGATGCTAGCAACTGTGGAGAGTGCCTAGCGCAGAGGTAGACAGCCTCTAGGCTGGCAGAACAGGAAAATTTATATGCGTCATCGAGGGAGCCCGTTTCGTTGTTCGCTACCTCAGCGTGGTTTGATCGCTCACCAACCTTCCAGGATGACAAAGGTGTCCTTGTCTTCATCCAGAAATCACCTTTTTGACGGCGCAAATGTGAATTGTGTATCCCGATTGAAATTAAAATTTTGTTTGTACAGTAAAACCTCGTTAATCCGGACTTCGCTTAAACCGAACAGGCAAAAGCCCCCCCCCAAAAAAAAGATCAGAAATTAAGGTTTTAAGTGTGGCTAGAAGTCAACAATCGCATTTGTCATATTGCTCCGTAACGGCTGAGAATACGTACATCCAATGCCCGTGGGAGAACGTCCAAAAGAGAAGGCAGTCAACCACTGGTGATTTTTTTTTCATTTTACTGTACTGTATAGTGTATTTAGGCCTATGCCCTTTAAATACACCATAATAAGCTTGTTTTGTTGCTATAAACGGAGTTTCAATTCACTTTCTACTATTCTTTTAGGCTATTTCAGTTAATCCGGACTTTCGTTAAACCGGTCAACTTATCCCCCATTAGTCCGGATTAACGAGGTTTTGCTGTATTGTTTTTAGTTACGTTCTTTGTTTGGAAGGGCATGAGGACGTGTTTATTACACCAGGGTGTGAAATCCTAGGGGGACAAGGCGGAATGCCCCCACCAAAAATGTTCGGGGAGGGGGCAAGATTTTTTCTTGCAACAAAAGATAAGCGATTAGTTTCGACTTAAAATATACTTTACTAAGGATAATATCGAAAACACACACACACGGTAATATGTTTGTCAGTATATATTTCTCTCTCTGTCTCTCTCAAAAGTAAAAGTAAAGCAAGAATGACAGCAAAATATAATTATGAAAAATATAATTTATTTAATATAATGCAAAAACTAAACCAAAACATAAAACTATGTCAACTACTTAAATTTTGTAATTTATAGGACATCTTTAATTTAAGCAAGGAATTAGTTTTGTACTTTGTAAATATCTGGTACATGTAAAAGTATCAAATTAATTCCTTTGTATTTATTTAATAATTATGTATTTCTAAATATTTAGCAAATTTACTTTTATATTTAATAACATTATAAATGCCTTCGTATATCATATAATAATTTATATATGTGTGTGTGTGTATGTGTAGAGGGAGATCTTCCGTACCAATCAACCATTTTTACCCTGTATTATTACACCATTGTCATGGACGCTTCTCGATAGCATATCGGTCAAATGCTTTGTAATGTATGGAATCGGTGTTCTGTTTCCAGTGAAGAAGCAGCTAATCTATAGACGTAGTCTCAATTAGCCCAAAATTTGATACCACCGTGTTGAACTCACCGGTATGTACGTTTGGACATAATATCATGTACAGTAAGCAACATGGTCAGCATTTGTATATACGCCGGTTGCCACACGTAAGGGTCACGAAAACGCAAGTACTATTTAAAATTATGGATACTAGAATTAGGACTCCAATTAAAAATTAACCAGTGTACCTACATAAAAAGGAGTTACATCAAAACTTAGCTTGTTCAATTCTGCTTAAGCTATGGTAACCGAATTTTTGTTTCGAGTATGGTTTCTATTTTTCATCGTCTTGAGAACAAGGCCTAACCTGTTTCTATCATGACCATTTGTACCCAGCCTAATTCCTTTTTATCTTATAAGGGGCGTTAAGGAACTTTTGAATAACCCTGTATATTCGCTACAGCGTCAAAATAAATGAGAAAGGCCCCCGTATATTGTACGTCCCAGGCCTCTCACTCACCTAAGGCCGGCTCTGCTGGAGTGACACTGCAAAATTGTTCAATTCTAAAGAGTGTATGATGCACGGTTCATCGTGTGTTGCGCTTTCTGATAGCAAGGCGAGAGACACGGCTGAAGAGCACGTTGCCGACGCAAGCATGCGGAGTTGTCAAGGTTGCTTTCTTGCGACTACCTCCGACCCGTCATCCAATCATGGTCTGTCCCTCCCATATGTTGTGAAGCATGTTGCTGAGTAGGCTGTGCGACAGTGCGGGATGGACGTGCGCTGGGTGATCCTGTACTGGTTCGTTGACCTCGGCTGTTCGAAGACGAGATGGTAATAAGCACCCTCCCTTTCTCTTGTGTGGACCTACTTCGCCACACTCTTGTCTTCTCTACGACAACAGCTAATCTGATCGTGACAATTATGATCTGATCAATTGAACGCTCCCCCTACTTATAAACATGCAAGTACGTTCTCAAATTTCAAATGGAAACTTACCAAACTTTGTAATGCCATCAGACGTCTCCTGAATAAAAGTTCTGCATTCCGCAGATTTTCCTGCATTCAATTTCTACATTTATATGATCCTTTTTAACAGTAAGGCATGAAGCTTTCCTTACTAAAAATAGCGGAATGTCTCCTGCGAAAGGAAACAATGCGTAAGTTACAAACGAAAATCAAAATAACTAGTCCAATTTATTGTTAATTCCAAGATAACAAATAGCAGGAAACGTAATGTTTTTAAGTATATTGTAAGGGCTGGAGCATGTTTTACATTAATTTAAAATTAAACGTCATTCTAAAGGAAAAATATTAATATGCTTGTGATTTTCCGTAGTCTGTTATTTTTCAATGTACACAATAAATCAAAATGAAAGAGTATCAAATTTTCGTAGGTATTATACTAATTGAGGCAAGCTTTATAAGGGTTGCGTCTTTTTTATTTTATTAAGATATTTCTTTCTTAAATTTTCAGCAAAATTTTCCATATGGGTTATCAGTTTAGTGAAAATTACTACTCATCTAAGTAAACAAAAGATTCATCTCTGTGTTATAACAAACAGCACATGGAAATTTGTAACGCCTGATCCTTAAGAAAACACCTAGTGAGAGTTGAGGGTGGAGAGGGCATCGCATCGCAATGCTTAGTGAATAGGATAAGTGGGTGTGAGAATTGCAATTTATTTACGCCCAAGCTCGATCGAACTGTTCGCAATTCTTCAACTTCTACGCGGAAATTGATCGCAGTTGTCTGCATTTTTGCCTTGTTCGCAAATGTCCGTGGTCCCAATTGTCTTAGACTCAATCTGATGTTCGCAAGTAAACGGAGACGTGACTCAAAATATAGCAGATTGCATGTTATTAAAGTGGCCAAAATGAGCACATTTCTGTAAAATGGAGACCTAGACTGAACTGTCCCAAACACACAGAATATTAAATGCATCAAACCTTGATTGAGTGGCTTATTTTACTTCTCGTTCCTACATCTTTTGGCTAATCGCGAGGATGAGGATGAGTGATAAAATTGGTAAGAGGATACTCGCAAAGTACACCCATGCCGGTATTCTAACCCGGGAGCCCTGGCGTCGTAGCGCGCTGTGCTAACCACTCCGCCACGGAGGTCGGCCCTGCACTAAGAAAATAACCGAGTATACTGTACACTCGTGGTCAGATAAAACAGACCACTATTTCTCATGGCAGGTGCCACTTTTTTGGGAACGAGAGAGTTATCACCAAGGTATGGTCACGTTGGATCTGGTTTCGGCCAAGTTATACAGAGAGAGCAATGTTCAAAGATTCGAGCATCCGAGGCCGAGGGGAGGAAGAAGGTTTAAACTTCGTCCCATCCTTATCAAACGGGTTGCCAAGCGCCAGGGCTTTAATAGCTTCCTCTATAATAAGTGCTGCTAGAGAAGGTACGATTTCTGGGCAGGATTAATGGGTCAGCACCACACTACTTCTGACACAGTCTTCAGGGACACTCCACTAACCAGCGCCTAAGAAGAGATAAACTCATTTCTTTCATCAAGAATAGGCCATTCAAGTTTTTCCTGCAGAAACCAAAGCACCCGTGCCAAATCGTGAATACATAAGTCCACACTGGAGCTCGTTATTAGGCGTTGTAAACCGGTGCCATAAAGTTGGAGCAATTAAATCGTCAAGTGCAGGCCGCAGCAGTGGTAATGCTTACCGCCAGACTGCAATCCTCTTCGCAGACGACTTCTTCAGAGGCGAAAGTGATTAACAGCGTGACATTACCGCCAGGGGGCAGTCGTTGGCGTAACACGATCCTGGTTTCACTATCATTATGCTGAATAAATTACTTTCGGACTTTCGTGATTATAGAGTGCTAGCCCGAACACCCCTTCCACGGGTATACTCCGATGCTCGGGTGACCTTCGATCAAAAAGTTATAGCGTATTCAATATGCTCTCGCTCTCGACTTTCTTTTAAGATTGATCACGCAAGAACTTTCTTTGTCGCTGTGGGCATGTGCGAGAAACGTCCAAGTATCCACAAGCAAAATTATCTACGGGGTGTTTAAAAAGAAAAGTAAATGAACATGTATTTGTTGTCAGGGTTGTTAAAGGTACAGGAATTTTAAATAAATTCAATTCCGGTCTAGAAAGATCAGCAAGCGTAAGTAGTTTCTAGACCGTAAAGAACCTTTTTATCTGTCAAGTATTTCAATTCGCTCCAGGAACCTTTTTTCCGGATGAATTTAAATACGGTCTGTTAGCAACCTTTTTTCCGGATCAGTTTAAATAGGGTCCAAGTTCCGTATTGAAATGAAGCAATGCGCAACTTGTACCGAATTTAAATTGTGCTAGAAAAAATGTTCCGGTTCTGCAGCGGAACCCATTAGAATTTATTAACGATTAACCAAATCAGTGTTTTCAGTGTAAATCCGGTTCATCTTCAAAGATTGATTGATTGATTGATTGATTTAGTTTATTTTACTTCGCGTTTTGTGCCTCTTGGCTAATTTGCGAAGATGGGGATGAATGATGAAATGATGAAATTGATGAATGGACATTCACAAACAACCAAGCCCGACCGGGATTCGAACCCGGGACCCTTGGCGTCGCAGCGCGATGTGCTAACCACTCGGCCACAGGGTCGGGCTCATCTTCAAAGAAAATCTGGCACTTTATATATATGACTCCTTCCTGCTTCCGTGCCACATTTCTGCAAATTGCGCAACCTTCTGTTTTGGAAGTGGAAAGGGTGGCCCAAAAGGATCGATCGGCCACGGTCAGGTTCACGGGGCAGGCGCACCGAAATGGTACCCCCCCCCCCCGCGCGTAACCTTGGAAACCGAAATTGGGTCACTGCTGCGTGCAGAGTGTCCTTTTGGAGATGAATTTTCGTTCTTGTTCCCGTTGCGGGCCATTGCCCCCACAGTGCGTCATTTCGTCTCCCTGTTCCGTAAATCAGCGGCACCCAAACTACGGCCCGTGGGCTACATCCAGCCCAAACATTTTTTTTTTTATTTGACCCATATTAGAACCTATATTTTTTTCTTATTGGCCCTTCATATGAAATAGTTTCGACAACCCCGTATTGACGGTTTCTCTATTTTCACTGTACTGAAATTTTCTGACCACATAGTGCTGGCTGGCGTCATATGCATATAATAAACATTACTTTTGGCTACGAAATTTAGTTTTTTGTAGTAAAATTATTATTGAGATACTAAGGTCCAGGCGTCGTAAGAATCGGTGTGCAGAACGGTTATTTTGACAAAATCCTGTTTCCCCTACTGGATGCTTTGGGGAGGGGATTTTTTAACGTTGTCGGATCTTGCCTAAGCACTAGACCGCGAGTTCCTTCGTAGGGAAACGAGGCAATAGAAGGCCACTGCCATAAAGACGGTTGCCGCGCCGGATATAAGAACGGTGGAACTGTGTCGACCTCATCGATACTGTAGCGGCTTACGCTGACGACTTGCAATCAAGGTGTCTCAGGTTCGATCCCGATGGAGGCTCAATGGATCGGATACCAGAAACAGAAAAATGTATATTTACATAATATATTTTTTTATTTACTTTAATCAAATTCTTCAAATATTTCACAGGGCCGTTTACTAGAAAAAGCCTTTCTATGCATAAAAAAACATGTATCTATATGCATGGTGCTAAAAACTACACAAGCAATTTTAAACGTTTTTTTTTTTAAAAAAAAAAGATCAATTAATGATTTTTTAAATAAATCACCCTGTTTGTGATTATATCAAAAAAGCCATTTTAAGTGATCCATATTAACAATTTTCTAATTACACTGAATGTACAAAAGACAGTAAAAAAGCATACAGTCAACTCCGTGTATAACGAATACTTATACTGATAATTGGTCCACTATATCAATTCACTAAAACCGAAACTCCTTTCATTGACATGAACTGAGACAGCAACGACAGAGGAAATAACAGGTTTTGTTTCTGATTTGTTTTCAGTTTCACTTTTCGAAACATTTTTTCTCCTTTGTGATTTCCAATTATTTAAAAAGTTATCTTGTAAATTGATAGTGTGAGAGATAATTGAAACGGCACTATTATATACAGGGAAGCAAATTTTGTTCCTATATTTTTATCATTAATGAATAATAATAATGATGGTTCATTATTCCAATAAATTTTGATGGCGCTTGCAATACTCCATGTGTAGCCAATTGCATTTTTGTGTTCCTCTAAACTTCGCAAGCAAGTGGTGGTGTTATTCGCTCTGAACGAATGGCTTGTGGAAAGAAAAAGCGCCATGGATCATTTCTCTTGCACTGCATCAACAATGCGTGGCGGACACGATAGCTGCATCTCCCTTGTCGTGGCATTTTCCCCCATTGTTCGACATTTGTGCAACGGGTTTCAGTAACGTGTGTAACACCATAAACCTTTCCTCATGTTCATGCATGCTTCGTCTGCTACCCCCTTTTAAAAACTCAGATCAGTGTTGCCACATTGAGGAAAATTTATCTTTTTCGAGGCAAATTTTGACCGAATTTTAAGGCAAAAGGGAATTTCGATCAAAAATACCAAAATTTCAGGAAAATTTGAAAACATCACACTCAATATTAGTTCTAGTTTCATATCCATATTTGTTTTAAAAAAATATTAAAATGCTGACCAAGGTAAAATTTATTGAATAAAAATATGCACTAAAAACGTAACGTTTTCAGACGAAGATGCACAATAGATTCTTAATCGGTACCGGGTTCAAATCCCGGTCTGAGCATGGGTGTTCTTTCTGTCTCTTCATCAATTTTATCATATCATCACTCATCCTCATCTTCTGATTAGCCAAAAGTAACAGAACAACGAAACAAAATATACCATATCAGTCAATTAAGCTTTTGAGTATATTCACTATATGTATATGTACGTTTGTCGTTTTCATACATAATCGGTTAATAGCAACTATGAGGATAAATGAACTAATGAAATGGATTATGGAATAGTAAATTCATGCCTGACCAGGTTTTGAACCCGGTACATCTGGCCCGGCAGCGTATAGTTCATAAGCATGTAAGCGATTTTTTTTCGAATTTACGAACATGGACCAAAGGAACTACTACAATTAGTAATTATTATTTCTTCACGTGAAGGGAAAAATTGGACGTGAAAGGGAAATTTTGCCTCATGCAGAAGGAAATTCTACCCTCAGATTGTGGCAACACAGAGAAAAGGAAGAAGATGAACGTTTCTTTTCCCCTCTTTTTTTTTGTTGCCGAACGCGGGGTTTCTTTCAGCCGTGAAGCCGAAATTTTTATTCTTCGCGATCCATCACGTCATGCGCACGCTTCCGCTGTATGGAATGGCAGCCGACTGCAATTAGAACTGGGAAACTGCAACAAGTGCCTTGTTACGTTACCTTTATTGGTGCTATTAATCACTTTCTATTGGGCTTGTGCAATCTTCGCAGTCCGCTCGGTTTTATGTGGACCATATAACCAAGGAGGAGGGGGGTTGGTTGGGAATATTTGGGAGAATATACTTCTGATGATTCTGACATCTTGCCAAAATTCAGACCTCCCTTTATATGTATGTATATGTGTATGTATATATATATATATATATATATATATACACACACACACATTCACACATAAATAACTTTACAGGGTGACTGGTAATTAGATGTATTCCCTGAAAGGGGTTAAAGTAGAGACAATTTGCAATAAATTTGACCATATGATACCCCGTCCGAAAATTAGTAGTTTTCGAGATAATCGAATTTCAATTGTTTTTTTAAAAAAATGACAATTTTCCACATAAAAAGATGAATTGAGAAAAAACTGCTCATTGTATGGAACTTATTTCAGCGTTTTCTGATAGCTAACAAATAAGTGGTTCGTTGAAAAAAAAACGTTTTTCCAAAATAACAATCACATGTAAGTAACGGGTGGGTCTAAACGTACAAGTTATGATAAAAAATTGCACTCTTGGTTTACTTGGCAACGTATTAATAATAAAAATGGTATGACACGAAGCGTACAAATTAATTAAAATACTTCCTTGTGACATCAGCTATCCAACAAGGTACAAATGTTGCTAACATTCACATTTGTGTACAAGAAATAATACTTCATTCATCTTCATGTGAATGGAATCAATGAACAATACAATTAAAGAACATTACACGTCTTGCTGAAAGTGGGCACCTCCGTTACGAATGCAGGCACTCAGGTTTTTAAGGACATTTGGTCTCTTAACTCGTGATGTGATGGTGTCGTTGATGTGTTGACCAGCTGTTAATATCCTTTCCCTGAGCTCTTCTTGCGAGTTTACCGGTGTCTTGTCATGTGGCTCCAAATGTAAAAGTCGCAAGGCGTCAAATCGATCGGGGGATCGAGCTGGGCAGTCATCATGCTGATAAATCATGTCATGTCTTGTAGCTAGAGGCACATCCTCCAACAACGTTGCCATCCCGTTCCTCAATAAATGTTCATAGGTGATGCCATTTAAGATTTGCGGCAGGAAAAATGGTTCGATCAAATGATTGTTGATTACGCCCATCCATACTTCTGCCTGGGCGTGCGACAGTGGCTGGAGGAAAATTGCCCGAATAAATGGATTGGCCGAGCCGGTCCGATTCCCTGGCCGGCTCGATCCCCCGATTTAACGCCTTGCGACTTTTACATTTAGAGCCACATGACAAGACACCGGTAAACTCGGGTTATATATATATATAACCCTCATTTCCAGGACAATGTTTCGCCATGAGTCCCGGGTTCGAATCCAGGCCTGGGCATGGATGTTTATTTTTCTGAATGTCCCTTCATCATATCATTACTTATCCTCAAACGTGGCAGAGAAAGCTTATTTCACCAATACAAATTATTTGCATCTGTAGCCTACAAGCGTGACAGACAAAGCAAGTCCAACTTTGCTACAGTTTTAGAGCCTCATACACACAACACATTTTAATGTATTCAGTCTATGTATTTATACTAGAGGTTTTTTTCCTCTTTAATTGTTAGCAGACTGCACAAAGTACTTCTACAGTGCTTTCGTTTTTGCTCTGGACCGAGATAGCGCGTGACATGTCGCAGATGCCGGCATTTTCGTCCCGTAACGTCTCGCTTATTTACGCACATATCTTTAGTAGCATGTAGATAATTAATTATATTTATGTTGCATAATGACTACTAACCTGTGTTATAAGAGTTGTTCACGCGCTATCCCAGCCCAGAGCCAAAACAAACGCACTGTATAAAATTAGTTCATTTTGAAAAAAGAATGAATATTTTAATCTAGTCGCATGTCAGAACCTTACATTTTATGTGTTGATATCGAGCTCGCCAATAACATAAGAACTCTTCTTCCCTCGGCCAATTCAAATCAAAATTAAGAAATCATCTTCTGAAGTCAACTTACCAGTACTGAAAACAGGGAAATAAAATTAAACCTTCGTGTAAACTTGTAGGACCAACACCTACCTACTTTTTCTGTAATTTGAGTATTTGTTGTGTGTGTGTGTGTGTGTGTTTGTTTTACGTGTATTTTTTTTTACTTTTCTTAGTGTGTATGTATTTTTCTGTTTTATTTTAGTAGTTGTATTGATACTACGGACAGCGCAACTTTTAAGTGTAGAAAAGGCGAGGCTATTTGATTGAACAATCAGATTTGCTTATACTTAAAACAAAGCCAAGAGAGGCCTATACCCCAATTTTTCAGGTGTGATATGCTCTGATTTTTAAGAAATTCTGAATTTCTAGTGTAGAAAAGGCGAGGGCTCAACAGATAGATTTACTCGTACTTAAGACAATGCCAAGAGGGGCCTATACCCCAATTCTTCCAGTGTGATATGCTCTTAATTTTAAGAATTTTGAATTCTAGTGTAGAAAGGGTGAAAGCCTCTCAGACAGATTTGCTTATACTTAAAATTATGCCATATGATCTTATTGCTTATAGTGTGTTTTTCTGTCAAAATCCCAGGAATTGAATTTTAGTGTAGCTCAGATTGATTCTGCCATGTATATTAATATAAAGCTTATAGTTACTGGGTTCTGAGGCCCAGTGGAGTGTGGTGCATGGTTTTTATTGCCTTGCAATCAGGAGGCCTCTGGGTTTGAGTCCTGATAAAATGTAAAGCCTCTCCTGATGGCAAAATGTTAATATTGTTGCTTTGTAAGCAAAAGGCTCGGGCTTGAGTCCTGATAAAATGCAAAGCCTCTCCTGATGGCAAAATGTTAATATTGTTGTCTTGTAAACAAGGGGCTTTGGGTTCGAGTCCTGATAAAATATTTAAGATTGAAAACATGTGGCAAAATAATATGTCCACAAGTGAGATTTTGAGAATAGTTGATATACAACTCCCAGATCTGAAAACCTGGTAAAAAGTGTTTTACAATAATATATTGTACAAAAAACTGAATTTTCTTATTTTTTCATGTTTTATAACCACTCGCTCAGCCATACAATAGGAGAAGAAGCGGGTAAGCATAATTAATTGTTTGCGTGCTTTGCCGGCACGCAAGAGACACGCTAGAAGGGAATAATAATGATTTTTCTGTGTGATTCACTGAAGAGGTCATTAATCTTTCTGTGCGTGTAACATGTCTGTAACAAGGAAAATGTAACAAAGATTATGGTCGATATATACATATTTTCACACAGTGGCAATGAACTGTACCCCCCTCGTGCTAAAAGCAATTCTAGAAGATAATATGAGCCTAGGCAAAGACTTAGAAAATATTATGGCAGTTCAAAATCCGATTTTGTCTGCATAAGGGTCTCAGAACCCAGTAAAATGTGGGCATATTCCATATTGAGAAGTGTTAATATTGTTGCATTGTAAGGGGCTTTGGGTTCGAGTCCTGATATAAGATTGAAATATATGCAACTGCCCACACATGAGATATTCACTGTTAGCTGATAATACAGTTGAGGTTTCAAAGCTGGTAGAGTGTCTGGGACCTCTCTGACAGCAAAGTGTTGGTATTATTGTTTTGTAATCAAGGGGTTTCTGTGTTTGAATCGGGTCTCTAGAACTGCTCCGTGACCCTCTCATTTCTCACATCATAAACATACGATTTTTCACCTATGAGAATAACACTTCTTTCTCCTCTGCTCAGACAGATTCGGCCATGTGTGTAAAAGTTATATCTGTATGATTGTTGTTTATAAACTTGTCAAAAATATGGCTTTTTTGTATGAAAACATGCAATCCTGAATACAATTCTGGTTTTGCCTTGTTCTGTTAATATAAACACAAGTGAGACTTACAGAATATTTATTGCACAGTTCAAAATCCAATTTTGAATTGTATTTAGTTGATATAGAGATGAGGTTTTAAACCTGGTGAAGTGTGTTGTACATCAGCAAAACTATCACCAAAACCTAGTTACTGCTGTTGTTTGGGTATAAAAGCACCAGCTCAGCCATTAACTGCTGAACCCAACTGATATTTTTATTAAGTATAAAGTTTGGAATTGAAGCCCAGAAAATCTTATATAATAAACAACAAGAAAAAATGCCAAAACAAAAATATTGCAATCAGTGTAATAAAAATATATCTAGTTCTCATTGGGCTAGCCATTGCCGTATTTGTAACTCTAAGAAATGCAGAAAGGCCATGAAAATATGTCCAAGATGCCATAAAATATTAAGCAAGGCATATTACAAATGGCATAAGTGTAATTCTTATGTACAGTCATCAGCATTGCCCCCACAACCATCTACTTCTGGTCTGAAAAGAAAACACGAAGCACCTGTTAATGCCAGAGCAGCAAAGCAGCCACGCCATGAACCTATCCGTAGCAGTTTTAACGGCCAATTAAGGGATCACCGGTTTGTATCAGAGCCAAGATGTGGCATTGAGAATTTCTTGAACAGTATAAATTCTGATCTGCAGGCAATTCTTAATGCACAAAATGGATCTTATAAGCTCTCTCTCAAATTGTTTGTACAATATAAGAAACCAAATGGCACAAAATTTACACAGCCCCACATAACAGAAACTGTACCTGTATATTCAAATTCAAATTCAGACACAATAATAGGCAATTTGATAGATCAATTAAATATCAAACACTCTGAATTTGCGGCAAAAGAGTCAGGATGGAGCCTATGCGGTTCATCACACAAGCTATATGTTCATATTTCTGAATTCACTCCATTACAAGGATCCACTTATGTGCCATTGCCTGCTAATATCAAAAACAAAAGAGCCGTGGTCAATATAAAAAACGCCGACCAGAAATGCTTTTTGTGGTGTATATTAGCTGCCTTGTATCCAGTTTCAAGGGATCCTCAGAGAATAACTTATTACAAACACCATGAACATCTTTTTGACGAAGCAATGGAGGGTTTAGAATATCCAATGTCTATTCCGAATATTGATAAATTTGAAAAAAGGGCCAGGCACATCAACGGCAAACAATTATCTATTAATGTATTTATTTGTTCCACTGGCAATTGCCCGATAGCACCTCTCAGAATCAGTACAATTGATGATGAAGCTGCAATTCCGATTGATCTGCTCTTAATTGAAGAGGATGATACATACCATTACACTCTAATACATAATCTTCAAGCTTTAGTGAGAACACAACTAGACAAATCCAATACAATATTCAAGTTGTGCAGAAGATGTTTAACTGTATTTGATGGTCAAAAAATGGTAAATGGGATTCGTGAAAAAAATGCAGAAATTGCTAAAAACAAGTTAATTGAGCATCTGAAATACTGTGGCAACCATAAACCTGTTCATATGGTGATGCCCAATCCAAGTGAAAATTGCAAATTCAAAAAGTATGAAGCCTTGTTGGAACACCCTGTATATATTGTCTGTGATTTCGAATCGAACCTCAAATCTCTTGCATTCTGTAGCCCAGATCCAGAAGAATCTTCAAGTACACCATACCAGCTACATGAACCTTCCAGTTTTTGTTATATGGTTGTACAGGATGGTGTTGTTACTAAAGAATATTCATACATGGGACCAAATGCCATCAAAATATTTGCACATAGAATAGAAAATGTGTGCCGTGACATAGCATCTAACATCTTATTAAAATCAAAGCCTATGTTGCCTTTAACAGAGGAACAGATTGAGGATTTCAACAATGCAGAAAAATGCCCGGTATGTGATTGTGAATTTTCAGATATAAATATCAAGGTTCATCACCATTCTCATACAGATGGTCGATATAAACAGGCCCTGTGTAATAGCTGTAATATTCAGATCAAGAGACCAAGATTTGTCCCCATATTTTGCCATGGAGCATCCAATTATGATTTCCATCATTTGATCAGGTACGAGGGGTTTGAGAAGCAGAATTTAAATATTTTAGCTGAAAATGATGAGAAATATATATCTATTAGCAAGATAATTAAAGTTGATGGTGTTCCTATTCACATAAGATTTCTTGATTCTTACAGATTTTTATCTGCTAGCCTGGCCACACTGACCACTCAATTATCTGATGATGACTTGAAAATCACACGTGCCTTGTTTCCAGATCAGGACCTGAAATTAATTAGGCGGAAGGGTGTATATCCATACGACCATGTTACAGATTTTTCTAAATTTGATGAGTGTTCCCTGCCACCACAAGAAGCATTTTACAGCAAAATCAGAGGATCTGGAATTACTGATGAAGATTATCACCATGCCAAATTGATGTGGAAAAGTTTAAAATGCGAGACATTTGGTGATTATCACATGGCTTATTTGAAACTTGATGTGACCCTCTTAGCTGATATAATCCAGACATTCAGAAAATCTTCCATGCAAAATTATGGACTGGACCCAGTGTATTTTTACAGTGCCCCTGGTCTAGCATGGTCTGCAATGTTTTTCAAAACTAAAATGCAATTGGATCTGATCCACGATCAAGAAAAGTATCTGTTTATGGAGGAATGTATAAGAGGAGGGATGGTGCAATGTTCCCAGAGATATGCCAGAGCAAATAACAAGCATATGCCTGATTATGATCCAGCACGGCCATCAAATTATATAGTGCATGTAGATGCAAACAACCTCTATGGTCACGCCATGATGCAAAAACTGCCATATGCAGAGCTTAAGTGGGTTAAAAATTTCAAAATTGAAGATCTTCAGAATTTTGATGACAGTGAATATGCCCTCTTCTTAGAGGCTGTTGATCTGATAATTCCTGATTATTTGCACAATAAATTTTCTGATCTGCCCCCAATTCCCGAGGTTCAGTGTCCACCTGGTTCTAAACAGAAGAAGCTCATGATGACCCTGGAGCCGAAACAAGGCTATGTCATATATTACAAAACCCTCCAGTTCCTGATGAAACATGGTGTTCAAGTAACCAAAGTTGGCAAAGTTTTGAGGGTCAGGCACTCAGAATGGCTGAAACCATATATTGACACAAACACGGAGCTTCGAACATCTGCAAAGAGCGAATTTGATAAGAGCTTGTTTAAATTGATGGTGAATTCAGTGTATGGCAAAACTATTGAAAATGTCAGAAAACATACCGATGTTAAAATAATTACTGACCCCAGCCGGAGCAAAAAATTGGTTGCAAAGCCTAATTTCAATTACAGAAAAATTTATGATGAGCACATGGCACTCTTCAACATGATGAAAACAAAGATCAAATTTGATAAACCTATTTATGTAGGGGCTGTGATATTGGAATTGTCCAAATTACATATGTTAATATTATATTATGATGTGCTGAAACCTTTTTACGGTGATCGTGTAAAATTATTGTACATGGATACGGATAGTTTTATTCTTGAAATTCAAACAGAAGATGTTTATCAAGATATGTCACAGCCTGAATTGTTTAAATATTTTGATACCACTGAACATACAAAGATTCAACAACACCACAACAAAAAGGTGCCTGGCAAGTTAAAAGATGAGACACTTGGCGATGTTATTGTGGAATTTGCTGGGTTAAGTGCCAAGATGTACAGTTTTAAAACATGTAGTGCTGTTGTCAAAAAAGCCAAGGGCATTGGCAGAGTTACTGTGGAAAAAGAGCTTGTATTTGAAGATTATAAAAATTGCATCAAATCACAGAATTCAATTAGAACATCAGAAAATAGAATTCAGAGTGAGAATCACTTGCTGACTAGCAATATTGTAACAAAAGTGGCCCTGGACCCACATGATGATAAGAGATGCATTTTATCATGCGGCATGCATACTTTGCCTTGGGGGCATTGTGATTTGAAAAGTGGAAATCAATGCCCAATTACAGAGCATGATTTGAAATAAATAAACATGCCTATGAACTTATTTGGGTTCAAAAAACAGGCTATTATGGACCTGCCCACACCACAACCCTCTCCTGATTTACAATCTGTAATGTCTAAACTGAGTGGCTTGTTAATTATTCATCTGAACAGCATACTTACAGATGTTGATGAAGAAACAGGCAAAACATTGTACATATTTAACAATAATTTAAATCATTACCAATTACCTGTAGGTGG
The DNA here is from genome assembly GCF_977018435.1 of Lepisma saccharinum. Taxonomy (NCBI): domain Eukaryota; kingdom Metazoa; phylum Arthropoda; class Insecta; order Zygentoma; family Lepismatidae; genus Lepisma; species Lepisma saccharinum. The sequence continues at coordinate 18,151,105 of NC_139229.1, forward strand.
GCAATTGCAATTTATTACAACCCCTGAGGGTGATGTCAAGATTTCAATAGGGAGAAATATTTATAGAATTAAGCACTCAAACATGGTTTCTGGTACTGTTTATACTGTTTCTGCTGGTGACTGCTTATATATTGAGGTCCCTGGATCCTATGACAAGCTTATACCCTTTTTTATAGAATTAAGAATCAGATACTCTATAATAAATAACCATTAAAAGAAAATGCCTAATGATATATTTGGCCATACAAGACATGAAGATCACAGTGACGAGATTCTGATGCTTGATGTCAGAGTCAAGAAATTAAGAAGTGATTTACAAGCTTTACAAACTACACTCAATGCCAGTCTTCAATTAGAAATTACAAATTTACAATCACAATGCATGGACCCTCTTCTTAAAATTGATTCCGAACTCAAAGTGCTGCTTCAGAAATATACTGATTTGGCCACATTGGATAATTTTCAAAGTTTAGAAGAGGCTGTAGCAGCTCTTCAAGCCAAATTTAAGACCCAGGCTACCAACTCCGAGCAATTGAAACAACAATTGGAAGAGCAGATAAATAATGTCCAGGCACAGCTCCAAACAATTGTCAAAAGCATAAAATCAGAAGAAGATTTTGATCTAGTCATTTCCACTCTGAAAGAACAGATTCAGTCACTCCAGATACCTAATCTGGATCCTCTGCACAATGCCATAGCCGAGGTTAAAGAAAAAATTGAGACACTTGAAAATTTTATGAACAATTTGCCATCTTCTGATGCTTTGAATGCAATAACTCGGAGTGTAGCAAACATTAAGCTGCAACTCGAAACATATGAAGATTTTGGAAAAATTCAAAGTACCATAACCCATCTTGAAGGTACCATAGCAGCAGTGCAAAGTGATTTGGCAAATGTACAAGAAACTCGCCTGCCTGGGATTGTAGATACCCTTGTCAGTGTCCAGCACCAAATCACAAAGCTTGAAAACCTCAACACTGAATCTGAACTGTCTCATTTTCATCACTTGATAGATGATATCCAAACAAAGCTTGAAATTTTACAACGATCAACACCCTCTCAGGCAGATATAACCCTGCTCCAAAATGCTATGCAAAATGTGGCTGATGCTTCTGAATTAAACAATGTGAAATTGGCACTTGAATTTTTGCAAAATACAGTATCAAATTTGCCTACATCACAGGAACTTAAAAATATTAAGAGGGCAGTGAATAGGATATTGAAATCAGAAGATATCAAGAATATCCAGACAGAGATCAAACAACTCACTCAGACAGTGGCCACTCTACCAACCAATCAACATATTAATGAACTGCATGCCCTGTTTGAGGATATCAGAAGACAGGTCCATGATCTTACTGCTCAAAATTCAAAATTGGCAGTTGTTGAAAATTTACAACAAATTGTGGCTAATATCAAGCAACAGCTAGGGACCATGGAATCCAATCAAGCAAATGCTCTGTCTGTTTTTGCCACCCAGCTACAAGAAATTGTGCAACAATACAAAAAACTTGTTGTGGACATAAAAATCAAGCCAGGCCACGATGATGTTGTTAGGACCATCAATGAGCACCTTGAATCTGTAACAAGCAGATTGCTTACAGCAGAAAAGGAAATAACAGGCATAATCGAGAATCCAAAACATACAGTAATTCTTGAATTGTACAGCATCCCCAACAAAGAATATGATTCTCCATTTACACCAGGTGGCAAAATATATATGCTGTCCCCTGCACAATTTTATTACCAGTTTTTTGTTGGGGGCACGCTGAGACCAATCAAGATCAAATATTGGCATCAGCCACAGGCACACCACTACCCTACCTTATCAATAACAAATGCTGAGAACAAAGTGAAAATCACCAGTGTAGAGTTAGAGGATTTTACAGACCCCAATACATTAGAAACAGCCTATACTGAAGATGATGGCACTTTGGAATTTAAAATACAAATAGGGGACAAATTATATTTAGAAAATCCTGCAGTCTCAGCTGCTGAACACCCCATAGTTGCAATATTCCTGTTTACATATTATGTCTAGACAAATTATAGTTGATGAATTACACAGACAAGCCCGACATAATTATAAGAGACTCCCAGTAGTCACAAAAGGCATAGATGATTTATGGCAGAGCGACTTGATTGAAATGGCAACTGGGCAGTTGAAAAACCTAGACAAAATCAACAAGGGCTACAAATATCTACTCACTGTCATAGATACATTTTCAAAATTTGCCTGGGCTGTGCCACTCAAATCCAAGACTGGAACATGTGTTACAGAAGCCTTCAGAACAATCATCAATCATTCAGGAAGATCACCGCGCTATTTGCAAACAGATAATGGCAAAGAATTCTATAATTCAGTGTTTCAACAATTTATTAAAAGCCAAGCAATAAAACATTACTCGAGTTACAGTGATCTCAAAGCCTCAATTGTAGAGAGATTCAACAGAACCCTAAAAAATCTTATGTATAAACAATTTACACTGCAGGGTAATTATAAATGGCTTACAATCCTTCCAGAACTTCTAAATAAATATAACAACTCGGTCCATTCCACAATCAACATGAAACCCTCTGAAGTAACTCCATCTGATGAGCAAAAATTGATCAGGACTGTTTATTATCCTAGATACCAGCCAACAACAAAAAGGGCCAAATACAGGGTAGGTGATCAAGTAAGAATCAGCAAATATAAGCACTTATTCAAGAGAGGCTTTACAAGAAACTGGAGTACTGAATTATTTACAGTGGTTCAAGTTAAACCCGGGACCCTTAACACATATATAATAAAAGATCACCGAGGAGAAATTCTCAAAGGCAGATTCTATGAACAAGAACTCAGCAAAACTAAACAGCCTGACACATATCTCATAGAAAAAATTATCCGCAGAAAAGGCAACAAGTTATTTGTCAAATGGCTGGGTCATCCGGAAAACAGCTGGATCGATGCAGACAAAATAATAATATGAGCACCTGGGATGTTATAAAGAGGCTGCCAGAACCTGAACAACAGAATAAGAGAAATGGCAACTTGCTGCCTGATAATATTAGGTGTCTTATTGTTGGGCCATCTGCTTGTGGTAAAACTACACTAATGGTTGATAATTTTTTATTGGCACCCAACTGGTTAGACTGGAAAAACAGGCACTTGTATGTCTTCTCTAAGAGCTTGGAACAATTAAAATATCAGCAGCTGATGAAGCTATATGATGGATTGGATATAGCCACTTTTGAACCAGATGTTAAGCCACTTCATGAATGTCTCGATAATTCTGTTGTTGTGTTTGATGATGTTATACTGGATAATCAAAACAAGGTTAGAAATTTCTTTACACAGGGGCGACACAAAAACATTGATTGCTTCTACCTGGCACAGACTTTTTCTAAAATACCGAAGCAGCTGATCCGAGACAACAGCAATTTTATATGTGTGTTTCATCAAGATCATACCAACCTCAAACACATACACGATGAATATGTAGGTGGGGACTTGAGCTACAATGATTTTTCCAAGTTTTGCAGTAGATGCTGGAACCAGGACAGTTATGGCTTTGTCACAATTGATATGACAAGAACACCTAATAGTGGCAAATACAGGAATAAAATCAACGATTTTCTAGACGTTGAGACATAAATAAATAACCATGAAACGACCAGTCATTGATGATCTTAAGTTAAGAGATTATCTTGTAAAAAGATTCAAGGGATGGAAATCAGAGAACCGGGGAATTTATGAAAAACACAAACAAACAGAACAGCCTGTAATTGATGCTATTAATAATTTAGGTAAGAATATCAAAACTGTTACAGAGCAAAATCAAGATTTGATCACAGAGCTCGTACCTGTAGCTGCAAGGAACATATTAGATTATCCATTCACCCCACTTTCCAGTATTCATACACCTAGTCCTGTTGCTCCTAGAAGAATTGAAGCTACACAGGATCCTATTGAATTGGGTCTTCTTGCTCAAAAATATTTAACCACACCTAAAGACAACAAAGATGAGGTTTTTGGCTTATATGCTGACACAGAGCTTGACGGTAGCATCATTCATAGAATTGGCAATTTCAGAGTAACATTTATGGGAGATGATCTAATTGTATATTCAGAATCTCGTCTCGGAGAAAAAGGTGGTTTTGTTAAGTACCCCGGAACACCTGGATTGTGGGAACTGATGACTAGGAAAAGGCCTGGCAGCTATACAGATCAAGATTATGAACACTACAAAGAAATATTAATAAAATCAGATGCTCTATACCAGAACAATGATCCCACACAAAAAAGAGTCAAGTCTAGCAGTGGAGCAAAGTATAACAACTTAATCAAGCCCATATGGTCGCAGATCAAGACTGGCAGTGGAATCAAACAATACAACACCCTGCCTAAAGAATTTGTGTGGGTTGATGATGTCAGGAAACTTGTGGATAGGTTATTGGTGATAGCTGGGGAGGAAAATGCTGGGAACCACAATTTTTACAATGAAAAGGTTGGAATTATGGACATGATAAGCACCAAATTGTCTAATTTTATAGTGAATGACCCTAAAGGGATTGGATATCTCATAAAAATTATTAATACTCTACCACCTAAATTTTGGAATATTTCTGAGGGTCGGGGCCTGGTTAATGACATTATAAACAAGCTGCCATTTGAACTACACATTCCAGGCTATCAGTATTGTGGTCCAGGCACAAAATTGGATCATAGATTAAACAGAGGTGATCCTGGTGTAAATCCTTTAGATGCTGCTTGTAGAGACCATGACATAGCATACAACACACATACTGATCTTGACAAGAGACATGTTGCAGACAAGAAATTAGAAGAGGCTGCATTTGGTAGATTTGTAAGCAAAGATGCTTCTTTAAGTGAGAGAATAGCAGCATTGGGAACCACCATAGCTATGAGCACCAAACAAAAACTGGGGTGGGGGTTGTGAATATGTATATAATAAACCTACAATGAAGGCCAAGGGTGTTATGTATCAAATACCTTATGCAGGTCTCAAATCTCTTAAAACTATTGACAGTCTTTTAACCAAAAAGCAGCGGAAGAAAAAAAGCTCTTGTATTGCAAAGGGACATGGTATGAAATTGTTGCTTAGTACCCCCCAATTAAAAAAATTACAGCAATCAAGAAAAAAATCACATGTGGGGGGATTCATATTTACCATCCCTGCCATCTTAGCTGCTCTCGGGGCTGTTGGGAGCTTGGCTGGGGGATCAGCTGCCATAGCAAAAACAGTCATAGATGCCAAGAAAAATAGGGCAGAATTAGATGAGCAGAAGCGCCATAACCTGGCCATGGAGAAAAAAGGCAAAGGTGTTAAGAGAGCCATGAGTAAGTTTAAAAAAAACAAGAGCCGCTTACAAACCAAGATATTGAAGCTTTAATCAAGCCACTGGGCATCAAACATTTTAGAGGTGTGTACATGTCTGATTCTTTACCGGAACAACCACTCAACAAAGAGTGTGGCATTGTTAATTTGGATGAGTACAAAAATCAGGGCACTCACTGGATCTGTTATCTTAAATATTTAAAAAATGAGGCATTTGTGTTTGATTCATTTGGAGGTGTTCCACCTGAAAATTTAGTAAAATATCTAAAATCAGCTAATCTTTATTACAATAATGCCCGTGTTCAGAACTTCAAAGATGTTAATTGCGGACATTTGTGTTTATCTGTTCTTAGATATATGTCTCAAATAAATAAACCATCAATTGAAAATTTTCAAAAGGCCTTGTGGTATCTGAAACATCATGGGGGTATTCCATCTCACCAGCCAAAATTCAATATTGAAACTCAAATTGCATGATGATATAGTGTATCCCAAAACAATAGCTCTCAGAGCATTTTACGGCATGTACTTGATACCTAATATTACACACCACAACAACAAAATTGCAGTAGGGGATCAAAAAATTGTCATCACTCCAGGGCAGTATAATCTGTCCACTCTAAATGCTCAATTACCCAGAGGTGTAGTGTTAAGTCAAAATTCTGTCACTCACAGAGTAGAGATTGTATCTGCTACAGAAACAGTGGATCTGGGTACTATAGGAGAGCTGTTAGGCTTTGAGAACAACACAAAACTCGAACCGGCCATCAAACACACTGCTATTAATATACCCAAATTCTTAGCCATAGAGACTCTGAATATTCACTGTAATGTGGCCGAGGGTATGATCACCAAATCAAATGGCATAGGCACTCACAAACAAACTGGCATCATTGCAACATTCAAACCTAATTCCGAATTCATGGAGCCAATCATCTACAATCCATCCCCAACATTATATTTTCCCGTGTGCCATAATAGAATAGATTACATTGAATTGATGGTCACTAATGAAAAAGAAGAATTAGTTGATTTTGCTGGAGCCACAACAACTGCAATCATAGAGATTAACATTTAAATAAAAATACATACAATGGAAAATATTGAGAGTTATGAGCTACAATCATTCCCTCCAAACAGGAGGACATTTGCAAATTTAAATCAACCCAACACAGAGATTGAGGTTGATCTTGATGTAGGGGACGGATTTATACACCCTCACAGAGCAGATCTATACATCAAGTTTGATGTTGTAAAGCTCGATGGTACAGATTACCCTGCAAATTCAAATATAAGACTGGTTGATAATTTTGTGCCGCATCTGTTCTCTGAAATTGAGATCAGAAAGCATGGCGTTGTTATAAACAGAATAGATTATCCCGGCATTACCTCCACAGCTTTGGCCACTCTAAAATTATCCAAGACCGAGGCTCCATACTACAAAATAGGGGGATTTGAAGCTGGTGATAAGATATTATCTAAAAATCACACAGTGCTGTTCCCCATGCGCCTGTTGCCAGGATTCTTCTCAGATTACAAAGAAATTATGTGGAAGGGGGGGTTAAGAATTACATTTAGAAGAGCTGCAAATGATAATAATGCTTTGATGAGGTACAGTACATTAAACCCTACAGGGGAAGCTCTGCCTAATACCCTACCTGATGAGGGCAAATGCATTATTCAGACTATGGAGCTAAGAATCCCTGTTGTTGAATATGAGGCCAGTTATGCTCTTAAATACAAAGCTGATATAATAAAAAATCCACAGATTCCTCTGCAATTTTATACATATCAATGCGTACAGAAGCCCGCATCTGGTACATATTATGAATTTGATGCTACAAATTCATTCTCCAGCATACAATACGACATGCCTGATTTTGTAGTGGTACTGTTTCAGACTGGAAGACACAACAATCAGGAAAAAAATTCAAGTAAATTTGATAACTGCAACATCAAGAACATATATCTTAAAAATGGCAGAAATGAGGTATTCCCTAGAGAAAATTACAATTTAGACATGTCCAAGGATGATTTCCTCAAATTATATGAGGCTTTTTCGGCTTTCAAGCGTGTCACTACTGGCAGTACTGATATGTATTACACACCAGATGAATTCAAAACACAGAGACCCATGTTTGTCATCAACACTTCAAAAAGAAAACAGGTTGTGGTTAATGACAGGACAAACATTAAAATTATCTGTGAATTTCACGAGGCATTACCTGATGACACCATTTGTAGTGTTATTCTCATAGGTGAAAAATCATATGTTTATGATGTAAGAAATGAGAGAGTCACGGAGCAATTCTAGAAGATATTTGTTCTATTATCCTGTTGTACAACATACAAACCTCAACTGTATTATCAGCTAGCAGTGAATATCTTATGTGTGGGCAGTTGTATATATTTCAATCTATCAGGACTCGAACCCAAAGCCCCTTGTTTACAAGACAACAATATTAACATTTTGCCATCAGGAGAGGCTTTGCATTTTATCAGGACTCAAGCCCGAGCCTTTTGCTTACAAAGCAACAATATTAACATTTTGCCATCAGGAGAGGCTTTACATTTTATCAGGACTCAAACCCAGAGGCCTCCTGATTGCAAGGCAATAAAAACCATGCACCACACTCCACTGGGCCTCAGAACCCAGTAACTATAAGCTTTATATTAATATACATGGCAGAATCAATCTGAGCTACACTAAAATTCAATTCCTGGGATTTTGACAGAAAAACACACTATAAGCAATAAGATCATATGGCATAATTTTAAGTATAAGCAAATCTGTCTGAGAGGCTTTCACCCTTTCTACACTAGAATTCAAAATTCTTAAAATTAAGAGCATATCACACTGGAAGAATTGGGGTATAGGCCCCTCTTGGCATTGTCTTAAGTACGAGTAAATCTATCTGTTGAGCCCTCGCCTTTTCTACACTAGAAATTCAGAATTTCTTAAAAATCAGAGCATATCACACCTGAAAAATTGGGGTATAGGCCTCTCTTGGCTTTGTTTTAAGTATAAGCAAATCTGATTGTTCAATCAAATAGCCTCGCCTTTTCTACACTTAAAAGTTGCGCTGTCCGTAGTATCAATACAACTACTTATTTTTTATGTTTTTTGCTTGTTTTTCTTATATTTTTTCTTGTGTTTTTGTTGGTATCTTAATGTTCTTAGTTTTTATATATTTCATTTTTTGGTACCTTAATGTTTGTAGTTTTTATATATTTCACAAACAGTTAGTTATAAAAATCAATTTATAAAATGTAAAGTAGAGATGGTTAAGTGGAAGAAAAGGCTTGTGCCTTAACTTCGCCATCCAAAACAAGGAATGAATAAATAAATAAATCACACTCGTAACGCTAGAATGCCGCATTGACATTTGAGGAAAACAAGCAACTTCACGATGCAAATATTCAATAAATAAAAATATATTTTCAGCGTTCGGATAGGCTTCACATAGTTAGCCTCAACTCCATTCTGTATAACATGGGAAGGACAAGTTTTTTGTGTTATGGTCAATACAGTATAGCCACAAGGATTCATGTTCTGTCCTCGATTCTTCGGGGCTTTTCGAAGAAGTATTTTGTTCACGTTTTCGTCCTCTCCCCTCCAGTGTGTGTGGGCGTCGGACGCTGCTACTGGATCTAAAGCGAGCCCATATATTAGTGTTTAACATGTAAGTGCTGAGTTTGAACCTGGTCCGTGTGACGTTTATTTCCAATCCCGAGCACAAACCTTGGTTCTACATGAAGACTTGCTAGCGACCTGTTGAATTTATTCATAAGGCTACGTCTTTATGAGTCAACGTAACTGACAGGTTGATGGAATGGAAGATAACCGTGGCGCTTCGTTGTCGAGTTCGGAATTCTTGCAAACGTTTAAGCTGGGGAGGCAGGGGAGCGCCATGCCCCCCCCCCTTCCCCACGAAAAATGAATATGTAATATATTGTTATGTAAATATACATTACTCAAATAACATTTTGTTTAACGGGATCCTAGGACTAGGAACTGAACTGATGCCGATATAAGATTTAGCTTATAATCCGTTAAAGTTTATACTAGGTAAAATATACTGGATTTTGCTTGTTAATTCTAAATGGTTTGGTCATTGTAATTTATATTTGTATAACAGTGATAAATTTTCCACAAATAGAGAAGTTATGGCATTAATTTGTTGTAGGAACACTATGCTTCAGTTTGATACACTTGGTATTACTGGTATTTGGAGTTGAAATTTTATATTAAATATAAAGAGGTAATATTTAGAACTATTTTCAAGTAGAAAGTAAGTTGTCCGTATTTACCACTTCCATGCTTCCGTATTTCGTTGATTGTTTGGTGCAGAATTTAATGGGGTAAATTATATTAAATGTTGCAATTTTTTGGTGATATGTGGTAGATAATTACCTGGAGTAATATATTATTATTATTATTTAAATACATTATTTACACTATAATTATCATGAATTTTTAGAAAAAAAATCTTTGTAAATCATGAGTCAGTCGTGGCAAGTAACGTAAAAGCTCGCCCCCCTGATGGTACTTCCCCTCCCCCCCCCCGTGTACCCAACAGCCAGGCACGTATCCAGGAATTACTTTCGGGGGGGCTCAACACCATTTTTTTAAGGGGTATAGTAAGAACCTCACAATTGTATGTTCAAGACCAGTGGTGGCGATTGGGTTCCAAAACGAAGGGGGGGGGGGGGTTTGCGGAGAGCGTTGCAAGGAAAGTTTACTTTCTGTTGGTAGACAAGGCTTAACATTAAGAGGCCATAATGTTGAGGCAAGAAAATAAAAAATGGGGAGCAACTATCCCTTAAATCGTCGCCACTTTAAGGCTGTCATTTTAATCAGAACGTGAAATCGGAACATTTTTTACCACTCGACTCCTCTGTTTCCATGCATTAACATTGTGTGCCGGAACCATCTCAGTATGTGTGTTTGTCCATTTCTTCTCATCAGGCATAAAAACATCTATGGTGTCTTTGAGTGTTTTTACGAAGCTGTTGCACATGCAAGGGATGGACAATCCACTCGACAACGCGAAATTCAAATTGTGAGCTGCGAACTGGACGCAGCCAGCTCTCGAATATTTCTCTCTGATTCGAGCCTGAACACCACTAACGTGTCTTGTCCTCCCATTTTTCAGCTCTTATAAAAGCCGAAACCCACCAAATTGTTCAGATTCAGGCCTTAGCACTCACAAGTGTTCAAAAATGCCTGTCACAGATTCCGCTGTCTTGTCATATATCGACACGAAACAAAGGAAGTCTTCTCGAATACAGAGGTGGATCACGAAACAATTAATGCACAGTGAAAACCCTTCCGTTCCCAACACATCTAATGTTTCGTCTCCCAGTATGATCAAATGCTTACTCATTTATCTCCAGTGACGTGCCCAAGGGAGGGTTGGTGAGGTCATAACCCCATTTGATCCAGTATTCCTTTTTTTATATAAAAAATAGAGGAACGTCAAAGACAGGAAAAAAATGGCAAAATCAGGACTGACCACCAAAAATAGTATGCGTAACTCCTCTCCCTTCCGAAAATGCTGGGCACGCCTCTCTTTATCTCGGACACATTTTTTAAAATCAACTCACCAGAAGTTTTTATCATTCCGTATTGGAGATTGAAGTAAGATGCGTTCTTCCTGCAGATTTGGATATGATCCTTTAGGGTGCTGTCGTCTGCCTGCCTTCACACCTAACCTTAACAAGGCCCTAATTTTCCATCCTTGTGACTTGGATTTTCAAGACTTAGGAAGGTTTCAGACTGAAGGAACACGCAATACATGTCGATTGGAATGGGCCAATCAACAGCAAAGTTTCACACCGTAGCGACACAAAAGGCCGCACAAACCTAATCTTCAGGCGACACTCTGTGAAATCTCCCTTATTAGGCCACTGTCATTGTCACCTCGAAGTAGTAGCTCTTGTTGACTACAGAAAAAAATTCTCCTCAACCGGTGGGAATGCTCCTCAGTTTTCTTCTCTCTCCTATACTTTCTGTGCTTGTTCACTATACAGGCAACACCTTACGATTTGATATACACTATGTAGACATTTTAACGAATAATCGGTTGAAGTCAAGGATGGCTAGGTGGCTCAGTTGGTAGAGCCCTGATTTGGGTCCTGGTAGAGCCTGATTTCCGCCTAAAATGTCTACATATGCAACATCTTCTTGCTTTCTCTTCTCGACATTCATAAAATTTTCGGCTGTCTCTTTATGGTAGTTAAGTATTTGAATGTGTTTCGAACCCAGTAGGCTCAAACAAAAGTTGTTTTGTTTTTTACCATGAAATTCTCGGACTGCATATACGAAATTTAGTTCTGGCAAAACTAAATCATCACTCAAAACTTTGATTTTCAGTTGATCTATGCAGCTTATTTCTGTTTTAATAAACCACTCCAATATCCGGTACTGCTGAAATATTCACTTTATAGAGAGAGAGAGAGAGGGAGGGAGGGAGAGAGAGAGAGAGAGAGAGGCAAGCAGGCCGGCCTGCCTTGATCTCTTCGACCCTCGAACCCAACTAGCACTACACTGAGGCCCCGGAAATTCTGCGAAGTTATATCCTCATTATATTCTAGAACGTTCCGCAGATAAAACGATTCGTTAATATTGAAAGTAGTTGACTCCTTCTCTCATTCAAGAACGTACCGTACCCTCTCCCGCCTTCCAGAGATTAATAATTACAACGAATCGCCCTACGTGTGGCGCTACCTTTGTTGTGCAGCTTCCAAATGCTGACAAGTTTCTACATAGTGCTCAAGTGCGCTGCGACAACACCGAAAGCGCAAGAAAAGTTTACGTGCAATATTATCAACTACAGGGTTATAGAACATTTTCCGTCTTGTCTCGATAATTATTTCTCCCAAATTATCATCACATTATTCAAGAATCCAAAATCCTAATTTTATCTAGTGTAAACAGAAAAAAATTCCTGATGGGATGGCTCGAGCCTCCTGATTTCCACCTTGGATACGTGTTATTGACAATAATAAGGTTATAGAACGCTCTCCGTCTTGTCTCGATAATTATTTCTCTCAGATTTATAAATTTATTATCTTCACATTATTCAAGACGCCAAAAATCTAATTTTAGTTTAAATTTAAAAATTTCCTGAGAGGGGCTCGAGACCTCATCCCCACCTTGGATACGTGCTATTAACAATAACTTGGGTATAAAACATGCTCCGTCTTGCCTCGATAATTATTTCTCTCCTTACATTATTTTCACATTATTCAAGAAGCCAAAAACCTAATTTTATCTAACTTAAACTGAAAAATTTCCTGGGGAGAGGGTCGAGCCCCCTGTGCCCCATCTTGGATACGTGCTATTATCAATAACAGGGTTACGGAACATTCTCCGTCTTGCCTCGATAATTATTTCTCTTTCCTAAATTATTGTCACATTATTTTATTTCACACCACAAGAAACCAAAAACCTCATTTTATCTAGTGTAAACCTAAAACTTTCGGGGGGGGGCTCGAGCCCCCTAAGCCCCCCTATGGATACGTGCCTGCCAACAGCCAATTACTATTCAGTTTCCCTTCTCGTTATTACCTTTACATATGAAATGAATATACTGAAACTTTTTTGCGTGGATATAGCTAAACTATAGTGGCCTTCTTACACGCATGTTTATTTAATGATTTGGTATGTAAAACCTGGAATTTTGTCTTTACGAAATTGTAGACGCCGTGAGTGATGTAACACAGAATCCTGAACATCTGAAACGTTTACTTGCTATTACATTAGTCTCAACGTAAAGTGGAAAGCGTCTAACCAGCCCAACCCTTTAATTCTTCCCTTTTTGACCCTTGCAAAATCTTGGTCGCTCTTTAATAAATGTGTGGGTGTCAAAACGGTGATGTTCACCCTCTCGCTTCACAACTCTACCGATGTGTTACGTAGAAGAGATTTAAAACAGGATATAACAATGTATTCAAATTTAAATGAAACGCGTGTATACTTCTCTTGGAAATGGAACAATCCTTTCAACTCTTGTAAATATCGTGAGCATATATAAGGCAATTGTGACTGGACTTACAGTTTAAAACAAGATCTGAACGAGTTACAATTTTTAATCGCCCGGTTTTGAATTGTCATTTTTTAAATTTGTGGCAAAACATGCCACCGTCCTCAAGCCTAGAGCCTCGTCGACCTGCAACATTGCAGTTACCTGGGTATAATACGTGCAAGTGAGGTTGACTTTGAATGTAATAAATGGAAGTGAGGTTGACTTTGGGTGTAATACGTGGGAGTGAGGTTGACTGTGGTTGTAATACTTGGAAGTGATTTTGACTTTGGTTGTAATACGTGGAAGTGAGGTTGACCAGTGATTTATCCACACACCACCTAACACCCCCCCCAACACCCTCCCAAATTTTGACCAACACCCCCCCCCCAAGCAGAAAAGTGGAACACCCCCCCCTGTAGGGGGGTGTAAGTATGGATTTTTATATCAACAATAGAATAACAATACTTCAACATAAAGGTACCATTTGTAGCTCTGCAAGAAGCGTAGTCCAATGGACCTTTGTGTCAAAGAAGGAGGGTGGAATTTTCAGCATGGTTATTTCCTGGAAACACCAGCTTCCTTGACAAGGCTTTGGAAGGAACACTGCCATCTGGAAAATGTCAAACTGACCTCTCGCCCTCCTTCCAGGGAGCACATACCGCACACAGTGTTGACAGTTCAGCGTTTGAATACCTAAATAAATATTTCTTAAATACGTTACAGATTTGTAAATTGAACCCCTGAGTCAATGAAATTTATATTGCGTTGCATTTTCCTTTCGATTCTTTCATGTGAAAAATGTACGATAAAAGTAAGGGAAGATATTCAAAGATACAGGTTTGAGTGAATTGTGTTACTATGGTTAGCAACACTATTTTCTGTAACTTGGGCGAGATGGATGATTTTGGAGTGGTAGAGAAGAGAATGGTCAAATGCCTTAGGCCTTAGGTCAGAATCTTAGTGTAGCATCTCAGTTCGTGTGTTGTCGTTCTGCTTAGTGTAACAATGTCTGAAACTTTACTGCAAAAGTGGTTAAAGAAGATACGGGATTTTGAAAAAGAGAATGGAATCAGACAGAAAGAAACTGATAGGGGTGAGTAGAGAAGAGAAGCAGTGACACTATATGTAGGTATAATTTTTCCCAACGGATTCATACAGTACCAATATATTCGCTATAAAACTGCAAGTAATTCATGAAGAACCGAAGTGATTCATTCACGTCTATAGTTGATGTATGTGACCATTTTTGTGGCTCTAAGATTTTTTACCTTTGTAAATGAAATTATATATTAGAAAGAGAGTTGTAAAAAAAGGGGGGGTTCGCACGAGGTGGTTGCCTTGGAGCTAAGGACAAATGGGGTGTCGAACAAGCAAGAAGGATAAAAATAGAAAAGCGTTAATGTCGTGGTGTCCTGTGAAATTACTGGCATCCTATTAAATTAAAGTTATTGTCAGTTTGCAAAGATATATAGATTTAGTAAAAATTGTCTTCCTCTTTTCATGTAGTCGGTTCCCTGACATAATGACATATTTAATTTTTTGCAACTTTTAAGAATAAACAAAGGAAGTATGAGGAATTAAACATAAAAATAAATTTAATTTACATTAAGTCCCAAATTTATATCTGACCATAGGCGCACCAGTGGGGGCACGATGGCACTTGCCACTCACTGCCTGCTGGAAAACGTGGAGATAAGAATTTTGTTTGGTTCATTGTGTTCCTTGTGCTGGAAAGTGAAATAAATGCTATTCAATTTTTAAATAATTGAAAATAAAACATTACCTCAATTTAGAAGTGAAAATTCCTTACCTCAATTTAGAAGTGAAAATTCATTGCCTTCCCTTTGCATCTAACATGCCATATGTTTATTTGCACATGTTTTTTTTTCATTTTCTTTTAAGGCAAAGATACACATGACTCCTAATTCCATAGTGTCTCTCGTCCAGTATTTGAAAGATAAACTCTCAACAGCGTGAATAGTATTTTAAAAAGTTTTGTAAGGGTATAGGACTTCAATATGAAATTCCTTGACCGATTTCGTTCAAAAGCAATACCAGGCATCTATCAACTTGCATCCCAACTTCCCACTAATTTTAAAGTCTTCATAACCATGCTCTAAATATATAGTTTCATTACTTTATTTCAGTTTGTGAATCATTGTTTAAATAGAGATTTGAAAACAACAGCAGTATTTGTAACTCATTCGCAACATAGAACTATTAAAATTATGCATATTTTCTAACTGAAGCTAGAACAGGAGGGGGCAGGGGGCATGTGCTTAGGTAAAGAGGACACCGAACGAGCAAAGCAAGATTGTAAAGAGTAAACATCGTGGGATACTGTGAAATAAAAGTATTGTCGCTATGTTTAATTAATAATATGCATTATCAGTTTGCAAAGAAATGGTTCTAAAAATTTTCTTGCTCGCTTCGCTCGCAATGTATTAATTTATTTAGGTCATATTATATCTGTATTCAAACATGCAAGCGCGCGCGCACCCAATGCATTCTCACTGATATTTCATCAATGAATTGGCCACCCTCTAAGATGAACTCCGACTTACACCTATGACAAGAACCATACAAATACAGTTTGAGAATATTGCGCAAGTGTTCCTAATTTCTTTATAACTAGCCTAAGAATTGCATGAAATGATTTCTGGTAATAATGTGTTTAAATTTTGTGTTTTTCAATGTCATCTCGTGTCTTTTGTCTAACGATTGATTAAATCAAGTAGTGAATATTATCGGAAAGCAATACTCGAAATGTTAACATTATCACAAAAATCTATTTCCCATCTTTTCCTGCATTTGACATACCTTTTTTACTGAAATGTTACGTGAAGGGAAGGGGGGGAGGGGGTTAATCTCTGGAAACATCTATGAACAAATTGAATTAGAAACGGTCCAAAATATTCACTTAACATCTCCAAACTTACACCCCCCCAAAAGTTTCCAACACCCCCCCCCAAGAGAAAAATCCTGGATATACCCCTGAGGTTGACTTTGGTTGTAATACGTGGAAGTGAGGTTGACTTTGGTTGTAATACGTGGAAGTGAGGTTGACTTTGGTTGTAATACGTGGAAGTGAGGTTGACGTTGGTTGTAATACGTGGAAGTGAGGTTGACTTTGGTTGTAATACGTGGAAGTGAGGTTGACTTTGGGTGTAATACGTGGAAGTGAGGTTGACTTTGGGTGTAATACGTGGAAGTGAGGTTGACTTTGGTTGTAATACGTGGAAGTGAGGTTGACTTTGGTTGTAATACGTGGAAGTGAGGTTGACTTTGGTTGTAATACGTGGAAGTGAGGTTGACTTTGGTTGTAATACGTGGAAGTGAGGTTGACTTTGGTTGTAATACGTGGAAGTGAGGTTGACTTAGGGTGCCTTAACCGAAGGCCGCCCCTGCCACCACTGTTGGGCAACATAATAAATAATTTAATAATTTATCTTTTTTTTATGTGTTTCTCTCATGAATAACTGCGCTGCGACTCAACGAGGGAGAAAATTGCGATACCGGGACAGCTGAGCGAATAGGGAGAAGCGCTTTTCCGGATCGATATCTCCAGGGTTTTGGCGGGAATCGTATGAAGTGTGTGTGCGCTATTTCGCTGGCTGCCCGCCAGGTCGCAAGTTCAATGTAACAGCTGAGGGAACCGGTAGGGAATTTGACCTAGTTCCTGCTAGAATCCCGATATGTAGGCAGGGTATGGAGAGTAGGAGGATGAAGTGGATGTTGGCATCACTACTTCTTCCCTGCAAAGGATCTTCCCAGTGGCCTTGTGGAGAGAGATCGTGGGTGCAGAGTTCGATTCCCCGCTTGGGACACAAGTTGATGTCTTACTTCTAGAAACTTGGTGATCTAGTCGGTAGACCAGATTTATCCACACACACACACCTCGACAATCCTTTTAGATTTTTCACGAAGGTCCAATTCATTAGTCATTTTGGGTCTAAATTTACTCTTACACCCCCTTTCCCATGGAAAATCCTGGATACTCCCGTGGTCTGAACTCCCGCTCTGGAGAAACAGAAGCTCTGGGCTTCAGTTAGCCTCTAGTGAACTATGCCGGGGGTAATTAAGGCGGCCCGAACGTGGTGCCGAACACATCATGGCTTAGGCACGGTGCAATCCACAAGGAATACCTTTATCTGTTGAGCACCGACCTCTATGGCTGAATAGTTAGCACACCGCGTTACGATGCAAGGGGTCACGGGTTCGAATCCCGGCCCGGGCATGGGTGTTCTTTGTGAGTGTCCCATCATCATGTCATCGCTCATCTTCATTTTCGGGATTAGAGCTCATCTTCATTTTCGGGATTAGACGCGAAGTAAAATAAACCAAATCGTTATCTGTTGACCATAGGAAGATATTATATTAAAGAGGAAGAAGTGACAAGGAAGTGGAAGAAAACGATATTGGCGTTCGTTAAAGGTACTGTTCCTTCATTCACTTCAAGGACCCAGCAGAAAAAAACTTTTTTCAATTAAAAAAAATTCGGCCGAGCGTTTTGGCAACCATCAGCCAAAATGCACTGTGGCGTCAAGTCCCGTGGTGTTCTTTTTGAGTGTTCCTTCATCAATTTCTTATCCACATCGCCGCGATTAGCTAAACTTAGTACAAAACCGACGTAAAATAGTAAAGATATAAATTCTTTCTCTGAGTTAATGTGCCCGTGCTTGCAGATATGTGGGTGTAGCGACGCACTTACCGAATCCTGTGCGGGACTATAGAATATTTGATTGTGGTTGATTTCTGTTATTTAGCGTAGCGTTTCTTTCACTTTTGCCTAATCGTGACGATGAGGATGATATGATGAAATTTATGAAGGGACGCTCACAAGGACCAACCATGCCCAGGCCGAGATTCGATCCTGGCGTCGTAGCGCGCTGTGCTAACCATTTCCCCACGGGTGTCGGCAAATCTTCAATCGTGTTTTCGAAGACAGTCTTGTGTGTCCTCTGACGAAGGGATCTTGTGGCGACCGGTCTTGGCGCAATTTCCATAATCTCCAGAAAGGGGAAAGGGGGGGGGGGCATGTAGCGTCTGAGACGGGTGAACGTGCATTATGATAGTGCTGCTCCGCCGTTTCACATTCCCAGCGTCCAATAAAGGCGTTTTCATCCATCACTTTAATGGAACCGTATCCTAAAAGAGCCATCGGTGTTGCTTCTGAACTTAATTGGAAATTTACTTTCGTGGGGACACGAAAGATATCTCTCTCCTTGATGACCAACATCTTATCTCTCTTTTTGTCTTAGCGACGTCTTTCGCGCTCCAAAAAAAGTCACCACTAGGTACCTTCAATTTTGTTTGGGTTATCTCGTGTCCTTTTTCGGGCCGGCTCCGTGGCGGAGTGGTTAGCACAGCGCCAGAGAATCTCGGCCTGGGCATGTGAGTGTCCCTTCATCAATTGCATCCTTTCATCTCTCGTCCTCGTCTTCGCGATTAGCTATAAATTGACAGAAAAGCGAAGTAAAATAAACTATATGAATCCATAAATGAAAACTTTTTTCGGTGTGTAAGACACTCAAAATGGCAATCTCTCTTCCATGTAGTAAACCTTGAGCAGCATTTTTTGCAGGTCAACGAGGCTCTGCCGCCTGCGCTTCACAGCCAGGATAATTGTCTGTGAGGCTTGTGTTGTGTCGTCCTCATGTGCTTGTGACTGCCCCTTCGTCCATCACATACATCACCATTAATCCCCATAGTTGCGATTTGCCAAAATTGACGGTAAAGTGACGTGAAATAAAAGTTTGAAAAAAATTGAAAGTTTTGTGTTTCCTGTATCAATGTAGAACTAAGCTAATTTGAAGTCCGATTAATCATTCTCAAACACGCTGTGTAACGACATTATTACCATACAGCATACACAATAGTGTGTTACGTTTTGAGCAGCCATCTACCATTCTGCCCCCATAGCGGAATATTTTGCGGAATATTTTGAAATTATATACCAGTACTTGTATTTGCATATGGTAATAAAAGTAAAGTTGTGCAGTTATGGATACTTCTGTGTTGCAGCAATGCCATTGAAAGCCGAGGGATTATTACAATCCAGAAGTGACCCCCGTGACTGTATACCCCTATTCAGATAAAGTGACATATTCTTGAACTGTTCAGCGGCTTGTAATGACGGGATCCCAGGTTCGATTCCCGGTGGAGGCATACAGCACAATGGTTGAGATCCCACTTTAAACTATAGATCCCGTCCCGATTAGCCTTTGTGTGCATAAAGTGGACTTGAAACAACAATTCAATCGATCAGTTCAACTGTTCAACCCTATAAAGCCTGCCACTTTATGTGAACAGAAGTGTACAATGGTATGTAAAGCTAAACTTTGCCTCCAACTTGTTTCGTAGCTTTAAAAAAAAGTGGCCGAAGATGCATCTAATTAAAGTTGACTACTCCGAATTCGAAAGGCTTAGGAGGGGGGGGGGGTAGGAACATGCTCGAAACAATGCTGTTTGTTTCAGATCAGTATTCCGTTTATATGCGTTCAGTTGTTTATTATTGCTTGGTATATTATTATTCTGATGTCGGTTGCAATTCGTATCCAATTCTTTCGAAGTGGAACAAAGACAATGTTCACGAAACCTGCTCCACTGTCTGCGTTACACTTTAAGCCATCACCCCTATTATGGAAATGGATTCGCCCAGTAAGCGCATGCATAAATTTCTTGATAGTCAGGACTAATGTAGACAGCAGATTATATGCAAATATTTCATGTAATTCCAATTCAAGACTAATGCAAGTCACAAATTTTAGAGTATTGTTCCTTTCTTAGCCTAATTGTTTTCTCTTTCTGTTCCCAGGTGCACCAAATTCCAG
This sequence comes from Lepisma saccharinum, assembly GCF_977018435.1. Classification (NCBI taxonomy): domain Eukaryota; kingdom Metazoa; phylum Arthropoda; class Insecta; order Zygentoma; family Lepismatidae; genus Lepisma; species Lepisma saccharinum. Next base: position 18,171,310 of record NC_139229.1, read on the forward strand.
CCGGACAGTGCTTATATTGGAGCATACAGGACTGCGGCCAGATGGTAGGTTTCTTTACATTACAAGTTTTCTTTATTTTTAAAGTTGTAAGAATAAGTATACCAATGATTCGTGTTTTTTTCTTTAACACAGCGAGGAAATCGTCCCTCTAGTTTCCCCTATCTCTATCCCTTTAGTTTGCACCTGTCTCCAGCCTTCTGGTTTTCCCCTGTCTCCAGCCTTCTGGTTTCCACCATCTCTATCCTCTACTTTCCTTTTATCTATGTCTGTAGTTTCCCCTCATATCTATCCTCTACTTTCCTTTTATCTATGTCTGTAGTTTCCCCTCATATCTATCCCTCAAGTTTCTCCCATTTCTCGCCCCTAGTTTCACCCTATCCCTCTAGCTACCCTATCTGCCCCTTTAGTTTCCCCCTATCTCTCTATCCCTCTAGGTTTCTCCCTATCTCTCTATCCCTCTAGGTTTCTCCCTATCTCTCTATTCCTCTAGGTTTCTCCCTATCTCTCTATCCCTCTAGGTTTCTCCCTATCTCTCTATTCCTCTAGGTTTCTCCCTCTCTCTCTATCCCTATAGATTCCCCCCTCTATAGTTCACCTTCTTTTATTACTCGTAATTACAAGGGGAGGAAGGCGGAGGAGCCTACATTTTTGGTTAAATTTCTACAGTTGATTTTAATAAAGTTAATACAGTTGTGAAACAAGACACGCACGCGCACAGAGAGAGAGAGAGAGAGAGAGAGATGAGTGAGTGAGTGAGTGAGTGAGTGAGTGAGTGAGTGAGTGAGTGAGTGAGTGAGTGGCTGAGTGAGCGAGCGAGTTCTCTCTTTCTAGAAATACTACTGCTCACTGAAGCCAGCAGTATCTTTTTCGACACCAAGAAATGATCAATACTATATCACTGCACAGGTTTGTTGAAATGCCGGAAATGAATTCTAACCCAAACTACAAATTCGGAGTCCGATCTGCACAGCATCAGATCACCTCTTCCTAACGAATCCCTTTGAGTAATTGAGCAACCAGCATTCCAGTCACGAAGGTGCGCTGTGCGGAAGGATGGACTCTGCCCTTGTGGTGCTTCCGCTCAAGATTTGTGCGAGAACGTGCAGCGACTTAAGACTTTACCTTGGTGCGAATCTTAAGAGTTCCGATGCCACGTGATTACGAAGGCGTGTGTCATCACAAAGCGTCAAAAATTGAGATCTAAGACGTTCGTAGGCCGCCTGTTTTAAAATCAGCACATAACTCCTCTCAGTGTACAGAGGAAAAAGTTTGTAATAACCAGAAAATTGTTTCTGGTAACAAAATATTTTTCTTGAAATAAACGACACCCAAATGATTATTCACCGGAACCAAATTATTTTAGTAATAGCGCACATTTATTTAGAGTTACCAAAGAATTGGTCAAAATCCCCAATTTTAGTAAACGCTACTAATTTTTTTTTGTTCATGGGTAAGAGAAAGCTTAACCGAACGGCTTTGGTTTATTTTACTTCGTCTTTCTGCCCCTTTTGGCGAATTTCGACGATGAGGATGAGGGATGAAATTGATGAAGGGACTCGCAGAAAGAATACCAATGCCCAGTACGGTATACGAACCCGGGACTCCTGGCGTCGTGGCGCAGTGTGCTAACCATTCCTCCACGGAAGCCGGCTCAAATGTAACTCCTTGAATTTTCCGCAGGGTGTCTACATTCCTACTGACGTCCCTCATTATAAACCTAGGATCACAAGATGAGTGTGATTAGGGTCAGAAAACTTCAGAGCGCCTCAAAATTTTCACCTGGCGCCTAAATTTTTTAATCCAGTTCTAGATTTTTCAAAAGATCTAGTACTCATGGAAATTTACATTGCATAACTGGTACAGTACGTACATGTTTTTTTTAATGCTTGTATGTTTCCTGTATCATGGTTATCATTAAATCAGAATAATAAACATAATATATACATTTTTGCACTGTTGCTAGCGGAATTTCAAAATCTGCAGCGATATGGTAGAGTCGGCCATTATTAGAACGTATTGCATAGTTATTTTTTATGTTGCCAGTAGAGGAAGGCCACTCCGCTGCAAAAATTAGTTATTTTTAATCCAATCTTGTTGTTAACTTCATCTTAGTTGGATTCATGGCTTTCTTAGCCTGTGTTTTAAAAAAATGCGAATTCCTGGGGAAAAGGTGATGGCGCCTGAATTATTTTTAGTTTTATCTACCCCTGTCCTTCTCCACTACTTTTGTGTAATCCAAAGATTCCCAAGTATTTCCGTTTCACGGCGGCCTTAGTGTTTGAAGACTTTTCCGCGACGCCCAAGTCCGGTTATGATGCTTGCCTTACGTTAAAAAATAAACACACATTTCAAATTCAGAAACACTTTACATGTAAAAAGTACTAAATAAGCACATATTTGCAACAATCATATCATTAATTGAATTTGATTCGTAGGACCGATTCTAAAAGCATGTGTAGACTAACAACTAAGTCATTTCAGTGAAAATATTGGAACATTCCACGGCGCCCTCGCTGCGGCGCACACTTTAGGAACCTCTGGTCTAATCCCTCACAGTTCATGGTAGAGTGAGATTACATTCGTAACATCTCTGGCTGTTTTGCATTGGTAGCTTTGGAGCCAGTCATAAGTCCCGGAGCAGCCAATCAACAAACGAGCCGCTGGCGTCATCTCTACTCAGCACTTATCGCTATCCCTGTTGCTCGCGCTCTGGACTTGGTAGGCTCACTAACTGGTCTCGCGCGGTCAGGTGGAGTTATGAAAATAATCTGACTTCTTCTAGATGGTGAACACCCCAGACTACTGGGCACAGTTTCTTTACTCGATATCAGTGATTTTTCTAATGGTATTTTTATCATATTGCACCATTGTGGGTCATCGGCTCCAACAACAAAGAAAAACAACTCGACTTTGTTGATAATAGAAGCTTCACGTTTACTACACATGTTATTACGAAGCACGCTTTCCCAGACTATACGTCACATTGCGAAAATTGTGTTTACAAGAGGATTTTCTCGCTTGACAGGCCTCCTGCCTCACGTGTAAGCAAGTGCCTCGCACCTTTTGTTCTTTCGAAGCCCCGTGTTTGTTTTATGAACAAAAGAGCCATAAAGATCAGTCTGTGAATACACGTACTTACAGATTGGAGTTCATCACGATAAATAGCATCGGGGTTATAAATTTAGAAAAATGCGCATCTCGTAGTTTCAACGACCTGAAGTTGAGACACTATTGTTTTACGTAAATTGTCCAGTTGCTATCGCATTGTAAATTCCAATTCCTGCGTAAGATGTATTATTTTTAACGTTAATTATAGAGGTATCAAAAGCTTTTGGCAGTGAACCCATAATTAATTATTAAAAAAACTGGACGTTCTTGGAATATCCACACTTACCCCCACACCCCCTATACGCCTTCATGGCATGGTGCCAAGCACAGGGGAACACTTTACCTTTACCTTTTTTTTCTTGGAATATCACCCACATATTCTAAACGAATCTAGTTGTTTACTGAATAGGCTTTAAGGGAGAGAAATCTCTCTCTCTCTTTTCTTTCTTTCATAGAAAGGGAGTGAGATCTCTGTTTCTCTATCTCTCTTTTCCCTATATATCTCTGTCTTTTCTCTATATCTCTATCCCTTCTATCTCTTTCTCTATATCTCTCTCCCTTCTCTCTGTTTCTCTCTATCTCTCTCCATTCTCTCTCTCTCTCTCCCTCCCCCCATTCTCTGTCTCTTTTCTCTCCATCCTCTGTCTCTTTTTCTCTTCATTCTCTCTCTCTATTTTTCTCTTCATTCTCTCTCTCTATTTTTCTCTTCATTCTGTCTCTCTTTTTCTCTCCATTCTCTCTATTTTTCTCTTCATTCTCTCTCTCTCTATTTTTCTCTTCATTCTCTCTCTCTATTTTCTCTTCATTCTGTCTCTCTTCTTCTCTCCATTCTCTGTCTCTTTTTCTCTCCATTCTCTCTCTCTATTTTTCTCTTCATTCTCTCTCTATTTTTCTCTCCATTCTCTCTCTTTATTTTTCTCTTCATTCTCTCTATTTTTCTCTTCATTCTGTCTCTCTATTTTTCTCTCCATTCTCTGTCTCTTTTTCTCTCCATTCTCTGTCTCTTTTTCTCTCCATTCTCTCTCTCTCTATTTTTCTCTTTATTCTCTCTCTCTATTTTTATCTTTATTCTCTCTCTCTATTTTTATCTTTATTCTCTCTCTCTATTTTTCTCTTCATTCTGTCTCTCTTTTTCTCTCCATTCTCTGTCTCTTTTTCTCCATTCTCTGTCTCTTTTTCTCTCCATTCTCTGTCTCTCTCTCTCTCTGTCTCCATTCTCTGTCTCTCTCTCTATCTTGAAGATTTAAAATTGAACAAACTATAGATTGTCCAGCGAAAAGAATAGACTGTTGCTTCAAATGGGCTTTTACTTTCCCTACATCCCCCCTCTTTTTAAATGTTGTTTTCACTACTGAGCGCAAAGGTGAACACACATTTGCTTTTCTTTCGAATGCAAAACGTTATTCTGGAACTGGTTAAGTTTTCAGACCAGCAAAAGTTCCTTCCAGCAGCGCGTGTTTTTAATTTTGTTTGTGTAGGGGCACGTGAACGGAGGGGAACGGCGAGCCCAGCGTTGTCGACTGCTTTCCACCCCACCCCCTCAGCCAGTACCGCGGTAGACAAAATTTCACGAAAGGAGAGGGTGACTGACCGTTGGTTTCGACGAGGAATGACTGTGGCGGATCTGTGCTTTGGGTTGTGTTGTGCTGTAAAAAACCGTTGGTTTTAATACTGAAATATGAGCGAAAGTAGTGTAAAGAAGAGAAGGCGTGGTGAGGTTCTCAAAAGTAAAGAAAGGCAAATAGTAATGAATATTTTTGTTTATTTAAAACAGAAAAATCCGGATCGCAGTGTAAGTTGGTTAGCCAGCGAGACGGCGAAAGCAACTGAGTTTCTCGGGCTACTGTGTATAAAATTCGGGGCGAGGTTTCTCAAGGTCCTCTTGAAACACCAGGTAAGAAACGACCCAGGAAAAGATCGCCAATTACAAGTAGAAATGTAAAATTTAATGATTTTGTCAGAAGTGCTGTGCGACGTAAAGTTCACGAATTCTTTTTTAAAAACAAACCCCCAACACTTAATTCTGTTCTTGTTGCTGTTAATTCTGACTCCACATTACCGAATTTTAAAAGATCAACGTTTCATGTCTTTCTCAAAGAACTTGGCTTTTCGTATGAGAAAAGGGGCAACAAATCCATGTTAATTGAAAGAGAAGATTTAATTTCTCTCCGCCATAAATATTTAAGAGAGATTAGGAAGTTTAGGCGTGAAAATAGAAATATTGTTTACACTGATGAATCCTGGGTGAACACCGGAACCTCAGTCAATTATGAATGGAAAGACAAGACAATTACAACTGCAAAACAAGCGTTTCTGGCAGGTCTTTCCACTGGTTTAAAAAATCCAAAATCGATACGCTTTAGTGCATGCGGGTAACGAACGCGGTTTTCTGCAAAACGCCCAATTTGTGTTCCAGTGCAAAAAGAATACTGCAGATGCCCATGATGAAATGGATGGAGAAACGTACGAGATGTATTTTCGGGAACAGTTGCTCGCCAATCTCCCTCCGGGATCTGTTATTGTTGTTGACAATGCCTCTTATCATAGCCGCAAGCAAGAGCCAATGCCGACAACCTCGTGGAAGAAGAATGGTTGAAATCTCATGGCATTCGTTATGATGACGACATGTTACGGAGAGATCTTCTGGAACTTACAAATATTCATAAAATTAAGTACGATAAGTATAAAATCGATGAGATGGCAAAACAGATGGGGCATACGGTGCCTCGTTTGCCCCCATATCATTGCGAACTGAACCCGATTGAACTTGTGTGGTCACAGGTTAAGCATTATGTGCGGTGTAACAACACTACATTCAAAACTAAAGACATTGAAAATTTAATCACTGAATCATTTAAGACAGTAACAGTTGAAAACTGGCAAAATTACGTAAAACATGTCATGGACATAGAGAAGGAAATGTGGAATGCAGATGAATTGCAGGATGACGTTTATCAGATAATAATCCACTTGGGTGAATATTCCTGCGAGAGTGATGATCTGACGGAAGAAAATGATTCTGGTGATGATTCTGCAATGGAAGGAATTAACCCCCCGAAGTGACATGTGAGAGAAAAGTAAGTTCATTAAGAATTATTCTTTCAGTTTATGTAATTTTGTGAATTTGTTTCTTGTTTTTAATAATAGCTCACCGTGAACTTATTTCTTCAATTTGTACGTACCCGCGATTCAAGCACCACGCACGTTTGTTTGGTCTTGTACTTTCACTGCCAGCAGATCCGTTACTCGCCCCTGCGGCAAGCGGCAACGCTGTTCTCATATACCCAACAGTCTATTCTTTTCGCTGGACAACCAATACCTCTGAAAGCTAAAACAACTTGTGGAGTTCCACAAGAATCTCCTCTTGGACCAATTTTATTTTCAATTTTTATTAATGTTTTATGCGTAGTGCTAATAACTCGACTTGTTTTTGTTATAATGCTGACAACTTAGAAGTTTTGAGGGAAATAAAAAGTGGCTCAGATGCTTTAAAGCTACAAAATGACCTTCAGCGAGTGATATAGTGGTGTGAAAACAATGGAATATTAATTAATGTTAATAAATGCAAAGTGATGAGATGTACGAGACACACCTTGTTGTTCCTAATTATTTTATTAATCTACTTTGTTCTGTTACAAAGATCTAGGAATGGTTATTGATAATGAATATTGATTCATCACTAATATTTGATGAACACATAATAGAAACTTGTAAAAAAGCTAAGAAGTTACTAGGTTTTATATTTTAATTGCCAGCCTCCATGCTACAGAGCGCGCTACGACGCCAGTCGTCCCAGGTTCGAATCTCAGCCCGGGCATAGGTGTTCTTTCTGAGTGTCCCCTTCATCATATGATCACTCATCCTCATCTTCGCAGTTAGCCAAGACTGGCAGAAAAGGCTGAGAAAAAGCTGTGTAAAATAAACCAAACAAACTAGTCGATTGAAGTTAAAGGTCCTTCAGGGCCGTGAGCCTAATTGATTTTAATATTATTAGCGTCCTTCTTTTGAAAACTGCTCCAGGTGAAAAATGAAAAGGAGGGGAGGGGGTTCTATTAACTTGAACGGATGGTCCCAAGGGCGAAAGCCGAATGGGAGTTACGTAATAGCTTTCTGATCTTCAATTTTGCGCCGATGATGGGGCTCGGTAATAAATTATGCCTTGCTGAGAGCAAAGAGAAGAAGGAGGCTTTGCTGAAACTTCTGTCAAGACGACGCTGCCCCGTTGCCTAGCAACCGCCGTGCAAGAAGAGCGCCAGTTGGGAAAGGCCGACCTTGATACGTAATCCTTTGCGGCGGTGCCACGTCGGATGTTTGTTTTCACCGTTGCGTCTGCAAATGGCGAGCAATTTCGGCTTTTCTTCGGCGGGACGGAAGCTGGGAAGGGGATTTAGGGTTGGGATCGGGGCGCGATCGCGAAAATGAGCGAGGGGGTGAGGGTGCAAAGTGGCCAATAAGGGTGGACGGTTTGGATCAGCTGATCCGGCTGCAAGTCTGGCAACGGCCGTGTTTCATTCGCGTGCGGCTCGGATGGAAATTTCCCTATCGGGTGTCAAGAAATTCCCTCTTAGTCTTCAAAATTCCCTACTATATGTATATAAGGTGTTGCTTTAAGAAATAACTCTGCAATTCTGTTGGAGTAGTACACAGCTTGGGAAGATTATAGGCAAAGAAGTGCACCCCGTGGAGTAGTAGGCGGCGCCAGAATCATAAATTTAGAAGTGCAGTGTTCAGATCATCGAAAAGAAACACCACGATGTATGTATTTATTTAACTTTGTGCACAATCACATGGATGTTTTATTACTTTTTTCTTGCATTATACTTGTATTTTTTATTTTCCATCTGTTATAACTAGACCTCGGATTTTTAGGTTCCAAAAATAGGCTCTAAAAAAACTGGAATAGGTTCGAAAACCCCTAAAATAGGTTCTAGAAATCTTAAGTTAGGCTTGAAGAATCCTGAAGTAGGTTCAAAAAAACTTAAAATAGTTAAAAATTCCTGAAAAATACTGATTAAGTATAGTCACAGTCAATGAAAATGGGACACCTATATCCTGAAATACGCACTATCTTGCATAACGTTGTGTGTGTTGCCTAACCCTACGGCGATGGCAGAACTTACCATTAAAAATTTGCTATTAAAATCCACTCTTTGCCGTATAGTTAGGCAACATCCGTTTTTCAAGTTATCCACAGTCAAACTGCAATTTTGTCTGTGAGGATCATCTTACGTGTATATGCTGAAAATAATTTTTCAACGAAAACCTAGTCAATGGTGCAAACTTCAATGCTAGTTTGCAAGGCGTGAATGCCGCAAAGCACCTAAGTGACGCGAAAGTGAGCAAGACCACACAGATCGGACGACTTTGGATTGTACAGGTAACAGTGGCACCAGACATTTTGCTTCGTTTAGAGCTTTGAAAAATCACCATGGACTCGGAGGAAGGGAAATCGACAGAGAGTACGTTTCAAACACGTTCATCATTGATTTTTTCCTGACCAAACAAAGCAAATGCCTCTGTGTGACAATAAAATTCCTGGAAAACCTTCAAAATATGTAGAAACCTAGAAAAAGGCTTGATTTAGGCGCATAAACCTAAAATAGGTTCTAACAAGCAAACTTGTTTTTTTTAGGCGCTATAAAACTATATCAGTTCTTGAGTTTTTTAACGAAACGCTGACATAACTATTATTTCTTGCACACCTGTAAAGGAAAAAAATAGGTTAAAAACGTAAAATCCGAGGTCTAGTTATAAACTATTTTTAGCATCCAGACGCATTAATGATGCTTATATTGTATAAGCAAAATATATTGAATTATAAAGATAGTTGCTGAATCGGAAAAAAGTATAATGCAAACAGTTTCGAATCTAATTAAAGCAACTGCAGGGTGTTTCATAATTCCCTCCCGGATTTCGGAAGTCGGTTGCTCAGAGGCCAACTCATCCCGGGGATGAGAGCCTGTCGAGGAAGAGAGTAAATATCCCACATTACAAATTTTCCATGTGTCCCCTTATCTGTGGCTAGGCGTTTTGTCCTCAAACGTATGCTATTGAAAGCCGACCCCCTTGGAGGAATAGACGCCAAAGGCCCTAGGTTCGCATTCCGGACTGGGCGTGGATGTTCTTTTCAAGTGTCCCTTCATTAATTTCATCCTATCATCACTCATCTTCATCTTCGCGATTAGCGAAAAGTGGCAGAAAAGCGAAATATACCAAACCAATCATTAAGCAAATGTTAAATTCCCGGTGGAGAGACATTGCAAAGTGGTAAAAAAGGTCAAGTAAAGTGCTCCCCTGTGCTTAGCACCACGCCATGAAGGCGCAAAGTGGTTGGGATATAACTTTAAACTGTAGGTCCAGTCCCGATTAGTCTATCTGTGCATACAGTGACCTTAAAACGACAATTCAATTCAATAAGCAAATATGTTATTCAGGTTACTATCCATGTCCCAGAAATGGAGATGGGTGGGGGTGTTTATTCTGCGTAAGTACTTATCTCATCCACCATTGCTCACACATCTTAAGATTTCCCACTTTACAGATAATTTCTCCCTTTCCCGCGTTTTCTGGCTCCATAATTCCCTCACTCCTGGGATATTTCCCTGCTGGGAACACCATTGTAATTGCATTTTTCTCCGGGTGGTTTACGCTGGCTTTGTACGCATGCGCGAGAAGCAGAGAGAAACGGCGGATCGAGAGTTTGGAAGTAATTGTGGACTGTCTCGAGATGCGAGAGACGCATTGCTTTGCTTTGTCTTGTGTCAAGGACGGGACTGAGTATCCGGAACTACAGGCATGGCTGGACTGGGTCCTTGGAGTCAGGGGGGCCAGTTCTATCGATCTTCAACTGGGAGAGTCTACAAGGTTGCCAAGTGCTGGATCTCGAACGGTATCGAAGCGATCTTGTTTCCTAAAGACACTTTGCCCTGTGATGTAGGGGCGTATTGAAAATGTCGCTTGCCCCTAGGCCAATGTAACAAAGGTGTTGTGTCGCTCACCCCAAGAGATATTTCAGTTAAGGTGTTGGCGTTATCTATAATTACTATCATGCATGACATTTTTCTTGGCAACGCTCTGACTTACCTGATTAGCGATTTTTTTTTCTGGCATAAATCTGAATTTTCAAGTTGGATTCGTGGCTTGTAACCTCATTGATTGATTTGGTTTATTTTACTTCGCATTTCTGCCACTTTTGGCTAATCGCGAAGATGATATGATGAAATTGATTAATGAACACTTACGAAGAACACCCATGCCCAAACCGGGATTCGAACGCGGTACTCCTGGCGCTTTGTAACCTGCTCCAATTCGAGATCTATCGATTATTTTTCTTGCACGTGATCCTGGGTTCCATCCCCGCAGTTTTTCCATGTACCTAGCCTAAACTGGTCGTCTTTTCAAGCTGGTAGCAGTGTTGCGACAATCTGATGGCACAATTTCCCTTTGCAAGAGGCGAATATCCCCCGTTGTCACAATTTCTCCTTTCATTTAGAGAAATGTAATTGATAAGTAGTAGTAATTGCAATGGCCAATGTTTGCGCATACTAAAATGTAGAACCTGCATGTCCCAGATTCGAACCCTGGTCAGGTTTGTTACATCAGCCATTTCATCACTCCATCCTCTTCGTCGCTATTAACCGAAGATGTAGAAAGGCGACGTAAAATAAACACTATGCAAATATAAATAGACTTCAGGTTTATGCTAAAGGAATGGAAATGAAAAGTAACATAAAAGAATTAGCGATATGAACTTGGAACGGCCTAATATTGAGTGTGATGTCTTCAAATTAACTTAAATAATTGATATTTTTCATCGAATTTTCAATTTGCACTTACAATTTGGTCCGAATTTCCTTCCAGAAAGGGAAATTATCCTTTATAAGCAACACTGGCAGCTGGAAAGCAACGAATCTGTGTTTTCTTCAGTGCTCTTCCGCTGACATCGTTTACTTTCGTGTCACAAGGAGACGAATGCTGCTTGCAGGAGAAACAAATTAGTGTCGTGCTGCCAAACCTGTAATCTCATAGTTTTTTCAGGGCGAGGATCAATGCTAAAAGAGGATTAAAGAATGAATTGTTGTTCTATAACTAGTACAGAACACAAAAACACGCAACGTTGCCACAGGACAGTCCATGTCATGTGACTTGTCCAACCTTTACTTCGCAGTTCAGTCGCCAGTTTGGTGGGGGACAGCATAATCGCGACGATGAGGATAGATGTTGGCACGAAGCCCTGCCGAGCACTAACGCTATTACAAGAAATAAAGCAAAACTGTTCATTGTACGCTTTGAAGTATTCTTTACACTGAATAAATAATAAATCATATGGGAAGAGTATCCAAAAATGGACAGTTTTGATACTTTTGAGGAAAGTAAGGATTTTAGCACAACGGTACCAAAGTTTCAGGAGGGGTTCGAGCCCAGTATTCCCATGGTTGGTAACGCCAATACTTTTATATTGTTGATTGTACAGATGGTCCATGAAATCGTTGCAAGCTCCTCAATGTATCCCATTCAGTGCCTTACTCCGAAGCCCCTGCCTGTCCGCAACCCGAGAGACTGAAGAGTTGACCGGGTTGCCGTATGTTCAGGATAATACGAAGAATTTCTTGAGTATTCGACCTTCTTATCGGTGTTTCTTCTTCCATTGTGTAGTACAGGGTGTCCCACGAACGGCGCAACTGGGAATTAAGAGTGGCGTTACTTTGTAACCGAAACCTGTACATACATAAGTCATACACCAAATGTTAGCCCTGTCCAAGTAGATATTTTTAAACATAGAAACAACAAACGGGGTGCAGTGTTGTTCATGCAGTGTTGCCAAATGTAAGTGAAAGTGTAAATTTATTTTTCCACAAAGCATGGAAAATTGCATGTCAAACATTCGTACGGAAATTTGGACGTCAATTTCCACCTTGGGTAGGTGGACTATTTCGCCATCTATAGTTCAGAGAAGAAAACCGATCGTTTTCGCGTATAGCCAATCCCGAAATGCCTCGTAAAGGCGTACCGGTCCAAATGGGTGTTTTAAAAAAATTATGAGGTACAGTGGCAACACTGTTGATGTTTGAAGGCAACAAAACACGTGTTTAGTGATGGTCTATGACATGGAAATACTGGAAACAGGAAAAAGAGAAAATGAAAATTATGGTGAAAAAGTGTTACTTACATAGGTACAGTGTCTCTCAAAAGTTTTAGGACAACGACATTTTAAACTAGGCAACCCAATTTACACAAGGCGTTGGTGGGTTGCGTGTAGAGTTAGGCTCAATTTCAGGGTTGCCACATGCACAATAGATATTTATAAAATACGCGAAAGAAATAAAAACAAGTAATATTGTATAAAATTATTAAAAATATCACTATTATATCGCAAGTGACAAAATTCTTTCTGATAGGAAAAAAATATGTTTTCTAGTATTTCATCGGTGATGAGGTGAGAAAAAACGAAAGGTGACAAAGGAGAGGAGAAAGAGAAAGCGGAAGTAGAAGAGGAAAAGTAGAGGAGAGAAGAAAGAGAGGATAGACGAGGAGAGGATATGTAGTGAAGAGAATGGAAAAATATTCTAGGAGAGATGAGGAAAATGGAGCAAAGAAGAGAGAAGAGGAGACGAGAAGAGGCGAGTGGAGAGTAAAGTAAAGGAGAGAAAGAGAGAAGAACGAAAAGAAGAGGAGAAGAGTGCAGTGGAGTCTGAAATCTAAGACAGAAGATACGAGGAGTGGGGATGAGTGGGATGGAGATAAGATGCGAGAAAATTAGGGAAGGCGATATGAGATAAAAGCAGAGCGAGCAGAAGGAGGGGAGAGGAGAACGAGAAGAGAAGAACAGAAGGGATTGAAGAGAAGAGGTAGTTGCAGAAAATATCGTCTCAGCGTCAAGAATTGATGCATTGGTCAAATTATCGACATGAAACATTCAATAACATTTTGAAATGTATTGGAGAATGTATTAGATCGGTTCGGAATGCCTTTTGGCTTAGTTCAGAGCAAGGTAAAATCTTCCATGTAAGATCTTTGATTTTACCTACGATTATACCACTAAAAACATGAATGTCATCTGAATATTTATAAGAATTATCCTATTTTTGTCCACTTCTTGGTTCGTTGAAATGGAGATTTTGTAATTTAATGTTTCCCCTCCCCCCATCGTTAATTCCAAACTGAATCATTCCGTTTCACACGGCATGGACATTGAACACAATGGGATAGGTCTAAAACTTACGAAAATTTTCTGCCACCGGAAGGGTTTGAACCTACGACCATCAGATTGACAGTCCTGAACGGTAAACACTACCCTACAAGCTTTCGCTCCTGAAAGTAAGCTGACCAATGTGAAATGTAGATGCAACTCTTTTCCTACATGTAATGTGCAAACAATACTTGTTTGTAACAAAGAAGACGAAGGTAGCACGACTCGGCGAAAACATTTAATGGAGAATTGCACATGATGAAAACTTTTCATTCGATATTTGCGGAGGTATCCTTGCATTGAACTCGAGTGGGAAAAGGGGTAAAATTAGTATGTCCTGAATTGCCACAAATATAAATAGTTATTTCATTAATATTTGTCAGTGTCTTTGAAGCAGTACACAATTATCGTTAGAGTATCATAATTCACGATCATATACATGAAAATATCCCTTTGAATGTGTGTCAATTCATTTATTTGTTTATTTTTTTATGAATTCCATATGCAGAACAATGTAGCCACTATACACTGCTATTACAAATAATGTTACCATGCTCTCCACACCTAGTATGGAGGATCGAACCTGGGACCGCTAGCAGCCCAATCGAGAACTCTAACCACTACACCACGCCCTTACGTTCGATTGAAACAACAATTTTTAAGTATTCTGTCCCTCCAATATTGTAAATGTCGTTGGGTATACATGTATTTGAACTTTTACTCTAATTTTGAATTGCTTTCTTGTAGTATAGCAGATATCTTCGAGAAATAATTTTCGAAGTGATGATGAAAAAGGAGAATATTGGTAGTTGTGAAAATGCGAGTTATTTCTTCTAACTTATTATTGTGATTATTAATGGAAAATATCTAGAGGCTTGAAAATTGCAGGACGATATTCTTTTCCTGTGATACTGCAACAGACGAAATGCTTGTTTACTGACGTAAGTGTCGTGTTCAGAACAGTCTTACGAAATGTATTTGCTGTTGCGTAAGGTAACACGAAATAATTACACCGTTTGCGAACTACCAAATCTGCGCAACGTTAGACGTAAACAGGCGGAAAATTTTATTCATAAAATCATTTCACATTTGACAGTATTAGTCAAGAGAGACTCGTGGGACACTGTGTTAAGGTGCTGGAGTAAATACTTCTTATTTTTCTTCCTCGAAGAACAACAATTTTTAAAGTAGAGTAACAGTCGTTCTGCTCTTTCTTATTTCTTTTAAATTCTTCCACATTCCTTTAATTGGGTTAAAAATAAATAAAAATATTGCTTGCATTTCTGTCATTGACGTAGACCAGGCCCATACGCAGGATTTCTTTGAGGGAGGGACCAGACCGAATTTATATATATATATATATATATATATATATATATATATATATATATATATATATATGAGAGAGAGATTACAAAATAGTTCAAATAGTGCGAGCGCCATTGAAAAGTCATGATAATTCTTTGTTTAGAAAATAATATATTTATAAATTAAATATTGCGTACTAGGAATTATTATTACAATAAAGACCATCTCTTTATTGTAAGTGTTATTGTCGAATTCTTTTTGACGCTGTTGCCACATTCAAAATTTATCTCAAAATGCTGAGAAGAAATCTAGCTGTAGCGAAATTTGCGCTACAACTACAGGTGTTTTGTAGCTTCGCTACCGCTACAGCTAAAATTCTCAAAATGTAGCGCCGCTACAGCCCCAGCTACAAATTTTGTAGCTAGCTACAGTAGCATTCCATTCATATTGGGGGTTAGGCGTAGAGCTGACAACTCTGCACTGTAAAAAGACATGTCAAGAATCAGCAATATGAGGCCATGGATGTTCCCAAGGTAAAATATTCTGGAGGTAAAATAGTCCCCCATTAGGATCTCCGGGCGGGGAGTAATATTAACAAATGGAAAAAAATATTGAAGAGGAAATAAAAACAAGGCTTAATTCAGGAAATGCATGTTACTTTTCTCTTCATAAACTTTTGTCTTCTCGTTTAATATCTAAGAAACTAAAAGTTAAAATATACAAAACAGTAATTTTGCCTGTAGTATTATATGGGTGTGAAACGTGGTCACTTACATTGAAAGAGGAACATATATTGAGAGTATTTGAAAATAAGATCCATAGGAAAATATTTGGATCTAAAAGATATGAGGAGACAGGTGAGTGGAGAAGGTTACATAATTTAGAACTGCATAATTTGTATTCATGTCCAGATATTATTAGAATAATTAAATCCAGAAGACTTAGGTGGGCAGGCCATGTGGCACGAATGGGAGAGAAAAGAGGAGTTTACAGGATTTTTGTTGTGAAACCTGATGGTAAGAGACCTGTAGGAAGACCAAGACGAAGATGGAGAGACAACGTTGATATGGACCTAAAGGAAATCGGTAGGGATGGAAAAGAGTATATAGATCTTGCTCAAGATAGGGACAGATGGAAGGCCTGTGTTGCTGCAGCCATGAACCTTCGGCTTTAAGAAGGCTAGAGAGTTAGTTAGTTATAAAGAACATGTCTAATTGTGAGTTAAGAAAAAGCAATAATAAAGAGACATTCTCGCATCACGATTGCAGTTCGAAAAAGTCGGGACAGCGATTGAAAGTAACGCACTGTCCTGACTAAATCGGTGAATCGGACGTCTGGTAGCCTTGCATCAATGATTATAAAACTAAAACTAT
Organism: Lepisma saccharinum; assembly: GCF_977018435.1. Classification (NCBI taxonomy): domain Eukaryota; kingdom Metazoa; phylum Arthropoda; class Insecta; order Zygentoma; family Lepismatidae; genus Lepisma; species Lepisma saccharinum. Next base: position 18,187,288 of record NC_139229.1, read on the forward strand.
CCAATATTGCAGCTTGAAGACTTTTGCGCAAGAAACAGATTCATTTATGGAAGAACAAAATTGAAATTTTTACACATTTCTAAAATCGACGATGTTATTTTCGTAGTTATTGATAGGTTCACATTTAAATATTTTTTCAGGGTTCGAGGGGGCATGGCAACCATGCGACCCCCCTGGGTAAAAACTGGCCTGACGTAGACAGTGGGAGAGAAATTTTGGATAATATTCCTATTAAATTTATTATTTACATCCACCTTATGCTCAGATAGGTTTATTGACAATCGTGAACTTTTCTTTTAAATATATAATATATTTGGTTTTAAACGACGGGAGAATATTGGTCAAATTTCCTTTCGTGCTCTTTTGAGAGAATATATACTTCTGCAATAGCAATCGCGTTCAGAAACGGTGAAAAAAATGACTAGGTTTTCAAAGGCAGACAAGCTTGGTAGCGTATCTTGCTCGCGTTCAAAGTGACTCACTCACGCTATTCAAGGCCGCTTCTTATCACAAAACACTGCGTCGATGCACAGTGTCTGCACCCAGCATGTTACAAGTGACCAGAGTCGAATTTTAAAGAGCATCTGAAGAATGATAGATTTCATCAGAGGCGGCTAGGTGGGCACTAGCTCAACATGCAATAGTTTAAGTCATAAGACAAACAAGAAATCTTATTGAATAAGTATTGGGATAGTATTACGTGTATCCGCTCCTTTTTAACAATGTAAGCTCGAAGACAATCTGTATTCCATTTGTTTATATTGGCAACTTGGTCAACCGGAGGTTATTATAAGGAACTATTTCGTAGATGTTCATGTAACCGTTATAAAGTTACAAATAAAGTATATTCACAAGCTTAGATACACTAACAACGAAGAAATAAATTCAGAGTTAAATTTCAAATGCATATGTATAGAGAAATTCTAGAAGTACAGAGCTATATCAGAGTATTGAACTTCTTTTTGCAGGATAACGTTTACAATATTCACGCGACATAATAATTAAGAACTGTTGCTCCAAGAGAAACAAAGGGCGTAGTGTATTGGTTAGAGTTCTTGAAAGCATTGATTGCGGTCCCAGGTTCGATCCTCCCTACTAGGTGTTCTTCTTTTAATTCTCCTTTTATTACAAAGAAGAGCATGGTAACATTATTTGTAATAGCAGTGTATAGTGGCTACATTGTTCTGCATATGGAATTCATAAAAAAATAAACAAATAAATGAATTGACACACATTCAAAGGGATATTTTCATGTATATGATCGTGAATTATGATACTCTAACGATAATTGTGTACTGCTTCAAAGACATTGACAAATATTAATGAAATAACTATTTATATTTGTGGCAATTCAGGACATACTAATTTTACCCCTTTTCCCACTCGAGTTCAATGCAAGGATACCTCCGCAAATATCGAATGAAAAGTTTTCATCATGTGCAATTCTCCATTAAATGTTTTCGCCGAGTCGTGCTACCTTCGTCTTCTTTGTTACAAACAAGTATTGTTTGCACATTACATGTAGGAGGAGAGTTGCATCTACATTTCACATTGGTCAGCTTACTTTCAGGAGCGAAAGCTTGTAGGGTAGTGTTTACCGTTCAGGACTGTCAATCTGATGGTCGTAGGTTCAAACCCTTCCGGTGGCAGAAAATTTTCGTAAGTTTTAGACCTATCCCATTGTGTTCAATGTCCATGCCGTGTGAAACGGAATGATTCAGTTTGGAATTAACGATGGGGGGAGGGGAAACATTAAATTACAAAATCTCCATTTCAACGAACCAAGAAGTGGACAAAAATAGGATAATTCTTATAAATATTCAGATGACATTCATGTTTTTAGTGGTATAATCGTAGGTAAAATCAAAGATCTTACATGGAAGATTTTACCTTGCTCTGAACTAAGCCAAAAGGCATTCCGAACCGATCTAATACATTCTCCAATACATTTCAAAATGTTATTGAATGTTTCATGTCGATAATTTGACCAATGCATCAATTCTTGACGCTGAGACGATATTTTCTGCAACTACCTCTTCTCTTCAATCCCTTCTGTTCTTCTCTTCTCGTTCTCCTCTCCCCTCCTTCTGCTCGCTCTGCTTTTATCTCATATCGCCTTCCCTAATTTTCTCGCATCTTATCTCCATCCCACTCATCCCCACTCCTCGTATCTTCTGTCTTAGATTTCCGACTCCACTGCACTCTTCTCCTCTTCTTTTCGTTCTTCTCTTTTTCTCTCCTTTACTTTACTCTCCACTCGCCTCTTCTCGTCTCCTCTTCTCTCTTCTTTGCTCCATTTTCCTCATCTCTCCTAGAATCTTTTTCCATTCTCTTCACTACATATCCTCTCCTCGTCTATCCTCTCTTTCTTCTCTCCTCTACTTTTCCTCTTCTACTTCCGCTTTCTCTTTCTCCTCTCCTTTGTCACCTTTCGTTTTCTCTCACCTCATCAGCGATGAAATACTAGAAAACATATTTTTTTCCTATCAGAAAGAATTTTGTCACTTGCGATATAATAGTGATATTTTTAATAATTTTATACAATATTACTTGTTTTTATTTCTTTCGCGTATTTTATAAATATCTATTGTGCATGTGGCAACCCTGAAATTGAGCCTAACTCTACACGCAACCCACCAACGCCTTGTGTAAATTGGGTTGCCTAGTTTAAAATGTCGTTGTCCTAAAACTTTTGAGAGACACTGTACAAGAGCTTCTATAACCGTATCAACTTGAAATATATATTTAGAATAATTTATTAATATTTATTTCATTGTGAACGTAATTGAATTGTTGTTTTAATTCCACTTTATGCACAGATAGGCTAATCTGGACTGGACCTGCAGATTAAAGTGGAATTCGAACCACTGTGCTATGTGCCTCCACCTGGTATCGAGTATTTTTTCTATTTGTGACAAAGATTTGTTGTAAGAGCGACTACTGAGGTCGATACACACTGCTGGCTGAATAGAGACTAATTTGGTATTTCATGAAATTTGTATGTGCCCTAACCGGGTATCAGAGCCTGCATCTCTTCATTACAATTCGGCGACATTACCACTATGCCATTGGTGAGGCCCGGGTGGAGATTTGTATGTGCAAGTGTTAGAACGGAGACGTTAAAAAGTTTCAGAAATACCTGTGCCCTGTTGTAATAGTGTAACAATGGATAGGCAGGGATAGACATAGAGTATAGGACCTGATGTACCTTTGGTAGACACCAGCGAGGCAGCTTTTGACAATTCTTTCTACAGCATACCCGCGAATCTTCGTGAGATTTGCTTCCCTGTTTAGATATTCGCAATTGTTTCGTTAAATATAAATTATATGTAGTAGCTGTCCAGGAAGTTAGGTGGCCAGGAGAAGGGAATTGTAAAACTAAAAATTATACTTTTTTCTATGGTGGTACTGAAAATCATAATTTTGGAACAGGCTTTTTCATAAATAATAGAATTATCTCGGCTCTCAAAACAGTAGAATTTATTAATGATAGGATATCATATGCAGTTTTACAGGGTAGGTAGTGTAAAATTATTTTAATAAACATACATGCACCAACGTAAGATAAAGATGATAATACTAAAGATGATTTTTATACAGAGTTAGAACAGGTCTTTGATAAATTTTCTCAGTATGATATGAAAATTCTGTTAGGTGACTGTAATGCAAAGAAGAGACATTTAAACCCACGATTGGTAAAGAAAGTCTTCATGAATTAAGTAATGATAAAACTAATTAAATATGGTGGAAATTCATTAATATGTCAAATTCATAAATTAATTTGTTTAATATGGAATAAAGAAGAAATCCCTCAACAGTGGAAAGAATCTATAATTGTTCCTGTGTTTAAAAAAGGTGATAAAATGAACTGCAATAATTACCGTGGAATTTCTCTACTTTCAACAACATATAAAATATTATCTAACATTCTTTTAAAAGACTAACCCCATATGCTAATGAAATTATAGGTGATTATCAATGTGGATTTAAACGTAACAGATCAACTACAGATCAAATTTTTCACATCAGACAGACACTTGAAAAAAAGTGGGAATATAATCAAAATGTCCATCAGCTATTCATTGATTTCAAAAAATCATATGATTCGATGAAAAGAGATAAATTATATAATATATGAGTAGAGTTTGGAATACCTAAGAAGCTTGTTAGTATGATATGCACCAGTGAAACAGAAAGTAAAATTCGTGTGGGTATTAATATGTCTGACAAATTTACAATTCATGATGGGTTAAAACAAGGAGATGCATTATCTCCATTGCTCTTCAATTTTGCCTTAGAATATGCTGTTAGGAAGGTAAAAGAAACTAAAGAAGGACTAAAATTAAATGGTGTGACTCAGTTGTTAGCATATGCAGATGATGTAGACTTACTGGGGGATGATGTGAATACAATTAAGAATAATGCTAAAATATTTTTCAAAACTGCTAAAGAGATAGGTTTGGAAGTTAACAAAGAGAAAACTAAATATATGCTTACAGGCCGAAACCAAGTGTTAGGTAATAATCAAAATCTAATTATTGATAACAACTCGTTTGAACCAGTTTCCAAATTCAAATACTTAGGAGTAATATTAACAAATGAAAATTATATTAGAGAGGAAATAAAAAGTAGGTTTAATTCAGGAAATACATGTTACTTCTCTCTTCATAAACTTTTGTCTTCTCGTTTAATATCTAAGAAACTAAAAGTTCAAATATACAAAACAGTAATTTTGCCTGTAGTATTATGTGGGTGTGAAACCTGGTCCCTTACATTGAAAGAGGAACATAAATTGAGAGTATTTGAAAATAAAATCCTTAGGAAAATCTTTGGACCTAAAAGGGATGAGGAGACAGGTGAGTGCAGAAGGTTACATAATTTAGAAGTACATAATTTGTATTCATGTCCAGATATTATTAGAATAATTAAATCCAGAAGACTTAGGTGGGCAGGCCATGTGGCACGAATGGGAGAGGAAAGATGAGTTTACAGGATTCTTGTTGGGAATCCTGATGGTAAGAGACCTGTAGGAAGGCCAAGACGAAGATGGAGGGACAACGTTGAGATGGACCTAAAGGAAATCGGTAGGGATGGAAAAGAGTATATAGGTCTTGCTCAGGATAGGGACAGATCTTACAAGATACAGAAAATTTCAGGGTTTATACACCAATAGTGCTTGCGCATGCGCGCCAATGTGCAATGCGGGAACAAGCCTGGCACGGCGCTAGTTGCTACCAGAACACTTGGCGGGAATACCTTTTAGATGTCTGCAGGGCAACTCAAAATGCACACTTCGGGTTTCATTGACCATTTTCCTAAACTCTGAGAGTTTCTACATCAAGGTATGTAGAAAGGTGTTGCTGCAGCCATGAACCTTCGGGTTTAAGAAGGCTAGGGAGTTAGTTAGTTAGTCAATTGTTTCGTGGCTACGTAACACTATTTTCAAACACACATACAGCGTGTTCCTTTTAAGAGGGATCGAGAAATATATGCTCAACGTTTGAAAGACAGAGGAAGATATTGTTATGATTTTCATCTTACAGGATACAGAAAATTTCAGGGTTTATACACCAATAGTGCTTGCGCATGCGCGCCAATGTGCAATGCGGGAACAAGCCTGGCACGGCGCTAGTTGCTACCAGAACACTTGGCGGGAATACCTTTTAGATGTCTGCAGGGCAACTCAAAATGCACACTTCGGGTTTCATTGACCATTTTCCTAAACTCTGAGAGTTTCTACATCAAGGTATGTAGAAAGGTGTGTTCATGAACCAGTATTTACACTTCAAATTATCAATTATTTCTCAATCCCTCTAAGCGGAACACGCTGTATTATGTCTAGACAACATCGAAAGCAAACCACACGAAGATTGACATGAATGCTTTATACGAAAGTTTAGGAGATGTAATATTTAAGAATTTGGAATATCAAAGCAGGTTCTCGAAAGGAGAGAGAAATTTTCGAAAACTGCTTCGCTGCGCAGATCAAAGGTTCACAGGAGTCTCACTTTCAACTTCTCCTTAATGTGGACCATTGTAACAATGGTTTTTCTAAAATCACGAATTATTGTTTGACATTTGCGTTCACTAAGGGACTTGCACTTTCTCCCTTGGTACTCACATGGACAGCTCCTTCCCTGTCTAGATGATTACTCCGCAGGTGGGGTTAAAACGAACTCACCTCCCCCACCCCACCTCATCCCACTGCCAAGTTACTAGTGCAAACACATAGCAGTTGAGAACTTTTTGAAATGTTGGAATCACAACTCGCTGCAAAACCAAGGGGAATGTCGTCAAGGGCATTAAACTTGCAATTTACTACAGTCACGTATGGCGCCGCTGTAATTTATAATCACGGAAGTTGGTGTGGGCGTTAGTTTCCAGTTTTGAGGCTATCCGTGGGGAGCAGGCGGAGGGAAGGAGCAATGTTCGCTGATTCTGCTCATGGTAACTAATGTCGATCGAATGTCGTGTGTAGGAAAGCATTAACCAAGCCATCTATTAACGTGGCGCTCACAAAGACCTCTCTTCCTCAGTTTTCAGAAGAATAAGGCGTCACAGGGATATAACGTGTTTTTAGATATAGTGTAGCAGCCAAGAGATACATTTTGAGTTCTTCTTTGTAAGTCCACTTTGTGCACAGATAAGCTAATCTGGACGGCCTACAATTTAAAGTGGGATGTGCACCATTATTTGCCTCCACCGAACCTGGGACCCCTTGGTTAAAATACGATACAATACAATACAATACTGTCTTGCATTTTACTTTTTTAATAGGAGTACTGGGCCAAAGTGAGGGTTACGAACCTCCCCGCAACCGCCCCTTTGAGCAAACCACTTCGCTTGTGAAATGGGGAAGCGTAACTAAATATATCTTAACGTACGAACCCAAATACCTGTATAAGTACGTTTGTTAAGGTGACCCTCTTCATTTTCACATGTCTTTCAATTCATCATCTCTAACTCAAGTTCATGATGGGTATCATTGTATATCCGCTAGCAGAGCGTGTGGTTATCCGAAACTTTTGCGATGGACGTGAAAAAAAGCATTTGATTATACCGCACGAGCTAATATAATGAAGTGTGGTCAGCATATTGATGCACTTCATGAACTAACTTAGAGTTAGAATTCTGTTCTTTACCAAGATGTGCGGCATGCCCCTTTTTAAAAGTCAAGTATCGAGACCCATGAAAAACGGAAGATTACAGACTGAACATCGTTTCATGTAGCAAGCTGTAACATTTCTTTTAACAAGCCTTTATTGCATCGTTGCTTTAGGTTCTGTTAGGAAAAAGGGCTGTGCATAAATCACACGCGATGAGCGTTTTATAGAAACACGCGTGACGTCCCAAGTGATTCGCACATTAGCGAACGCTTACAGAAGAGAAAAGGGAATGTAAAGATCATGTTTAGCAAGCGAGCCGTGGATCCTTTCGTGGTGCGATGGCTTGAAATAAGCGGGGAGAACACTTTCTCCGGTCACGTTTGCTTTACCAATTGCCGTCCTTTGGGAAGACACTTTGTGTGATGAAGTATTGTGGGGAATGTCTTGAGCGTGTCTGTGTGCATTGTTTAGTATTGCGGGCGTATCGGTACTTAGGCAATATCCGATCGATCAAATTAACTGCCGTCTTGCGGAACTAACATGGACGAAATCGCGTGAGAATTCTGGTAGAGTGCGCTCGCCCCCCACAGCATTCGTCGGTTTAGTAATTGAAGCTGGTTAGCGAGTCTACCGTGATTGTGGAGAACGGCGAGCAGTTGCTGCGCGTGCGCTGTAGTCTTGCCCATTGGTCGGAAAGCTGTGCGTGGGTGGAGATCTTTCCACAACGTCAAACGTGGACTCGCTTTGAGTGTAGGGACTGGGATAGTTTGAATATAAGTCTGCTATACCGGTTTCGTTCCCATGCTCGCAAATATAGAGATCACAAGGGGTAAAAATGATTTTTCTCAGGAAATAATAGTGTGTATAGAAGTGTCAATATTTCTTCTGCGTACTACACCTAGGGAACTGCATTCTTGCTGGCTAATGAGGCACTGGCGCCTCGACATCGGTGGGGATGCTTCTTGGCGTGTCTCTCGTCCCCCGGTCTCATCTTCTATCAAACAGGTGGTACTTTTATATCGCAGAAATGCTTTACTGCGGAGTGGTAATCACAGGCCGCTACGACGCCAGGAGTTCAGAGTTCGAATCCCGGTGTGGGCATGGCTATTCTGTGTGAGTGTCCCTTCATCATATCATCACTGATTCTCATCTTGCCAAAAGTGGCAGAAAACGACGATAAATAGCAAAAATAAAATAAAATAAAATGTTTTACTGTGTTACTGGTAAGAAATTCTTCGTAATAATCGTTCCAATAAAGACATGTTTTTGTTTTAAATCGCAGACTCAAATTAGCTAAGGACACAAAGCGGCCTCGATGCAGGCGTACCCATAACCGTTTTACAATATAGTCAATAATGATCATTTTTCAATTTATAACCGCGGAGTAGCATTGTTCAACTTGCAAAATGTGCATTATTTTCGCGACAGAACATTCTAGTGATACTATGTATAGTTTTCATAAAGTTACCTATTTAGAGAATTTTTAGAGCAATGTCAAAAATTGGAAGAGTTCATTTTACAAAGAGTGTAGATAAATACAAAATACCCCCTTCAGTACTCTTGTGAATATTATGACTTTTGTGGTTAAAAACATATAGGATGTGTACGAAATCTCCATACATCTAAAAGTATTACCAATATATACTAGGACAATTCAAAAAGTAAGTTACACCCCCCTGTATAAAACAATCAAAACACATTAGAAAAATAAAATTATTGGACAAGAATGTATGAACATTTAACTTTTTTTCGACATAGTCACCAAGGTATTCCAAATACTTTTCGAATCGTGTGACCAGTTTTTCGATTTCTTGTGTGTAAAAGTTCCGTCCAATTTCAACTGAATTGACTTTTGTGCTATCTTTTAACAATCGCGGCACCCAGTGAGAGCACAGTTTACTATACACCCATCTGGTCATGAATCAGCATACACACTAGCCTAGGATATGTTCAGTTCACTTGCAATCTCTTTTAATTTTCACGTTGTGGTTGGCAAGGATGATTGCATTAAGACGCTCCGTTTTGTCGATAGTGTTCACAGTTGCAGGCTGCCCGACACACTAATCGTCGTTCACGTTCGTTCTTTCCTCTTGGAACACCTGGCACCATTTCCTGATCATGGGGTGTGACATTGCATTCTCACCATACACCTCGACAATTTGGCGATGGATTTCTCTCTGATTATGCCTTCGTGTCCACAAAAGTCGGACGACTGAGAGCAACTCAATGTTGGACGCCAACTCAGTACGACACGCCATACTGACACGGTGACTACTCTCATATTAAAGCATCTGCAGCATGGCTGCTTCGGGTATTGGGAGAATACATTCCGGACAGTACTGTCACCAAGCGTGATTATTTTATCTCTTTTAGTACAGGAACACTGCTCGGGTGTAACTTACTTTTTCATTCGCCCACGTATTATCTCACCAGCCACCAACCTTGACAACAGCGTAAGTTGTTTCAGGCTTAGTAGTGCGTGTTTTTTGCCGCTTAGATTTCCAAACTATATCCTTCCTTATGATGTACCCGCCAGTTCCTGTAAATTAGGATAGCGAAACTGACAAAAATGTGCCGATTAATATTTTATATATTAATTTACAAGTATATTGTATTTCTAACATGTAAAAAATTACAGATTTTTTTGTGGATATAAATTGTAACACAGTATCACCTGTTAGTATAGAGATAAGTTTCTTCATTTGGACGAGGGGATGCTGAAAAGTTCGTAGCCTGACGTAGAAGGAATGCGCTTGGAATGATGAAACTTCATAGTTACTCAAGACATTCCCCTCGAAGCTGAATGCACTTTCTGGCCAGGTGCTCTAACTTTTGCAAACCACTGAGGTTTTTTCCTCGCGCCAATGCACTGTGGCTGTAATCACTTCCTTGTCTTAGGGAATATGACGTCATTTCAGGTGTTTTTTGAGCTGAGGAAACGGAAAGTTGTCCGGTCGGGAGAATAGGGTGGATGATCAAGGCACTGAAAGCCCAGGTCTCACAATTTCTGCTGTGTTGCTGCAGATGGGCAGGGGCATTGTCATGGAGAAACAGGACACCCTTTTCGAGTTCGATGCTGAGCGGACATTGTCACTTAATAAACCTGAAACAACAAGAAAGCTGGTTAATCATGCAATGTCTGCTGGTACAGTGTCTCTCAAAAGTTTTAGGACAACGACATTTTAAACTAGGCAACCCAATTTACACAAGGCGTTGGTGGGTTGCGTGTAGAGTTAGGCTCAATTTCAGGGTTGCCACATGCACAATAGATATTTATAAAATACGCGAAAGGAATAAAAACAAGTAATATTGTATAAAATTATTAAAAATATCACTATTATATCGGAAGTGACAAAATTCTTTCTGAAAAAAAAATAGGTCTTCTATTATTTCATCGCTGATGAGTCTACAGAAAGGTAAAGAGGTGAGAGAAAACTAAAGGTTACAAAGGAGAGAAGAAAGAGAAAGCGAAAGGAGAAGAGGAAAAGTAGAGGAGAGAAGAAAGAGAGGATAGACGAGGAAACTAGATGTAGTGAAGAGAATGGAAAATGATTCTAGGAGAGATGAGGAGAATGGAGCAAAGAAGAGAGAAGAGGAGACGAGAAGAGGGGAGTGGAGTGTAAAGTAAAGGAGAGAAAATGAGAAGAACGAAAAGAAGGGGAGAAGAGTGCAGTGGAGTCGGAAATCTAAGACAGGAGAGGAGATACGAGGAGTGGAGATGAGTGGGATGGAGATAAGATGCGAGAAAGGTAGGGAAGGCGATATGAGATAAAAGCAGAGCGAGCAGAAGGAGGGGAGAGGAGAAGGAGAAGAGAAGAACAGAAGGGACTGAGGAGAAGAAGTAGTTGCAGAAAATATCGTCTCAGCGTCAAGAATTGATGCATTGGTCTTATTATCGACATTCAATAACATTTTGAAATGTATTGGAGAATGTATTAGATCGGTTCGAAATGCCTTTTGGCTTAGTTCAGAGCAAGTTAAAATCTTCCATGTAAGATCTTTGATTTTACCTGCGATTATACCTCTAAAAACATGTGTGTAATTTGAATATTTATAAGAATTATCCCATTTTTGTCCACTTCTCGGTTCGTTGAAATTGAGATTTTGTAATGTAATATTTCCCCTCCCCCCATCGTTAATTCCAAACTGAATCATTCCGTTTCACACGGCGTGGACAATGAACACAATGGGATAGGTCTAAAACTTACGAAAATTTTCTGCCACCGGAAGGGTTTGAACCTACGACCACCAGATTGACAGTCCTGAACGGTAAACACTACCCTACAAGCTTTCGCACCTGAAAGTAAGTAGAAGGAGCTGACCAATGTGAAATGTAGATGCAACTCTCCTCCTACATATAATGTGCAAAGAATACTTGTTTGCAACAAAGAAAACGAAGGTAGTACGACTCGGCGAAAACATTTAATGGAGAATTGCACATGATGAAAACTTTTCATTCGATATTTGCGGAGGTATCCTTGCATTGAACTCGAGTGGGAAAAGGGGTAAAATTAGTATGTCCTGAATTGCCACAAATATAAATAGTTATTTCATTAATATTTGTCAATGTCTTTGAAGCAGTACACAATTATCGTTAGAGTATCATAATTCACGATCTTATACATGAAAATATCCCTTTGAATGTGTGTCAATTCATTTATTTGTTTATTTTTTTTATAAATTCCATATGCAGAACAATGTAGCCACTATACACTGCTATTACAAATAATGTTACCATGCTCTCTACACCTAGTATGGAGGATCGAACTTGGAACCGTTAGCAGCCCAATCGAGAACTCTAACCACTATACCACGCCCTTACCTTCGATTGAAACAATAAGTTTTAAGTATTCTGTCCCTCCAATATTGTAAATGTCGTTGCGTAGTATGTAGTTGAACTTTTACTTTAATTTTGAATTGCTTTCTTGTAGTATAGCACAGTGGATTCCAACTTCAAAAGGTCCGAGGGCCAAAATTATTTCCAGCAGTTGATTGGCGGACCGCATTTTTTTTTGGGGGGGGGGAATTAAAAATTGCAAAGATTGTAAGTACTGAACAGAAAATTGAGGCCGATCTGCTTCATTCATTAAAGTTGGAATGTCCACTTCAATTTCTATATTTGAAAATCTCAGAAGGTAAAGCAGTGAAGAATCTGCCAGTCGGCTTCTGTAGCGGTTCTTGATGAACTTCATTGAAAAAAAAAAAACACTTTCACACTTGTATGTGCTGCCGAACATCGATGTCATTATTTGCCCAAAACTACGAAGGTTTGGAAAGCGTTCCTTTGAAAGGTATTCGAAAAACTCTGGCCCCTTTTCTTGCCTACAATTCAAGTAGGAGAGAAAAGCTTTTTGTTCTTCGATATTAACGCCAAGAGGATTGCTAAATAGCTGGATGATGCTTTTAAGTTCTTCAAAATCTTTAAATCTAGAGTCAAACTCGTCCATTATTTCTTTAATATTTGAACTGAATTCAGAAAAGTCCAGTGTTTCTTCATCTTCTGCTAGCCGCCAACAGCTTGGAAAATGGACCAGCTTATTCCTCTCCAAAGTAACGTTGAAAATCTTCAGTTTATTACGATTCCCTGCAATTCCGCATAGCGAAGAGGTGGGAAGCGGGCAAGTTCATTCCGCATAGCGAAGGGGTTGAATGCATGGTGTGAAGAGAACGTTACCTCACTTTAGATTCTTCTGATGATCATTATTGACTGCAAAATCAATTCTACCTGTGATATTGTCTTTCTTCACAGAGCTTCCGTTCATTTAACAGCAAAAATAGAACGTATAAAATTACATGAAATTAATGTATTTTGCAAACAAGCTCCGCGGGCCGCAAAAAAAGGCATCGCGGGCCGCCAGTTGGAAACCCCTGGTATAGCAGATATCTTCGAGAAATAATTTTCGAAGTGATGAAGAAAAACGAGAATATTGGTAGTTGCGAAAATGCGAGTTATTTCTTCTAACTTATTATTGTGATTAGACATTATTAATGGAAAATATCTACAGGCTTGAACATTGCAGGACGATATTCTTTTACTGTGATACTGCAACAGACGAAATGCTTGTTTACTGACGCAAGTGTCGTGTTCAGAACAGTCTTATGAAATGTAGTTACTGTTGCGTAAGGTAACACGAAATAATTGCACCGTTTGCAAACTACCAAATCTGCGCAACGTTAGACGTAAACAGGCGGAAAATTTTATTCATAAAATCACTTCACATTTGACAGTATTTGTCAAGAGAGACTAGTGGGACACGATGTTAAGGTGCTGGAGTAAAGGCTTCTTATTTTTCTTCCTCGAAGAACAACATTTTTTAAAGTAGAGAAACAGTCGTTCTGCTCTTTCTTATTTCTTTTAAATTCTTCCACATTCCTTTAATTGTTTAAAAATAAATAACAATATTGCTTGCATTTCTGTCATTGACGTAGACCATGCCCATACGCAGGATTTCTTTGAGGGAGGGCCCAGACCCAAATATATATATGAGAGGGCTGTTGCGCAAATAATATTATTATTATATAAGAGAGAGAGAGAGAGAGAGGGAGAGAGAGAGAGAGACAGATATTACAAAATTGTTCAAATAGTGCGAGCGCCATTGAAAAGTCATGATAATTCTATGTTTAGAAAATAATATATTTATAAATTAAATGTTGCGTACTAGGAATTATTATTACAATAAAGAACATGTCTAATTGTGAGTTATGAAAAAGCAATAATAAAGAGACATTCTCGCATCACGATTGCAGTTCGAAAAAGTCAGGACAGGGATTGAAAGTAACGCACTGTCCTGACTAAATCGCTGAATCGGACGTCTGGTAGCCTTGCATCAATGATTAGAAAACTTAAACTACCCAATATTGCAGCCTGAAGACTTTTGCGCAAGAAACAGATTCATTTATGTAAGAACAAAATTGAAATTTTTACACATTTCTAAAATCGACGATGTTATTTTCGTAGTTATTGGATTGATAGGTTCACATTTAAATATTTTTTCAGGGTTCGAAGGGGGCATGATGCCCATGCCCCCCCACCCCCCTGGGTACTGGCCTGAAGTAGACAGTGGGAGAGAAATTTTGGAGATTCTTTCTATTAAATTTATTATTTACATCCACCTTATGCTCAGATAGGTTTATTGACAATCGTGAACTTTTCGTTTAATAGATAATATTTGATTTTAAACGACGGGAGAATATTGGTCAAATTTCCTTTCGTGCTCTTTTGAGAGAATATATACTTCTACAATACCAATCGCGTTCGGAAACGGTGAAAAACAATGACTTGGTTTTCAAAGGCAGACAAGCTTGGTAGCGTAGCTTGCTCGCGTTCAAGGTGACTCACTCACGCTATTCAAGGCCGCTTCTTATCGCAAAACATCGTCGATGCACAGTGTCTGCACCCAGCAAGTTACAAGTGACCAGAGTCGAATTTGAAAGAGAATCTGAAGAATGATAGATTTCATCAGAGGCGACTAGGTGGGCACTAGCTCAATATGCAATAGTTTAAGTCATAATTTCTGACAAACAAGAAATCTTATTGAATAAGTATTTGGGATAGTAATACGTGTATCCGCTCCTTTTTAACAATGTAAGCTCGAAGACAATCTGTATTCCATTTGTTTATATTGGCAAATTGGTCAAACGGAGTTTATTATAAGGAACTATTTCGTAGATTTCCCAGGTTCGATCCTCCATACTAGGGGTTCTTTTTTTAATTCTCATTTTATTATAAACAAGAGCATGGTAACATTATTTGTAATAGCAGTGTGTAGTGGCTACATTTTTCTGCATGTGGAATTTATAACTAACTAACTAACTAACTCCCTAGCCTTCTTAAACCCGAAGGTTCATGGCTGCAGCAACACAGGCCTTCCATCTTTCCCTATCTTGAGCAAGTTCTATATACTCTTTTCCATCCCTACCGATTTCCCTTAGGTCCATCTCAACGTTGTCCCTCCATCTTCGTCTTGGCCTTCCTACAGGTCTCTTACCATCAGGTTTCCCAACAAGAATCCTGTAAACTCCTCTTTCCTCTCCCATTCGTGCCACATGGCCTGCCCACCTAAGTCTTCTTGATTTAATTATTCTAATAATATCTGGACATCAATACAAATTATGTAGTTCTAAATTATGTAACTTTCTCCACTCACCTGTCTCCTCATTTCTTTTACAGTACCCGCCCAAATTATATCATATTTTGGTTTTTTGAGGATAACTTATTTGAGCCTACTTCAATTCATCTGCTAATTTCGACATATTATTAGTGAGGTATATCACACAGTTGAAACAGGTATACAGCATCGAGAACTCATTTTGAAATTTTACAGAATTTATTTTGTCATTTTGGGTAAAGCAGCAAAAAACTAGTCATCATTATTACACTCAAAAGTAGCCTACTATGCCTACTCTGCTGTGCTCTAACAACTTCAAAGTGAACAATCAGTTAATACTTCGCAGGAAATCCCTTGCTATCAATCACAGCCTAGCATTTACGTGGCATGGAATCGAGGAGAGTATCGATGACAGACTGGTCGATCTTCTCCCACTCCTCCTTCAGCTGTCTGAACTTCTCATCCGCAGAAGTGGCTCTGGTGCCTCGGAGACGTCGGCTGAGCTCCTCCCAGAGGTGTTCTATGGGGTTCAGATCGGGACTCTGGCTGGGCCACTCCATAACTGGCACTCTGCGCTGTGCGAACCACACCGTGACGTCCTTCGATCGGTGCTTAGAGTCATTGTCTTGTTGGAAAACCTAACTTCTGCCCATGCTGCGACGAGCCCACGGCAGCATGATTTTTTCCAGGATGTTCTTGAAGACATGCCGATCCATGATTCCATTGATGCGTTCCAGTGGGCCAGTGCTGAGGGAAGAGAAGCACCCCCACACCATGACTGATCCACCACCGTGCTTGACTGTAGGGAGCTGATACTTATGGTGAAATCTGGTGCCTGTAGGACGTCGTACCCACTGTGTATCGTCAGTCCCGAACAGCAGATACTTCGATTCGTCACTCCAGATTACGGTATTCCACTCACGACAAGTCCACTTCAGATGTGCCTTGGCCCACTTTACACGTGCCTTCTTATTCTTCTCGGAGACAAGCAGTTTCTTAACTGGCCAACGTTCATTCAGTCTGGCAGCCTTCAGCCTCTTCTGTATCGTCCGTATGAATGACTGGACTCGCTAGTTCCCGCCCAATATCCACTGCAGTAAGTCGGGGATTCTCCTGAGACATATCCTAACCACGACACGGTCTGTGATGCATGGTCTCCCAGTCTTCTCCTTCTTTATGTATCCTCCGTGGACCCGCCACCGCTTCAGAAGTTTGCTCACAGCCGACTGGCTGATCTAAAACTGCTCTGCCAGCTCCTTCTGAGTCCTCCCTTGGCAATGGCCTGCCACAATCGCATCTTGTTGCACCTTGGTGAGATCGAGCACTTGCTTTGTTTTACCCATCACTGAAATGATAATTATAATACATTTCAACAAAACAATTACAGATTGAGATAGAAAAACACTTCTAAAATGAAGATTTAAAAAATACGGAAAATCGCCATTTTCGAAAATCAGCGAAAAATTCAATTCTGCTTTTTACCATTGCACGCCACGCTGGTGGCTACGGTAACATAATAGACAGTTCAAAGTGTAGTGAAAATTTCACAGAGATCGGGTAAGTCCCCAAAAAATTATCCTCAGAAAACCTGAATATGATATAATTTGGGCGGGTACTGTAGGTCCAAAGATTTTCCTAAGGATTTTATTTTCAAATACTCTCAATTTATCTTCCTCTTTCAATGTAAGGGACCAAGTTTCACATCCATATAATACTACAGGCAAATTTACTGTTTTGTATATTTTAACTTTTAGTTTCTTAGATATTAACCCAGAAGACAAAAGTTTATGAAGAGAGAAGTAACATGCATTTCCTGAATTAAGCCTACTTTTTATTTCCTCTTTAATATAATTTTCATTTGTTAATATTACTCCTAAGTATTTGAATTTGGAAACTGGTTCAAACGAGTTGTTATCAATAATTAGATTTTGATTATTACCTAACACTTGGTTTCGGCCAGTAAGCATATATTTAGTTTTCTCTTTGTTAACTTCCAAACCTATCTCTTTAGCAGTTTTGAAAAATATTTTAGCATTATTCTTAATTGTATTCACATCACCCCCAGTAAGTCTACATCATCTGCATATGCTAACAACTGAGTCACACCATTTAATTTTAGTCCTTCTTTAGTTTCTTTTACCTTCCTTACAGCATATTCTAAGGCAAAATTAAAGAGCAATGGAGATAATGCATCTCCTTGTTTTAACCCATCAAGAATTGTAAATTTGTCAGACATATTAATACCCACACGAAGTTTACTTTCTGTTTCACTGGTGCATATCTTTATCATACTAACAAGCTTCTTAGGTATTCCAAACTCTACTAATATATTATAAATTTATCTCTTTTGACCGAATCATATGCTTTTTTGAAATCAATGAATAGCTGATGGACATTTTGATTATATTCCCACTTTTTTTCAAGTGTCTGTCTGATGTGAAAAATCTGATCTGTAGTTGATCTGTTACGTTTAAATCCACATTGATAATCACATATAATTTCATTAGCATATGGGGTTAGTCTTGTTAAAAGAATGTTAGATAATATTTTATATGTTCTTGAGAGTAGAGAAATTCCACGATAATTATTGCAGTTCATTTTATCACCTTTTTTAAACACAGGAACAATTATGGATTCTTTCCACTGTTGAGGGATTTCTTCTTTATTCCATATTAAACAAATTAATTTATGAATTTGACATATTAATGAATTTCCACCATATTTAATTAACTCAGCTGGTATTAAATCAATGTCCGGTGCTTTGTTATTCTTTAGCCTTTTAATAGCATCTTTAACTTCAGTCAAGTTAGGTTCTGGAACTAAAGGTTCTGCTGTGTGGACTTCATTTACTTCTGATTTATCTCCTACATGAACATTTAAAAGGTCATTAAAGTAGTTCTTCCATCTATTTAGAATATCACTTGGGTCAGCTAGAAAATCACCGTCTTTATCTTTTATCAAGTTTACTTTAGGTTGCCACCCCTTTCTAAACTCATTTACACCTTTATATAAATCTCTGATATTTTTGTTTTTGCTGTTTGTTTCAATTTCGTTAATTTTGCTTTTCAAGTAATCTCTTTTTTTACTTCTAAACGTGTGGTTAACTTCTCCCTTTATTCTATTATAATTGTTTAGATTTGTATCATCAGAGTTATTTAACCACCTAAGTCTAGCCTGATTTCTTATTTCTATTAGATTATGACATTCATTATCAAACCATGGCTTACTTTTTCTCGGTTTATGGTATCCTATACTTTCTTTAGCTGCTGATTCTATTGCATTACGTATGTGCTACCAATTCTTATTTACGTCTGTTTCATTTATATTTTCATCATCATTTAAATCCTGCAAAACATCAAATCTATTTGACAGCTTAATTTGGTAATCTTTCTTAATTGTTTCATCAGTAAACTTTCCTCTATCAAATTTTAGAACTTTTAGATTTTGTTGCTTATGATTTATCACTGAGAGTCTTTCTCTTAATTTAGCAATTACTAAATAATGGTCACTGGCACAGTCAGCACCTCTATGAGTACGAACGTCAATTATACTAGTATGCCTTCTCTTATCAATGAGAATATGATCTATCTGATTATGAGTTTTACCATCTGGAGAAGACCAGGTATATTTATGGATATCTTTATGTTTAAAAGTGTACTTTTCACAATTAAATTCTTTGAGGTTGCAAAAGTAATCAATCTTATACCATTATCATTACTTCATTCATGAAGACTTTCTTTACCAATCGTTGGTTTAAATGTCTCTTCTTTGCCAATGTGTGCATTACAGTCACCTAACATATCATACTGAGAAAATTTATCAAAGACCTGTTCTAACTCTGTATAAAAATCATCTTTATCATCTTTATCTTCCGTTGGTGCATGTATGTTTATTAAAATAATTTTACACCACCTACCCTGTAAAACTGCATATGATATCCTATCATTAATAAATTCTATTTTTTTAAGAGCCGAGATAATTCTATTATTTATGAAAAAGCCTGTTCCAAAATTATGATTTTCAGTACCACCATAGAAAAAAGTATAATTTTTAGTTTTACAATTCCCTTCTCCTGGCCACCTAACTTCCTGGACAGCTACTACATCTAATTTATACTTAACTATCTCATTAACTGTACCCTGAAATGCCCCAGGCCGGTAAAGGCTCAGAATATTCCAGGTACCTAATTTAATATCCTTATTCCTAATGTAGATCTTATCCTTAGTCCAGGGACCTCCCAAAGTAGTCCCCACCCGGAGATCCGAACGGGGGACTATTTTACCTCCGGAATATTTTACCTTGGGAACATCCATGGCCTTATATTGCTGTTTCTTGACATTTTTTTTTACAGTGCAGAGTTGTCAGCTCTACGCCTAACCCCCAATATGAATGGAGGAACTACTACACAAGACAAACACAATTTATATATATAAAAAAACAAATGAATGAATTGACACATTGACAAATATTAATGAAATAACTATTTACATTTGTGGCAATTCAGGACATACTAATTTTACCCCTTTTCCCACTCGAGTTCAATGCAAGGATACCTCCGCAAATATCGAATGAAAAGTTTTCATCATGTGCAATTCTCCATTAAATGTTTTCGCCGAGTCGTACTACCTTCGTTTTCTTTGTTGCAAACAAGTATTCTTTGCACATTATATGTAGGAGGAGAGTTGCATCTACATTTCACATTGGTCAGCTCCTTCTACTTACTTTCAGGTGCGAAAGCTTGTAGGGTAGTGTTTACCGTTCAGGACTGTCAATCTGGTGGTCGTAGGTTCAAACCCTTCCGGTGGCAGAAAATTTTCGTAAGTTTTAGACCTATCCCATTGTGTTCATTGTCCACGCCGTGTGAAACGGAATGATTCAGTTTGGAATTAACGATGGGGGTAGGGGAAATATTACATTACAAAATCTCAATTTCAACGAACCGAGAAGTGGACAAAAATGGGATAATTCTTATAAATATTCAAATTACACACATGTTTTTAGAGGTATAATCGCAGGTAAAATCAAAGATCTTACATGGAAGATTTTAACTTGCTCTGAACTAAGCCAAAAGGCATTTCGAACCGATCTAATACATTCTCCAATACATTTCAAAATGTTATTGAATGTCGATAATTTGACCAATGCATCAATTCTTGACGCTGAGACGATATTTTCTGCAACTACTTCTTCTCTTCAGTCCCTTCTGTTCTTCTCTTCTCCTTCTCCTCTCCCCTCCTTCTGCTCGCTCTGCTTTTATCTCATATCGCCTTCCCTACCTTTCTCGCATCTTATCTCCATCCCACTCATCTCCACTCCTCGTATCTCCTCTCCTGTCTTAGATTTCCGACTCCACTGCACTTTTCTCCCCTTCTTTTCGTTCTTCTCATTTTCTCTCCTTTACTTTAAACTCCACTCCCCTCTTCTCGTCTCCTCTTCTCTCTTCTTTGCTCCATTCTCCTCATCTCTCCTAGAATCATTTTCCATTCTCTTCACTACATCTAGTTTCCTCGTCTATCCTCTCTTTCTTCTCTCCTCTACTTTTCCTCTTCTCCTTTCGCTTTCTCTTTCTTCTCTCCTTTGTCACCTTTAGTTTTCTCTCACCTCTTTACCTTTCTGTAGACTCATCAGCGATGAAATAATAGAAGACCTATTTTTTTTTTCAGAAAGAATTTTGTCACTTCCGATATAATAGTGATATTTTTAATAATTTTATACAATATTACTTGTTTTTATTCCTTTCGCGTATTTTATAAATATCTATTGTGCATGTGGCAACCCTGAAATTGAGCCTAACTCTACACGCAACCCACCAACGCCTTGTGTAAATTGGGTTGCCTAGTTTAAAATGTCGTTGTCCTAAAACTTTTGAGAGACACTGTACAAGGATATGTACTTTCAAGACATAATGTGACCTTCCTCTAAACAGTTTGGGAACTTGGTCGGGCTACGAACCTTTCAGCATCCCCTCGTATGATTGTAATTCATGTTAATCTGCATTTGCATTGCCTGTAATTTGTTTCTTCTTTCTTCCTTCTACAGGGTGGATGACGAAGATAAGGAGAACATGTTAACGGACAATGACAACCTAACTCTACAGCCTTTTGGCGATCGGAACAGAAACTCGGGTAAGTTCTTTTTTCTTTAATGTCAGTAATGTGGTGATTGTTCCTACATGTTTATGTCAATTTTCATAAAGACTCGCCCAGAACTCGAAATGCGAATCTCTTCTGGTGCATCACTCGACAGAGTCAAACCTGTGATTTTAATTTCTTTGAAATGATCGTGCCTGGTATTTTCAATTCATGCATTTTTTTTTTTTTTGCATATTTTGATGCACCAAAGTGAATCATTGACAGTTTATGAACTTTAATGTGTTATTATTGGAGTCAACATATGTGTGACAATTGATATACTCTCTAGGTTATATGCCTGTCTCACTAACACACTGGCCAAAAACTGTACTGCAGATCACCGTGAACAACAATTTCAAGAATTACATATTCCAAGATACAATGGGATTAGGCCATAAGTTTTTAATGACATACTGCGAATTTGGCGAAGTTCTGACGGTACGAAATGCCTTTAACGACGTTTCTTTTCAGGGGACAAAAAAGAAGCGAAATTCTGTTCACGCGAAAAGTTGTTAACGCCTCTCCTGATTCAGTAATACATTTAAAATGTTAAATTTAAAAGCAGAATACCAATGTAAAGGTATTCACCCAGTATTGTGAAAATTACTTCAGAGTACAGTCACTGGGAATGGCATCGATACTCATCTCAAGTACAGTGCAATTACTTCGTGCCAGCGAGCCAAGAACGCAGTCCAAGTCGAACCACATGCGGTCTTCGCGTGGAGGCGTCCACATCGGGGTCTCTGCCCGCAAGAAAGGCAGCCCGAAATCAGTTTCAAGGTGAAGGACAGACTGCCATCGAGAATCCGTCAGAACATGTTTGATATCTGTCCTTACAAACTGTCCTGTCCACAAAAACAAGCAAATAATGATTACATCATCACTTCCCGATAGCATAGTGGTAACGTCAAGGTGTTCCGGGTTCGATTTCCGGTGGAGGCACATAGTGGTACGGATTCCACTTTAAACTGAGGTCTACCAGCACCGATTAGACTGGGCACAGAGTGGACTTAAAACTCAACTCAAAGAAACAACAGCCCGAAGAGGACAGGCCACTTACAAAGAGAGGGCACGACTTTGGAAATTGAGTTTGGGATGGGTCTTCGTGTAATGGTAGGGTACCCTATAGGTATTAATATGCCAAGGTACTAGCACACACTAGCCAGCCATTTCCGAGAAAACGCGCTTGAAGTTTTCCATGCGCGCCTCATTAAGCAAAGATATTGTCCACCTGCCAAGTGGTCCGCCTGTCATTTCAATAATAGTTGTACTAATACGTGTAATAACAATAATAAAGCACTAAAGAAAATTTCGTATGTATTGTTGACTTTGAGAACGACATATATTGAACTTTGACCGCTCAAAGATGTTATTGCCAATACATAGCCGAATGATTGGCTCCTTAGGAGCCATCACACTCGCAATATTCAACATTCCTGTACCACCTATCATGATACGATAGGTACTAGATATGTTGCATCTCTGCCAAGAGAAATGATTGCAAAACACAAAAATACCAGTTGTTTATTTGCTCTCGATTCATTGTGTTGTTATGAATACTGTGTCGATAGATTTTGTGCGTCTTTGGCTGCTGGACCTGTGTGTCCATTAAATGCTAGAACATGAACACCTCAACTGCCTTGAGGAAAAGCGACCAAAGTAGAGACAACCACACGATTTCTCTCACGAGGAGATTCTTAGGTGAATTTCTTCTGCACGAGTTGTATTTGCGGTTCATTTCCTCCGGTTCCAGTTCTGCTTCATTATTAAGATGGAGTTTCTTAAGAGAAAGATTTTCTCATTTCCTTAGAATAGTTTGGAGGGGCACATACAATCGACGCTCCGGATTGAGTTCATTTCTTTCTGAAGCGACTTCCAATATTGAGACTGTCTTCCATGACATGGCGGGTGGAAAAAAGAATCAATTTGCCTTCCAATAAAGAACACTCGCGGTAGGTAGCCCGGGGCAAGAAAAGCCGAGAGAGGGAAGGATAGAAATGTTCTTGTGAGTTTCCGTGACCGCCCGAGAGAATGACACGCTAAGTCGTCACGAGAGGCGTAATCCTTATCCCAGAGCAGCTTTTGGCTACCGGCTTTTATCCCCAACTGCCCGTTTTCTGTCACTTCTGGAGTAGTGTTGGACTTCTTGAGAAAGTGGTTATACCGCAGGTTGAAAAGTCTGTTACCGCACTATTACAAAGGAGTTCGCCGCCGTGCTGCGGCGCAGTAACGAGCTCTCCGCTCAGCACATGAACTTTTTGGTGGGTGGTCAAATTATCACCCGTGGAAAACCAGCTTGTTCTGGCTAGAATAATCTGCAATTGGAAAGTCCAGTGGTCGGTCAACCCAAGGCCATAAAAAAAAAAAAAAAAAAACACCTCGTGGTGTTGTTCCCATCTTGAAATTTAGTACTCGTTTATCGTCTTCACACTTGTTGTTGTCACTATTTGCTCCCCCTTTTCAAAGCTCTTCCGAGCAATTCATTTCCTCATTCAAATGATAATAAATGAAGTGAATTGAAAGAAAAAAAAAACTATTTCGAAGATGAATTCCTTAGCAGGGAAACAGTGAAAAACTGAAATCCTACCTACCTAACTAACTATCTAGCCTTCTTAAACCCGAAGGTTTATGGATGCAACAACACAAGCCTTCCATCTGTCCCTGGGCAAGAACAGTCCAATCTTTTCTTTACCGATTTCCTTCAAGTCCATCTCAACGTTGTCCCTCCATCTTCGTCTTGGCCTTCCTACAGGTCTCTTACCATCAGGTTTCCCAAAAAGTCCTGTAAACTTTTATTTCCTCTTCCATTCCTGCCACATGGCCTGCCCATCTAAGTCTTCTTAATTTAATTATTCTAATAATATCTGGACATTAATACAAATTGTGCAGTTCTAAGTTATGTAGCCTTCTCCACTCACCTGTCTTCTCATCCCTTTTAGGTCCGAATATTTTCCTTTGATATTTATATACTACTACAGGCAAAATTACCGCTTTGTATATTTTAAGTTTTAGTTTCTTAGATATTATACGAGAAGATAAAAATTTATGAAGAGAGAAGTTACACGCATTTCCTGAATTGTCTGCTTCTTCTTTTTTCTTTGATATAATTTTCATTTGTTAGTATTACTCGTAAGTACTTGAATTTGGAAAGTGATTCAAACGAGTTTTTGTTAATAATTAAATTTTGATTATAACCTAACACTTGGTTTTGGCCTGTAAGCATATATTTAGTTGTATCTTTGCTAACTTCCAACCCTATCTCTTTAGATGCCTTTAAAAATATTTTAGCATTATTCTCAATTGTATTTATATCATCCCCTAATACGTGTACATCATCTGCATATTGTAACAACTGAGTCAGACCATTTAATTTTAGTCCTTCATTAGTTTATTTTACCTTCCTAACAGCAAATTCTAAAGCAAAATTGAAGAGCAATGGAGATATGCATCTCCCTGTCCTAGCCCATCATGAAATTGGTACCCCCAATAATAAAAGCTGAAATCTTTGTAAATGACCAAGGTAAGACAACTGTAAACACTATTATCATTATGCCATAGATAAAAAAAGGGAAACCTCTATGCACTTAATACAAGTCCATTGCCATTCGCACTAATTGATTTCAAGTATTTGCGCTGTAGGCGAGTGTCCATTGGTGCAAGACGTTATTTCAATAGGATTTTATTTGATATAGAGTTTTTTTGCTGTATGCAGGGCAACTGTACTGTGCAAATTGTAACGGCACTTATCGAAGTGCTATAATATACGTTACGAAGTGCACAATGAACAAAAAATGACAAGGATAACAAAGTAGAAAAGAGAAGGATAATTTAGAAAATTATAGTATTATAGTCACCAGGATCAAGCAGGAAATTAGCCACAACACATGACTAGTCAACATTTTTATCTACATAACTATACAGTAATATGATTAAGGTCAAATAAACAAACTGTGTTTTGCTTGCTGGCCATGACGTGGCTATTTGTTGTTTCTTGTTTCTGTACTCTGCAAGAACGAAGTCCGCGTCGACATAATACACGTGGCTTTTGAGAAATCCTATTGATTGTCCAACCATAATTAACCATAATTTGACTATATTATTGTAAATTTTGTATCAAATTTATATTTTTAAAATTTCTAGTAGTGTTGTTGATTTTAACGAAAAAATGATGAGAACGCAAATTGAAGGTCTTATTTAGAGGATTCAAACGAAAAAAAATGAAATCGGTTGAGAAATAACCGAGAAACAAGCGATTTAAAAATTTGAATTCCGCCATCTTGAATTCAATATGGCGGCTAAGTGATAAAAAATCAAGTCATGTGACCAATTTTTTTTACATACTAGGACCACGTATTTAAAAAGCCTGTGAAGTCAAACTGAGGGTACATTTCAGTGCAGACGAAAGTGAAGCTAGCTCCTAGACTATGTAGAGGAATCTTGCGAGTATAAGTGTAGTGCGTGTGATAAAACCATGTCACTCTGGCTGCGTTATTGAAGTTGTAGGACCTTATATATTATGAGAAAGATGTACCGCTACGATCAGTATATTCATGGGAAAATAGCACCAGCATTATACCGCTCGCATTTCCTGTTGGCGGCTGGGAAACAACGAATCAGCGATCAGTTAATTTGCTTCGACTAACATCGGGCATTTTCGTGTCGTAAGGCACCAAAAGTTGCTGGCGGGACGAAACAAATGAGCGTCGGATACACAGCATGTTGCCAAACGTACTGTAAAATGAGAGAGAGAGTTGATCAACACCGTTACTAGATAAAAGTTGTACAATAGTACACAAAGCACGGAAAATGTATACACAAAACACCCAAACACTGTACAAACAAGCTAATAAAAACAACTGACAAAAACAGACATACGCTTGGCAACCTTGCAGCGGGAGAGTGATGTTACCCCTACAGCTTTTGCTTCGCGACGGAGGTTGTTGACTTATCGAGTCACACACCCCCGAAGACGATTGGTGGACAGATAGAGCTATGTAGCAAATAGTAGGTCAGTATAGTACATAGGAAAGGAACTACTTGTCTAAATTAAGTTTGTTCGTGCAGTATTTATGGGGAATAGATCTTGATTTCGAACCCCTGCTAACTGCGGTAGTGTATTTATGAAGTTTTTCACTGTTTCAGTTTGCCCTGCTAAGGAGGGTTTTCGAAACTGTTTTTCTTTTTAATTCACTGTATTTCAGTTACTGTGTTTTTGCAAATGGTCTTATGTTCCCGTGTTAGGAGAAGGGTGTAAATAGCTGATGCACCCATTTTTTGTAAGCAAGCAGCCACAATGTCACATTTTTTGTATATATGCCACACGTGATTACAACAAAATTTATAATCAAACCGTGCATTTTACTAACTTCTTCACTGCGTTTTCAAAACTACGCATATTCTTGGGGTTTATGTTGTTGGAATTAAGGGATTACCATGTATCTGCAGACCACCCAAGTATGAAACACTGACAACAATAACACTTTTAGAAGCCCTAAGAAGAGTTAGCCAAGTTTTATGAATAGAATGGAACATTAGTCACCGACAATCAATCAAGAAGCCATTGTTTTCCCCTCGTCCCTTGTTCTCTTTAGCTATTCGTTAAACGGCGACTTGCATTTTTTTTATTCCTGTCCTTTGGGTGCGGTAGTTAATTACATGTTTGCGAAGGCCACTCGCGTCACCTAACGAAAGCTTGGAACTTTTATCATTCTTCTATGCTCCAATATCAGAGTTTGTCGGAAATCGCGGATTGTAGTTCTGCAGTGACGAATCCTGGTTCAGATATCTGAAACCCGGTTCCGAAATCCAGGATGTTGAGTTGGTCTAAAATCCCGGATCCGGGTTCCGATGCCTGAAATCATGTACGAGTCCCGGATCCTGATTTCGATATCCGCAATTCCAAATCCTGTTTTTGATATAGGCTATTCCGAATCCTGGCAGTCCCGAATTCTGGTTCCGACATCCGCAGTCCCGAATTCTGGTTCCGACATCCGCAGTCCCGAATTCTGGTTCCGACATCCGCGATCCCGAATTCTGGTTCCACATCCGCGGTCCCAAATTCTGGTTCCGACATCCGCGGTCCCGAATTCTGGTTCCGACATCCGCGGTCCCGAATTCTGGTTCCGACATCCGCGGTCCCGAATTCTGGTTCCGACATCCGCGGTCCCCAATTCTGGTTCCGACATCCGCGGTCCCCAATTCTGGTTCCGACATCCGCGGTCCCGAATTCTGGTTCCGACATCCGCGGTCCCGAATTCTGGTTCCGACATCCGCGGTCCCGAATTCTGGTTCCGACATCCGCGGTCCCGAATTCTGGTTCCGACATCCGCGGTCCCCAATTCTGGTTCCGACATCCGCGGTCCCCAATTCTGGTTCCGACATCCGCGGTCCCCAATTCTGGTTCCGACATCCGCGGTCCCCAATTCTGGTTCCGACATCCGCGGTCCCGAATCTTGGTTCGGGCATCCGCGGTCCCCAATTCTGGTTCCGACATCCGTGGTCCCCAATTCTGGTTCCGACATCCGCGGTCCCGAATCTTGGTTCCGACATCCGCGGTCCCGAATCTTGGTTCCGACATCCGCGGTCCCGAATCTTGGTTCGGGCATCCGCGGTCCCGAATCTTGGTTCCGACATCCGCGGTCCCGAATCTTGGTTCGGGCATCCGCGGTCCCGAATCTTGGTTCCGACATCCGCGGTCCCGAATTCTGGTTCCGACATCCGCGGTCCCGAATTCTGGTTCCGACATCCGCGGTCGCCAATTCTGGTTCGGGCATCCGCGGTCCCGAATCTTGGTTCGGGCATCCGCGGTCCCGAATCTTGGTTCGGGCATCCGCGGTCCCGAATCTTGGTTCGGGCATCCGCGGTCCCGAATCTTGGTTCGGGCATCCGCGGTCCCGAATCTTGGTTCGGACATCCGCAATCCCGAACCCTGGCTCCGATATCTAGTATCCCGGATCCTGATTTCGATATCCACTAGGATCCAATATCAAAATATTCACAAAAGTCATAGGAATTTTAGTTTCGATATGAAGATTTATTGTTTCAAGAGATTGGTTGTTTTAATATTCTGACATAAATTATCTTTCGTGTTCTCGTATCAGGTGAAGGGGCAAATATCCTGAGTGCTGGCGCACCCATACCAATTTTAATAAATCAGATCCCAAGAGGGAGTTGTTGCTGTTATTGAATATGTAGGCATGTGCACTGCTTCTGACTCAGCACTAGTTGTAACGCGACACCATATTGATTTCAACGCGCGCTGTCTGGTGGATGTTGCCTCCCGGTAACCCGAAGGAAATTCACGTGGGCGTGTACGTGTTAGAACCTTTGTTATACCCGCGTTCAAAGGTGCACCATGGGCGACCGGGGCTGGTTCGTGCGGCGGGCGGCATGGGCCTTTCTGTTGATACAGAGGCGCGGTCGGGAATTCTTCTGATTGCTTGTCCGTGGACGACGCAACAAAGGAGGTCGAAGTCACTGACCTATAACCTTGCAGGCTTGTGGATGGTCACACCTTAAAGAACAAGGTCAGTCAGCCCCGCAGCTTGGAACGAGGGTACCATTTCGGGATACGCCAAAGTGACTGCGTAGCGATACGTGAACGTAACGGACCCTGGAGGATGTACTGAGAGTAACGTAAATTGCCATAATACCCAGTACTTTTCATTTCTCTGTCTTACTGTCTGCGAACTGTTATTTTCAGACAGACCTTCTAATCACTGGCGGTACACAGTTCTATTTATGAAATCTGCATTCTGAAAAGATTTGCATTGCAGCATTGGCATTAAATAGCAATAATATATCGTGAAGAAATACTAATAAAAAATAGTATCGTATTGCGATGCACTCATTACAATGTAGGGCTAAGGTGCCTAATATGAGATATAGTTCTTAAATTAAATAGCTATGTAAGCGATAACATGGGAAACAAATGTATTTTTGCAATGTCTGCACTGTACAGGGTGAGCCAAAAGTCCCTTTACCCCCTATGCATTCTGCGACGAGGGAAGGTTATGGATCTGAAGTAAATATAGTATGGTAAGAGACGAGACTGAAGAGGTTACAGACAACAATTTAGTCCAGAATGTGGGCCTCCCAGATGGCGCATCGGCAGCGTCGTCGCCTTGTAATCATAAGGTCCCGGGTTTGATACCCGGTGGAGGCACATAGTGGTTCGGATCCCACTTTAAACTGTAGGTCCAGTCCCGATTAGCCTTACTGTGCACAAAGTGGACTTAAAACACCAAATCAATCAATCAATTAGCCCAGAATGTCTGTGTGGACACCATCATTTTCATAACCGATAATTAGGCGCCTCCAGGTACGGTGTGAAATTCTACGCAGCATTGTGTGAGTGATCGCGGCAAATGCATGCCGAACGGTTTCTTTCAGTTCGTTAGTTGTGTGGTATCGTATCGTGTGCAGACAACTTGCTTTTTCATATAACCCCACAGTGCATTATCACACACCTACGGGGTAACTGAACTTTTGGCTCACCCTGTACATCATCCTTACACTTTACAATGGATTCATTATTTTTAGATTACCCTAAAGTTCTACAAAGTAATTTTGAAGAAAATAAAGACAATTTTTTTTTATGAAATTAGAAAAAGGTGTCTTAATATGAGACAGTCCAAAAAGTTTCTGGCTAGTACTTTGTGATAGCTGAATGAACTTCTAAAAGTCAATAGTCTTTTTTTTTTACTTTTTGAGCTTCAATTTGCAGCACTCGGGGGCACACAAAATTATCTACTTCACACCTGTCTTAATGAATCCAGCGAGTCTACTCGGCGCAAACACTACAGAAAAATTTAAATTAACGTATTTTAGAACCACTCTCTACCCACGCCAGACAGCTTCTTTGCGAACTGGCTTCTTTGTTCTCACCGTAGCCTGCACAACAACGTGATTCACATAGTCTGGCAGTATCCAGCACTTAACTTGGGCAGAATGTTGATGTCTCATATTAGGGAACTATCGCATATTGCGCACCTTTCCTCTATTGATAGAGGCCATTATCACAACTGGGATTCTTTTTGTATGAGTTTCTTTTTAAATAAAGATTGCATCTTCAACGTTAGATACTTGCCTTGCACATAGCCTAATGTTGAATTTATTGTTAAGAAACAGGAGTGTGAAAAAGGTTGATTCTTATCCGAATTGAATCTACATAAGCTATTGTCTGTACATGTTTAGTGAGTACTAAATTTTCCAGCTCGAATATCCGCTTTGTGTTGTCTCTAAAGGATCAAGCAACTGTCTACGTCCGCAATATAGTTACGTCATCGCAATACCATACTGTACTAAGTAAGTTTAGATTTGCCGACAGTAATTATACGTAAAATAATAAGCGAGAACATGTAACACGTACCCACCCCCAAACCCTACTCTTCGATCCCTAGAAAAGGCAAAGGATTTACGAAAATCTGGCTATGTCTCCGGTGAGAGACATCAATGTGTTTCACTTATCGCACACTGTATTGAGCACATTGTCATCTGACGTCACGATAAATGTTCTCGTTGTTAGGTTAGGCATGTTAAGTTTAGGGCTCCTAGCATAAATAATGTATTTTTGTTCTAGCCTCGAAAAATTGTAGTGCATTTACCGTGTATTTATGCAACATTACTAAGAAAATTGGTACCAATTGTCTGAAAAATGGGACATTTTTATTTTAGACGGTAACATTCCAAGCGTGGCGTAAATGGCAAAGAAATTGCGTCCATCTGAAACGGGTCTCTACAGAGGTGGTGTTCTTGTTCAGCCGTTACCAAGATAGTCCAAACTCTTTTGTTCGTCGTTGTACCTTGGCGCTGTTTGTCCCCGCCCTTAGAGCAAATCCCATGTGGCAAGTTCGAATCTGTAACTCTACTTTCGTACAAGAATCGCAAGGCGGAAGAAAGCTCAATCTCTGGGGATAGCTTCCAAGTTCTCCATTCCACAGAGCGAGAGAGCTTCCGTGTTCACAGTGTTGCCACAATGTGATGGCACAATTTTCCTTTTCAAGGAACAAAACTTCCCTTTCTCACCCAATTTTCCCTTCTAAGGTTGAGTTTTTAAGATCACTTTATTTATACACCGAAAGGCTAATGGGAATTGGACCTAGGCCGTCACCACTACGCCATCAGGGACCCCCCTCAAAAAATCATATAACAACAAAATGATAATAGTATGATAATAATTATTTTTGCTTTTTGGAGCCGCTGTGGTGTAGTCGGCATGGCGTCTGGCTGCCACGCGGGAGACTCTGGTTCGATTCCCTGGGTGGGTCGGAATTTTTCCGGCTTTGATCTCGCATAAAGCGGCTCTGGGGCACACCCAGCCTCAAGTAAATGGGTACCGGATGAGGGTAAAGAAGGCCAGAGCGTGGTGTTGATCACATCACCTCCGAAATGGACGAGATCGAGAATGTGCGAGACCCTATCGCTAACCCCACATCCCCTAAATGTGCCTACATGGCACGGTGCTAAATGGAACTTTGCTTTTTTGTTTGTTTTACCTTTATCGAATTGGCCCTGCAGAAAGGGAATTTCCCTTCAGGTGGCAACACTGGTCCGACCTTGGTGAAAGGGACCCCGGAGAGAGAGAATGGAGAAGTCAGACAGAAGTAGATCGAAGCGGAGCGTGGCAAGATAAACGGCGGAAATCGGGAGATGAATGGAAGGGAAATGAAGTGGCGAAGTGACGATGCGGAATTGCTTTGAAGGTATTAGAACCGAATTTGGTTATCGCAATCTGCACAATTGATGTCCATTTCCGCTTTGCTTGGACTGTTCCTTTCTGGGATGCTGTATCCATTGTTGTTCCTCTTTACTGGCGATGCTTAATTTTTTCTCTCGTATTGGTTCGGGACATCCTTTCAGATTTTCAAAGCAAATTGCTGAGCTAGGTCAAGTACTCCTCGATTTCATTTTAACTGAGATAGTACATAGACGAATTGAATTGTTGTTTTAAGTTCACTTTATGCACATAAAGGTTAATCGGAACTGGGCCTACAGTTCTAAGGTGGGATGCGAACTACTGTGCCATGCGCCTTCAACGGGTATCGAACCCGGGATCCCTGATTACAATATATGCAACATAATATTTTAACGAAATAAATGTGTGTGTGTGTGTGTGTGTGTAGCTTTTCATTGATTGATTGATTGATTGATTGATTATACTTGGTTTTTCTTGCGCTTTTGGCTATTAGCGAATATGAGAATGAATGGTGATAAGATGAAATGGATTAAGGGACAATCCCAAACCCCACAGAGGATTATACTAGTGTTGCCCACGAGACGAGACGAGACTTTGGTCTGTCTCGTCTCGTCTCGTGAATATGCTGTATCGTCTCGTGTCTCGTCTCGAAAATATTAGTTTGTCCCGTCTTGTGTCTCGTCTCGAAGGGTTCTGTCTCGTCTCGTCTCGTCTCGTTTTGTCTCGTCTCGTAAAAGTAATGCAGGATATTATGCCAACAAATGTTATAACTGGGAGACGACATAAAATATTATTCACGAAAATGGGTTAAATCTGTAATCACTTTGCTCGTTGTAGCTATAGTGAGAATAAATATGATTCCTTAATCATAAGAGCATGACTATATCAAATAAAGTTTGTTGATTATCAATAGCTAGATAGCGTATAGACTCTGCCTTACTTTTCTGGCTCCCATCCAGTCTTTATCCATCGTACACGCAGGGAGATTTCAGACAGAAGGAACACGCGACAGGCGACAAGCCACACGGGGGTTTACGCTGAAGTAACAAGCGAACAGGATCCCCTTCCTTTCCGTCTATGCTAAAAGTCTTCACCGCACGGGCAGTACCAACTGATCGAGTCGATTCTATGTTCGATATTAAGAAAACGACCCAATTTGAGCGACACGCAAGCGACAAGAGACACGTGGTGCTTCGGTTCGGAAGGTTAAGTTTACTGAGGGTTCGTATCCAAGCGAAACATGTTGCTTGTCGCTTATCTCCTGTGGCTTGTTCAATGTGACAAGCGACACGGAAGTATCACACTGAAACAAGGAAGGACAGGGACACTTCAGTTTATAAGCAAACATTCATCGCGCATGCGCGGATAACAACCCTCGCGACTATACACGGTATCCAGAAAACGGCCTAAGCAGAAAAACAAGCAAGCGACAAGCGAGACGTGGAGCTTCTGTTCGAAGAGTTTCCTGTGAGGAAGATTTCTTCACACCAAACTTACAGGCGTCAAGCGACACGAGTCGCTAGGAAGCGAACTTTCGGTAGTCAATGCAACTTTTCGAACAGAAGACACACGAATAGCTGCACGTGTCTCTTGTCGCCTCGGTCCGTTGTTCACGGGTGAATGTTTTCCTTCAGACTGAAGTGGATTGTGTCGCTTGTAGCTTGGGTTTGAATTATACGTGACGCTTGTCGCTTCAGTGCGAAATTTCCACAAGATAGCTTTCAGGTTGAATCGACAGGCGACAAGCGACACAGAGTTTTCGTACCAAAGCAACACGCTCCTTTAGGGAGATTTCAGACCGGAGCGACAAGCGACACGCTACACATGTTGCTTTGGAACGAGCGAATCAACAGCAACGTTTCACAGCGTGGGAGCATTGCAAGCCGCACAAAACTGCGTTCGATTGGTCAAATCCTGAAGCGACACGTGTTACGGGTCGCGTGTCGCTTCGATGTGAAATCTCCCTTAGTACATAAGCAAGCTTTCACTGTGAATTTACTACCAACAGGCAGAGGCGACACAATGCACGCTATTAAAACACGGCCCAGTCCGAACGACACGCAAGCGACAAAGCAAGACGTGCCGCTTGCCGGTCTAGTCGCTTCCCTTCATTTCCAAGCGACACTTGTTGCTGTCGCACGTCGCTTATTACTCCTATGACTTCAGGCAATTTTATGTTCGTTACGTCATAGTAGAGTATCTAATTGCACTACTTTTTTCTTAGGTTTTTAGAGCCTGGGTGGTGTAGTCGTTAGGGCGTCTGACTGCCAGGCGGGAGACCCGGGTTCGATTCCCGGAGTGGGTGAATAAAGGTCGGAATTATTCCGCATTGTCCCCGGGGCCCAACAGTCTCGTATCAATGGATACGTGGGAGCAATCCTGGAGAGCAAAAGCGGCCGGAGTGTGATGCTGATCACTTCGCCTCCAAGATAACCTTTCCCCCACATCCCGTAAATGTGCCTTCATGGCACTTGGAACTTTACCTCTACCTAGGTTGCTTTTGCGAAATCTTTGGAGTTTGCAACCAGCAATGCTGTGGATTTTAGGAAGGGGGTCGCAAATGAAAGAAGGGTCTGTTTGGGCGAGAAATTTTATGACGATTGTCGCCAGTATGGCTGGAACAGGGCCGTAGAAAACAATGGCAGTGACTACCTCCGGATCGTTTTGCGCAAGGATGAATGGAAGAGAGCTCTTGGGGGGTAGCAGATAGTTGCCAGATTTAAGGTATTCTGAGGAAATTTCGGTAGGAAGATACAGGGATTTTGCAAGTTAAGATAGCTGGGACACGAGGCTAAAGCGTGGGCAAATTCGTTACGGACAACGTGTGACGAATTAGGATTTTTCGAGGGAGAATCTTACAGATCTTTATTCATGTAATAAAAGCTGTTTTGGGTTTCCAAAGGAAATGCTTTATTACGAAAAAATAAATATTTGCAATGATTAGTTATTTTGTTTATATTTTTTCGAGACTTCCGAGACGAGACGAGACTTTTCAGGAGCCGTCTCGTCCCGACTCGAATTTTAAAAAGCCAGTCTCGTGTCTCGTCTCCGGCAACACTAGATTATACTGTCTTAGAGTCCACACGCCAGAGCCTCGTTAGTCTGCAAAATTCAGTCTAGGGTGTGCTGTGTGGAAGAGAGGATAAGTATGTATGTGTGTGTGTGTGCGCGCAATATGCATACCCTCGATGGAAACGTAGTAGTGGAAACGTTGTCTTCTTGTAATGAAGTAGTCCTACGTTCCATCTATAAAAGCACAGAGGTTACGGATCCGACTTTAAACCGTAGGTCCAGTTCCGATCAACTCATCTTGACAAAAGATGGAGGCCTTAGTGGTTCGGATCCCACTTTAAACTGTAGGTCCAGTCCCAATTAGCCTATCTGCGCATAAAGTGGACTGAAACAAGAAGTCATCTTGCCAAAAAAAGATGGACTCGAAACAAACATTGAATGCAAACGTATGCATGTGCGTGCGTGCCTGTCTGTGCTATGCTTGCGTGCGAAAAGTAAAACCTGTGCCGGGACGTTAGGCGTTTGAGAACATGCCTGCGTATGCGGATATTATATTGTCGGTTGTGTTTGTGGCGGCGCAGACCTTGTGCGTTGCCTTGAAACGCACCAGCTGACTTTCTGGCAGGCTTCCAAGCTGGCCACTTTTCGAGGCTTTCCGAAGCTGGCTCTGTTTTGCTTCTTTGCCGCATTGGGGATTATTCTGTTCGACCTCATGGAACGCTGCTCTTCTGTTTCTTTCGGGGATCTGGATGAAATTATGTTTACAGTATTGGCTCAATTTTCCCCCTGATTTCTCTTCTAAAAACACACTTCTGCTTTGTCAGCAGTACAGCCAACGGCCTATGTTGTTTTAACAAATGTAATTGTGTTGATTCCAAGCAGATGGTGTCCTGCACTTATTCACGTTTTTATTTCAATTCATTATCGTCGCATTGTGGAGAACAGAATGAGTCAAAATGATGATGGACAATTCGCCTACTGTTTCTTTTGCTGTTGGGTGTACATAAAACTATGGAATATTTCTTGGCATGCCATTCATGCACTCAGTGCTCGTGTTTTCTCAGGACACTTCGATCCACAACTCTGTTCACTAGTGTCGTCCATTATTCATTATTATTATTATTTTATAATTATTCTATACAATGTCTTATCTTTATTTCTCAGCATTTTCACTAAGCCGCTGTAGCTCAGTCGTTATGGCATCTGACTACCACGCGACAGACCCAGGTTCGATCTCCGGCGGGGGAGAACAGAGATTTTCCCCCCACCTGTTTAAACGGCTCTGGCGCCCACCCAGCGTCGTATAAAGTTGGTACCTGGAGGAAACTCTGGGGGGTAAAAGCTGCCAGGGGCGTGGTGCTATCACCTCCACCTTCGGATGTGATCAAGAAAGTGTGAGGCCCTAGAGGCCCTAACTCCACAGCCCCTATACGCCTTCATGGCTTGATGCAAAGCACAGGGGAGCACTTTACTTTTTTTTCTAACTAACCAAACTCTGGAAATACACTTGACGAGGTTGATATGGATGGGCACTAGATCCGGATGACGGAAAGCCGGATTTTAAATTATCCGTTTGGAGTGCCATGAATAATCCGGATATTCAGATAATCTGGATTTAAAAATATATTCACATGATCCGAATATCTGAATAAACAGAATATCCGATAATTTTGATGTCCATATATAGAAAATTATCCGATACCCGGACATTTTTTTGCTATGTGGGGAATTTTAAAAGCTGAGGCGTATGCTGTGAAAATCCGGAATGTGCATCTCCGGGAAAGAATAACAACTGCAACGGCTGTTTGAGCAAGTATGTTGAGACTAGTGACGGACATTTGGAGCAGACTTTATAGTCACCCTGTATATTTTGAGTTCTTGACCTTCACATAATCTTTGATGCAAGTTTCAATAAATTACAAATCTTCATCTCGCCTGTGCCCTTTGGGACCAGCATTGCGAGAAAAAAAAAAAAACATTGCTTCAAAATTTCCCTTCCATTCCAATTTCTTGCGAGGAGGCAGTTACGGATGCATAAGTCGACGTGATTCTTCACCATTTGCAGTTATCGAGTGAGTTATGCCTCAAGGCCTTTGCGAACATCCATTCTCGCAGCAGAGCTAGCTCCTTCATTTCTCCCCGCGGGTCGTCATTTTTGCATCTCTGCAGTTGACCCCCCCCCCCCCCCCGGCAGCTGGTTCCATGGCTTTGACGGTCCGAGGAAAATGGCCTCATTCGTATGCGAAGTAGCAGTCCACAATGATAGCTCGCTCCCTGAGCGGAAGTCTAACTGCGCATATAGAAATTGCATTAAAAAAGGACTAACTTTGGTTCTAAGGCTTCTTCCTTAATTCTGCGGTCACGATTTTGGTGTCTTTCTTGCTATATACCACCTGCTGGGCTGTGTAGATAAATCAGGTTCGAGCTGCCCTTGTGCTTCGTAGACCGGTGCTAAAATTGTGCTATACCGGCCGATTTCCGTGGCGGTGTTTTAGCACCCGGGTTCGATTGCATGCGTGTTCTTTGTGAGTGTCCTTTCGTCAATTTTATCATATTGCCACTCATCCTCATCGTTGCGATTAGCCAAAAGTGGCAGAAAAGCGAAGTAAAATAAACCGAATCGATCATTTTCATCGTCGCACTTACAAAAATGACGTAAACTAACAAATTTAATGACACCGATGTAACTGATCTGCTGTCTCGTGAATATTTTATTTCTGTTATTTAGCCTCGCTTATCTGCCACTTTTCGCTATCGCGACGATGCGGATGTGTTGTGATTGGATGAAATTGCTGAAGGGACACTCCCAAAGGACACCCATGTCCAGGCTGGGATTTGAACCCGCGAACTTCGATGGCCACATCGAAAATCGACAGCTTAACTCGCTGGGCCACGGAGTGCGTTTGATAAACGTGAAAACTGGGGTCAAGGGTCAAGGGTCCTTTCTCTTGGTAGGCAAGGCTTAGCATTAACAGGGCCTCCCCAATGAAGCAGTGGTAGCGTCGTCGCCTTGTAATAAAGGGGTCCGGGTTCGATACTCGGTGGAGGCACATAGTGGTTCGGATCCCACTTTAAACTGTAGGTCCAGTTCCCATTAGCCTCACTGTGCATGAAGTGGACTTAAAACACCAAATCAAGCTTAGCATTAACAGGCCATAGTGCAGGGGGAAGAGTGACAAAAAGACCGCCACTGCGTGAGTGAATTAACAGATACTCAAGTGGCAAAAGTCATGGCTACAATCGCCAGCCCCCGTGGCGGAGTAATTAGCACATCGCGTTACGACGCCAGGGGTCCTTGATTCGAATCCTGACCTGGGCATGGATGTTTATAAGTGTCCATCCATTGATTAATTTCATTATATCATCACTCATCATCATCTTCGCATTTTAGCCAAAAGTGGCACAAGATGCGAAGTGAAATAAATCAAATCAATCATGACTAATATCGTGTGGAAACTCCTATAGCCCGGCAGGTGGAGAAACTTTGGCGGAAGTTCCCCGAGGATATAGCCATTCAGTCTCCATGGCCGCCCATAATTGCGTGGTTGTCTCAGGTGCAGGATTTTGTGCACGAATGGATCTTTCGATCGTGTCCCAAATATGTCCCATGGGGTTAATGTCTGGCGATCTAGGTGGCCAAATCATTCGTCATGTAACTTTTTGTGCCCACCTCCGTGGCGGCGTGGTTAGCACACTGATATACGACGCTAGGGAACGGGTTCGAATGCCGGCCTGGGCATTCATCATCGCGATTGGCCAAAAGAGGCAGAAGAGCGACACTAAATAATAAAAATCATGTCCCAATCAATCATGTAATTTTTGGCGTCGATCAGGACGAATGATGATTAAAATTGATGAAGGTTGGACAAAGAAACGAACCCAGAATCTTCTGTGCCGAGATCGCGGGACAGCGCGCTCGGCCACAGAGTTGACTAATACATCGTTACGATACTTGTACATGCTTTTCTTGGGATGTGAACGACCACAGCGAACGTGTGGGCGAGTGAACACGGCATTCATTGCCTATCCCGCATACAAGATTGTGGAGAACTGTTCTGTTTCGAGAATTTCCATCCGAACCAATTGGCAGTCTGCAAAGACACGTCTGACGAACTCAATCCGGTCAAGATTTGTTGGTTTGCCTCCTGAAAGGGGCACGGAACGTTATCTTTATGCGATCTTTCCGAAGGACTTTACTGCTTCCCCTGTCCCTTCTGGTCGCTTCGTCATGAACATCACGTCACCTGTGATCTTCTTCTGCTCCAGATGGAGCCAGTGTTGTATAATACGGAACATAAAACTCCAAACTCAGCAAGACGCCGTGAGAAAGCGACAGGCCGTCCTTTCGGAAAAAGACATGCCCTGCAAGATAAACTCCCCCAGTGTTTCTACAGTCCAAAATCAGAATTTCCCTCTTCCAGGCTAGTGTTGGGCTAAATCGCTATATTGAAAAAATATCAAATACTAGGCGACATCGACTAGACGATATATCGTCACGAAATTTACACGATCGTACATCGCGTCTGCGATATATCGTCACGATATTTTGGGTATATATATATCTTCACGATATTTTGGCGATATATATCATGGAGACGATATATCGCCGATATCACGATAATACGTAAAAATTATCGTATCGTCTCGGACGATATTTTCTTGACGATATATCGCAATATCAAATTTCCGATATCGTCCATCCCTATTCGAGACATAAAATTTCCCCTTCATATTAGAAAAATTGAGGTTAGCAAGTAAAGTAGAAAAAAGAAAAGTAAAGTGCTCCCCTGTGCTTTGCACCACGCCATGAAGGTATATAGGGGTGTGGAGTTAGGGCACCTTCACTCTCTTGATCACGGGCGAAGGTGGGAGTGATGCGATCAGCACCACGCCCCTGGCCGCCTTTACCCCCCAGAGTTTCCTCCATGTAAAATTGTACCTAAATTTCCTTGCAATGAGGGAAATTTCCCCTCATGTGGCAACACTGAACTTAGTTTGCCTATATGTTGGCGGGCTTCTAAACAGGTCTCCCAAGGACACGGCACGTGCTTTTGTCTTCCTTTGTGTTTTATATTGCAAACATGTTTTAAATCATAGTCAAGTACGTTGCAGAGCGAAACGAGTTTTTTTCTTTCGATGGCGTACCTAATGCTGTTCGGTTATGTATCCCTTCTGGTTCTGGATTATTAGTCGGTTCAGCGATTCCTTGAACGTCTGGTTGAGGACGGCTGGAAGGGGGACAGGCAGCTGGTTCTCCAGTGCTATTTCTGAGTGCGGAAAACACATTCTGAAGGACAAACCCAGCGTGCTGGACCGTAAATGCGTTGATAGGTTAGTGGGAACACGTCGAGTAACTTTCGATTTAAATATACAGTATATCCGGTCACGTATCTACAAATAAATTTCGAGGGGGGTGTCCAACCAAGTGTCTCAATAATAATAATAAAATAAAATACTTATATTAACTCAAATTAAAATATTAATTAAATATGTAAATTAATTAATATTCAGGAGCGTATATTCCAGGCTAGCTAGACTATCTGCGAAGCCTGAAGCCTAGAAAGTAAAACACTTAAGACAAATTTATTAGAAACTGTGAGTATAGGCCTACATAATTTTCAATAAGAAGATAATAGCGATTCTGATGTTGGCAACCTGAATTCTTAGGAGTTGGCAACCTGAATTGTTAGGAGTTGGCAACCTGAATTGTTAGGAGTTGGCAGCCTGAATTCTTAGGAGTTGGCAGCCTGAATTCTTAGGAGTTGGCAGCCTGAATTCTTAGGAGTTGGCAGCCTGAATTCTTAGGAGTTGGCAGCCTGAATTCTTAGGAGTTGGCAGCCTGAATTCTTAGGAGTTGGCAGCCTGAATTCTTAGGAGTTGGCAGCCTGAATTGTTAGGAGTTGGCAACCTGAATTGTTAGGAGTTGGCAACCTGAATTGTTAGGAGTTGGCAGCCTGAATTGTTAGGAGTTGGCAGCCTGAATTATTAGGAGTTGGCAGCCTGAATTCTTAGGAGTTGGCAGCCTGAATTCTTAGGAGTTGGCAGCCTGAATTCTTAGGAGTTGGCAGCCTGAATTCTTAGGAGTTGGCAGCCTGAATTCTTAGGAGTTGGCAGCCTGAATTCTTAGGAGTTGGCAGCCTGAATTCTTAGGAGTTGGCAGCCTGAATTCTTAGGAGTTGGCAGCCTGAATTCTTAGGAGTTGGCAGCCTGAATTCTTAGGAGTTGGCAACCTGAATTCTTAGGAGTTGGCAACCTGAATTCTTAGGAGTTGGCAACCTGAATTCTTAGGAGTTGGCAACCTGAATTCTTAGGAGTTGGCAACCTGAATTCTTAGGAGTTGGCAACCTGAATTCTTAGGAGTTGGCAACCTGAATTCTTAGGAGTTGGCAACCTGAATTCTTAGGAGTTGGCAACCTGAATTCTTAGGAGTTTGCAAACTGACAAACGTT
The DNA here is from genome assembly GCF_977018435.1 of Lepisma saccharinum. Taxonomy (NCBI): domain Eukaryota; kingdom Metazoa; phylum Arthropoda; class Insecta; order Zygentoma; family Lepismatidae; genus Lepisma; species Lepisma saccharinum. Next base: position 18,228,790 of record NC_139229.1, read on the forward strand.
CGGATGGCAACGTGGTTTTTTTGAAGACGCCAAGAATGAGCTTAGTCTTCTCCCTTGCTCCATAGGCTAGGACCAGATGTCAGTGAGCTAGGCCAGGCGTAGGCTCAGCATACGCCGCTGTTAATATTGTTTTGTTGTTATTACATGAATAAGTAAAAGATAGTAAAATAATAGAGATGGGGCCTCCCCGAGGGCGCAGTGGTTGCGGCATTGCCTTGTAATCAAGGGGTCCCGGGTTCGATACACGGTGGAGGAACATAGTGGTTCGGATTCCACTTTAAACTGTAGGTCCATTTCCGATTAGCCTTACTGTGCACAAAGTGGACTTAAAACACCAACTCAATTGTCAAGAATAGAGATATAACAGCACGTATTCATTATCTAGCTTACGTGTAGTTAAGATCGCCAAAATTTGCATAAAATAATTGCCCTGGCAATCAGTGTCAAATAGATAAATTAATTGATTGACTTTATTTTACTTCGCTTTTTATGCCACTTTTGGCTAATTTGCGAAGATGTAGATGTTTGATGACATGAAAAAAATCGATGAATGGTCACTGACAAGCATCCATGCCTAGGCCGGGATTCGAACCCGGCATCCCTGGAGTCGTAGCGCGATGTGCTAACCACTCCGCCACGGGGGCCGGCTCAAATAAATAACGAATTGAATATTTATTGCCTTCCAATAAGTTCAGGGGAAATAACCATCAAATGCTAAACAAATACAATATTTTGATTATTTAATTTTAGTATTTGGTAAAGTCTTTCTGGGGCATGGTCCGGACACCTGCACCCCCCTAAATACGTCATTGAATATATCCACCGATAGTTCTGGGTTCGAATGCTTTTTTATTTTTTTGTTTTCTCCAAAGGAGCTTTCAGAACGAAGTGACACTGGTAGGTTCAGCCTGTAATAATAATAATAATAAATGTAATATAAGAATATACGTTGATTACATGTAAGCTTGGATACGGATTTGAATATCTTCTTCTTCCTCTTTCATCCACTCCTTCCATCTCTCCCATTTCTTTGCCATCCTCTTTATTTCTCTTATTCCTTTTCCTTTCTTTTGTCCTATTTCTTCTATTCCTTTTTCGAATGTCTTCCGGGGTCTACCTCTTGTTCTCCTTCCCTCTGTTCTAGGTTCCATAAATTGTTTTGCTTTTCTATCTTCGTCCATTCTTACCACATGTCCGAACCATTTTAATTGTCTTTGTGTCAGTTTCTCTTCTATTGGCTTCTGATTTCATTCTTGTCTAATTCTTTCATAACCTACTCTATCTCTTCTTGTTTAACAACTATTCTCCGGAAGCATTTCATAGCTGATGAACACTTTCATTATTTTCCCAGTTTTTCTCAAGTGTCTGTCTGATATGAAAAATTTGATCTGTTGTTGATCTGTTACGTTTAAATCCATATTGATAATCACCTATAATTTAATTGGCATATGGGGTTAGTCTTGCTAAAAGAATGTTAGATAATATTTTATATGTTGTTGAGTGTAGAGAAATTTAACCACCTAAGTCTAGCCTAATTTCTTATTTCTGTTAGATTATGACATTCGTTATCAAACCATGGCTTTACTTTTTCTTGGTTTATGGTATCCTATACTTTCTTTAGGTGCTGATTCTATTGCATTATGTATGTGCTCCCAATTCTTATTTAAGTCTGTTGCATTTATATTTTCATCATCATCTAAATTCTGCAAAACATCGAATCTATTTGACAGTTTAATTTGATAATCTTTCATCAGCAAATTTTCCTGTATTAAATTTTATAACTTTTAGATTTTGTTGCTTATGATTTATCACTGCGAGTCTTTCTCTTAATTTAGCAATTACTAATAATGGTCACTGGCACAGTCAGCACCTCTATGTGAAAGAACGTCAATTATACTAGTATGCTTTCTCTTATCAATGAAAATATGATCTATCTGATTACGAGTTTTATCATCTGTCAATGACATACTATCGTAACTAAGACTGTTCACATCACAAAAGTAATCTTATACCATTATCCTTATTTAATTCATGAAGACTTTCTTTACCAATCGTGGTTTTACATGTCTCTTCTTTACCAATCTGTGCATTACAGTTACCTAACAGAATTTTCATATCATACTGGGAAAATTGATCAAAGACCTGTTCTAACTCTGCATAAAAATAATCTTTAGTATTATCATCTTTATCTTCCGTTGGTGTATGTATGTTTATTAAAATAATTTTACACCACCTACCCTGTAAAACTGCATATGGTATCCTATCATTAATAAATTCTACTGTTTTAAGAGCAGAGATAATTAATTATATTATTTATGAAAAAGCCTGTTCCAAAATTATGATTTTCAGTACCACAATAGAAAAAAGTATTATTTTTAGTTTTACAATTCCCTTCTCCTGGCCACCTAACTTCCTAGACAGCTGCTACATCTAATTTATTATACATAAATATATCCTATACACAATAGGATACAATATTTTAGCAGAACGAGATCAATGCCATGCAGAGTGCTGCTATCTATGAGTCACCGTTTCAACCATCCACCATATATTCTACCCATGCGGGCACGTGACACCATGTATAAACTAATGGACATAGAAATCTTGTAATGTTCGTCGTTTCAGCTGGAACAATGAATGAAACAAAACAGACCGAGACGACGCGATGATCGCGGGACCCCAGGCGTCCTAGTGCGCTCTGCTACCCACTCCACGAGATCAGTCGAAAGTGAAGGCAAGCGAAGCAAATTAAGAAATACGTATATGCAGTTAATGATGTGAGTATTGTAACGTCCTGGCTAGTGAGCCTTATGTTCTGATGCATTTCTAGAAAATAGTGGTTTACTATCATCCTGTGTGTTTCCATCTTAACGATAATCTCTATATTAGAGAGGATTTCGCTAGAGCGCCAAATAGTTTGAACGGACGACGTTAGATAGCGTACTGAATCGAGAGCTTCCTCGTAAATCGAGCAGTATAAGCTCGAAGCCCAGTAGTACACGTATAACCGTAATTTTTCTGTGGTAGTGGGTCCTCAAACATGGATCGTGAAATGAAAGTCACTGTGAAATTGCAACTTAAGTGAACATAGTCTTCATCTCCATGTTAAAATGTAGTTTAATCTATATTACCAATACAGTGAACTATGAAAATGAAAAATATGATTGTGGGCTGAAACTGCCAGGACTGATATTTTTATGTGTGTACGATTATTGTCACATTAAAATCATATTCCATTGTAAACGCTCGAGGCTGGGAGAGTCGATCGAGTACGAGCGAGCGAAGGTGGTCCAATGCAGAACTCTTACTCTATATTATTATCTGTTATTTACATGTTGTTTACTGCTACTACGGGAATTCTCGGTGTCCTCTCAGCACCACCCCTCCTAGACAGTAAGGGACATCTACAGTCATCTGTTTACATCCGCTGACAGCAGTTTATTATTGCTCCCACACCAAAAATATTGCGCAGCGACAGAAGAGCTCATAGTGGTCCGGCAGTAATCAACGTGGACATTTCCTTCTTTTGCCTGGCAATGCCGTGGGAGAGAGCGAAGATTGGTTAATGGCTGGCATGGCCTTCACAGCCCGCAAGTCAATTGCGGTGCACGCTGCACACACCACGAGGGATGCAAGACAGAATTGCATTACTCGGTTGGGAATACCAGCTGGGTGGAATTAATTTTTGTCCTTGTATTTACTTAGGATATACTGTAGAAGGGTTACACCAAACTAAATTCCACCGGCGTGTGTGTTGTTTGCGAGTGTTCCTTCATCAGTTTCAGGTATCCTCACCGTCGCGATTAGCCAAAAGTGACAGAAAAGCGACGCTAAATAACAAGAAACCTCCACAGCACTTCTTAATAGACATTTACTGTACTTGTTCAGGATTTACGCAATTCCCGCACAGGAAAAAGTTTCATTTTATTTTGATTGTATCCAACCACGTGTCACAAATTCGCAGTTTCTACTGATATTTGATTTTTGTCAGAATCTGTCAAATATATGGTACGGTTCAGATAGACTGTGTGACGAATAAAGGCCAACACAACCACCTGCAATGCGAATACTTCTGGACAAAACCTATGAATTTTAGAACTTCTAAGTTCTAGGGGTCAACTACAAGAAAATATACTTAAAGAGGAGACCATGATAAATACGAGGTTAAGAACCGTTGATTTATATTGCATGACATAACTAACTAACTCTAGATTTCTTAAACCCGAAGATTTATGGCAACGCAAGTCTGCCACCTGTCTCTATCCTGGGCAAGATAAATCCTATCTTTTCCATCCTTACCGATTTCTTTTAGATCCATCTCGACGTTATCCCTCCATATTCGTCTTGGCCTTTCTAGAGGTCCCTTACCATCAGGTTTCCCAATAGGAATCCTGTAAACTCTTCTTTCCTCCCATTCGTGCCACAGGGCCTGCCCACCTAAGTCTTCTTGATTTAATCATTCTAATAATATCTGGACTTGACGCCTTAGGAAAAGTGTAACGAGTTACGTTTTTGTGTCTTCCTTAACTCTTGTTAGCGAGGTGATTAAATCCACGAAAGAATGGATGAAAAAATGAAAGTGGGTGTACTGCCTGCGCCGGCGATCAGACCCAGAACCTTTTTGTTACAAGGTGGTTACGTTAGCCTCCACGCTATCTGGAAGGTTCTATAAACCACGTGAGTTGTGAGAGAGAGTTCCTTTTCTATCTGGTAGTTTTGGTCTTGCCGAGAACGTAGTTGTTCAGCTCATAATGTAGGTTCCACTTCTTCAGTATCGTTGTGGGAGAACTAGAGGAACAATTCCAATTCGTAACGCAATCTTATTGCGTCGGGATCGAACCAGATACCCTGAATCGTATCTTGAGTGGCGTAGCTATTCGTCATTCATCTTCCGGGCCTCCCCGATGGCGCAGTGGTAGCGTCGTCTCCTTGTAATCAAAGGGTCCCGGGTTCGATACCCGGTGGAGGCACAAGTGGTTCGGATCTCACTTTAAACTGTAGGTCCAGTCCCGATTAGCCTTACTGTGCATAAAGTGGACTTAAAACAACAAATCAATCAATCAATCAAGTCATTCATCTTCCCCGATGTGGACATTGTTACGAAAAGGATCTTCGGATGATGATTACTCCCACAGATTGTTCTTTCAATAATGGTGATTGTCACATATCTGACCTCCCTGTCAGATTTCACTCCGCTCACTCCTCACTGTCCAAAAACTGTTCTCCTCACTCTCCACACTCATCGACCTATTCTTCTTACGGGCACTAACTCAAAGTTGAAAATATATGTAGATCAACAATAGGTCTGCGCTAGAAACCAGCAAACATGTGCATGTCTACATACAGAAATCTACTAGACAAGAAACAAATACAAATTAAGGTTTTTCATTTGGCTCTCTCTTTGATTGGTATGGCTTTACCTTATGCACTGTATCCCTGCTTGCAAGATTTTTGCTCAGCTGCCATCTGAATAACCAATGGTTTTTGTCGCAAGGCACATGTATTTGGTTACATTGACTCCATTCTTATAACGGACATAGAATAGTTTCAACGCGCACAGGTGTGTGTGTGAAAGGATACCTAGAGTTGAAGATGGTAATGTGACAACCAAGAGAAATGATAGTAATTTCATGGTGCATTATATATGCATCGAAGATCACATTGAGTGCACAATTGGAGATCATTTAATGGATTCCATTCCGTGTGGGTCAGTTATTAATTAACTAGTGTCTTTTTATAGATGTGATTTCTCGATTCGGCTCTGCTCTTCTAGTTGCGTAATCAGTCTTCGTCTGTTGAACTCTATTCTATTAACCGCTCGCTTCCGTTTCATTTGGACTGTTGATCAAAGCAGTTATGGTTAGCTGTAAGTCCAGTACAATCAAGTCCAACGAACTTGAAGGTATTATAAGAAATTAATTAAATGCAGTGAAGTGCTCAAGGGGGATAGGTGGGGATGATAAACCCCTCTCTTTGTCCCAGTATTCCAAAAAAAAGAACATTTAAGGCAAGAAAAGATCGCAAATTGAGAGATGGCTGCTAAAAGAAAGTATACGTAACCCAACAACAAGAGAAGATACTTAACGCGGAGTGAAATCAAATTTTCTCGATTGATTGTGAGGAAGGAGGCTCTTTTCATGTTTTTTTCTGCCCTGTATCAGCGTTAGGCCCGCTTTAGACAAAAGCATGTTTCTTAACATTTATGCCATGACCAAAATTCTACTTTTATAGCATTTCAGATGCCATGGCATATTTCATGGCATTTCTCAAAAACAGGATCCGTCCTAATTCCGTAGCATTTTTCGTACTATAACCAATCATAATCGACCTCTTGGTCACGAGTGCAGATTTAAACAATGTATCACTTCAGATTTTTAAAAGCAGATAACTATTCAACCGCGTATTAAACGGTATTGCAGTGGCGGCGATTAGAGGGGGCGAGGGTGGGCAGTTGCCCCCACTTTTGCCCCCGCAGTATGCTAAACCTTATCTAACAGTTGGGCTGAAAAGTTCGTAGGCTAACATAGTAAAAAATATTTTTTTGACAAAATTCGATTTTATTATTCAATATAGTTGCCTTCGAGGGCGATACAACGATTATAGCGGTCATACAATTTTTCGATGCCATTTTTATAGTACGATTTCTCTTTAGCCTCAAAATAGGCCTCAGTTTCGGCGATTACCTCTTCATCAGTGCTGAATTTCTTTCCAGCGAGCATTCTTTTAAGGTCTGCAAACAGGAAAAAGTCACTGGGGTCTAGATCTGGAGAATATGGTGGATGGGGAAGCAATTCGTAGTCTAATTCATATAATTTTGCCATCGTTTTCATTGATTTGTGACACGGTGCATTGTCTTTATGAAACAGCACTTTTTTCTTCTTCAAATGGGGCCGTTTTTCCGTGATTTCATCCTTTAAACGCTCCAACAACGCTATGTAATAATCGCTGTTGATGGCCTGGCCCTTTTTGAGGTAATCGATGAATATAATACCATGCGCATCCCAGAATACTGATGCCATAACCTTGCCAGCCGACTGTTGCGTCTTTCCACGCTTTGGATTCGGTTCATCACGTGCAGTCCACTCGGCTGACTGTCGATTGGACTCTGGAGTGTAGTTATGGAGCCATGTTTCATCCATTGTAATATATCGACGGAAAAATTCGTGTTTATTACGGTTGAATATCGCTAAACATTGCTCCGAATCATCAAAACGTTGTTGCTTTTGATCGATTGTGAGCACGCGCGGCACCCATTTTGCACACAGCTTTCGCATGTTCAAATATTCATGCACAATATGTCCAACACGTTCCTTTGATATTTTTAAAGTCTCAGCTACCTCGATCAACTTCACTTTACGATCATTTAAAATTATTTTGTGGACTTTTTTGATGTTTTCGTCGGTAACAGCCTCTTTGGGGCGTCCACTGCGTGCATCGTCTTCGATGCTCATTTCGCCTCGTTTAAATTTAGCAAACCACTTCTCAATGGTTGATTTTCCTGGTGCAGAGTCCGAATAATGTTTATCAAGCCAAGCCTTGGCTTCAACAGTATTTTTTTTCGCCAAAAAGCAATGCTTTATTAACACACGAAATTCTTTTTCATCCATTTTTTCACAATAACAAAAGCTGCTTCACTCACAATGCTATATCTCACGAACTAATTATCCGGCAGCTGTGAAATTTATACACGTATCTAATTCTAGTAACGCCATCTATGAGTCAGCCTACGAACTTTGCAGCCGAACTGTTACAAAGGGAAATATACTGGCTTTGCCTTCCCCCCTCCTCCAGTTTTAGAACCTTGTCCACCGGTTTTGGAACCCAATCGCCGCCATAGGTACAAATCAATGGCGCTGCTTAAATACATACTTTATAATGTATACAGTACACGTATGGAAGAGTATTTTACTGTAGTTGTTGTAAACACCGTGCACTCAACATAGATGATGTATCTCGACGTGGCTTTCATGCTGTATATATTATACATTGTAAACGCAAAAGCTTACCGAACTGTTCCATGAAATACTTCTGTGTAAAGTACTATCTCCTACAAGATTTTTGGAAGCATTTATGCTAGCAAAAATGTTAAAGGAAATGCTTCGGTCTAAAGCTGGCCTTAGAAATAAAATTTGTAATGGTGATGAAAACACAAGAAAACTACAAAAACGGAAGTCTGCATAGAGGATCAGGAATTGTGCGAACAATAAGTTCTGCGGTGGTCCCGAATGTACAACTCGGAGTAATTTTTAGTGCTGCTGTTGACGTAGCAAATTTTGCATAACCAGTTCGAGAGGAATAGCATCATTTTTTCCATCCCCCCAGAGGCCAGAACTCATCTTCAGCTTGGTATACTGTGACGTTGCAGCAACTTGCAGTATGGCGTGTCCGTGGCTGTCGTAGGTGTTCGAACTGGTACATGCCCGACTTCGCCGGAAGCAAGGACATTGCGCTGGATGGTTCGTTGCGGGAATGGGTTGAACTGTTGTAATGGAATCAGCTAACTACCTGGAGTGTACAAGCAGGTGGATGCACTGAAGGTGGACTGGTACTACGTGACCAAGTGGTCTATTCTTCATTGATTTCGTTTATTTTACTTCGCTTTTCTGCCAGTGATGACGTGATGGACACCCATGCCCAGGCCGAGATTCGAACCCGGGACCCTTGGCTTCGTGGCACGCTGCGCTAAGCACTCCGCCACGAAGGTCGGCGGTCTAATCTTCATGACCCATTGGACTATATAGTATAAACTTTCAGATTTGCTGTTGTTCACGAACTTGTATTTTTGTTTACCGTCGCTTTTCTTCCACTTTTGGCTAATCGCGACGATGAATACGAGTGGTGATGAGATTGATGAAGGGACACTCGTAAAGAACCCTGGGTCTTTTGTGGTTTGTGCAGTAACTAATAGCGTTCCTGAAATATATATACAGGGTGGCCATACATTCTGGAACAAATAGGAGAACAAATAAACAGGACATTTCCTTAATGTAAAACGTGCTTCACGCAACCGCCATGTGTCAGCACAATTCCTGAAACGTTTCCTAGAATATGGATATCTGGATTTCGAATTATCCTATATCCGTTTCGGATGCAGCAACGGATATTCGGAATGAACCGTTTAGACCAAAGAAGATAAAGTGCAATCATTTAAAGAAATGCGGGTAGAAATACGAACATGAATAAATGAACATGCGGAGTGCCCGTAAAACGGATAGAAGATAAAACCATCCGGATAATGAACATATTCTGATATTCGGATATTTCATTCGGATTTGGCTATCACTAGTTTTTACCTGTGAGAATTGTCTGACGTAAATGATTCCGCAACCAAGGACGTATTGAAGGGTGGTTCGAAGGCCCCCCCAGACAGACTTACCAAGTAACTAATTAAATAATGAACATACTAGTTCAGTATTTGTTGTATAATCGACGGTTATTTATTTCCACCAAACTTACCCGTCTTTTTACCTAATCCTTAGGGAAGGGATTCCAAGAATAGGCCTTTAGCTATTTTCATACCGATCGTTTGAGATATGTATTTTAGGAGATGAAATCAAGTAAAATAAAACTTTGTTGCACCTTTTCTTGAAATTATCACATTTATCCCCTTTTTACCCCCTCCTTGATGCTTCAACACCTTTTTCTTTTCTTTTCTTTGTGGTTTTGTTAAAAAATTGGACAAAAAAATGAATGATTTTCACTCTTCTTGAGCAGCTACATAAAGTCATATAGTCTCATTTTGTAGAGCAGAACGAGAGCTATAAAATGGAATAATATAATCATTGCAGCCCCAATAGTTCCCAAGATAATGTAGCAAAACCCGCGAGAGAGAACACAAACTTTAACAAAACCTATTCGGCAGAACCACAGTTCTCTACGCGGTCCGCGCTCATTATATACACAGTTCTCTATGCGGTCCGCGCTCATTATATACACAGTTCTCTCTGCGGTCCGCGCTCATTATATACACAGTTCTCTCTGCGGTCCGCGCTCATTATATACACAGTTCTCTCTGCGGTCCGCGCTCATTATATACACAGTTCTCTCTGCGGTCCGCGCTCATTATATACACAGTTCTCTCTGCGGTCCGCGCGCATTATATAAGGAAGGTGCAGAAAAAGAGAGCATTGAATAAAGGCATTTTATCAGCATATTTTTTTGCACCTTTATTAAAACATTTTCAGAACCTTTTTTCTGCTTTCCCGACCATAATTTTGCACCTTAATATCCTTTCTCTAGTAATCATGTAATAATAACAATGCAATCTTAATTAATTTCCATATTATGAAATCAATATATTTAATATGTTAATTTAATTTAGCTATATTATTATTCTCATTTCTAAGACACTTAGTTCTTATCCCCCGCTGTCTGCGACGTAATATGTTGCCTTTAAAAGGGTAAACAACTGACATGGACATAACATGGACTTTACTTTGGGGGGGACAGGTACGAATGCGAGGCTTAAAATTGGGGGGGGGGGGCAGAGTCGAAAAGTTTTCCATCCCACAAAAATAGTGTCCAGGATTAAATAACTGTTACTCTTGTAAAATTATAAATATTATTATTTATTACTTAGCTCCTCAGGTCTTAGGATGTTAACAAAAGTATCCTTAACTTGTAAATTTTAACAAACCTGAAAATTTTGGTGGAAATGTGGCTCCCCTTGCCCCCTGTTGTACCAAACTTTGATTGTAGTTCTCCTCGTGGTCAAATCATTCCATCCCGAATGTTCGTCAGAAAAATGATGCGATAAGGATACTTAATAACAAAGCTACCTATGCATAACTATTATGCACGTAACTATTACATGGTATCTGTCTGAGAACAGAGTTAATAACTTTGTGTCAGAAGACGATTACGCAGGGAGAAACATTTCTGCCATTTGAATATACATATCTTAAGAGATCTGCGTGGTAAATTGATTTGGCATCGACTCGTGGAGGGAACCTGACGCTTGGGGAGGGTATTAGATTTCTCCGGTTGGTAGCAATCAATTAAGGTGGCAGTGTGTGATAAGCTGCTGTGTGGTGGAGGGGATGGAGCAAAGGCTTTGTCCTTCAGACGCGCCGCATTTACAGATGATTTCGACGTTGGTTCCTAGTTCCATTAACATCTCCTGCTACCGGCCTCATCATGTGTCAAGAGAACAATTTGCATTTAAATTAAACGGCGATTTGGGTTTTCCGTTACTATGCATATCATCGCCTGGCGCCATAGTTGTAGCAAGAAGATGAGACCCTTTATAGCTGCAGAAGGGCACTTTCCTTTAAAGGCACTGTCCGTGACCCCCCGGCTCTCATTATACTGCATGTGATGTGTGGTAAGCATTCACGTGAGATTTTGCATCCAATTCTGAAACTTCTGAGGCTGTACGGAAATGTCTGTCTTTGCGAGGAACATTAATGTCATCTGGGGTCTCGCCTATCGCACAAGACTCAACCAACCTCCCCTCCTTTTACCTTCTCTGTAGTTTTTCGGGGCTTGATCAAAAATGTATTATTTATGCTAAGACATCTAAACCTAACAACGAAGGCATTTAGCCTTATTATAATGAAAGCATTTCGGTTGACGTTAGAAGGCGAAGGGCGGGTAAGTTGTTCGAGGCTTGGGCGACAAGGGAGACCCATGTGTCTTGTCGACTGGAAAGAAAGGTAGAGTGACATCTCTGGCTGGGTTGCATACATATAGGTTACCGGCCTCTGTGACGGAGAGGTTATCACAGCACGCTTCGACGCCAGGGGCCTCGGGTTCGAGTCCAGGCATGGGCGTTATTTGTGAGTGTCCCATCATATATTTTTCATCCTCATCGTCGCAATTAGTCAATAGTGTCAGAGAAGAGACGCTAAATAACAAAAGTCAAATTAAAATCGAATACATGAAGGTTAGATTTTCAGCTCCTTTCAGCTAATGGTGACTTGTTTTTATGATATCGACCAGTACCGAACCGTTGTTCAAATTGTTTTTGGACACCCTTTGTGTGTGTGTGTGTGTGTGTATCAGGACTGGCGATTTAATCGGTTAATATAACCGATCAAATGTGTTGAATACATTGATCGATTATATTAAAATGTAATCCGAGGTTAAGCGAACCAGGTCCGTAGCGAGGGGGGCTAGGGGGCTGATGCCTAGGGCGCCATTCAAAGCTTTTTTTTAAAAAAAGACAACAAAGCCAGAATATGCCATGAAGAAATTTACGCTTGGAAGAGGTAAGAGGAGGGACAAACCTACAAGGTGTCACTCGACCCTTGTTCCCTTTGAAAATTTTCAAGTGAACAAGAGACCACTAGGTACTTTCTTTTGTCACCATTGAACTCGGTACATGTCATTTCCTGTTCGACCATTCACGAAAATATCTCTATCATAAGTCCTTTTCATTCATGAGGTTGATAGGAAGTTAACAAATTTAACCTTTATATTATGTATGCTTACTGATCCCCGGCCGGTTCAAATCCGGGAACTTTTCTAACGGTGGAAGCGTCCCCGGCGCCTACCCAGCGTCGAATAACATGGGTACCTGGGGGAAACCCTGGGGGGTTAACACGGTCAGAGGTGTGATGCTGATCACATCACCCCCACTCACGACCGGATCAAGAAAGTGTGGGGCGTTACCCCCACACCCCCTATACGCCTTCATGGCGTGGTGCTAAGCACAGGGGAACACTTTACCTTTTTTTTTTTTACTGAAATACCCAACTTGTCTCCGAAATGTTTTTCTCTTGTTACCCATTTCCGAAAAATAAAATCCTGGCTACACCGTGCCGCTGTTATTTTGTTAGTTTTATGAAAATATTGCCATTTGCAGACTTTTACGAATCTTTAAACATAACCTATATTATTTTTTAAGGCGTTTTATTTGTTGTCTGATTTCAAATTCAAAATTTGTAGGATGTATACGTCACAAACCATGATATAAGAAGAAAATATCGAAGGACACATAAAATGGTGCTTGGCACTGTGGGCGGCGGGAGTGGGGAGGGGGCACAATCTTGCCTAGGACGCCAAAATTTCGAACTACGTGCTTACAATTTCTTTGTGAATCTACACATAAATTATTAGAAAAATTACAACACTGTGTAATGTATGAAAAATAAATTAGTGATATTAGTTGGTTTTGCTCAAGGTTATAAACACTGTTTAAAACCTAGTAATCGCGTCATTCGATGTTATTCGATCTACAGCGCTAATATATCCGTTCACAGCATAGTTTCCTTGCCTTATCCCCGTCAAAAGTCGAACCCGCGTGCAAGTGTGTGTCAGCATAGTCACGTGCCTCTGGCATATAAGATAGCCCTCCCCCCAATATAACCTGCAATCTGCAATATATGTATAATAATCTCGGAATCTTGCACGGAAGAACTTCCTACGTGGCGATTCAGCCCACGCTACTGCTTGCCTTTGTTGATATCCAGGCACGTGCACATTACACCACCGCTTCCAAGGCGAATGGGATTTTTTATCAGGACTTCCACAGGACGATGATTTCACGTAGGCAGAGCTTTCTTGTCCGATTAGCTGCATCACGATCAGTGTTGCCAACTTGGTTCTTTTGGAACCAGATCAGGGGATATATCCAGAACTTTCCATCTGGCGGGTAAGGGTAAATTTAAGCCTGATTCACACGGAACTGGATTTCCAGTAGGAGGGGCCCTAGTTGGCGCTGGACTGGCTTCCCATTTGCTTCTTTTCGCCTCACACGATACTTGTTATTGTAGTTGTTGATAGACTTTTGTTCCCATAAGACATTGCGCACAGCAGACAATCTGTAAAGGTGGGCGAGCAATTTGAAGAATGTTGTAGGAGAATTACTGCTTTGTGCTTTTATTAAAAATTTAAAAAAGAAAAGTATGGAATAGAAATTGGCTCGAAAAAAATATGATAATCAATGCGTACCGAACAAGCTTTTTAATGAAGTCTGAAATACATATTCATACAAAACAAACAAAAAATAAACATTTAATACATTTGTAATAATAAGGATTTTAATTTTCGGCTAATCATATTTGTCACGTACACATATCATCGCTTTGCATAAATAACTAAATATTAATGAACTGAACACGAATGCACTACACGTCGTCTCTTTACTTTTTCCTTATCGAGAAACTAAAACAGCCAATACTCCACAACCACAGACAAATAGCTCTCCTTTGTAAACTCGCAGATTATCATCACATGGCCAAACTGTGCTCTGATTGGCTGTTCCCCAGAATCCAGTCGAGGAAAGCCAGTAGCAATTAGAACATGGCCTATTCCTCAAAATCAGTCAAGCAGCCACCACTTCCGGTCAGGTAGCCAGTTCAGCGCCAGCTAACTGGATATCCAGTTCCGTGTGATTCAGCCTTTAGTCAAGTGATCACAACTTGGGCTCTGTTAAAAATTAGTGTTGGTGTCGTGTGGATAAATCACTGAGCCAGGTCTAGTACAGTTTGCGCTCTTTGCTCCTAAAATCGCGAAATTCTACAGGGATATAGTTCTCGTATGGATTACCAAGAGACAGTGGCGGCGATTAGGAGGTGCCTTGAACGGCCAGTTGCCCCCCTACCCCACGCTTTTTGCCCCTGCACTATTTACTCTTAATATGCTCACTTGTTTTTGATCATTTTCTGATGGTATTTCTAAATCTATGATTCTTGCTGCTTGGTATCATGTTATCACTGTTACAAAGATCACCGAGAGTTCTGAATTGCCCCTAGGTACTCATTGAGGCTGGATGAACCCTAGAGCCGGTTTATACAGGTGTAAGGCATGAAAAATTTCGACCTTAGATCACCAACTGCGGGAATCGAACCAGGGTCTCCCGCATAGCAGTCAGGCTCCATACCCACAGCTCCACAATAATCATTGATTATGTGTAATTTGGTTGCAAGAAAGTGTTCAGCAGCCAGGAACTTTGAAGTAATTCACATTATTTTTAAAAGTACCAGTAACTGTATTTGATTTACTTTTTGTAATGGGTAAACTCTTGTTACTTTTTTAATAAACTAATTTGTTAACACGGTGGCTACTCACCTGGAATTCCGGGTGAATTATTGGCTCTGGGAATTCTGCGGGAATTTTTCTCCGTAGACGTGAAAAATTGCAACTTTTATTTATCAAAATTCCATTTAATTTATACATATTTATAAATGCTCAGAGGCACGTTTTTCACAGCTGAAAGAAAGCTGCGTGGAAAATGAAACAGAATTATCTCAATACGTTCACTTTGTTAGTGACCTGTACAGAACATGGTATCTGACAGACTGAAGATTATTGCAAGATAAGATATCTTCATGTTAATTAGTTAAAACTGAGTTTGAAATTCTTATGCGATGAACAATTTTTCGTAGCCAGTAACTTTTCAGACTTGTGTGTGTAGATGTATTTCGAGTCTGAGTATGTGAAATGGCAATTGTAAACTACGCACCTTAAATTAAATATTTTAACTCGTTGAATTAGAATTTTTGGATATTGGTTTCACACAGACCCTTTATATTGTTAATATGTTGTATTTGTGCATGTGGGTGGATGGGTGGTGAGAGGCGGTAATACGTAAGATTGAAATAGAGTAAACATCTGCTTCATTCATTCATTCATTGTTTTCTGCCTAATTGGCAGGTTTTTCACTGCAATCTCCAGCTTTCCCTATTCTCCGCCTTCCACTTCGTAATAGCATACGACCCAGTTAATTTAATATCATCTATAAGGTGATATCTCTTTCTTCCACGGACTTTTTCACTAATCTCTTCCTTAGACCTATGTCCATGGGTCCACAAAAACATTTTTTCTTCTATTGAAAGCTTCTTTTGCTATTGCGATTCTCATTTTCACTTCTTGTTTGCAGCTCATGTCACTGCTTATAGTGCATCCGAGGTACCTGAAGCTATCCACTTGCTGGATTCTTTCACTGTTTGCTCTCACATTAATATTCCTTGGTTTCCGTCCTATAACCATTGCCTTTGTCTTCTTTACATTAATCTTCATCCCATACTGCTCACAGCTGGTGTTTAACTCTTCTAACATACTATTTATGGTTATTTCATCCTCAGCGAATAATGCCATGTCATCAGCAAATCTTATGCAGTTTATTCTTCTTCCTCCCAATTTGACACCTCCTGTTCCCTGGAAACAATTTTTCACTATATCTTCTAAATAGATATTAAACAAAGTAGGCGATAGGCAGCATTCTTGTCGTACTCCTCTTCCAATTTCACAGCCTTCTGTCATTTCGTCTCCTGTTCTCACTTTAACTCGTTGATTCATATATAAGTTGCTTAGAAGTCTCCTCTCTTTCCAATCTACACGAATTTTCTTCAGAATTTCTGAGAGTTTAACCCAATTCACTCTATCAAAGGCTTTCTCCAGGTCTACAAATACTACAAACACCTCCTTTCCTTTCTCTAAATATCTTTCCCCAATGGTCCTCAGTAAACCAATTGCATCCCTTGTACCTCTCCCTTTCCTGAAACCAAACTGTTCTTCCTCTAACTCGCCACTGACCTTCGAGTATAGGCGTCTGTTCAGAATTCTTAGAAGAATTTTTGCCGAGTGAGATATCAAGCTGATTGTCCTGTACTCAGAACATTTTCTGGCATTGCTTTTCTTCTGCAGAGGTACCAAAACAGTCTCCGTGAAATCTTGTGGCCAACCCCCTTTCTCATAGATTTCATTGCATAAGTGTAGTATTTCTCGTTTTCCATCTCCCAGACATTTGATAAGTTCAACAGGAATTTCATCAGTGCCCGTTGCTTTCCCATTCCTCATTTCTTTGAGTGCTTGCTCAAATTCTTCATTCAGGATATAGTATCCTTTCTCATCATCAGGCACGTCGTCTTCATTTTCTACATTCAGACTGTCTGGGCGATTCTCTTTCTGGTAGAGCTCTTCAACGTACTTTCCCCACACATTCGATATTCCTTTTCTGTCTGTGATTTCACATCCTTCCTCGTCTTCTATCATCCACATTGTTCTCCATTTCTTTTTTTGGAAGCCCAAGCAGTTTACTTCACGATACATCAAGTCATACCTTCCTCTTTTTTCCAGTTCTTCAATTTCTTCACATTTTTGTTTCATCCATTGTTCTTTTGCCCTGTCAGTTTCTCTTCTTAGCTGGTTATTCAGTATCCTGTAATTATGTCTTCCCTCTTCTGTATTTACATTCTTCCATTTTCTCCGTTCCTCCATTTTTTCCAGCATACTTTCAGTAATCCATAGTTTCTTTGCACTTTTCCTTTCCCTGTAGCCTATTGTTTCATCCACTGCCTTCTGTAAGCAGCTTTTTATTCTATCCCACATCTCATCCTTGTTGTTACAACTAGCTTTAAACTTAGTATAGTTTCCTTGGAAATGTTCTGCAAATTTTTGTCTTTCTTCTTCTTCCCTTAGCTTCTCTAAGTGGGGTTTCTTACTCACCTGGTTTTGTGTTATCTTCTTCAATGTAAGATTGATTTCTCCTATTAGCAAGATGTGGTCTGAATTAATGTCTGCTCCTGGCAATGTCTTGGCATTTTTCAAACAATTTCGAAATCTTTCTTGTACCAGTATGTAATCTATCTGGTACCTTTTGCAATCTCTTGGACATATCCAGGTGTATCTCCTTCTCTTATGTTGCTGGAACAGTGTGTTTCCAACAATTAGGGAATTTCTTTTACAGAAATTTACCAGGCTTTCCCCCCTCTCATTTCGCTCACCTAATCCATATCTTCCTACTGTACTTCCATCCTGCCTTTCTCCTACTACAGCATTCCAATCACCCATTACGATAATGCACGATCCCTTTCTCTCTTTTTCCATCAAGTCTTCTATCTTCTCATAGTTTTCCTCCACTACTTCTTCTGACAACTCACTATGTGGCATATACACTTGAATTAATACTAAGTCTTTCTTCTTTCCTTGAAGTTTCACCATTATAATCCTGTCATCCACATAACGCACTGCTATAACTTTATGCCTCACACGTGGTCCTAGCACTATTCCCACACCACGGTTTCCTTGTTGATCACCTCCAGAATAAAACATCTTGAACTCATCATTCACTATTTCACCATTTTGTTCCCACCTCACTTCTGATATTCCCATAACATCTACTTTGTTTCTTCTCATTTCTGCTATTAAGTTTTCCAGCTTTCCCGACTGTAACAGGGTTCTGACATTCCACGTTCCAATCCTTAATCTTACCTTCTGTTTGCTTCTCTTTTCCCCATCAGTGTCCTTTGTCATAACGTGTCCTTCCCAGACATCCCCCTCCCGGACATCCGAATGGGGGGCTAGTTTACGTCCGGAATATTTTGCCTTGGAACGACTCATCATGATTGCAGTTTTTCTAGGGAAAATATATATGCGGTAGCTTCCCGTTGCTTTCCGCACACCACTCTCTCTTTCGCATCTTGAAAGATTCCAGGGGGCCCCAACGAGGAGAGTGGATTTGGCTAAATGAGCCCTCCGGACTTCACCGAAATTCACTGCACCAAACTTATGGTGTTTGGATAGGTTGCATATCAGTTCCATCAGGGTTTTTGACCCAAGGTCGAGAAATCCCATTTAACCTTTGCCCCCCAACATTAGCTTGTACTCTTGAATTTCAACCGGGAATTATAAAGGATGTTCCAACAAAATCGACGGATTTAATATGCTCAGTAGAATAGTTTTTTTTAAAAGAAGAATGCCAAGTTTGATTTATGCAACATGTCTTGTGGTTGGGTTGGTAACACTGTTCTTACAAGTTCATTTATCAGTGATTGTTGCAGCTTAGTTGATATGCAGCGTTACACGAAGGAGCAACGAGTTTTGATAGTGAAAACTCATTACAACAATGGCGAGTGCTGTGCAGAGACTGTTAGGAAGCTTCGTGCAATCATGAACGTGAAAGTGTACCTAGTGAGAGTACAGTTCGCAAGTTGATCAAGAAGTTTGAGGATACAGGTTCGACAGTAGACATTAAAACACCGCGCTCTCGATCTAGCCGGGGGACATATTCCAGATGTCATCTTTCATTCTTAAACCTGAACATTTACCCTTGTAATGATGTAAAAATACTTGCCATTTTGTAAATGTACAGTATTTTCTTAAGCATATTAAATCCGTCGCTTTTATTGGGACACCGTATACTTGAATTTTATAATGGTTCTAGAGTGGCCACCCTGCTTAAGTAAGGATAATAGTTTAATTGTTTTATAATGCATTATCAACATTCAATTGTTTGAAAAGTCATTTATGTATAAAAAATGTAAGTTAAGACATCTTGAAAATTTGTCTAAGTTGGGTATTAATCGTAATGATATTCTATGCGTGTGCATAAATTAACCGCCACATAACCGTAACGCGGTTACTTTCCGAACACTGGTTTTTCATCACTATCTTGCCCACCGAGAAGCACGGAGGGGAACGAGGGGAGGGTGCCCCAACAGGTGGAGGTGGCGGAATGATGCAAAGCCAGAGCACGTCCGTTTCCTCTTCCGTCGAGCGTCACGGACACAAAGTCCCCCCCCCCCTCCTCCCCGCCTTTCTCTTTATCCCTGTCTTCGTCCATGGGTGAATGTCCCCGGAAGCTTGACCGAGCTTCTGCATCACCTGAATTCGCTCATGACCGACCATCCATCCGTTCACCTTGGAAGTTATCTCTAACGGGCATCTGCGCATGGCTGCTTGGAGATGTGCAGATTATTTTTTTTCCTAACCTCGCTTTAAACGAGTCGGTGGAATCACTGGGCGACAGAATGGTGTAGGCTGTGTAAACAATTAACATGTTTATCCGAGTTTTGCCGGGAACTTTACTCCTGTCCGGAAACGCTCTGGTGGGTTCCACCAGTGGTGTCGGTTTTTCTCACCTGACGTCTCCATGTTTATTCAATTCAACCATCTAGCACAGGGTGTCTAAAAAGTCAAGCAAGCGAGACTTTGAACGTACGTAAGTTTTGTACGAAGAGCTATAGAGACATAAAACTTGCACTGGGTATTAACTGGTTATTTTTTTAAGCATTGAACAAGAAAATCAAGCCCTACATAAACTTTTAAGTATGCGGAAAAAGCTACTACGGCGTGAAAAGGTTTTTGTACAGTCGACGGCAAAGATAATGGTAGGCAAATTGTCCACCACTATTTTCATTACTTTTTAATTCTACATCCTATGTTGTTTTAAGAAATGAAACTATGTTGGTTCGAAGCAGGCATTGTTCTCTGCTTACTGATGTCATTATTTCAATTCATTGTCATCGCATTGTGTAATACAGACCAAATGAAAATGGTGGTGGACAATTCGCCTACTGTTTCTTTCGCCGTTGGGTGTACGAATTAAAAAGGAAGTGGACAAAAGGTAGATGTGGAGTCGCTTGCAATATATACAGGGTGTTTCTAAAGGTCGTTTACAACGCTTGGGAGGTGATTCCTCACACGAAAACAAGCAAAAAGTCTAAGTTCCATTTTTACGACTGAGGCTTCGTTTCCGAGATAGGAGCCTCGCAAAAGGTGACAAAGTGAACGTCACACCTGACTGGGACGAATACTATAACAGATAGAGAGGCGGTTCCAAGGGAATCATAAAGGAATCGTATGTGCTCAGTCCGGAAGTCACTATGAAAAGTTCACTGCACGCATGCGCAATGGAGTCCTCAAAGGAATTGGGGATTTCCAGCAAGAACAATACATGGAAAGGGTATGTAACGCAGCAAGAAAGACCGTGACAATGAGAAATGCGTTAAAGACAACACATCCCGACCTCAAACATCAAAACATGAGCACGGAACACAAAATCCGAAAAGTTGAGCACGGTTGCATACCCCAGTTACACGCGAGGAATGAACGAATCATGTCATGTGGCATACGAGAGACACACTACTCCACCAGGAGGAGGGAAAGAAAAACACAATATCAGATGATTGCGACAACGTGTATTTTTACACGCGACAACTACGTAATATCCCCCCCCCACACACACACACACAACAAACAACAAATGCTCGAAGGGTTGGTTCTCTCCGGCAGTCGTTCCAGTCGTGTTGCAGGTGCTGGGATATGATCAGCAGTTGTGTTCGTACGGTGATACGGCCAATTTGTGCAGTGGGCCAGTCTTAAACAAAAACAATACTTTGCAGTTCCAGCTCCCTATTACACAGATGGCTGCGTATACGACCCAGCAGCTAGCAGACATGCATCTCATGTATGGGGAGGCACGTGGTAATAGCCGTGAGGCAAGGCGTCTTATGGAGAACGCTTTCCACATAGACGTTTACCGTCTCACACCTTCTTTCAGGTAGTGGACAGTCGACTGCGTGAAACAGGGTCAGTGTTACCACCGCAGCAAGAAGTTGGAAGACCCCGAAGTGTACGCACACATCAGTTTGCAGAAGATGTGTTAACAGCGGTCGCAGAACATCCTGGCACCAGTACGCGAGTGCTCGCTCGGGCACGAAACACGTCTCATGTGAATTTGTGGCGAGTGTTGTCAGAGGAAGGAATGCACCCTTTTAAACTGCAGAAAGTACAAGAACGGTTACCTCGTGACTTTCGCCCTCGTATGGAGTTTTGCCAATGGTTGTTGCATCAGCTGGACACAAACCCTCACTTCGGGGCAAACGTATTGTGGACAGATGAAGCCATTTTCACCAGGATGGATGTCTTCAATAGTAGAAACAGTCATGTATGGGACTTTGACAACCCACATGCACTTTTTGTGGCCCATTACCAGCACAGGTTTTCAGTGAATGTGTGGTGCGGGATAGTACATGATCATTTAATTGGACCATACATTCTCCCTGTTCGCCTGAATGGTCGCACGTATCATGCATTTCTTAGTGAGGTTCTGCCTGAACTGTTGGAGACCGTACCTTTGGCAAGAAATGTGGTACCAACACGATGGTGCACCAGCTCATTTCGATTGTAATGTACGACATTTCCTGCATGACGTGTTTCGCAATACGTTCATTGGTAGGGATGAGCCTGTGCCTTGGCCACCGAGGTCGCCAGATCTCAACCCTCTCGATTTTTTCTTCTGGGGAGAAATGAAAACCCTCGTATACGACACACCTGTCACATCAGCTGAGGACCTCGTTGCTCGCATCAACGTCGCCGCCGCGACGGTAGCAGATACACCTGGCTTGTTTGCTCGTACTCGCCAATCCTTGATTCGTCGCTGTCATCTCTGCGTAGAAGTAAACGGCAGACATTTTGAAAACCGTCTGTGATTATTATCCTCGGCAATCTCAGTGAGAACACTCTTGGTATTGCTCCCCACCCCCTTTGTGTGGTGAAAGTGACATCTTCAGTTGGTGTACAGTGACAGGACTGTCTGTGCGTAAGATATTGTAGCATTTGTTGTTTGTTGTGTGTGGGGGGATATTACGTAGTTGTCGCGTGTAAAAATACACGTTGTCGCAATCATCTGATATTGTGTTTTTCTTTCCCTCCTCCTGGTGGAGTAGTGTGTCTCTCGTATGCCACATGACATGATTCGTTCATTCCTCGCGTGTAACTGGGGTATGCAACCGTGCTCAACTTTTCGGATTTTGTGTTCCGTGCTCATGTTTTGATGTTTGAGGTCGGGATGTGTTGTCTTTAACGCATTTCTCATTGTCACGGTCTTTCTTGCTGCGTTACATACCCTTTCCATGTATTGTTCTTGCTGGAAATCCCCAATTCCTTTGAGGACTCCATTGCGCATGCGTGCAGTGAACTTTTCATAGTGACTTCCGGACTGAGCACATACGATTCCTTTATGATTCCCTTGGAACCGCCTCTCTATCTGTTATAGTATTCGTCCCAGTCAGGTGTGACGTTCACTTTGTCACCTTTTGCGAGGCTCCTATCTCGGAAACGAAGCCTCAGTCGTAAAAATGGAACTTAGAATTTTTGCTTGTTTTCGTGTGAGGAATCACCTCCCAAGCGTTGTAAACGACCTTTAGAAACACCCTGTATGTATATGTATATATATATATATATATATATATATATATATATATATGACTGTGTGTGTATGTATGTATATGTATATCGATGGTCTGTGTGGTATTTATCGAACTGATATAAAAGAACGATACATTTCTATGCAATAATTGTGATTAATTTAGATTAATTGTGACACATTCATAATGCAATATATATATTTTATATATATAGTGTGTGTGTGTATGTATGTATATGTATATCGATGGTCTGTGTGGTATTTCTCGAACTGATATAAAAGAACGATAAATTTCTACGCAATAATTGTGATTAATTAATTAATTGTGACAAATTCATAAAAAGTATTTTTTTCCAAAATAACTAGGTATACTGGCAACATTGGTCGTGTCAGAAGCCAGTACCTGGTGTGCCCGTTACTTCTATTCAAGTAGCTCATCAATTGTCCTCACGACGCTGGGTGAAAGCCGAAATTTTGAGGGCTATCACCGGGAATCGAACCCGGAACTGCTCGCCCTAAAGGCTACCAAGAAGCAGTAACACACTCAAATTACGTAACCTTGCATGTAGACAAATATACTGTCATAGGTTTATAGAAAATATCTTAGCAGATGCAATAGATTGTGAAACAAATCTGGAATATGGATATGTAAAAGTCCCTCAGTTTAACATGGCAATTTCAATGTTTTCTTCGGGAGAAGAATATTGCCTGTTACTTCTAACTTTCGTAACCTTTAGCTCGGTTTTCATTGTAGCGATTTATTCTCCATTCAGGACCTTCAACTCAGGAACTATGGAAATTTCAATGAAAACAGTGCCATCTCAGGAACTGATCTAAACCAAACCAGTTGGATATTTCATTGAAATGTCTTCCCAACTAACGATGTCCTACTAAATGCCTCGGGGAAGGATGAATTGACCTTTGAAATAGTAGACATTACGCAGACCTGTGCAACTGTTAACCTAACCTAGCCTACAAGCAAAATATCTGCAATATGCTCAAAATATATTAGAGAAAGAAAATCCCCCGTAAAGTACAGTACTTTTACTGCAAATGGTTACATGTTCTAACAGGGTGGCGACAGACCTGGAAAACCTGGAAAACCGGGAAAAGTCAGGGAATTTGAGGTGTCAAAAAAAGTCAGGGAAATGTCTGGGAATTTTGTCTTCATTGACTTTTTTAATTTTTTTTATTTAAAGATATCGTTATGGAACTCTGCACGGGAACAGAAAATTGTTATAACTCGGGCACTATGGGAGCAATCTACTTCGGATAAGTTTTGTTTTGCAGCTAAAACATAAGCGCATGCAACCGTGTACAATTCAGAACCGAGGAAGGGGGTTTGGGGGGCTCGACCCCCGAATTTCAATAGAAAAAAAATCTGAAGTTTGCCCCCCTCTTCTCCCACTATTTTGGGGAGAAGGCGCAAACTTTAGTATTCTTTTCAAAGAATGGACATTTGTCAAGAGAATGAAACATGTTTCATGTTCGTGGGTGCCATACAAGTTGAATAATAAGCCAAAATGTGATTTTTTTTAAATGAAAAATATGTAATTTGCATTTTTGGAGGAAAATTGTTATAACTCAGGTACTATGGGAGCAATCTACTTCAGATAAGTTTTGTTTTGCAGCTAAGACATCATAGCATGCAACCGTGTACAATTCAGAACGCCGAACCGAGGAAGGGGGTTTGGGGGGCGCGACCCCCGAATTTCAATAGAAAAAACAAAAATCTCCCGCTATTTTGGGTATAAGGTGCAAACCTTAGTATTCTCTTCAAAGAATGGACGTTTCCAAAGAGAATGAAACATGTTTCATGTTCTTGGGTGCCATAAGCCAAAATGTGAAACACTGTTTTTTTACTAAAAATAGATAATTTGCATATTGCTCAGAAAATTGTTATAATTCTGGCACTATGGGAGCAATCTACTTCAGATAAGTTTTGTTTTTCGGCTAAAACATCATAGCATGCAACCGTGTACAATTCAGAACGCCGAACTTAGGAAGGGGGGTTTGGGGGGCGCTACCCCCGAATTTTAATTAAAAACTATAAAAATCTTGAGTTTGCCCCCTCTTCTCCCGCTATTTGGGATGAAGGCGCGAAGTTTAGTATTCTTTTCAAGGAATGGACATTTCTCAAGAGAATGAAACATGTTTCATGTTCTTGACTGCTATACAAGTTGAATAATAAGCCAAAATGTGATTTTTTTTTTTTTACGAAAAATAGGTAATTTGCATTTTTGGAGGAAAATTGTTATAACTCGGGCACTATGGGAGCAATCTACTTCGGATAAGTTTTGTTTTACAGATAAAACATCAGAGCATGCAACCGTGTACAATTCAGATCGCCGAACGGAGGAAGGGGGTTTTGAGGGCACGACCACCGAATTTCAATGAAAAAAACATAAAAATCGGAGGTTTGCCCCCTCTTCTCCCGCTATTTTAGTGAAAAGGCGCAAACCTTAGTATTCTCTTCAAAGAATGGTCGTTTCCAAAGAGATTGAAATATTTCATGTTCCTGGGTGTCATACAAATTGAATAATGAGCCAAAATGTGAAACTCTGTTCGGAAATGTGGCATGGATATGTTGCTGAGAGGGGGGAGGTTGGTCATCAATATGAATTTCCCAGGCTTGCTCCAGACCTGTGTCAGAGTTTCCACACATAAGAGTATGAATGTCCAAAAAGCACATTCATTTCGTAATCAGCACCATTATACCATATGGTATCATCAGGCCAGTACGACCTTACTCTGATAACATATGGTATCATTGGGGGAGTAAAGGTTAAGCCTCTAAATATTACGTGCAAAATGCATTGAATTATCATTTTTTCTTGTCCATATGGGAGTAGTAAGGGGACTTGTCACGTAGTAAAGCATTTTGTTGGGCAAACTGAAGGAACATGGAAACAAATAGGTTCCATTGATACATACGATTTTTGTTGAATATCGCCACCTGACAAAGTATCTCACTACAACATGCGACAGAAATTGCATGGACTGCAAATATGCTGCTGGAATTTTATTACTCTTCTGGCTCACTTCACCTTATTTAATGTAGCAGTGCTTATGTAGGTCTTCTTTCATCATCCTGACGTATTACTGGTTTTGCACAAGTTAACATTCGTTTACAATGACATTGCACTATTCTTAGATATCAAGAAGAATTCAACCAAACGGGATATATATTGTATACTATCAGGAAAAAGTGAAACATAAACTGCATTGGTGAACGTTATAAAAATTGACAAGAGCATGCTCCCAACCTCAAATTTACTGTAACACTAGTATTGCATTGAAATTAACGCCACTCTCTGTCCTGTCTGTTTAAACTCGTGAGAGATGGTCATTAATCTCCCACAGGGTAAGGGTAATATCCAATATTATGAAACAAAATACTAATAATAAATACATAAATATTTTAATATCATATTTACTCGATTCATTCAGTCATAAAAGCAAATCACTTTCTTCAAGGATTGACTTTTCTCTACCAGCCCTGCTAAATTTTCACTTTCCATCTACTGATTTATATGAGGGGTGGCCAGAAAGTAATTTCCAATTAGTAGGGACATTGATTTTTCGCAAACACCAAAACCGTGAAAAATGGTAATTGCTGCGAAGTTATGTTTAGGAATGTGCAGTGATGTCAGGACACATTTTTCGCCCCTTCGAAATATCGAAATAATGCGAATTTGGCATAAAATGCGAATTGTTGGCATTTTTAACGATTTTTTTAAAAGAAATGTCCTAAAAAAATTAAAAATTCCATGAAATCCAACATTCTTGTCTTTTCTAGGCCATGTTTATGTACATAGAACATGGAATAATTCTGATAGACACATTAAATCATGTATTTCCCACAATTTTTTCAACTTCTATCAAAACCATTTGCATCACAGAGCAAAGTGGTAGGGTTCTAACAGGAGATCGAGTGCATATCTACCGTCACATGGGGGCCACATCTTCGTATTTGTCACAGAAGATATGTTTTGAATTACCAAGCTAAGTGTGCACCATCGGCATTTGTCAAGCGAGTAATAATGGAGCTCAGTCGTTAGGGCATCTGACTAATATGCGAGAGACCCGGGGTCGATCCCCTGCAGGGGAGAACCGGGATGTTTTCCACATATTCAAACTGCTCCGGCGCCAGCATAATATGAAGCTGGTACCTTGAGGAAACTTTGAGGGATAAAGGTAGCCAGGAGTGTGGTGCTGATCACATCACTAGCCACCTTCAGCCGTGATCAAGGTTGTAGCATGTCACTAAATTTTGTATGCCCATGGTATATGTGTCTGACAAACAAAGACTGGAACTATCTCTACCGCAGTGTAGCTGTCAAATTCTTGCCCTGCCAGAAATCTCTTCAGTTAAACCATGAGATGAAAGTCGGTACATTAAAGGGCAGGGCTGTACAGGGAGTGGTCCAAGATCTCTCACCTGAAGTGATGCAAAGGCCCTGTGTTGTGCTGTATGGGGTTGTGCACATTCGATTGGCCTTCCGTGAATTGTCTGCAACATCGTCTGACCATACTATCGTTCACGACGTCCGGTCTGCACACCTCACACAATTGCTGGTGGCTCTGTGCCAAATTCCGAGCGTGCAATGTAGGTTACATCTCAGTCTGTGGGAGACTGTATGAGAGCTGCAATCTTTAACCTAGAACTTTCCTAAAACGGCTGCATTACGACTATTACCATTTACAGCTAAATGCCACTTCTTCCTGCCTGCATGTGTGTGTGTCCCTCTCCGACCACTAGTGCTGCATATAGGCACCATTGGAGCTTTTTTCAGGATGCCCCTCGTATATGAACTTTCAGAAGCTTTTATTATTAGTGTTTTAATGTGTGGTTAGCTAAATCAGGTACCTATACAATGCAATTCTATAAATTCCTTGCGTTAAATTTCTAATACCCACATACCCTTTTCGTCAGCATTAATGGTATAACTGCATGTTGTCAATTTCACAGTACTTCACTTGGATATACTGTACTGAAGCAGAAATCCCATTGATAATGTAAGGAAATACGACACTTTATTTTTTTCGATTCAATTGTTTCACTTATATGAAAGAGTTAAGTTGTTTGCTTTACAGAGAAGAGAGAAGTAGCTTTATGCATTGAAAATTGAGTCCACACTCATGGTTCTTGCAAGCAGAGGCTTCCAAACTTCAGTGGAAATATCAACATATAATACCGAGAATGGATAAGGAGACTGATAAATTATAAATTGTATTTCTTAATCATTCACTCTTCACTCTTATCTCATTTAGTCGTAACTTTAAAAATAATCAAGTATTTTATTTTAAACTTACTGCGTACAACAAAATTCCGTAATCCTTCCCTAGCTTGTGAATTGTAATAATTTTCCAAATTCACTATTTTGCAGTTTGAATTCAAATCATAGAGAATAGAGAAATTAAGTCAATTTCATAGAAGATAATATTGGTACTTGACAAATCCATACCTGGATCTGTATGAGTTTATTATTTCCATTTGCAAAAACATCGCTTTAGTTTAGTTGGTAATTGTCAGGGAGAAATGTAAATTTTGTCCTGGAAAACCTGGAAAAGTCAGGGAATTTCATTTTTGCTTGTTTGTAGCCACCCTGTCTAAGTATTTCATGGTAACATACAGTAACGATAAGAACCTCTCAAAAACCGGACCTTACACCTCTCCCTTCCCTCCCGAGACAGCGGTTCCTGAGTTGGGAACATTCCCCTTGAAAATGTCTGTTCCTGAATTGGGAACATTCCACGTGAAAATGTCTGTTCCTGAATTGGGAACATTCCTCTTGAAAATATCTGCTCCTGACTTGGGAACATTCCACGTAAAAATATCTGCTCCTGAATTTGGAACATTCCTCTTGAAAATATCTCTCCCTGAATTGGGGATATTCCACTTGAAAATATGGGTTCCTGAATTGGGAACATTCCCCTTGAAAATATCGGTTCCTGAATTGGGAACATTCTCCTTGAAAATATCGGTTCCTGAATGGGGAACATTCCCTTTGAAAATATGGGTTCCTGAATTGGGAACATTCCCCTTGAAAATATCGGTTCCTGAATTGGGAACATTCCTCTTGAAAATATGGGTTCCTGAATTGGGAACATTCTTCTTGAAAATATCGGTTCCTGAATGGGGAACGTTCCCTTTGAAAATATGGGTTCCTGAATTGAGAACATTCCCCTTGAAAATATCGGTTCCTGAATTGGGAACATTCCCCTTGAAAATATCGGTTCCTGAATTGGGAGCATTACTCTTGAAAATATGGTTTCCTGAATTGGGAACGTTCACCTTGAAAATATCGGTTCCTGAATTGGGAACATTCCCCTTGAAAATACCTGTTCCTGAATTGGGAACATTCCCCTTGAAAATACCTGTTCCTGAATTGGGAACATTCCCCTTGAAAATATCGGTTCCTGAATTGGGAACATTCCCCTTGAAAATACCTGTTCCTGAATTGGGAACATTCCTCTTGAAAATATGGGTTCCTGAATTGGGAACATTCTCCTTGAAAATATCGGTTCCTGAATGAAGAACATTCCCTTTGAAAATATGGGTTCCTGAATTGAGAACATTCCCCTTGAAAATATCGGTTCCTGAATTGGGAACATTCCACGTGAAAATATCGGTTCCTAAATTGGGAACATTCCCCCTGAAAATATGGGTTCCTGAATTGGGAATATTCTTCTTGAAAATATCGGTTCCTGAATGGGGAACATTCCCTTTGAAAATATCGGTTCCTGAATTGAGAACATTCCCCTTGAAAATATCGGTTCCTGAATTGGGAACATTACTCTTGAAAATATGGTTTCCTGAATTGGGAACGTTCACCTTGAAAATATCGGTTCCTGAATTGGGAACATTCCCCTTGAAAATACCTGTTCCTGAATTGGGAACATTCCCCTTGAAAATATCGGTTCCTGAATTGGGAACATTCCCCTTGAAAATATCGGTTCCTGAATTGGGAACATTCCCCTTGAAAATACCTGTTCCTGAATTGGGAACATTCCTCTTGAAAATATGGGTTCCTGAATTGGGAACATTCTCCTTGAAAATATCGGTTCCTGAATGAAGAACATTCCCTTTGAAAATATCGGTTCCTGAATTGAGAACATTCCCCTTGAAAATATCGGTTCCTGAATTGGGAACATTCCACGTAAAAATATCGGTTCCTGAATTGGGAATATTCCACGTGAAAATATCTGTTCCTAAATTGGGAACATTCCCCCTGAAAATATCGGTTCCTGAATTGGGAACATTCTCCTTGAAAATATGGGTTCCTGAATTGGGAACATTCCCCTTGAAAATATGGGTTCCTGAATTGGGAACATTCCCCTTGAAAATATAGGTTCCTGAATTGGGAACATTCTCCTTGAAAATATCGGTTCCTGAATTGGGAACATTCCCTTTGAAAATATGGGTTCCTGAATTGGGAACATTCCCTTTGAAAATATGGGTTCCTGAATTGGGAACATTCCCCTTGAAAATATGGGTTCCTGAATTGGGAACATTCCCCTTGAAAATATCGGTTCCTGAATTGGGAACATTCCCCTTGAAAATATCGGTTCCTGAATTGGGAACATTCCCCTTGAAAATACCTGTTCCTGAATTGGGAACATTCCCCTTGAAAATACCTGTTCCTGAATTGGGAACATTCCCCTTGAAAATAACTGTTCCTGAATTGGGAACATTCCCCTTGAAAATAACTGTTCCTGAATTGGGAACATTCCCTTTGAAAATATCGGTTCCTGGATTGGGAACATTCCCCTTGAAAATACCTGTTCCTGAATTGGGAACATTCCCCTTGAAAATATCGGTTCCTGAATTGGGAACATTCCCCTTGAAAATACCTGTTCCTGAATTGGGAACATTCCCCTTGAAAATACCTGTTCCTGAATTGGGAACATTCCCCTTGAAAATACCTGTTCCTGAATTGGGAACATTCCTTTTGAAAATATCGGTTCCTGGATTGGGAACATTCCCATTGGAAATATCGCTTCCTATATTGAAAACTTTCGTCATAGCTCCTGAGTTGGGAAATTGTCACTCTCTTGTCCCACCAATGACCCCTAAATATTTTGAATTATTTTACTCTTTCGAAATTGTATCCTCCACCGTTACAACCACACCCAGCATCAATATTAGTTACATGCAGCTCGGTTCAGCATCCGAGAAACAGATCTCATGTTTCTCTTGGATGTACTGTATCAGACGCTTGTATCTCGGGGTTATTTTTCATCGCTGGCTGGGGTGGGGGGAGTTGCATTTACTTCACGCTCAAGACAACAGGCCGTTGCATAAATGTAACTGTGTTCTTGGAACAGCGGCATATTAATGAAAACACGTATACTCAACTCTGCTGTGGTTTTCCGTCTGCTGGTGGCACGTGATGCTCCGTTGGTTATGCGGCGAATACGTTATTGTTTTTTTTTATGTTCGCGGACGCTCGGATGATTAGCCCCATAGGCCTCGGTGTTGGATGGGCTACTTGCTTGGAATAAAACCAACAGATCGAAAAGTATTACTATTGAGGTGCGGCTAGTTCTTTGCGCTCCCCTCGGCGAAGACTCCCCCCCCCGAAAATATATCTTCCGGTAGGATTGATTTGGTTTATGTTACTTCGCTTTCCTGCCACTTTGGCTAATCGCGAAGATGAGGATGAGTGGTGATGGGATAAAATTGATGAAGGGACATTTCCAAAGGACACCACGAACCTCCCCGATGGCGTAGGGGTAACGTCGTTGCCTTGTAATCAAGGGGTTCGGGTTTGGGGTGCGTAGTGGTTCGAATCCCACTTTAAACTGTATGCCCAGTTCCGATTTTTCTGCATTTGGTGTCCATTTTTCTCCAATGCTGGGAGAAAGGGAGGTAATAACCCCCACCAACCCGCCGTGGGTACTGCTCAAAATTGAATTAACATTCGGTTCAGTTGCTGTATAATAGTGAATGAAGTCCCTTCAGTAGCTGCTGATAGCCAGAAACAGTGGCGTGGCCAGGATTTTCGAGAGGAGGGAGGGGTACGTATAATTTTTTTTTTAGTAGCGAGTCCTCATTTTACCACACCTGCCTGCCTTTGACGTTCTTTTTTTTAGGAATTCTGGGCGAAGGGGGGGTTATGACACTCGCCAACCCCACTTTGGACACGATACTGGCCAGAAACACACAGGAACCAGTGGCGCGTGGTCTGGCTGTATGGTTGTGCACTTTAGTCCCGCGTCCATACCTGTTATAACACCCCTGTCAAATACTAGCACCCGTTTTTGAGCACATATTGATGCTTAATACGAGGGTGGTTCAATAATTATTGTCCCCGACATATAAGCAGTATTATTTTTCCACAAAGTCCCCCTTCACAGTAATGCACTTCTTCCACCTATGCTGTAAAGCCACTATGTCAGCTTCAAACAATGTCTGTGGCTGAGCCGTGAGCCATTCTTCCGCAGCGTCCATAACAACAGCATTTGAGGGAATATGCGTTCCCTTGAGGTGCTCCTTCAACTTCGGGAACAAATGAAAGTCACTAGGGGCGAGGTCGGGTGAGTAGGGAGGGTGTTCCAACATATGGAAACCAGCAGCATGGATTGCGGCACCAGTAACATGGCTTCTGTGTGCTGGAGCATTATCGTGGTGAAACAGCACTTTTCGCCGCAACATCCCACGCCGTTTCTCCTTGATTGCTTCGCGTAAATTAGGGATTAGGGCTGCATAATCATCCCCAGTAACAGTGTGTCCCACCAGGTAGTATATTGGCAACCCAAGTTTTGATTAACTTTCACTGAAAATGAGGCTATGATAGAATTATATTTCATAATTTTTTAAAACTTATTTTTTAGAAATTTCAAATATTTTGGAAATTTTCCAGCCAGTCACGAGAAGCGATGTTATTGTGCAATATGTAATTCAGCATTCGATAATCTGACAGAATCACTCAATACATATAAATACCGTTCTACAATATCAATACTATTGTCGATTTGCAAAATATTTCATAAAAACTTCCTCCTCCGCTCCGCTGATATTAATGAACAAGGAGAATAATAACATTGGCGTACACCAAAGAAGCCGATCCAACTATCACATGGAGGAAATCAATTGTAATCTATCTAGTTGTTTATTTCTAATGACAGACTGATCGAAGCAAGCAAATCAAGCGAAATCAAGATAATACCAAATCTTAAAGAAAATTACAGTACTCACTCAGTTCGCACTGCCTTGCTTCGTTCTTCAGAAATTTTCCTTACCTTCCGCCGTATCTATCTATATATTGCTGCAGTTGCTACAGGCTTTGTAGGTAACTTCCCTCCAAAAAATCAACAACGTTAAATATTAAGTCAAGTCTCTGCTTTCGCTATATACAGTTTCCCTATTCATCATGAAATCAAACAGTTTGCACTGAAACAGGTACGAGCCTTTGACAGCGCTAAACAATTTTGCAACTCAGTAACAGAAACACACAATGCAAAACAGCTGGCTGATTGATGCACGCTCCCTCCCCGTGGGTTGATAGTTCGGCTACTGGCCACAGAGACCGTTTATTTTGGCCAAGATGCACTAAGCAAAGGCAATATCAGGCATGTTTAAAACACCCTTCTCGCTTTCAGTTGTCCTCCTCACCTTCCCCCTTTTCTCCTCCTATCATGCACGGGACACAATCGGAGGAGGGACAATATACCATCAAAATTTCCCTTTAAAAAAAAAAATCCCTCAATTTGCATTGATGTATGGGTTGGCTTGACTGTCACACGATCTCTAATGGAATGGGTTTGCAACACTACATTTGCTTGCACACCGATCGCTGCGTTCACAGCTTTCGTAAACGATGCAACCTCCCCTCACACGGCGCTCAAGCCAAAATACCCAATCAGTGTCCTCTATGCGACAGCGTCATAGGGAGCGAAACTAACATTGCGTTCAAGCCCCAAACGCGGCTCGGTCGACGCGGGTTGATATCACTGATCGCACGCTTCTCTACCATCTCTCTTGGTGAAGCGGCGTGGTGATACTTGATGTTTCGAATGAGATAGAGTTCAATAAATAAGTATAATAATAATGTTTTGCATTACATATTTATTTGGGTGCGCACGTGCGAATAAGCAGAAGCCGCTACTGGCAGGAACATCTGGGTAACACATAAGCCACAATGTAATGGACGAACTTTCACCTGCGTTTTCCTCGGTTTCATACTTTTGTGACATCAAGTTTTACTCCCGAGTCGCTCAATAAATCTAGTGGTATAGCCATTTTTATATTCTTAACTTTGATAATATTTATCATCCCCATGTTTTAATTATTTTCCGTCCCTCCTTTACAATATAAATAAGGCATAAGAGAAGGTAGTTCCGTCTTTTCTGAAACCTTTCTACTCTTTTTCCATAGTTTCAGCTAACACAGTTCGTTGGCGTTGCAAAACTTCTTTGCACTCATATGTTGATAATTTACCCATGTTGGTTTTCCGTTGCGCCAATTGCAAGCCTTACCGAACTGATAAATTAGTGCGCGTTTCGTCGCCTGAAATCCGTTACCTCGGCTCCAACTTGCTTTCAGATATTGCTGAAGCAGGAAAAGGCAATGAAAGAAGGGAATCAACCTGTTTCCTCGCTGCATAATCTGACCTTCATTCTCTGTGCGGAGCAACGAGTGTTGCCAACTACGAAAGTCGAAATGGCGCTATTGCTCAAGGTTTCTCTGTACACTCGTGTCATGCAATTTCTTTTCTTTATGCAGTATTTTTGTCCAAGGTGCAGTTCGACCGACATATTTAGATTGTTTTAAGTATGATTTTCTCTCACTTCGTGTAATTAGTCTTTAATTCTTTGAAAGTGAAAGTTTTTTTTTTTTTTTAATTTTACTAAATGTTGAAGTGGTGTCATGAAAATTGTTCTGTATAAATTATACAGTACTACTAAATTCGTTCACTGTAGTTCGGTATGGGGGTCGATATTATTAACAGAATTTTGATTGTGTGGTACGAGATGGTGGAAACTTAAGCACCAATTAGTTAAGTCTATAATAATTGTTGTTCTGTCTCGACTGAATGATTAATTTTGGTTTATTTTACTTCCCTTTTCTGCTATTTTTGTCTAATCGCGAGGCTGAGAATGAGTGATATGATGAAATTGATTAAGGGACACTCACTCATGCCCAGGCCGGGATTCGAACCCAGGATCTCTTGAATTTTAGCGCTATGTGCTAACCACTCCGCCACGAAGGTCGTCTATTGTGTGTCTGAATTTTGTTTAATGTTAGTTCTTTACTTTAATCTGAAATAAACAATAGTTGGTGGTATTGTCGCTGTCGCCTTACAATCTAGGGTTCCCGGGTTTGGTACCCAAGTAAATACCAAAAGTAACTCATTACTTTCCGGCATGTTGTAGAGTTTTTTTTTTTAATAACACTGCGTAAGTACTGACAGGCCCTTAGCCAGGCAGTGGCCAGTGGGGGCTGAGCCTCCCTGGAACTTCCGTCAGCCCCCTTGACATTAGGTGAAACTATTTTGTGTAATTTGTTTGCAGTGAAGAGTGAAATTGTAGACAGTACATATTATTTTGCTCAC
The DNA here is from genome assembly GCF_977018435.1 of Lepisma saccharinum. NCBI lineage: Eukaryota > Metazoa > Arthropoda > Insecta > Zygentoma > Lepismatidae > Lepisma > Lepisma saccharinum. The sequence goes on from NC_139229.1 coordinate 18,264,223, forward strand.
AACTTTGGTGAAGGATAAATTCACAGAGCATGAACAGCAGTTATGACATTCGTTCATCTTGTTTATAAGAAGTCTAAATAGCGACAAGTATTTAGAATATTATCTTCTCTAGATAGAAAGTTCCTTCATGGGGGAGTTCCTTTATCTGTACCTTCCCTGCCCCTGTTGCGTTGCTACCTCCCGTTCAGACAGAAACTTGTAAGTAGCTTTGACACGTCATGATGCAAATTTCCTCGGTATCTGCGTCAAAGGTCAACATGAAACGAAGGGGAGTTTTATTGTTTCGGCCCAGGGGTGGAATGTATACTGAATACTGTCCATTTTTCTTGTGTGATATAAATATCTGTATCATCAAAAGTAGTATGAAGTGTGTAGAAAGGGATGATTTCAGTAGCAGTCAATTGATACTTCAAGCGATATTAAAAAAAAAGTATTTGTATGAATGTTTCTAAAACATATATATAACTTAATAACCCTCCTGCTCCCCCTACACACACACATATAATTAACCTTCATTTAATACTGTTAAACGTTTGAAAATAGACTTGGTTTATAAGGCCCCTGTGATAACCCGTGAGCTCCCCTGGAGATCAATTCTCTGAGTACTGGTCGTTTTTTTAAATCTTTTTCCTTGTGTGAGCTTTGCTTCTTTGCAGAAACTGTAATTTAATTGGCCGTAAAGATGTGGCAGATCTCAAAAGAAAGTATCCCTATATACAAGTGGCGAGACTTTGATCCCTAGTGCCGAACTTCAAATTTCACTAGTTGTAGGCTTATTTCTTTGTGGTTGGCAACACTGGCCTGCAAGAAAGCGCGTTGATCAACTCGAAAGCGGGCAAGACGTGGGAGGACATCAGCTGTGAGGGTGGGGCGAGCTGGCAACGACGCACGAAGGCAGTGAGTCATCGAGGCAAATGGACTGCAGGTAAATCTATTCAACTCTTCCCCCCCCCCCCTTGTTCGTTTAATCACCCCCACACCTTTCGATTCGATAGGTTCGCTTAGAAAGCTACGAAAGGTCTGTGAGGGTGTGAAGGGCTGCTTGCGCACCCCCTGTCCCAGGCCGCCCCAAGTTTCCAATAATATGAAAATGATCTAATAGTACATATTGGTGCACTGATGATGTGCTTCAAATTTTAATGGGATAGAAACTTTGGAACTGTAGATCGTCTACATTAGCTGCTATAAAACTGTCAACAATTCTTTTTAAAGCAGTCATAAATTACTTCATTCTTTACTTCGTGTGTACTTTCATTTAAATTAGGTGTGAAATTATTTTCTTTATATACTATTATTGTTGTCTCTTTCACATTCTCTATTTTTTGTAATTTTCTGCATTTGTTTTTGTGAGATAAAAATGTTACGTAAATCTTTGTTTGTGTTCGCCGCCGTAAAAACAAATAAATTTAAGTGTACCCCTTCCTCAAGCAAACCAAAAGAATTTAATTTAATGATGACTATACTAAAGAAAAAACAACTATAAACAACCACAGGCATGCCTAGACTTGTTTCCAGGGGGGCAAACAACCCTATTTTTTTTAAAATGTCTATTTTTAAATTTTCCTGCAATTTTAGGGTTTGAGCAAAAATTGGTATTCAAGTCAGCAGTCAGAATCATTGAAGCGGTAAAATTTTGCCACTACACAAAATTTTTGGGCAAATAATCCCCCCGGTGGATGCGCCCATGTAAACAATTTTCTCTTGCAAAGAATTTTGGCGTAAATATTAATCTGACAGAGGTACTACGTATGTTTCAGACTAAATAATGGGCTCGTTTTTAATGTTATGACTTCTGTGCAGGGTTGATCCAGGAACCCATAAATTCTATTGGATTCTGCAACAGGACCGGAACCTTTTTTCTCGTACAATTTAAATTCGGTCCAAGTTGCATATTGTTTCATTTCAGTACGAAACTTGGACCGTATTTAAACATTCGGAAAAAATGTTCCTGGACCGAATTGAAATACTTTATCAAAAAGAGAGGTTCTTTACGGTCCAGAACCCATTTGCCATTGCTGATTCTCTCTTCTGGACCGGAATTGAATTTATTTAAATTTACTTGTCCTTTAACAACTGCTTCAACGATCATAACAGGGGGAGGGGGCCCTATCCCCTCGTGGTTTGGATTATATTAATGTCACACATCTTCCGTGACCTTCATTAACCGCAGAACCTCTTGGATGGTATTTTGAATTTCGACCACTAGGTAGCGCTGAAGCCGACGAGTTCTTTGCATACCACGCTAGCCACTATGTCACGGAAGCCGGCCACGGGACGGTAGCACAGATGCTACCTGTCAAAGCATTACAGCCCCGGCGTGTTTGTGGAGTCGGCGAATGACAGAACTTACGAAAACCCGAGCGTTGTACTCCTCCGAAGAACAAATATTGAATTAACCGAGGCTGGCACTTGAGACGCACAAACTGTTTTCAAGCGGACGACTTCCAAGTGCTGTGTCAACAGGAAAGGACAGGGAGGAGGCCTCCCCCAAGCGTGAACTTCGGTCTGAGAAACCTGCAGTTACATGTCGTAGAGTGGTTGTTGACACCCTGCGGATACGTGTTGATGCAGTCTTGCAGTTTTACACCAGCTTGGAGTAAATAGTTGTAGTTTTAAGTAACCAAGTTACATAATTGCATGTAAAAGTAACCCTGATAAGTGCTAGCATTGGTGGAGGGACCAGTGATCTTCTACAGACCGCTAGCCACATCCAAAGGTGTTCACCATCCGGAAGACTTGAGGGTGAGGAGCAGTGGCGAAGCGTCCTATGAGGCCAGGAGGCCGGGCCTACCCACGCCATTACTCTTTTAAATGTGTATTTACTTATTTCGTCAAAACACATGCAATGCAATGGAAAAGTTTGGAATTTTCATTTATGATAATTACAAAAAGATTCTAACCCTGTCCAGTCAGTATACGAACTTTCCACGGAGTGAGGCACATTTGCTGGGGCCTCTTCTCTTCACATTCCGTCCTACGGTGGTATATGCGGGAAGCCTAATCTTACGAGTACTGTACGTATGCTTATAACGCGCTCCTGAGGCCGGCCTCCCGGTGTTACCCACTAGGACGAACAGCATATCAGCAACACTGCATTTCCGCCAGGGTTGGAAATTTGTGGTGTATCGGCATTTTTTATAAACATTAGCCTGTGTTCGTGCAGAGAGACTTCTATTTCAATTTACATTCTCCATATTTTGTACGAAACTTAGGTTTTCCTTCTTTCATCGACAAGTGTAAGTGAAATTGAAAATTACGGAGTACTGTAGTTCTGACTTCGTTTTCTGGTCAGAGTGCTGATGGTCTTGTCGATTCACCCAACACCGTAGCGTAAACAGAAAGTCCAAAGAACTTATATTTGTAAAGTAAGTCTTCATACCAAATTACGTAAATTAAAATGATAGTTACGCTTTATATTTACAAAGTAGTTTTACTTTCACTGGGAATAGAATAATTTATTTTTATCGTAAACGGGGATTCCCCTCTCGTTCACCCTCTGGGAAGACTTGCCTCCTGCTCACGACGCTAGAAGGGAGCTTGGCGCTTGGCTCGGAGCGCGAGGTTCGTGGCGGTAGAGCTTTGTTTTTGATTGGTGTCGTGTGCAGCGATCAGATTTATGCAAGAAGTGCTGGACTGAAATGCAAGAACAAGAACAATCGAGTTCTTAATTGAGTGAAGAAGTAATCATCGGTAAGGTAGGACCCACTTTTGGTCTTTCATGTTTCCTTCTTATAACAATCATTTCTAAAATGTTTTCAAGTATATTTTCCTTTGCAAGTAGCAGTGGCAAGTGACAGCAAAATATTTTTAAAAATTCAAATTTGTTGAAACGTTATTTAATGCGTTAACACTGTCGTTGAATAAATATTACAAGCAGATATTTTTTTATGCAGCCGACACAAGCGAAGAGGTAGGCAGTTTCGTTTACCCTGAAGGGATAACAAGAGAAGAGGGCGGCCAAATAAAGTACAATGCAAGGGAAGACTCTTTTTGGGTTTAGGACAAAGAGGGTTATGGGGTTATTGCGCGGGCCATGTCTGTTTCAGGTCTGGCGGAACATGCCAGTGTTGTCACATTGGATTGGCAGAAAAGAACTAAATTGCGCCTAAAATTGGGATTCTATTCTCTCAAGTAACTACATTTATTATAACCTGTTTATATGTTACATAGTAACCTGTCGTGTTGCCGGGTCCCAAACAAGGATCCTATGTTCTGTTATCACGTAAAGGTGTCTACTAACACAAGGGGTAGAACAAACTAGGATGCGAAGTATACACACTGAATGAGAGAGGTCACCTTTACGTATGTTTTTTTCTTGAAAGCCCCGTAGTCGTCATCCTAACACGTTACGAAGCCAGGTGACCTAATTGTGGTCATGTCAATGTTTCCTGGTCATCTTTAATTCATTCTCCATACATTCTCATCGTCACGATTAGCATAGATCAGAACAAATGAGACGAAAATATTCAAAATTTAAATTATGTTTACTTGCACATACAGGTGTCAGAAATTCATTTATCTAGAAAGCCAAGACTGGAATTAACTACAACCATTCCTTTAGTTAGACAACAGATAACAATGGTGTTTTCCTCGGTGCGAGGAAGTCTTGCTACAAAAACTAAGTTGGCAGCAATAGAACATACCAAACTGACAGTCGCTGAAAGTGCGGAATTCTGTCGTCTGCTCACGGCACAAACGTCAGACTAACCCGAAAATTATGGGGTTCTTCTAGCCCTTTTCACCTCAATTGCAAAATAAATAAATAAATTTAGAAAAAAATGATGAAGAATTGACAACAGGGCTCGAGCACTATTCGTTGGATTTTCGCGATGTCTCATGATTGGTAGTTCTTTCTGGAGGTGTGTGCATAAATCAGGGGTTGAAAAAATACAAACAAATAAAAAAAACAGAAGTGAACAAAAATCTAGATCGATGACATCTGGTGGGTGGGGGAGAACGTCTAAGACACAATTATCGTGCTGATGGCCGGTAACAACACTTTTGAAAACGTCATGCCACTGCCAAGTAAAGAAGCGGTCTGGAGAGACATTGAACCACTCTCCATGACATAGCCCCCCCCCCTCCCTTTCTTTTTACAGATTTAAGCAACTAATGGAAATTATCGCACTTCTGTGCCTACCCTGCTAGGAACTCTACGCTTCGCCACTGGTGAGGAGGTTTAAAACTAACACCTCTGGCCACATCCCACCCGCAAGGCTCTTTATATGCCGCACACCCTTTATACTAATAGAACCTATAATTTTTATTTTGAGGCCTTATCATTAGTGTAAGTAAAATATATTATATAACAAGTTGCTTGAGTAGTAGGTTAGCCCTGCATTCTAAAAAGGTTTGGAGGGGGTGTAAGGGGGGTAACCCTTTCTAAAGACACCCAATTGTTAACCTCTCTTCCTCGAAGTACACCCTGGACCAGCAGTGTCGTATCACTCCTTCCTTTCGTTTTGAAGCCAGTGGGCGGAGTTTAAGTTTGGCCGCATCTACTTCAACCAATGACTTCACAGACAGAAGAACATCGCATCGGCTGCTGCAAGCGCACGCGGCTGGAAGGAACATGGAAGTAGGCTCCAACTACAAACGCTGCTTATGGAATATTATTCCTTCAGGTTTCCTGTCGCTTCTGTTAGTACAGCCGTGTGTTGAGCAAGCACCATTACTTCCTAAATCTTATTCAAAAGTACACAAAATTACATGCTTTCTTACGGCGTCTTCGAATGTTTTGGTCCGACTTCTCCGGTTCTGTCAAGTGACCCGGGTTTCAGAAAAATTGCGCGATGCTTGCTCCTCCCCCTTCTTAGCTCCATGCCCTGGACTGCATTTTGCAAACTGACTTGACTTGGGCGCGTGGACCCAGGATAATCCTCTGTTGGACTTCTGTTGTGTGATTGTCCATTCGTCTATTTCATCTTATCACCTTCATCGTTGTGGCTATTAGCGAAAAGTGTCAGAAACGCGCAGTAAAAACAAATAATTAATTTATTCATCTAAAAGATTTGGACATCCTGCTCTAAATAAGCCATAGATCAATAGAAGACTCTTTGTCAATTCATTGCATGCTTAATTAATTGAACATCCGACTGTAAAAACAAGCTTTCACTCGGAATAAGCCACACTGAGATAGGTTTCGATGCCATCTCATACCATTTAAACTTTCAATACAAGTAATTGTCTTGATAACAGCTTGCATAGGGAGAAATTGCTTTAATAAATACCATTTTGTTGTTTTTCTTTCAGATGTCACCGTTCAGCCACACTGTCACATCACCATAAAGTGCACAAGAGAGGTAAGTAGTAAGTTGTAATATCTTTCGAGTTTTGGATTGTCATTTGCCGACCTTGTCTAACGACCCCTCTATATCATCACCTACAATTCTGTACAAAGTCCCGACACTAATAAAAATGAATAGCTACAATACTAGAATGTACTCCATATGCATCAGTAGCTATGTCATGTATTGGGCATGGAAATAATTTACATTTAGGAATGATCAAAACTTGAGTCACAACAGGCTCAAGCCTCGAAAAACCTGCAAGGCTACATCTATCCTACAATTTCGTCGATCTGTCCAACTAGCAGATCGCTGGAATTATTTGTCATTATTTTAGTGCACAGGTCCAAAACCGAAAGCTGAAGTACAGCGCCTAGAATAACGTAGTGTGGAAAACGGCATGGTTCTGCCGTCTCTCGCTGGTCCCACTCGAAAATGATCCGCTAGAGGCGCTGGTGTTGACCCCGGTGCTTGGTATTCGTCTGCTTATAATGGAAGTAAATGGAGTTTTCGCTGCAACGTCTGATTCTTTTCCTTGTAACATTTCTTTGTATCAGAAAATTGTTATGATATTTAGTACAGTAGTCGCGAAAATATTAAAGAATATTATGAACCGTCGATCATGACCTGTCCTTGAGTTTTTTATTAACAATACGGAAGAAAACATAAGTATGGATTGTAACACGTAACATGACAATTGCTGCGAGAATTAGTATTGTGTATGCATTATCCTGAAAGGTTCATTAATATTGTCATTGTCACAAATATTATTTTTATGGAAATTCACACAGACAATACTCGTTTATTTTTCAAAGATTGTTTTACATCCACTCGCGTGTTGTCCAACTTACCGCCCAAAAACTCGCAAGCGTGAAATATGACACTTTTCGTTTCCCGCTTACTGGAAAAATGTGCACAACGCGTTGGTTGAGTTATATTTTCACCATGTCTGGAAACTGTCGCCACTGTTTTGTGCCTGGTTGTTCTAGTGGATATCGTTCAAGTAAAGAAAAGGGTATTTGTATATTTAGTGTTCCCAAACAAAAAGATAAATTAGCCGAGTGGAATCGTGTAATTCCCAGAGCTGACAAGGGACACAGCTGGTGTTTGTGAATTGCATTTCGATGAACAATACATTATCAGAGATTATGTTCACGTAATAAATGGTAAGGAGATAAGGTTGCCAGCAATTAGATCTACAATATCTGGATGATAAGGCAACAATCTTGACAATATTATCAAGGCAACCTTTGCATCTTTAAAGTACAAGCATTCATTCCTATCAGGGATCAAGACCAGAACCCTTCATTACAAAAAAATATTATACAGTCCACTTTTATGATGAAAATATTGTTGGTTTTCATGGGTTATTTATTTTTAATTTTTGGGGAGATTCAAAAAGTGCAATATAAAATTCAGAACAATAACAACAATAAGAACATAGTTATACAAATAGTTTGCTTTTGCAAACTGTAATTGACTTCATTATATATCCGAGAATGTAGTTTTAGAAATTTGTGCTATTATTATATGATCATACGATGATAAACCGGCCAGCAATTGCACTGCCTGTAAATCGTTCATAAATGCTTTCCCATAAAAAAAATTTAAAAAATAATCCAATGAAATAAATAAAAAATGAATAAATACAACAGTGGACTTATGTTAATTTGCGGTTTATTTTCATCAAGTACAAGGTAGACATTTTACAGCCAAGTCACGAGTAAAAATGCACAGTCCTTAACATCAATGTTCTACTTACCAATCGACACGAATGTAAAGCAATTTGTTGATAGAGATGACAAGGTACATCCTAATCGGCTATTTGAACTCCATGGAATATGAAATTAAATTCTTTCGAATATCTGCATTTCGGGAAAATGACTTCATAATATGTACGCCACGAAACATTTTTTCTCCTTCATGACACTATTTCAATTTTATTAGTATACAAAAATAAACTTGTGTACACAATCCAACATTTGACGTCCAGCCTCACATGCGATATGTTGATGTTCGTGTTGCGTTGCACATAAAACGTATTTATGTTACTTTTCTGTGTAAATTAATGCCATTTCGTGACTGCAAATCACTCCACAAATATAACTGTTTCCATCAATTCACTTACCGCTTTTCTAGAGAAACAAATCTTCACAATATATTCCAAAAACTAACTAAGCCGCATTACTTTCTTAACAAAATTAGCACCGGGGTCGATCGCACTGCCATCTACTTGTCATCGTCTCGGGGAACCAGTTTCTTGGGTCGTTTTCCACACTACGTTATTCAAGGCGCTGTAGCTGAAGTAATGTGGGTAATTAGGATTTATTTTGTAGTCCGTCTCAACAGACACCATGAATTCTATTTTTGTAATTCTAGGTGGGTATAAATCAAGTCCTGAAATCTCCCCAGTATGCAAATAGATTGTTTTGTATACTTGGACATGTACTGCGTTCCTCCCCGGTAACCTTGGATTGCGGTTATTTACCATGTGATGTGCAAATCGTCGATCTTGTTTCTTTAAATTCTTGAGCGCCAGAGGATGACGCTCTGCACAGAAAAGGGAACTACAAAGCCCCGACAGTAAAATTTCATTCTGGATTGACTAAAATTTAGTTGGAAGGGATAGGTTGAATCTGAATCTCTGTTCAAAAACTTTAAATTCAGTACTAATTTCGAATGCAGGACTTTTCATCTCAAGCTGGAGTCCACACGGGCTCACCGCCAACGATGCGATCATTACTGGATCCTTTTTATGTTATATATGTTTATTAATTAATTTAATTGGGCCGGTCGGTTTTTAGTTTCATGTTGTGGTTATGTTAGTGTGCAACTTTTGTGTATGTCTATGTATTTCTGTACGTTTCAATTCTTGGCCGTTGGGGTAGGTGTGGACAGCCGACCAGCGGAAAGTTTCCAGTAATGAATTAGGTCATTGGCGGGACCTATAAATAGGGACGGGACTGAACAGTAGCTCTCAGATGTTTGGCGTAGTACGGCGAGGTGAAGACATGTCTTTCTCTAAGGGACGAATGGGAGAATTTTCTTGATACTATGAACCGGCTTGGACTCTTTAACTTTTTCTATCTTTCTTGTAATGCACACAATTGCTGTCTTTACATTACTTCAATAGATTATTTTCATGTGAGAAACCGTGTACAAACACCTTCGACCACCTTTTTTGGTACTGAAGGGTTATTTCTTTTACTCGTGAGGCCAGTGGCTACACACTCGCTTCGGGAGGGGGGAGGGAACAGGGCACACTGAAATGGGAATTTTTGCGAATAACTGCCGAGTTTTAACTTCTGTAAATAAGATAATATGAATAAACCTGCATATATAAAAAGGGAAATGGCTGTTATGATTTGAAGAAATTCCTGTCTATTGCCAATAGTTACTGCTTTACTTCCACAGAACTTAAGATACTGCATATTTGTTGAACATAGGGACAAGGTTATAAATGTATGGGAGTGTATGTTGAAGATGAGAGTTGCAAATCGCAGACAAAACACAAACTACACCTATACAAGCTTGATCCGAATACTGAAGATATGGCACAATGGAAAATGATGAAACGGGACGTTGTTTGAAAAATCGAAGGAGCATCGTAAAAGCGATCAGTAACAAACACCATTGGAGCAACGGGGAAAAAGTAGGGTGGAATAGAATGGCCTTCGTGCAAACTGGAAACTGCCATGTTGGGGGGAGGAAGCAGCAAGGCAACATTATCCGTTGTTAGTCACTCATTACAAATCCTGGATCTGAATTTTTCGAATGATTCATGTCAGGGTCAGACGAAGCGAAACAGTAAGCGCTACCCGACCCTTAATTCAAAGTGGAATTCACCTCCTTAGCAATATTATGAAATAACCGTTGTCGTTTTTGGACAATTTATGCATCCGCGAATATTTACACGCGAGGTATGTTCAATAATTGGATAATTGCATGATGGAGCAGTTGAGAAAATGACCTGCGCTAATGAATTGCGGTCGTGCCTGTAGCTAGAGTACGATAACAAATCTGTCACAGTAGACGTTAACCCTCTCAGCAAACATGGCATGCGCGCTTTTGGTAGTAAAATCGCGAGTTCGCAAGTGCTCTTTTTTTCATTTAAAACTCTTGCTTAAAATGATATGGTGGTGCTTTATCTCTGTGCTTAATATTTTCCAATTATTATACGTATTTTTTTCTACTATTGAAAAAGGTTGGGAGAGAATGGCAAACGTACGTTAAATGGCCATTCACTGGGAATTAGTCTGGTAACATGTATGTTTGTTGTTGTTTGAAAGACGGCAAAGTCATATCTAGGATTCACAGCGCATTAAGCTAGCCATTGCATCGTTCAGGTTGGGTACACTGAGGAAATAAGGGTGTTGGGGGGGTCTCACTTATCGCACAACACTTGATCAACCTTGTGTTCTGACGTCACGGGAGAATGCTTTTTAATTTTAGGCTAGATGTCTACCTTGAGACTAGCTATGTTTAGTTCTCTTAGCCTAAATAATATTTTTTCATTGTATTTATGCTAATGGAACCTAACCTAACAGGTCTAACTTAACCTCGTAGGCATTCCTCGTCTGACTTAAGAACACAAGGTAGCAAGACTGTTGTGCGACAAGGAAGACCCGTTTTTGGGGTGAGTTTCGTCCTTCCGAGGATTTGTAAGAAAGGGAGCTCAGAATTTACTTCTTTTAGGGAGGGTTTCTCCTCCCCATGCTGGGGTGAGTGAAGTTCTGGCGTTGAAACCTTCCCTCTGTGGGGAGGTTTCGGTTGCGCAGTGACGCCACATGTACAACTTGCACGTTGAATATCCGTTAAAAGACCTTGAAACATTATGTTTAAAGACTGGACTATTATCACTAGCGTCATGCTCTACTTTATGCACATATTCGAAGCATTACTAAAATCTCATGTTTCATAAAAAACCACACAACTCATATTCAAGCGAATCGGTAAACCTGTTGATTCTTTTCTGTCCGCTGCAAAAACGAAGTCACGTGTCTTCTGAGCAATCCTGTTGGTAGGTCGAAGGGCAGCCGTGCAGGAATTTTGCGCGCAGAAATACCGGGTGTCCCAGAAGTCTTTCCCTGATTACAAACTTTTACCTATTCATATCCGCTATATGCAATGTAGAGATGTGAAAGTGGTGCCAAAATGTTAGAAAACTAACTTTTTTTTTTTTTTTTTTTTTTTTGCAGGTATGAGTAACGTGGCTGTAGTGTAGCAGTGGCAGTGCCCAGAAAACAGGAAATGTTCACAAATCAAGTCCAAGAAACATTGCATGGAAAGATGCCACCCGATGTCAAGAGCATTAATTCCGGATTCCTTGGCACTGACACTGCTACACTACAGCCACATTACTGAAACCTGCAACAAATAAACTTGGTTAGTTTTCCAACATTTTGGCACCACTTTCACATCTCTACATTGCATATAGCGGATATGACTAAAGTTTGTAATCAGGGAAAGACTTCTGGGACACCCGGTACCGTATACTACGACATGCTACGAAGCCACATCGCTCACGTAGCTCTTATATTGAAGTTATGGAACAATACATAACGAGATGTACAGCCACGACCAATATGTTCATGGGCAAAGCAACACTAGAACTAATACATGGGAAATGAATTATTTCGTTGTTTACATAAACTTCGTTCTTCCTGTGGATGAAGAATAGTTTCAAGATTGAAGCAGCAGACTCTCTTGAGAGTCCACAGAGGAGTACAGGGAAGGTTTCAACTCCAGAACTTCACTCGCCCCAGCATGAGGAGGAAAAACACCTTCTAAAAGAAGTAAGTTACGAGCTGTACCAGACTCTTGGGGCAGTGGCGGAGTGGTAAGCACAGCACGCTACGACGTCAGGTTCGAATCCTGGCCTGGGTGTTCTTTGCGAGTGTCACATCACTCTTCATCGTCACGATTTGCCAAAAGTGGAAGAAAAGCGACGTTAATTAACAGAAATCAAAATTAAATCGGTCAGTTGTCAGACTGAGATGTGAGTGAAAAAGCAAGAACATTCCTAAACTGGACCTCAGCTACTTAGTACCGTACAATCAGTTTGTTAGGCCTATGAACGTTCGTTGTATGGTAATGTAGTCGCGGCCAATAAGGTGACTAGCGACGTGTTGCTTACACCTACCGTCCAACTTTCTTTTGTTTCATGCTGCTTCACCTTAAGACACACATTAGAAGCGTCTTTCGCAACATACTTAACCGCCATATCTTGTTAATTGCTTCTTAGTCATACTACCAAGGCCCGTAAACAGAGACGCCCATGGTGTCCGGCTGTTGAACCGTGGTGCGAGCCTACGCCGCGCAAGTAACCTGCTAGCTTGTTTATTAAAACTTAGGCTCGCAATGGGAACAGACTGACTAGCCCACGCAGAAGGTCGCCTCGAGAGGGCCACAAAAAAGTTCGCGGTTTTGTGGACTCGCCTACGCCGTTTTTTCCCCATTCTCTTCTCGAGAAACGAACTAGAACTGCCTCAAAGTAAATCCTTCCGTGTTTTTCTTTAAAACGATTAACGGTTCATTTAGAGGAAGCAATGGATGACCAGTAAAGAAGGAGGCCGCATCCCCGAGCTTTTATTATACGCGTATTTATTATTATACAGTTTATGATTATATATTATGCTTCCTTTTTACAGATTTAAGAGTTAGTGGGGTAGCGTGTTTAGGTTACTTTCTAACAACTAAAATGCTTCGAATTATGTTTCACTTATTATTGTGATTAATAATTTTGCTGCTCACAGCCAATGTTACATTGAATTCTGGTTTAGGAATATTACAGCTGACCTGGACCGGGACATTTTCCAGTTGTTTCTGCGCAGCTCTGAGGCCCGCTCAGCCTCTTATCAAGGATACCTGGGGGCAACCCTGGAGGGTAAAGGCGGCCGGGCGTGATGCTGATCACATCACCCCAACTATGGCCGAGCTCAAGAATGTGTGGAGCTCTACCTCCACATCACCACATATGCCTTCATGGCAATGTTCGCCATTACCCAGCGTCGTGGGGGGTAATGGTGAACACATTTGATGATACACAAAAATTATGTTATGTATGAAGTTCGTTTACTTCTTAAGAGGCAGATTTAACTTAAATACCAATAAAACCTACATACCATTTCTAAACAACAGTTTTGTAACCTTGAAGATGATATGAAACCAGTGGCGGCTCGTGGATTTTTTTTTTTGGTGTAGGAAGTTATGGTAAACAGACCGAGGAAAGTTTTCGAAAATGCGTTCAATTACACAGTCACACGTATCACCTCCTGAAATTTCTTCTTTATACAGCATATTTGTAGAAGATACAATTCATCCTACAATTGCATCAATATACGCTGTATAAAACACAACTATTACTAATTTCGTTGACTGTATTATATTCATTTATAATCTTAGATTCAGGCCCTCCCTGCCTGTCGTGGATTGAGGACAGCTGTACCAATAAAAACTTCCTGACAAGAAAAAGTGCTTTTTCAACTCTTAAATTATGCTAAATGCGACAAAATTATGCTCCAGGATGGGCCAAGGCCTGTAAAAGTTTGAAAGAAGTCCGCTGGAGAAGAACAAACAAGATCTGCAGATTTAAAAAAAATATAGATGTTTTCTCAAAATATTTTCATTAGAATTCAATTTATCTAATTCCCTGCGACGCTCGTTTTTGAGATGATACTGCATTTTACCATTGTGCCAAACACAGAGCAATACTGAAGTTACAACCTTCCGTATTCAGTGTAAAAAAATTACAGCAACATTCCCCTGACTGCCTACTTTTTAATTTATACATGAATTCTACAGAGAGGTCACAAAGTGGGCCTACCCTTTATTTTCAACACTACAATGGTTATGGTTGAATGCTTGATATGAACACATACCTGATGGTTTAAGCGTCCAGAACATCGGTATGGAGGCCGAACTCTGCGCCATAATGTGGCACACTTCGCGATGCAAGTGTGAATAAGACCTTTTTGCGGGCGCTGACGTTCCCCTCAATAACGTTCTGAAGGGCCTCCCAAGAAGTCCCAGAGGTGGTTAATCAGTGACACAGGTATGTGTTCATATCAAGTAATCAGACTATTACCATCGTAGTGTCGAAAATGAAGGGGTGTACGCCCACTTTGTGACCACCTTTAGAATGGAGCTAAAGCAAGTAACAGTAACCGCCTTCCGAAATGGATCTTCTACTTATAACAAACACAATAAACTGTTTTACTATTACTCAGGGGCGGTTACTGATATTGTTGCAGTGTTGCACAACGACCGGATATTTTACAAGAAAATTTCATACTTTTTGTTAGTATATTTTTTCATTTGTTTTCCTATTAAATATTGAACATAAACAAACAATTTTGCCCTTCATTGCTTCATAAAGCAAATTCCATTATGATCTGTTAAAAAAAAAGGGAGGCAACCTGCGAGATTTCACAGTGTATGAGTAGACGCACAGGTAGGCGTTGCAAAGTTGGAGCAACGGCTTGATCTCTACAGCGAGGAGTATTGGAGCGAAGTTCAACGCTGTTCTTCCTATCCCTTGCTTCAGTCGGCTTGGTCGTTGCAATGAGTTTGCAACACACCAAAGTCAGGCGACCCGTTTCGGATCCCCCGGCGGGTGAGGGAAGAAGAGGACGGACCAACAACAAACGCTTGATTGCTAATTCTTTCATACACCGTTAGAGAGCAGCAGCGTTCGAACAACAGCAAAGTTCTCACTGTCCTGTGTCGTAAAGCAACAGACAAAATGTCCACGTTAAGCAAAGAGAAATATTTTATTTTGGGGAGAATCTTAACCTAATTTAAATTATGCTTGAAACTTGTAACAATTTGATTTGATTTGATTTGTTTTGTTATTTTTTAAATCCACTTTATGCTAATCGGGACTGGACCTGCAGTTTAAAGTGGGATTCGAACATTAAAGTACTTCTTATGTAATAACAAAAAACACAATTCTGCATAATATTGCTGCCTAATAAATGAAAACTTCAAATTTTGTATGATGATTATTAATTGTACTCCTCGAAAGTGCCACGTGTCACTCACATATAAAATTATAAATACATATAATTACATTATAAATATATACAAATTAAAGTTATATATATATTTGCTGCAACCACCAACATTCTGAACCACGAGCCGCCACTGCAGTATTACTACTGAACAACTGCTTCTACAGTAATGGCGATACAAGAGAAGTGTATCCGTAGACGGAAGATGGCTGCACCAATCAAGCCTCCTTGATACTTGACGAGAGCTTCATACTTCTGTGTTCGCTAATACTCCTCGTTCAGCATTACCCCACTCTCCCTTACATAATTGTTCTGCAGGTGCATTATTCAAATCTGTAATTTATCGAATTCGTGCCTATGGCTTCCACCATTCGTACTTTCATTAAAGCGGAATTAGCGTAGCTATCTTTACAGGACTACCCTAAACTTAATAAAACCTGGAACAAACATCTATCTCGTAGCAGAACTAAGGATGTATTGAATTTTACTCTTCAACAGCCCCGTCTAGTTATCTGCACACTCTTGACACTCGGTGTAGTGCAGATTTATCCCGGCGTCAGGCTGGTACAAGGAAATGAAGTTCAACCAAGTAGATGGATAGCAGTGTTCAAGTTAAGAAGATTCAACAAATGCTGTCTGCTGCTTGAAACGTTCATTTGATTAGTTAGCATACACCACGTGACCATACACCACACATTACACCGCTCCAGGACGTGGTGCAGGCACCAAATACACCACTTGACACCAGTGTTGCCACATGAAGGCAAAATTTCCCTTTTGCAGGGAAATTCGGACAGAATTTTTAGTCAAAAGGGAAAAGGGAATTTTGATCAAAAATACCAGAATTTCAGGGAAATTTTAAGACAACTGACTACACTATTACAATTTTATGTTAATTTCCAATTTCATATCCACATTTTAATATTTTTACTGTTCCTTCTCATTCTGATCCTTTGAATATAAGCCTGTATCTATTTCTGTTAAGTTTATTGTACGTACGTCGCTTTTATGCATCTTCGGATAATAGTAACGATGAGGATTAACGATTTAATGGTTGCTGACCAGGATTCAAATCTGGGACATCTGGCAAAAAAGCGATGAAGCTGACATGTAGGCCTATGTGAAAAATTTGTTTAATATTTTATTTATTCGAAATTGACCAACGTAAATACTACTACTGCTACCACCACCAGCACTAATAATAATAATAAAAATTGCAGCTGCTGCTGCTACAAGTTTTGTATTATTGTTGTTGTTATTATTATTATTTGATATTTTTAGGTGAAGGGAAAAATTAGTCCGAAAAGGAAAGTTTTGACCCTTAAAAAGGGAAATTGTGCCCTCATATTGTGGCAACATTGCTTGACACCAAATCAACGAAGTAGACGAGTCTGTGTTGCACCGTGTAACCAACTATTCCGGCGAGTGCAGAGAGAGTCAAAAAGTGCAGTGTACACGGGGCTAATGTATGTCAACCAAGCCACTACACCACGGAAGCCGTCCGTGTCAAAACATTACAGACCCGGTTTATATACAACCGATTTCAGAGACGTTAAAATTCAAGGTTAAAGAACACGAATGTTCCTACTGGGAAAAGATTGAGTAGAGGTGACGAAGAGAACGAATCTAATAAATAAAATTGCGTGCATTCATTCCAATGTCATCTCTCTCTAGATGATTTTGTTTTTGTGAAAAAGAGAGAAGAAAACCGTCAGAGGGTAATTTGGTTAAGTAAGATTGGCAAGTTTCCCAACAGGAAGCCCAGAGTTAAAATCCAGTTACTGGAACTGCAGACGCTTCGGTACATAGGACCACTTTTCCAGCCGCATAGAAACTCTTCCTCTGCAGGCACTATAGGTACGAGAATAGCGTGTTTTATCTGCAGGGCTGGTGTTTTTGGCGTCCTGGCTTTGGTCGCTTGATAATTTTATTATCTGGGAACGAAAAGCATGCCGCGCTGGGAAACTGGATGCGTTTTAGCTTACAGCGTGAATGAATGTCCCAGATACAAAGCAGGCATCGTGTAAAAGCGCTGGATTATCTCTCGAAGAGGTACAGACCCCTAATGAGGGTGTTGGTGGAAATCTAATTGCAGATGGCAGCACGTAAACTGTAATTTGTTTTACGCGTTAGGCAGTTGTTAACACATTTACATGTCGAGGAATGTGCTACTGCCAGTAGCGGTGATTGGGTGCCAAAACTGAGGGCAGGGGGGGGGGGTGGTAAGGACAGTTTAATTTCTCTTGGTAGACAAGGCTTAATTATTAAGAGGCCATAGTGCGAGGGTAAAAAGTGGGGGAAGGGCAACTGCCCCACGCCCCTGTAATTGCCGCCACTGGCTACTGCTATATTAAGTTATGCACTTGATAAGATTACACTCAGTGCTAGGTACTAGCACAAATCAGAGGATTGATATAATATTCAGGGCGAGCATAAAGTCTTTCCCTGATGTCAATCATTTATTGCCCCAAAAAAGTACGCTCGGTCGAGACATGTTTTGTTATGTTATGCGCAGACATGTTGCGTTTTCGAAATGTCCCCCCAAATCACAAGTTTGTCGCTGTACTCATAAACTTCAACATGTGCTACATTTGTTACACGGAGAATGTCTAAACGATAATCAATTTCTCTCCACGTGTTAGAAAATATCTTGTTAGTCACCGTCGGTAACACTTCTGTTATCCTCGCCTTCAACGTTTCAACATCTGGAACTGGTGAACTGAACACTTTGTTCTAGTGTATTCCCACAGAAAAAGAAAAAAAGAAGGCTAGAGGCGTAATATCGGGAGAACGTGGAGTCCATGATGTTGGGCCATCCCTCCCAATCCAGTGCTTTGGTGACGTGTTACTCACGAACTCCTAACGGAGGAACGAACCTTGTGCTTGTAAATTGCATTCGGGTGTGGTTCGAATAGTGCAGGCAAGCGTAACACCTGAGCTGGAAAGCACAATGCCTGGACCGTCTGGAATTCCATTCATTGTTGTAGAAATCGACAAGTCGCTTCGTGGCGCTGCCATATGAACGGTTTCATTTTAGGCAAGCTTGGGTTCTTTATTTTGTCCGCGGTTACAAACTTCACGATTGTTGGCCTCCGTGGCGGAGTGGTTAGGATAGCACATCGCGCTACGACGCCAGAAGTTTCGGTTTCTAAAGGGTGTCTCAGAAATATTTTCGTTTTTGAATCCGCCCTCTGGGGCAATTCGCACATTACGGAGAAATGAGATAGATCGCAAATGCTTGACAACATTGTTAATACGCCATGGAGCGCTTTACGGGCAGCACCGTGCTTTTTGGGGTTCGTGCGTTTTATAAAAATTATGATTCGTATGTTGTTGTGCGTCGTTCATACCGGCATCATTATAACCTGGCAGGAATGAGAGATGTCCCAAGCGCAAATTTAATTAAATAGTGGGTGAGAAAGTTTGAAAACACTTACTGAAAGAGTAAGGTATACACCTCAATGCAAACAAAATTTGAGATACTTGAAGCAAAGCATTACAGATGAAATCAACGCTATTCCTCCTGCAATGCTTCGGCGAGTGATCGAAAACTTTAGTTCAAGAATAATTGAATGTGAAAACATGAACGGTCACCATTTGTCGAATATTCTTTTCCACAAATAAAAAGTTAATGTTTAAGATTTCTTTTGGTAATACATGTATCTTTATACAAAAAAATTAAGTATTTATTTTAGTAGTTTTAAAAACGAAAATATTTCTCAGACAAACTTTAATTCCGGCCTGGGCATGTGTGTTCTTTGCGAGTCCCTTCATCATATCATCGTTCATTTCCATCAACCTAGCAATTACAATTTGTAAATAAACAAATTTCTTCAGAATGAAATACCATAAATTTATTTACACCAGAAACTAAAAATTAGCATTTGAAACTCTCTTAATCCCACTGTAACGCACAACGAAGTAAATCTATGTAGGGTGGAAGAAGTAAAGAAATGCGTTTAAACTTCCTATTTCTCCCCCTCTTATTGGTGTCGTGCGTCTAGCGCACGTACATCGAGCGCAAAAGGAAATTTCCTACATCGAGCGCACACTTCGTGAATGACCGTAAAACGAGCGCACACATATTTTTCTACCTTTGACTTGGGACTGGACAATGTGTAATCTAATACACAATGGTTTTTTAAAGGTTGTCTATTAGCAACGGCTTCGTCAGATTTATTTAGGACTAATACTTTTTAAGTCAGCACTCAGCTTCGTCAAAACCTTTCACAATAATGTTTTCAATTGGCAATAGCCTCGTCACATAAGGTTAATGGCTTTCAACCAAACTTGGACACATACGATAGAGCTCTCAGGCAGTGAAGCAAGTCTTCAGTTTCAGCATATTTTTATAGAATGGCTTGTATGCGTCTGTCCGTTTCAATGTAATTCCGTCTCCTCTTCCTGCTTTGGATTCCCAAGTCTTGAGCCATTATCCGCTTATCTCTTCCGCTTCTTCTTTCATTTTCTGGAGAAGTAGGTAAATGTTCGGATTCGGTGCTCCAACGATCCTGTTGAACTTCATGTTCCATCCTTCAACCGGATTATTTGTCCGGAAACATTCCATACATTGATTGGTATATTCTCGTTGTTCAACCACTGCTTCACAAAATAGTCCAGGAATTTTGTTAATTTTAGATTCTGTGGCGCGCTCTCCACAATTCCGAGCCAGGCTTCGTCGATTTTTTCTGTAGGTATCAACGCCACAGCAGCACACATCCTACGTGTGTTCCTAATCTCCTCGTTTTCTTTGTACTCGTTTGCTAAGCCTAGTTGCTGTACCTGCCTCCACAGACACTGGTTAAAATGATAATTACAACCAGACACGAAAGTCTGTGGGAAAACATCTCTGATCGTCTGTATCACCGCTACCTCAAAGTTGCCCGTACGTAGATTTCTTCTTATCCTCCAGTAAAACGTACACCGCTGGAAATATTTTTGTTTCTTTTTCTGAACTTCCACAATCAGCATGGATTGTATAAATCTGTTGAAACTGTTTAGAACAGCTTTTGAATGTGTCGTCTAAGAAGAAAGAGTCTCTTTATTGTAATAACTTTCTGTCACTTCCAAATATCGTGCATTTCTTTCCATTATCCAAAGTTATGTAGAACATAAGGATTAAGGAAGCTCGTCCCGTCGGAAAGTCGCAGCATCTCCTCATTGAATGAAATTTCGGAACTGTCGGCCGGATTTTGCGTAGTCCCCAGAGATCTTCTGCGTTCTTGGCACAGATTGCCTTTCACGTTCTCGCATCTAGGAACTTCGGTCACCAATTCGTATCCCCTGTTGAACAGTTTACCAAACTCTTGCTTGTAGATGGCGTTGACTGGCGTCGAAAGGTCCTCTCTGGCTCTTTTCCTGCACTTATACCTACTTGGCTTTCTCTACTTCCGACTCAGCAACGTTTGGCACACATTGGTAAGGTGTCGATTCCAAAACATCGTTGTTCCATGACGTTTTCACTGAATCCTCGCACTTGAGTTGCCGTTCCTTCGCACACCGCCAGTGGATAATGTTATCAGTTTGACGGCCAACACTGTATCGAAGCGCTCTGAACTACGACTTTCTCACTACAAATACTTTGCAAGAATGAACCCACTTTACAAATTTCAATCTCCTCCTCGCCTGCACCACCTGCATCTTGGATACGCTAGGGTGACTCAGTTATGTGACCTTCACGTTCGCTCGATGAACGGCTTCCCTTCTGTGTGCGCTCGATAGACGTGCGCACGCAACACGTAATCCTCTTATTAATTTAAACAATCAGGCACGTATCCAGAGGGGGGGCTTAGGGGGCTCGAGCCCCCCCCGAAAGTTTTAGGTTTACACTAGATAAAATGAGGTTTTTGGTTTGGTTTCTTGTGATGTGAAATAAAATAATGTGACAATAATTTAAGGAGAGAAATAATTATCGAGGCAAGACGGAGAATGTTCAGTAACCCTGTTATTGATAATACCACATATCCAAGAAGGGGCACAGGAAATATTTCAGTTTACGTTAGATAAAATTAGGTTTTTGGCTTCTTGAATAATGTAAAAATAATGTAAGGAGAGAAATAATTATCGAGACAAGACGGAGCATGTTTTATATCCCTGTTATAATTGCGCGTATCCAAGGTGGGGATGAGGTGGCTCGAGCCCCCTTCAGGATTTTTTTTCTGTTTACACTAGATAAAATTACGATTTTGGCTTCTTGAATAATGTGATGATAATTTGGGAGAAATAATTATCGAGACAAGACGGAGAATGTTCTATAACCCTGTTATTGTTAATAGCACGTATCCAAGGTGGGGTTGAGGTGGCTCGAGCCCCCCAGGAATTTTTTTATTTTACACTAAATAAAAATAGGTTTTTGGCTTTTTGAATAATGTGACGATGATTTAAGGAGATAGAAAATTATCGAGGCAAGACGGAGAATGTTCTATAACCCTGCTGTTGATAATATTGCACGTAAACTTTTCTTGCGCTTTCGGTGTTGTCGCAGCGCACTTGAGCACTATGAAGAGACTTGTCAGCATTTTGAAGCTGCACAACAAAGGTAGCGCCACATGTAAGGAGATTCGTTCTAATTTCTAATCTCTGGAAGGCGGGAGAGGGTACGTTCTTGAATGAGAGAATGAGTCAACTACTGGCAATATTAACGAATCGTTTTATCTGCGGAACGTTCTAGAATATAATGAGGATATAAATACGCGGATTCAATTTTTCGGTTGATCTGTACAAAGAATCGGTTAATGAGATTTCAGAGGTAAGTGTGACAATTCATACAGTCGATTGGTGATCAGATCAGTCAGCGTCCTCTGGTTGCTTTATAAGATATAGTGATTCGAAAATGAAGACATTGACGACAGCAGAACTTCCGGGGCCTCAGTGTAGTGCTAGTTCGGTTCCAGGGCCGAACAGATCAAGGCCTGCGCCTCTCTCTCTCTCTCTCTCTCTCTCTCTCTCTCTCTCTCTCTCTCTCTCTCTCAAGTGAATATTTCAGCAGTACCAGATATTGGAGTGGTTTATTAAAACAGAAATAAGCTGCATAGATCAACTGAAAATCAAAGTTTTGAGTGATGATTTAGTTTTGCGAGAACTAAATTTCGTATATGCAGTCCGAGAATTTCATGGCATAAAAAAATACTTTTGTTTAAACCTACTGGTTTCGAAACACATTCAAACACTTAACTACCATCAAGAGACAGCCGAAAATTTTATGAATGTCGAGAAGAGAAAGCAAGAAGATGTTGCATATGTAGACATTTTAGGCGGAAATTGCAGGCTCTATCAGGACCCAAATCTACCAACTGAACCACTTAGCCATCCTTGACTTCAACCGATTTTTCGTTAAAATGTCTACATAGTACATGTCCTGTGTATATCAAATCGTAAGGTGTTGCCTGTATAGTGAACAAGCACAGAAAATATAGGAGAGAGAAGAAAACTGAGGAGCATTCCCACCGGTTGAAAATATTTTTTTTCTGTGGTCAACAAGAGCTACTACTTCGAGGTGACAATGACATTGGCCTAATAAGGGAGATTTCACACAGTGTCGCCTGAAGATTAGGTTTGTGCGGCCTTTTGTGTCGCTACGGTGTGAAACGTTGCTGTTGATTGGCCCATTCCAATCGACATGTATCGCGTGTCCCTTCGGTCTGAAACCTTCCTAAGTCTTGAAAATCCAAGTCACAAGGATGGAAAATTAGGGCCTTGTTAAGGTTAGGTGTGAAGGCAGGCAGACGACAGCACCCTAAAGGATCATACCCAAACCTGCAGGAAGAACGCATCTTACTTCAATCTCCAATACGGAATGATAAAAACTTCTGGTGAGTTGATTTTAAAAAATGTGTCCGAGATAAAGAGAGGCGTGCCCAGGATTTTCGGAAGGCAGAGGGGTTACGCATACTATTTTTGGTGGTTAGTCCCGATTTTGCCATTTTCTTCCTGTCTTTGACGTTCCTATTTTTTTTTTAAAAAAATATAAAAAATAGGAATACTGGGTCAAATGGGGTTATGACCTCACCAACCGTCCCTTGGGCACGTCACTGGAGATAAATGAGTAAGCATTTGATCATTCTGGGAGACGAAACATTAGATGTGTTGGGAACGGAAGGGTTTTCACTGTGCATTAATTGTTTCGTGATCCACCTGTATTTGAGGAGACTTGCTTTGTTTCGTGCCGGTATATGACAAGACAGCGGAAGCTGTGACAGGCATTTTTGAACACTTGTGAGTGCTAAGGCCTGAATCTGAACAATTTGGTGGGTTTCGCCTTTTATAAAAGCTGCAAACATGGGAGGCCAAGACACTTTGTGGTGGTCAGGCTCGAATCAGAGAGAAATATTCGAGAGCTGTCTGTGTCCAGTTCGCAGCCCACAATTTGAATCTCGCGTTGTCGAGTGGATTGTCCATCCCGTGCATGTGTAACAGCTTCGTAAAAACACTCAAAGACACCATAGATGTTTTGATGCCTGCTGAGAAGAAATGGACAAACACGCATACTAAGATAGTTCCAGCACACAATGTTAATACATGGAAACAGAGGAGTCGAGTGGTAAGAAACGTTCCAATTTCATGTTCTGATTAAAATGACAGCCTTACAGTGGCGACGATTTAAGGGATAGTTGCTCCCCATTTTTTTGTCCCAACATTATGGCCTCTTAATGTCAAGCCTTGTCTACCAAGAGAAAGTAAACTTTCCTTGCACCGCCCTCCACCCCCCCCCCCCCCCGTGTTTTGGAACCCAATTGCCACCACTGGTCTTGAACATACAATTGTGAGGTTCTTACTATACCCCTTAAAAATGGTGTCGAGCCCCCCCCGAAAGGAATTCCTGGATACGTGCCTGTAAACAATGATTCATTTTTATGATCTTCATAATATCTATTGTGAAGTTTAATTGTTTAGTTTGCAATAACAAATTTCTTCGCTCGGCAAATGCATGTCAAAAGAAGATAAAAAGATAAGAGCCATTCCATTTGAAAGTGGACAAACAAGGTTAATTCATTTTCATTAAAAATATCACTTATTATGTATGAAATTAAATGGAAAACTATGCAGAATTTGGAATTATTAATATAAATATTAGTTTCGTGGCTTTTAAGTAACATTGTTTCAAACCTATTACTTTCTTTTTGAAATTGGATATTATGTGTGGCGTTTCCACTTAACTTAGTTTCATTATGATACAGTATTATACCATAAGAAAACTAAAATAATTCGTGATGCACAACTTGCTTGGTAATGTTTATGCATCGCACCATACCGTACGTGTTACAGGAATGTGTAGTGACTTAAGGAAAAGATCTGTATTTAACAAATCTGATGGTAACGGACAAAGTTTTCCTACTAGCGTTCCTAATCAGAGCTGCATCTGGTTGCGATTTATCGACTAAATTATTCCTGTTACAGTTCTGCCATATGATAAAGACCCTTACGCAGGACTGGAAATGGACCGGAGTGGACCGGAACGGCGTTCCTGTTTGTCTCGTCAGATATGACAACGAACCCTTCCGTAGCCTCGTGTCCAATTTATTTTCCATTCTTTGATGTTTATGTAAAGATTTTAATATTAACTATTATTTTAATTCAGGACGTAATTTCACTGGTCGTTAATTTCGTCGCTGTAGTAATCAGAGACAAAAAAATACAACCCCGTGTTAACAAAGGTAATGCGTTCCGTTTCGTGAACATTTCCATTTCGAGCCCTGCCCTTATGTAATCCCCGCTGGAAGAAAATGCACATGTGAATCCAAGTGGGAAAGAAGCATATGCTGTCTTGCAGAGGAAGTATTCTTCGGTTGAAAGGAAAAGTAGTGTAGCAAGTGGAGCGTGTGAAGGAGACGGCTCTGATTCACGCATACGATACCAACGGTTCCGTTCCTCGTGGTATGCCGCGAGAAAGTTTGTCTGTACCCTTCACCGAAAGACGGGCGAAAAATGTTCAATGGCTTCTCTACGTGATTTGGACAAACATGCCATTCGCTATCCACCGACATTGTAGTTCTGTTTTTAAGACTAAAGGAAAAAAACTTTTTTTTTTTACTAAGTACAAACCTTTTTTACTAAGTACAAACCATTAAAGGTAGACTCTGGGCACAAATTTAATGCGCCGAGTTGTAGAAAAAAAACCCACTGAAATCCATTACCTAGCTTGATATTCCAACATGCAGGAGTAAGCTATATGTGTGTGTACGTCAAACTTTTATTCCTGTATGCAACATATTATTAAAATATTCCCGTTTACTAATGACTTGTTTTTGTAAATCCCATGTACAGTCATGGACACTTCTGGATTGTAATGAAAGTCTATAGCGTTGCTACAACCCAGAAGTGTCCGTGACTACAAAAAATTTATGTAAGCATGGTTAAGTGTGAAGAAAAAGCCCCACAGCCTTAACTTTACCATGAAAACAAAGCGAAGTACGTTCTTCTCTCTCAATCCCTCTTTCTTTCCTTCTCTCTTTTTCATTTTGTTTTCTCTTTCTTTCACACTTTCCTTCTTTCATTATCTCTTCCTTTTCCGACTCTTTTAATTTTCTCTACTTTCTTACCCTTTCTCTCTCTTGTCCATCTCCCTGCTTTACTTCCTTTTCCTCCCCTCG
Source organism: Lepisma saccharinum (assembly GCF_977018435.1). Classification (NCBI taxonomy): domain Eukaryota; kingdom Metazoa; phylum Arthropoda; class Insecta; order Zygentoma; family Lepismatidae; genus Lepisma; species Lepisma saccharinum. The sequence goes on from NC_139229.1 coordinate 18,290,110, forward strand.
TCTCTTTTTCTCTCTCGTGTTCCGTCATCTTTCTTCTCTCTCTCTCTCGTCATCTTGGTGATAGAAGGAAAGAGAGAGAGAGAGGCGAAGTAGTGCTATTTTCAAAGTATACGCAGAAACAGCTACTGTAACAGAAAAACCTTTTATGTTCATATATTTAGGGGATCTGATCGTCTTTTAAACCCTAGAAAATATTAACTTATAGATTTGGTGACTGCTGTATTCACATGGCCCCTCCCCCGCACTATTTGCCTCTTTGGCTCCCGCGCTATGCTAATCTTTATCTACCAAGGGAAAAGTAAACTGTCCTTGTCCCCCCCTTCCCCTTAGTTTTGGCACTCAATCGCTGCCTCTGTTCCCATCGTTATCGAGCAACGTTCATGAACTACAAAATACATCCATGCTCTTTACCTGTAGCATCGTCGAAAGTACATCACATCAAAATTGTGATTGTACAGAAAACTGACCGTCTCTAAATACGTCACGCACCGCAGCTGAATCGTCAGTTGTTTTCGTTTGAAATTGAAGGAGTAATAAAGATATAGGCAAACATGATAAGATATCCAAAATCCCCACGGCCACATCACAGTTCGATGTCTGTTATGTGCGATATCAATTACGCGAGACAACAGAGTAATTGATCGTAATTGATCACGCAGTAGGCAGTACTATCATTGTTTCATTGAATGCGGACAGACCCTTTTTTTTTTATCTGATCGCGTCTGCGGATATCGCTACTGCGTCGGTGGCCGCTGCTCGATGCGCCCGCCATCTGTCGTTCCAACAACGAACCTCGTCTTGTGTTTCATGACGTGAAATCCCAGCACGCCCATAGGGCAGAAAGTACTTCCGCGTTGGCGTCTTAGCTTTTCTCTTTGTTTATGGACGCAACAAATTGTGGCCGTCTTTCTCCGCACGGATCAGTTTATGAGTAGCAGTGTCTGGTGTAGATCATGGCAAAAAAAAAAAAAAAAAAAAATCCTTTCTGCCACTCAATTTTGTTTTTATTTACCTACTCAAAGAACCAAAACAGATGCACAAAATGCAATTGACATGATATCTTTCTACTACATGTGAATGTGAAACCCCCCCCCCCCCTTCTCACAATGTCGCATCGTGCATATAAGGCATGCCCAAGAGGGGGTGATGGGGTCATAACCCTTCCACTTTGACCCAGCATTCCTAAAAAGAACGCCAAAGCCAGGGAAAGATGGAAAAATTTGTCTGACTACTAAAGCAATCATACTTACACCCCTTTAAAAAATCCTGCGCACGCCACTGCTGTGTAGGGGATCTTAATTTTCACTACCTCAAGACATGCAAATTTATTTCACGTGGTTTTTAGTATTTCACTACAAGTTACACATTAAAAAAAAAATCAGCAAAAATATTAATTTTCTGTTGTGATTTTTGTTATTTAGCGTCGCTTTTCTGCTACTTTTGACTAATCGCGACAATGAGGATGAGTAATGGAATAATGAAGGGACACTCACAAAGAACATCATGCCCAGGCTAGGCCCGTAGCCAGGAATTCTTTGTAGGGGGGCAAAGTCAATCCTAGAGGGGGCAAATTTTTAATAGGATGTTGTGTCACATTGGCAGACATAGCAGGATATACAGAGGCACTTGCCCCTTCCCCAAAAAGAGATAAGTAACAGAAAAGGGTTGATATATTGAAACTGCAACGAACAAGAAAAACTTCGAGCAACATCAAATAGCAATATTTCGATAATGACCTTTCCAGATTGCCAAAGAATATAAAGTTTAACATAAATAGACTAATAGGGACTCGATATTTACAGATCGATAATGTTAATAGACGATTAATATGTACCAACAGCCAGGGCCGCATTAAGACGAAATTGGGTCTGATGCGCAAAGAATAATAGTAACTGTATAATAAGAAACACTGAGTCTAGACGTCGGAAATTGGGGCTCCAAATTTCATTCTAAGATTTATTTTCAGGTTAATATAGCAAAACGTCGCCTTGTAATCAAGGGGTCCCGGGTTCGATTCCTGGTGTAGGCACATAGTGGTTCGGATCCCACTTTAAACTGTAGGTCCAATCCCGATTAGCCTTACTGTGCATAAAGTTGACTTAAAACACCAAATCAATCCAATCATATAGCAAAAGAAAACGTTCAGCTTTCTGAAAATTCTCGTATGTTTTCATATGGGCCTATTTTAGGAATGGGCCTCTCTGCAGAACTGATTAAGGGAGCCCTTTATAAATCATGCTTCACAGTGATTCCCTCTAGTTTCCAGTATGCAAGATTTTTACGCACAAAGGAATCTAAGGAGAATCCAACAACACCATTGTGTTGTGTTATGCAAGAAAAATCTAATTAATTAAATAATAATGGTTACATATTATCTACACTTTGATGAATTGTGTAAAAATTTGTAATACATTTTTTTGTACTTGCTAAAACATGGGTCCCTTAGTCCACCACGGACTCTATTTCCTTGAAAGGGGAGACTCTTGCATCACTACAGACAATGTTTAGCTACTGGTTACTTTAACAATTTTGCAAAATATTGTGTGAATTGTATTAAATAGTTGAAATACATGTTTTGACACCTGACAAACAAATAGGAATCCTTGAGTGATCAATGACTTCTTGGATTACAGTGTCATCATTAATATTTCATATTAAGTTTCTTAGAAAGAAATTGTTTTAATAGGGCGCAAATAATTTTACGGGGCACCAGGGCATTCTCTTTAACATTTTTTTCTTCATAGATCGTTTTGCTCCCAGGGCCGACTCCCGCCGCCCCACAGCTATGGCTCTGAACTTGGACTATAAGAACAAGAGGGATTGCGAGCGAAGCGAGCAAGAAAATTTTACGAAATGTATTTTTATTTGAATAAAATTTGAAATCGAGGGCGTAATTGCACCTCTGTGCCCCTTGCAAGTGCCCTTGGCTGTCTGGAAGAAAAATGCAATGACACGTAGAAACTAATTCCATCATAAGTATCCAATTGTCATGCTATTCTTAGATTCTCCTAGTCTTGTTTTTTTACTTAAATGTTTGCTTCCCCTAGAATGGACTTCCGTCCAAGGTCGGGGGAGGGGGACAATGCCCCTTGCCCCCCTGTGGTTGCGGTACTCTATGAGTGTGTCTTCATCAATTTCACGTCATCACTCATTGTTGCGATTAGCTAGAAGTGGCAGAAAAACAACGCTAAGTAACAAAAATCAAATATATACTCCCTCTCTCTACCACATGAATCACTATTACCAAAAGGTAGACTGGGGAAACAAAAATGTAAGCAGTTCAAACTACATAGCAACACATCCAAGAAAAACATCCAAATACATTAGGCACCTTTAATATAAGACTACTCAAAATGTGACAACTGTTCTAGATACTGAAAATTGCAAAATCATTTCCCGTAGTCTGAATCTGGAAGGGAATTTTTCCTCCCAATCCTGATACGACATTATACGGAATCCCATACACCCTAATAAATCACAAAATCAATAAGTGTCTTTGTTATGTTGCTAGAGTAACAAATTATATAATTCTAAAGATTAGTGAGAATTCCAGGTAGGAATGTGTTCTGTATTTTTCATGGGGGCAAAGCAGGCTCTCAGGGATGGCAAGTTGCCTCCCTTGCCCCCCTCTAACTATGGGCCTGGCCCAGGCCGGGATTGGAACTCTGGACCCCTGGCGATTTTTTGCTGAGAGAGAGTAATATGTTTGGTAACCTTCTGCAACAGTAGGATTTTACGGTGTTGGTGTTAAGCTCATACGAAAGGAAATGTAATGTGTTAACTGTAAACACTTGCGTTTCTCCTGATTTAAAATTCAATAAATTTTATGGGCAAAAATAGCAAACATTTTGTGTAGAAATAATATATACAAAATACTAATCATGTTAAACAGTAAATAAACATGGCAGCTGATATTTTACAAACTATCATTAAAAATTTGCCAAAATTCAGCTACAAAGACTATAAAAATATCTACAATTATAGAGTACATCCCGAATGTTTTATTTTCACTGGAAGAAAGTTACTGAAATTATTATAGTTTCATTAACACACTTGACAAAATTTCCATAGTAGGTTCATATATACAGTATCAGAAACAGAAAAATGTATACTTACATATAATTTTTTATTTGCTTTAATCAAACTATTCAAATATTTTACAGGGCCATTTACTAGAAAAAAACAACATATGTATTTATGCATGATGCCGAAAACCACACAAGCAATTTTAAGCGTGTTTTTTAAAATAAAATAGAAATTGTGATTTTTATCCACCGTGGTACACAGTGACAGGTGCATTCACTGGTGCAGAGCAGCAAGATTCTTTTAATTGGTCAAGCTTCACAGGACAAAATATTTACAGCATGATCGTTTGTAGCTTGGGGAGAACGGGATCTAACTTTGTCTTGAGCTTTTAAACACATCGGGAAAGAAAGTACTAAGTAACATAGATATGCATTGCCAACCTGGGGAAATAAAGCTGGATTTATATTATTGTACAAGCACAGTAGCAACTATTGTGTTTATATTTAAAAAGTCCACTGCATACATACTCAAAGATGTAATAGAGAAATGAAACTGTATTTTCGAGAGGCGTTTAAAGAATATTTAACACTTCTCTTTTGGACTCTGGGAGGGGCTTCAGCCCCAAGTCACCTCCCTTGTCTGCACCTACGGATACAGTGTGCAAGATCATATTTCAATTCTCTAACATGCTAGCTTTTTAATCGAAGGCTATACCTCACCGAAAGAAAATTCCTGGCCAAGCCACTTATTGGCAGTAGGCTGCAGTATTATGGGGTCAGGATCATGTTAGCCAGAAGGATGTCTTACATCAGTAGCCTGCAATTGTGATTTAACAGGGTGTCTTCCAGTCAAGAAAATCAAGAAAAAGTAATGAAATCAACAACTAGGTCAAGAAGTCAATAAAAAGTAAAGAAATTATACTTGTGGTCAAGAATTTTTGCGTTCACATTGACTGATCACTAATCACGAAGATGAGGATGAGTGATGGTAAGATAAGATGGATGAAGGGACGATCCCAATCCCAAATATGTGGGGACGATAACACAAATCCCACAAAAAATTATACTGGCTGAGTCCAGATGCCACAGCCTTGCTAGTCTGCCAAATGCCATCCAAGATGCATTAATGATAAAGCAAGTCTAATTATTTTGTTAAATAAAACTCCAGTTTTCATCTTAACTGGGCTTTTGGTAGGAGTTTTCATTAAAAAATCATGTATTTTCTTAGATAAAGTTGAAAATTAGTAATAAAGTAGGAGTTTTCATTAAAAAATCATGTATTTTCTTAGATAAAGTTGAAAATTAGTAATAAAGTAGGAGTAGAATAAATGAAGGTTAAGAAAAACTATAAAAAGGTCAAGAAAAATCATGAAAAAGGTCGAGAATTTTAGATTTGTTAGTTTGGTAGACACCTTACCCTGTTAAATTGCTTGACTGATTTCGTTCAAATGCAATACCAGGGACTTAACTGCTGTGAAAATTACAGATTATTCCAATGAGTGATTTATCCACTCACCCCTCTAAATTGTTTTCAAAAATCCAATTTGTGGTCACTTTGGCACTTAATTTAACCTTACGCCCTCCTGAAAATGTTACCCCGCACCCCTCAAGGGAAAATTCTGGATAGAACCTTGATTTTAACAGACTAATTTTATATGCAACTACTTTGATAGCATGTCCAAGGATTTTTTTCACTTCTGTTTAGGTATTTATCTAGAGTTGTTAGCATCACTGCAAACGCATTTGTTTAAAGGGGCTGTTGCAGGTAATAACTCCCTTCCCATGAGGAAGTAGCATGTGTAATAGTGCCAAACCCACACGGGGATCTCCATGTTTCTTCCCATAGAAGTACCCAATCAGTTTGATATTTTGGAGAAGTTGTTATGTGTATTAGCAGTCAGGTTTGGTCAACTTCTCCATGGGACAACTCATGTGGAGAAGTATATGTGTAAGTCATTACGTGCAATACTCCAGTAATAGTATATTCACGACACTTCTTTTGCACTAACTGGGAAAATTTGGAGGAATAGAAACAGCAGTTGTAGCATTTTACTTTGTAATATAGTAAATTACGTAGAAACTTTTGTAACCAAGCCAATTAACATTATTTAATACATCTCGCTTTCTATTTAGATTGCAGGATTCAATGGCCTCAGTGATGCATTCAAGAGACTGGACTTCAAGAATGCGGTTCGTGACGTTCGTCGGTTCAATTACATCTGCAAGCTCTTGGACTTAATTATTACGCAGAAACTCACCATGTTGTCAGGCTGTGCTCAGAAGGTGCTCTTCACAATGCTTGAGGAAGTGGCTTATCAAGGTAATCCAGTGATGTAAGATTTTTTCTTCTGTCCTTGTGCATTAATATGAGTTGATATAATTCCACACATGACTCCAGTTTGGTAGTATACAAGTATAGACATCAGCAGTGGCCAACATCATGTTTCGGAGAGGGGTAGCTGAAGAAAGAAAAAAACACCCATGTATAGAACAACATTTACATAATGATTGCTACGATTGGTGGTAATAGACACTTTGGTGCCAAGTGCATTGGGCGATCAACTTGCCATCCGACTCCTTAGACACATGCTAGCTCTTGAGTATGGGTATATTGGGTGCTTGCCACTAGACATCACCTTCTGAAATACCTAGGCATGGTACAAATACAAAATCTATTAACTAAAAAGAATCATTAAATTGTATGTGGTTAATTATCTCGCAGAATTTGAAAAAAAATGTAAGGTGTACAAGAATTGACTTCACAAAAGTAAATTTGATTTTTTATATAGTGTGGTTTTTATTTATGTGTGACTATCAGTGGCATAGCGCAGTTCTCTGAGGCCCCCCTGCTAGTAAAATATTGGGGGGGGGGCCCTCGGTGAAAATAAAATATGGAGAAGATGCCAGAGTGGGACAGATGCACAATAGTTAGACCCCCTCCCCCCAGTTGTAAAATGAATCAACTTTAATCCTGCCTTCACATTTTTTGTCATCGACTTAGGCTATATATCAGTTTAGTAGTTTGTCGAAACTAAATCAGAGTGATCTGAATCTCTGATAAAAAATTGGATGAAGAAATTAGAAATATTTTCTCTTGCTTCAAAGCAGTGGTACAGCCAGGATTCCTTTTTTTTAACAAGGGCAGAAGCTTTACACAGCCAACTATTTTGTTGTTGATACTTTGTATTTTTTGTTTGAAACTTTTTTTTTTTTAAGATGTAGGGTACACATAATACAAATATATTTAAAACTTACTGTTTGGGGAAATTGTTTAAAGGATAGTAAACACTCCTTTCTTGGACTTGAGGTGGATGCGCCTTCAGCCCAAAAAGCCATCTCTGGTTATGCCAGGCCAAGATTAGACATAAAAGTCGCTCACATTATGCTTCTAATTCTAATTTGTGAGTTATATATTCAAGCAAATCTAACATTTCGGTTATGGGAACTGGACCTCTAGATTGTCAATGGTGACGACACATCAAAAGGTCAATTGCAATCTGCTGCGAAGAAATAGCAGCAGACTCAAGTCTTGAGAGACAGAAAATTAGCAGCGACTGGACTTTATTCACCGAAAATTTGTCACTCAATGAAATACCGATTGGATGGATTGGAGCACTCAGAGCACTGTATACGTTGTTTACCCTGCATGGCGGAATTGGGGCTATCGATTACCATCTGTTCTGTGAGCAAGTAACTTAATTCTGAATTTCGGAGGAGACCCATAATGTCAGTTGCCCGGGCTGCACTGGCTGAGACAATACTCCACTCCTTATTATCACAGACGTTGTCATATGATATGTTTCTGGGAACCATATTTCTGTTTCATAAATTCATTTTTTAAAATAAACGACACTATCTGCTGAATTTCTGGGATTATATAAAATTTCAGGAGAACATAGTGGGGCCTCTACAGCCTGCCCTCCCCCCATTGCAGGGGTTGCGGGGGGGGGGGGGGGCTACGCCACGGGTGACTATGTAACAAATGAATTGAAAATATGTGCGTATCAGAGGTGGTAAAGAAGGTAGAATAATAATGAATATAAAGTAGGAAAGTTATTAAAAAAATAACTTGTTGGCCACACGTGATAAGACTCCTACAGAGTAGTATTTCCGATGACCAACTATACACATTAATTATTTTACTTACACTATTTTTTGGCCTCCCCAATGCATAGTGGTAACACCGTCTGTCACCTTGTAATCAAGGGATTCTGGGTTCAATACCTGGTGGAGGCACATTGCACATTGGTTCAGATCCCACCTTAAACTGTAGGTCCATTCCCGATTGGCATATCTGTGCATAAAGTGGACTTAAAACAACAATTCAAACAAACTTCCACTACTTTTGGCTTGCGACTAGTGGTGTCTTTCAGGGAAACTATCTGTCTTAGCAACCTCCCATGTAGCCTAATGTTAGCACTCTCACCTTTGGTACAAACATTCAGTCCCAGGTTCGATTTCTGGTGAGTGCTCTAAAATTTTGGTGTTGACCCAGCATTGTAAAGTCAATGGGACTCGGTATGTCGACCTTGCATCACCCAACGAAAAGCCACTAGGCAAGCCTTGGCCCTCAATGGTCTGTTTGTACATTTTTTTTTATATGTCTTTGTTCTCTAACTAAAAAGACATGTATATATGGTTGTTATCATTGTTTGTTTATTTTTAAAATAATATGTTGTAAAGTGCCATCCCTCAGCAGCAGTGTAACATGTAAAACTGCAAAGGAACATGTGCAGTTATTAGACTTAGTTACTTGTATTGCTAAACAATTGCCCGCCCATATCAAGGTTTAGTTGCACAAATTATCAACTAGGACCAGCGAAGGCTATTTGTTCGATACTAATATTTAACATTTATTCTTCTCTCACTCATTTTAGTATGTGTTATGTCTTAGTTGTTTCGTTTCTTTCTAATTATCAATAGTATATACATAATGGTAAAATTCCATGAAAATATGGCCACAAGTCTTGATGCATAACCGAATCTTAACGTTTAAATTCCCAAGATGAACTCAACTATTCTTCAGAAGTAAAAGAAAAAAAATAACTGTAAATGTTAAGTGTGGGTACAAAGTTGGGTTTAAGTTAATGTACTCGTATTAAGCTTTTAACAATTTCCAACTTGTTTGGAATGTTTTCCTTTCTTGTTCTTGAAGAAAGGCTGAATTGAATTGAAATCATTCTGAAAACTGTAGCTTCAAATTCAGGGACACATACCGCGCTTTCCAGATTTCACCGGTGGATGAGCTGATGCACCGCTGATGCACGCTTCGGCTTTCCGTATTTCACCGGGGCGCACCAAAGCTTTCACCAGGTTAAACCTCAAGAGGTGGTGCAGTTGGTGAATCAAAATGGCATCGTCTGCACTGAAGCTTCTTCCTATTCATGATATGTGTTCTGTAGCCAATAGTACAGAAAGTCAGGCCAATTTTGTTGCACGGAGGGCGAATAAAGTGGATGCTGGCATAAACTGTCGACATTTTTAATACTACTACTCCTTCACTTCCACGCAAAGTAAAATATGCCGATGCATCAAAACATGCGTCAATCTTCTCCGGAACATGCAGGAAAGCATCTATTTGCAAAATTCGATATCATTACAGAAGAATACCAGTTAAATTCGTACTGCACATTTCATATTCATGAAATATCTTGTGTGATTTAGTCCTGATTGTGATTTCTTGCTGATAAACTCAGATATGCGTGCGCATTCAGAATTTAACTTTCATTTGTTTCAGTATGAAGCTTTCCGAATTTCACCGAAATTGACGTCATCTTTGGTGCACCAGTCTGATGCACGCTGGTGAAATCTGGAAAGCGCGGATAGAGACTTAAACCGTATTTTCATCTCATTAATGACATGTTTTTTAAAGAGAATTTAAACTTTTAAATTCTATTTGTGAAACTTGAGAATAAATGTTTAAGAAGTTTAACTGCAGAAAATAACATGCATCTTAAAATTTATAATCACTTCAATGAACTGAAAAGAGACTAAAATAATGGTACTCTCTCAAAAACAATTGATATGTATGTCTTCCAGTGTGTACATAAAATAATCAAGCATCAAAAATTAAAGGTGTTGAACCAGCATGACAGGAAATTTTCAAGGAAGGTATGATTCATTGTTTTTATGCTTGTCATCACTTTGTTTTCCATTTTCTTGCATACCTATAATAGACATAAAGGGGGGGGGGGGGTACACTTGTTTTGAAGTGTGATTTGTAAATTTTACCTTTCTGAATTAATACTTGGCCATAGCCTGAAACTAAGACTGAGCATGTCTTGTTGGCATTTTTATGTATTTAACTAGATATTCTGATCTAATGTGAAACAAGTCTTTTGTATACCAGGAAGTCCATACTAGTTTACCCCCTTCCTCATTTACAAGCCCTGGTTCCATTCAAGTAATTTACTGAAATACCTTTTGATAGGCTTACCATACATCCGGGAGTAGCCTGGGCAGTCCTGTTGTTTTAGTGCTGTCCGGGATTGCAAAATGTCCGGTAAAAAGGTAAAGGTAAAGTGCTTCCCTGTGCTTAGCACCATACCATGAAGGCGTATAGGGGGTGTGGGGGTAACACTCCACACTTTCTTGATCCGGTCGTGAGTGGGGGTGACGTGATCAGCATCACGCCCCTGACCACCTTTCCCCCGAGGGTTTCCCCCAGGTACCCATGTTATTCCGACGCTGGGTGGGTGCCGGAGCCGCTTCCAACGTTAGAAAAGTTCCCGGATTTTAACCGGCCGGGGATCGAACCTGGGACCTTTAGCATGGTAGTCAGACACGTTACCGACTGAGCCACCGCGGCCACCAAAATGTCCGGGGTTTTGAGAATCTGAACATGACGTATGCCGGTGTTGAATATTCACAACCAATTTTTAAGGTGTTTCAAAAGACTGATATTTCATGTACCAACATTTCTAAAATGGTTGAGTTTGCTGTCTTTGCCTGGAACATCTGCTCCAGTTGAGAGAGTATTTTCAATTATGGGGAATATTTGGTCAGCAGAAAGAGGTAGACTTCTAGTATCCAATGTTAAACATCTGCTGAATGTTAAAATTAATTCACAACTTTCATGTTGTGAATTTTATGATGTTATTAAAACAAACAAGCCATTTCTGAAAAAAAAAGTCATGTCTAGTGAAAAGTGCAACTGAGTCAACTAACAGATAATGCTACCTAGAACAGAGAGGTTTCCTAAACATCAGAAAATGTATTATTCAATTAAACATTTGATTGATTGTAGAAAATAATGTTAATATTTTTTCTTGTACAATTTATAGTTTAATGTTCCAATAAAATGTTAAGGCTTTTAAGTAATTTCAATTTTTTTTTTTTTTGTAAAAAAAACCTGAAATTCAGCAGTAACGAGTTGATCGTGAATATGTCCTGGGTTGGACCCAAAAAAATATGGTAAGCCTACCTTTTAGTGGAAAAAAAATCATCAAGAGTGTAAGCTGTGAAGTTACTTGCTCTTTTTAATGCTATGTCATTGATACTGATGTGTTTCAATTTAAACTTTCTTGAATTTGTGTTTGTATATGTGTGCGATGGTGTGTGTGTGTGCATGCGTGGAGGTTCACAGGATTTTTTTGTAGGGAGGGGCAAGCAAGGTACATATTCTCCTGTAATAGTGATGTCCCCTCAAAAAACTCCTTCAGTTTGAAGTTATGTTCCTGCAATGACCTTTCAATACATAGAATACTGTGACTGAAATGAAATTATTTGTGAAATATATATTTTTTGATTGAATTTTATTTTCAAGGAAGGGGCACTCCCACCCCATCTTGACATCCATAAATGTGTGCATGTGCTATTAAAATTAGCCGATACCACTTTGAACTGACACTGATGCCAATACTTTTTTCATTTCTCACCGATACCAATGCTTAAAATTGTAACAGAAGTTGTTCAACATATTCATCAATATTAATATCTAAGTATTTTACTACAATCATGTCCATCAATTTACCAGAATTTTCCTTTATATTAAAAAATTACGTCAATATAGTAAAAAAAAAAGTTTAATCACAAGATCCACCATTTTCTCATGATATAAATGGAAAATAAATGAAAACCTTGAATAATTATTCAGTCATCATCATCATCCTACACATTTCCTGCCTCTGGCTGGGTCAGCATAGAACTCAAGTCTCTCCAATTTCTGTTGGTCTTCCACCATTCCTCTCTTTCCATGGTGTTCCAATCTTGTCGTCTTCTCCTAACACTCTGCTATCTGCTCTTTCCACCGACATATTGGTCTCTCTCTTGGCCTTAGTCCCATTCCTTGAGCATTATAAGCGCTTACTGGCAGACTCTTTGCCATTGTCCAAGTCTCTGCTCCATACATAATTATTGGTACTATGTATTGTATATTACTTTCTTGCATTTTATAAGTACATCCCTGTTCTGTATTAATCTTTGAACGCTTCGATAGAGTCCACCTCCCATTTGTCCTCATCTATTCTTCCACTTCTCTCAATTATGCTTCCTAGATATTTTAAACTCTCCACTACTCTCAAGATCCAATGTTTTCTCATGATATAAATGGAAAATAAATGAAAACCTTTAATAATTATTTAATATTACTGCAATTTTTACCTCAGGTAAAATGGCTGTGAAGAAGGCATTCACAACTTTAGCCATTATTAAGATTTTAATTGTGTGATGTGTAACGTTCTTTCTGCTAAATGTAATCGATTCTTTTCAGTATCAGCAAGCCAACAGAACATTCACATGTTGAACAGACTTCTGCAGCAGCTCAGAATGACGACTGACTGTGCATGCTGGGGCCGACCACTCGGAAGTTCACTGCTCTGGGAGCAGCACGTAAGGACCATAAACCGCATCCTCTCCATAGCCAATAGGATACAAATTAGGGAGGTGAGTGGAGTATTCTTCCGTTACAGACAATTGTTCAATATTCTTAAGCGAGTCTGAGACTACACTTAATTCGGTACTGGATTCCATAAAACTACCAATTTGATTGAATAATGTTTGAGTAACGATTGAGGTGCACGGAAAATGAAGAGATTCTCTTCAATTCCAAACTTTTGAAACGTAATGTCAGTCTCGTCTTCAGGAATGAATGTGTAGTGGACACTGTCAGTCCAGTTTATACATATGTACTATTTTATGAAAATGGTGAGGTGGGGATCCTAAAGAGATATGCAAAAATACAAATACAAGTACATATATCCAGTTTAGTACTCCAATTGAATGTCTCGTCCTCCTCTGTGGCCGTGCAGTCTAAGGTGCTGTACTTTGGGCTCCTACTGTGAGACAGCATGGGTTCGAGTCCACCTGGGTTCAGTCTCCAGGTTTTTGGTCTGTGTATAGGGCCGGTGGCAACCCACCATCGTGAGGAGATTGGGGAGCTACGAGTGAGTAGCGTAGCCGTCACGGATATCTCCTACAACGGCTGTGGATCATACATGCTGACCCCACACCACCACATTCTGGTTGAAGATCTTCACACCTCTAGGTAGGATCGTGCGAGGGAGACTGGCAGTCGGGAGATAGGCCAAGGGCTGTAGAGCCATGGGGTTGTTATTATTATTAATTGTGTGGTCGGCACTCTAGGTTTACTGTCACTAACCAGGCAAGATTATAATTTCTGTAGTGTTAAATTCACTTGTGTAGCAGCTACCTTTCGTTAACGGCATAGCAGCTAGTCCATACTTTTCTCGCTAATTTTTGTTCATGTAACTCGAATGTTCATGTGGCATTGTTAGGAGTCTTCATTTAGAGATTATTCTGGAGTTGCAGCTGATTTTTTGTTCTATTCCTGTGACTGAGTGAACCCCCTCTGAAAAATTGATATGATTTTTTTGTAAATGCACAGATTTCATTGTTTTATGTAACAAAACATGTTTTATGATATGAAGCCATAAACAGCTGAGAGATGTGACCTGCAAACATTAAATTCCTCATATCACACTTTATATCTCCACGAAATACTATTATGTGTTTTTTTATTCATACATCTAAAAAAAGATATTTGCAAATGCTAATGGCATCATATCTAACACCCCTTAACTAAGAAAAATGTTATCACTTCCAAAAGAATTAACATTGTGAAGGTATGCCTTGAGAATATTTTTTTTTCACTATGTGGTTGCTGGGGCAAAATGTGTCAAGTGGCAGACAAACTGTATAACAAACACTAAGCACATGCACGTTGTCTTGAATATCCCCCCCCCCAAAAAAAACCTTGACATGCATACACGTTATACTCCCATGTAATTCACTTCAATGAATGAGAATAGCTGTATCTGCACCTGAAGCGGAAACATTGCAACACAGAATTCAAGCCACACAACAGGATGTCACTTTTTACTCACCTATGGCCCACATGTAGAGAAGAAGAGATGTTAAGAACATCAAACTTGACCTTCCTAACTTACATAAGCAGTGTTATGAGCTGAAGTAACTAATATTATTATTAACAAATAATAACTGTAACGTAGGTTAGCAGAATATCAGAGCGTGAAAAGAAACAACAGCTTAACACATATCAGCACGAAATAAAAAAATAAAACACTCATTACTTTGCTTGAATGCATCTCTGCGAGCTAAAAAAGCAACATATGTTCACATAAAACATAACATTCATAAGCCATTCAAAGTTTTCCACTTTCCCATGGGTGCTGTCAGCAATGCTGCAGTGTTTTGTGGAGTCTCAATGGAAAGATGTGGCTGATATTTCCAGGATGGTTCTCAGTGTTCTGTGAGGAGGGCCATCTCTCTCTCTCTGTCCTGTGCGTTGTCTTGGTTTTCTGTGGTCTTGCTTTTTCTAAAATGACTTTTCCTGATTTCACAAAACACACATCAACCAGATAGACTCTACTGCACCCCAACGTATGAAGGTGAAAGTGATATTAGCTCTATTTCTTGAAGAGAATCCCTTCATCAAATGTGTTTACAACAAAGTTATGTAAATGTGAATATTAATGCGAAGTTTATGTGACTTGTTTTCAGTGCAAAGCAAATCCAACTGTAAGAAGGCAAAGAAAGAATATATTACCAGAGAGGCCTTTATCATTGTACACTCCTGTTCACATAAAGTGGCACATTTTGTAAGGTTGGACATTTATAGTATGCCACTTTATCTGAACAGGAGTGTACCATTGCAGATACCATTTGATACTAGAATGGCAATTGACTTGAAATTAAAAATATTCCGCACACACCTTAACAGTGAAGAATTAACTCTGTTACGTTTTCAAAAGTACTTAGTCTGGCCATAAATACTGTTACACACTATTTTGTGAATAAATTGAATACTGTTTCAGATTTTTAAATGTTCTTTTAGTATGTTACATATATTACACACAAATAGCACCAATCAGGCTCGAAGTCTCCCTGGCCAGGCACGGATGGTCTTGATGGGAAAGTCTGCCCCTGCTGCTATCAAGGAGTCCCCTCTAGCTCTGGGCACAGTTTGTAGTCCAAGGTACTGAGATCATGGCTACCAGATGGCCAATCAAAAGTGGAGATGAAATCGAGTACACTGGTCTCCAGTGACCTTCGCGTCATCCTTGCCTTATGAGCTGGGGCAGAATATTTCTTGAACATCCAGGATTCATTGTGAAACATTGTTTGGTTCAGCAGTGTCACCAGAGGGTCCAGGACACTTTCCACATACACTTTCGCACAGCTTTTAAGCCCTTTTCTCAAACATGAGGCCTGTTGGCACTCTCATAGCTCACCCTGCACCAAACCATGACTGAGGAGGGCTGGTGGCATCTCTGATTTTTGGGAACTCTTCTCAAGAGTTTGAAGCATACACCCTTTCATTTTGGCGGTTTAAACTTTATTCACTGGTGAACAATTTCTTATCAGTGAAGAGAGTCCTGCAATGCCCATAGGCAACGTACCGCTGTAGGAGCCGTCTCGATTCCAGTTCCCTCTGCTTTTTCACTTGTGTCGTCAGGAAATTTCCAGTACTCCACCGGTAAGCTCCAATTCCAAGGTCTTCATTAAGTACCCTGAACGTTGATTGTTGTGAAATGTTCAGCTCCTGTGCCATTATCACTTGCTTCTGGATGGGATTTCGGTGAGCCATCACTGCTTTAACAGCTGCAGCTGTTCATATGGTGTGAAGTCAACCAACTCTTGGGCGATCTTTCATGCTACCAGTATCAGTGAATCTCTTGATTGTCTGATACACAAACCTTTTGCTGATCTCCGGGATTTTTAGGGGCTGGAAAATCTCAGTGAGTGACTTCCCAATCATGTGCAGAGCAAATACAGCTACTCTGTTTTCATATTCGCCCCACTCCATGCTAAGCACAAGATACATGCTTGCTCTTTCACAGCTGAACACACAATGGTCAGGAGTGAACTTCAGCACAAGCATGGTTCATGAGCGTAACTACCGGATGTACAGTCCAAGCCAAAAGTTTGTAACAGTATTTATGGCCAGACTAGGTACATATTTCATTTCTCATTTATTTGTTCATGACAAAATTATATTTTCCCACCTATTATTTAAATTTGTCAATAGAGATATTGCAATGTCAGGAAGCATTATGAAATTACGATGGAAACGTAAACAAATTCCATCTGCAATTCAGGACTGAATTAAGATTCATGTAAGATAGGCATTATTGTGGGTTACTGTGGTCTGGTATGTTGTGAACAGAATATTGCTGCTGTTAGGAGAGGAGTTTACAAAATGATCTGCTCTGTCTGCTAAAAAAAAAAAAATAAAATAAAATAAAAATAAAATGAAGCTTGTTTTAAAGATTCTGCAACAATGGTAATTTTCTTCTGACTGTACATTGATAATTTTTTCAATGTTTTCATGGAGTAACAATATTTCTTTCCACACAGCTTCTTATCTTGACAACGTGCAGGTAGTATTTTTCTTCTGAACACTGTAATGTTTGTATTATCATTCAAAGGGAATATAATTACACGTACTTCATAAATAGTGTTCCAACCCCCCCCCAAAAAAAAAACAGTTTGTGGCAGAGTATCTACCTAGGTATATGCTAGTATATTTCAGTGAATAATAGTTTTTCTGGTATGTACGCATTGCTTGCATTATAGAATTATTTTCCTGTAGTTTACGGTTATTACAAGCATAAGAAAACCGTTTTTCTTTGCGACGTTTCAGGAGAACACACGCTCCTTTCATCAGACATTTATTTTCATTTTGACTAAATATACAGTTGTAACAATGATTAGTAATTTTTTAAACAAAAAGAATCCATTATATAATGGATGTTGTCAATGTTACATTGTTGTAATATAGCAACTTAACAGTGAAAAAAGCAGTCTGTTTTATTTTTATTTCAGATTTTTTTTAAAATTATGAATCACAAATATCATCAGGTAATTCAAATTCATCATTGTGTTCACAAAGTCTCTTGATGTATATTTAGTCAAAATGAAAATAAATGTCTGATGAAAGGAGCGTGTGTTCTCCTGAAACGTCACAAAGAAAAACTGTTTTCTTATGCTTGTAATAACCGTAAACTACAGGAAAATAAATATTTCAGTGAAGTTTTAACAAACTATAAATAGTAATATTCGTGACAATTAATTTAATATGGTCCTCCCTGATGGCATAGTGATAATTGTGTGGCCTTGTAATCAAGAGGTACCACGTTTGATACTGTGGATCCACTCCTGATTAGCGTATCTGTGCATAAAGTGGACTTAACTCAATTAATTTCTTGAAGCCAATATGGCACATGTGTAAATAAAATGTACAGAACTACCCAAAAATATTTGTATTTATTTATGGGGTAAGTAAGTGCACTCAGCAAAAAACAAATAATGGTGGTGTCATATGTATTTGTATTCTTACATTGCTTTTTGTTACATTTTGCTAATTGCAATGACAAATAGTAACTTAAATGTGGTACAGAATTACAGGGGGTGGGGATTTGGAGTAAAGTACAGGTTTGATTTCCACCACCAGCAAAAATAAATTTCTTCATATGAAGATGAGAGAAGAGGTGCTCTCTCAAAATGTAGTCTTGAATAATTAAAAATAGAAACATTAGCCAATGTAGTTTATTTACACGCCTCCCTTCTCCTTGTATATACACGTTAATCCAGTCCCGTGGTAACAGGTAAAACATAATTTGACTACAGGCACACTATTTAGCATAGCACTAGCCTGCTGCAGATTAGCATGCATGATTTCCAAAAAAGGCAAATTTTCTCCCTTGGTATGTGCCATTATAAAAAATAAAAAATCCAGACCCATACCACGGCAGGTTAGCCCTGTCCCCATTTATCTGTCTGCAAATTTTCTCTGCTGGTCCCTACTGGGTAGAATGTATGTGCTTCATTAGCCAAACTTAAATTTACTCTTGACAAAAAAAAAAAGCTTGAGTGCACTCTTAACTGTCCTCACCGATACAACTGAGCACTAACTGCATTTACAACATACTGTTCCAAGTGAGAGCTTGATTTGCTGCATCCAGGGTGCACATATAGTTAGCTATGATAATGCCCCACACACCTACTCAAGTGGGAGATTGACTCTTTGTTGACCCCAGTCATTGGACGAAAGCAGCTACATTTTATAACTGCAGAAGCTCCTGGACAAAGGCAAACACAAAACAAGTGAAAGATATATGAAAGGTCAGGGGGAAAAACAGGTAAGTCAATTTTCTGTCGTACGATTGTTGTCGTACCTGTCCCCCCCTCCCTCTAAACCCTTGATATTCAGTCTTACTTTTTTTTTTATGCAATTTGTTGTGGCTTCCGTTTGTTGCACTGTACTCCATTTCTTGCTTTCAAGTGCTCAAAGTCGTTGACTCGAACATTGTACACATTTTAGCCCCAGAAGTAAAAGTCTAAAGGGGTGAGATCTGGCGATTGTGGTCTCCAAGCGTTCCTATCCATCCACCCCTTCCATGCCATGGAAATGACACATCTAGTAAAATACAGATTTCATCATGTCACAGCATCCCAAACCTTCTCCAAACTTCGGAAACTCTTAATGCAGTGTAAATCTTGTGGTTTATTATGTGAAACCCCACCGTGATTTTATGAACATATTGTATAATATGTTTACTTATGTTTGTCATGTTATATACACACTCAGAGGACTGTGAATACGTCAAATTTATGCTATTTCTTGATAACTCTCATTTCAAAGTTACTATTTATCGTAGTCTTTGTTCTGAAGGTGACATACCGTAATTGCTTCTTACATTCTAGCCTGGAGATGAGGTGTTTCCAAAGCTACAGAATCTGCCTGAAGAATGCATACGCGAAGTATTATTACGACTAGCAGACCATAAAGATCTGGAGAACAGCAGCAAAGCATACAGCGTGATGCAGCGCCTGGTAGATGAACAGAGAATCTGGAGGGAACTCTGCCAATTTCATTTCTCGGATCAGCAGATTAATTTCGTACTCAACAGGGAACCGGAGCTAAACGACAAGAAGGACTGGCAGCAGATCTATCATAAACTTAGGAGGTATGTGTTATTAGTTTTATTTTATTTATTATATAGTAACACAGAATTTTTAATAAATTGGATTGATACCATGATTTGTTACAGGGTGTAACAGGGCATTTCATTATTTTATTTATATCAGGAGTGTGAGGTTGGATACAAGCAGGTGTTTCAGTTTGTTCTTGGATTAGACATTCCTCTGCAGATAAACTCTTTACTAGGGCTGAACCGATACCAATACTCGCACCGATTCCCACCGATACCGATGCTTGAAAATTGTAATAATTTAAAGTTGTTCAAAATAATAATAATAATAATTCCACTTTAATTATGTGCATCAATTTACCATGATTTTGTTTTAAAATATTCAAGAATTACATGAGAATATGAATTGTTTGAACTGAATTATTGTTTTAAGTCAACTCTATGCACAAATAGGCTAATCGGAACTGGATCTACAGTTTAAAGTGAGATCCGAACCAATGTGAAATGTGCCTCCACCGCAGTGGCGCAGGAAGGTTTTTTTTCATTTGGGGGGGGGGTACAAAATTCAGCCTCCCATATATATATAAACACACATACTACTGCACCTAGAAATACATTTCGGGGGTACAACTAAGTGTTGCAATAATAATAACAATAATAATAATAAATAATTATATTTAATTAAATTAAAATATTAATTAAATATGTAAGTTATCTAGCTTACGTATAGTTATGATCGCCAAGATTTGCATAAAAACAACTGCCCTGGCGGAGACAAGTAAGCATTTAGGGGCCCTAAGCCATTGACATAGTATAGGGTTTGTATATGTGTATGTAAAAAATAAACTCAAATGTGGCCACGGTGGCTCAGTCGGTAACGCATCTGACTACCATGCTAAAGGTCCCGGGTTTGATCCCTGGCCGGTTCAAATCCGGGAACTTTTCTAACGATGGAAGCGGCCCCGGCGCCCACCCAGCGTCGAATAACATGGGTACCTGGGGGAAACCCTGGGGGGTAAAGGCGGTCAGGGGCGTGATGCTGATCACATCACCCCCACTCACGACCGGATCAAGAAAGTGTGGGGCGTTACCCCCACACCCCCTATACGCCTTCATGGCATGGTGCTATGCACAGGGGAGCACTTTACCTTTTTTTTTTTTTACCTTTTTTACTCAGGGGTATAGAAATGAATACAATATATACAGGTAAAGGTAAAGTTCCCTGTGCTGTGCATCTCCGTAGTACCGTGACATGAAGGCACGGGGTAGGGCTCCACATATTTTTGTTGTCTGCCATCTTGGAGGTGATGTGATCAGCACCATGCTGCGGCCACGTTTATCCCCCAGGTACCATTTGATTTAAGGCTGGGTGGGCCCTAGAGCCGCTTTATGCTGGGACAAAGCCGGAAAAATTACGATCTTAAGACACCCACCCAGGTTTTCTGTGTGGCAGTCAGACAGAATCAAATCAGGATAGAATTTCACTAGCAATGCAGAGGTGAAGGTTTCTTCAAACTATCTTGAATCAGGAACAACTTACGACTGCATGATTGTAACAAATGTAACATTTTCCAGGTCTGAGAAAACAGTGTAAAATACTCGTATATACCACATCACCTCACTTTCCATTTTTTTTTAAAAAATGAGTTGAATTCAATATGGTGAGCGTCTACTTGGAACACACCAATGTATGTATATATATATGTGTATGTGTGTGTGTGTGTGTGTGTGTGTGTGTGTGTGTGTGTGTGTGTGTGTGTGTGTGTGTGTGAGTGTGTGTGTAAAGGTAGGTAGGTAGGTAGAGGCGGGCCCCTTTGGCAATATTTTGCGGGGGGCCTAAGATTTGTAGATCCGGCACTGGCTTTGATGCCAGAGGTCCCAGGTTGGGCAAGTTAGTGATCATCAATTTCATGATATCATCACCCATCCTCATCTTTGCGATTAGCCAAAAGTGGCAGAAATGCAAAGTAAAATAAACCAAATAAATCAATCAAACATTCCCATCTCATTCAAAGACCTTGTGAATCCAATCCAAAATCTACCAATAGTACCTGCAGTGAGTCTAATTTATCTCGTACATTCATCTGACTAATGTAATTTTCTTACAGATTGACCTGAGGGTTTAACTTAAAATGGCATTGTTTGTGTTGCATTAGATATCAAAATTAGATTTTAAGCAATTAATGTCCAATTATAAGTATACCTAATACATAGGTAAAAATAATTCCCCCCTCCTCTGATAATATCGCAAATTGCACTGTGTTTAATGTCTAGGAAAAATTTCATTTCACCTAGGAATGACATCGCGATGCGATGAGTCGAGAATTGCCACAACCTCATCTCGTCTCCGGTGTGGCGAGGTCAGTCTCGTTCTTGTTTGTGTTTATTTTTGTTTCACTTTCCACTCTGAAGTTATTAAAACTTATTCTAGATTCACTTCATGCTCAGATAGGCTAATCGGGACTTCAAAATCTCTTAATATATAAGTTTAAGTACCCCCAACCAAGTTGGTCTGTAGTGTCTCGTCTTGTTCGTGTAAGTATTTCGTTTTGAAAAATTCAATTTTAAATATTCAAAAGGAAATGTGATCAGTCATATACTCTTCTGATGAAGATTTGTATCTTATCTTCGAATCGACTTGACCATTTTTTTAGAAAAGTGTACCCCCTCCCCTGTGTAGTACAAAAAAAATGTAGTAGAAAAAGTTTAGAATGGTTTGAGTTTCTGTGGTAAGGAAAAGGAAGATAATGTTTATAAGTTATAAACAATATACACTTTTCTATTGGGCGAACTGAAAATAGGTTCTTTTAACAGTAGCACCTTGAGTCTGCTGTCAAATTACCATGGGGGGGGGGTACAGTACCCCCTTCAAAAATTTAGGGGGGTACAAAGTACCCCTGTACCTCCCCCCCATTCCTGCGCCACTGCTCCACCGGATATTGAACCCAGGACTCCTTGATTACAAGACGAGGACGCTACCACTATAATATTAAGTTACATGTTATCACAAAATTCAGTTTTTTCACACAAAACTGGTACAAAATAGAAGAAAACTTCGAATTCGCGTAACATTTTAGCAGAGCTCATGAAAGACTAAATTCTGGAAAAGTATCGGCTAATAAATTACAACTGATCCATCTGCATCAGTATTGGTTCAGCCCTACTCTTTACCATCGTTTTTAAGTAGCAACACTGTCTCGAACACCCCAACTGATACTAAAGTAAATCCCTGTGTTTTAAGGGATTCCCAGATTTGATCCCAGTGGGAATACATTCCATATTATATGTATGGGGTGATTCGTTTGCTAAGGGCTTAAAATTTTGTCTATGTAATTGCAAGGAACCTACTTTGCCCAGATATCTCTTCTTCTCCTCCTCGTCGTCAAGTGCTTTTATATGATAAATTTCATCCGATATACAAGACGAGAAGAAAAGCCACAAATACGTGCTTGAATTACCCGGCCACCGTGAACCGGAAGTTGTTGTGCTACAGTTCCACAATCGATTGTGCCGTTCGATATGTTTTTGTTTACTCGTGGATAGCCCCTATATACTCTTTTCCATCTCTACCGATTTCCTTTAGGTCCATTTCAACGTTGTCCCTCCATCTTCGCCTTCCTATAGGTCTCTTACCATCAAGTTTCCCAACAAGAATCCTGTGAACTCCACTTTCCTCTCCCATTCATGGCCTGCCCACCTAAGTCTTCTTGATTTAATTATTCTAATAATATCTGGACATGAATACAAATTATGTAACCTTCTCCACTCACCTGTCTCTTCATCCCTTTTAGGTCCAAATATTTTCCTAAGGATCTTATTTTCAAATACTCTAAATTTGTGTTCCTCTTTCAATGTAAGGGACCAGGTTTCACACCCATATAATACTACAGGCAAAATTACTGTTTTGTATATTTTAACTTTTAGTTTCTTAGATATTAAAAGAGAAGACAAAAGTTTATGAAGAGAGAAGTAACATGCATTTCCTGAATTAAGCCTACTTTTTATTTCCTCTTTAATATAATTTTCATTTGTTAATATTACTCCTAAGTATTTGAATTTGGAAACTGGTTCAAACGAGTTATCAATAATTAGATTTTGATTATTACCTAACACTTGGTTTCGGCCTGTAAGCATATATTTAGTTTTCTCTTTGTTAACTTCCAAACCTATCTCTTTAGCAATTTTGAAAAATATTTTAGCATTATTCTTAATTGTATTTATATCATCCCCTAATAAGTCTACATCATCTGCATATGCTAACAACTGAGTCATACCATTTAATTTTAGTCCTTCGTTAGAATATTCTGTTAGGAAGGTAAAAGAAACTAAGGCAAAATTAAAGAATAATATGAGACGTTTTAACCCATCATGAATTGTAAATTTGTCAGACACATTAATACCCACACGAATTTTACTTTGTTTCACTGGTGCATACTTTTATCATACTAACAAGCTTCTTAGGTATTCCAAACTCTACTAATATATTATATAACTTATCTCTTTTGACCGAATCATATGCTTTTTTGAAATCAATGAATAGCTGATGGGACATTTTGATTATATTCCCACTTTTTCTCAAGTGTGTGTCTGATGTGAAAAATTTGATCTGTAGTTGATCTGTTACATTTAAATCCACATTGATAATCACCTATAATTTCATTAGCATATGGGGTTAGTCTTGTTAAAATAATGTTACATAATATTTTATATGTTGTTGAGAGTAGAGAAATTCCACGGTAATTATTGCAGTTCATTTTATCACCTTTTTTGAACACAGGAACAATTATGGATTCTTTCCACTGTTCAGGCATTTCTTCTTTATTCCATATTAAACAAATTAATTTATGAATTTGACATATTAACGAATTTCCACCATATTTAATTAACTCGGCTGGTATTAAATCAATGCCAGGTGCTTTGTTATTCTTTAGCCTTTTAATAGCATCTTTAACTTCAGTCAAGTTAGGTTCTGGAACTAAAGGTTCTGGCCCCATGTGACATTGCAGTTGTACACCATGGGCCAAAAGTTCACTATCCAATACTATTTATAGTGCACCAACATAAAAAGCATTTTTTTTTGGCCAACCCTGTATATTTTCAGTTATATATAATATCTAAGTAGATTGAGCAGCGACAGAAAAATGTGAAATGTTATGTTTTTGACATGGAGTAATGACATGTTTCCTGGCATGTTATTTAGTGCAGCTTGGGAACAAACCTGCTTCATATTTTAACTGAGCAAACCATATAGCCACTGAAAGTAGAAGTTCTTATTAATGTTATTTGTACAATATGATGTAACTTGCATTACAATACTATGAGGTTAATATGGTAAGTTTTAAGCTAAACATATAATGTTGGATTCTAGACACAGAATATTGCCATTAGGAGCATTTTTTTTAAAAAAAAATCAACTACTATGTTGATTAGTGAACAAAGATTTATTTCGACTGCTAAAAACAATCTCGTTACATGTGCCAATATTGTATCCATCCTTAGAGATTAAAGATCTTCCCATCCTTCACAAAACATTCAGTTTTGCATGGATTCAGGCTTCTGCCATCTTGCTTCTTTTGTCACTGATCTCAAACCTCATAGTCAGCTGCAATTCTAGTTCACATATACATGTCACCTATAATAGAAACGCACATAACATTATACATATTTTGGGGAATGAAAGACACTGTAATATAATATATGGAAGTAAATTACTACCTTTTCCCGTGAAACTTGTACTAACAGTTCCATTAATTTTCGTGGTTTGCTGCCTGAGAACTTGTTCACTGCTGGTTCATGTCATCTCCCTGGCTACCAATAGGAGCATTGGTGTAGTTTTCATCACTGGGATCCAAACGTGATGCATCTGTCTGCTCTGTGTTCAACTCCTGCATCACTTTGATCTTGGTGTGATGTATGTATGTGGCTGAAACATTTTTGACCGTGAGGTGTTTGGTTAGCCTGATGGTTGGCTGGATTTTTGGGCATCTGTCAAGTGCTGTTGTATACGTTCAGTGATGGCTCTAATGGATCTGCCAATGCAATGGGAATTGCACTCACATTGGCCATCATAAAATCCTAGGTTGTCTGGGGGCACAAGGGAATATCTTTTGTGCTTGTTGAGTGCACTGGCTATTTTGTTCACTGGTTTGTGTGCTAGTTTGATATCAAACAAACAGGCTCAGAGTCTTGAGAAGGTGTTTGGGCGTGGTACGGTGATAAGGGAAGGCAGTCCATTTCATTTTATTGCTGGTTGTCTGGATGTGAAATCAAGTTGACCATTGATGAGCTGTGTAGTGATTCTTTAGTTCTGTGTGTGATTCTGGTAACTTTTCCTTAGATCTTCTTCACCTATGCAGTAGGAGAAAGCTCTTCTGTAAAAATTAAGCCACACATTAGTTTTTTTTGTTTCGGTGGATGATTGGAGAGAGTGTGAATGTACTGATTCCCTGCCTCTGGTTTTCCCGTATACTGTGGGGGGGGGGGGAATTCTTGCCCCTTCTTTTGATCGTAGCTCTAAAATATTGATGCTGCCTAGTTTCTCCATAAGTAGGCCTATTTCCTTGTTGTTTTTGTATGTGACGATGCTGTCGTCAACGTATCTCCTGTGTCTTATGCATTGAAGTTCTGATGCATGGAGGATGTCCTTCTCAGCCAAGTGCAAAACATTATTAGCAATGTGTGCTGAAAGAGGGTTAATTATCCATTGCTAATCCTTCGAATTGTAAATAGTTGTGCCTATGCAGATTCCAAGCAACTTGGATTGACTTGCTACTTCCATTGGCGAGATTTTATTGATAGTTTAATTTTTTTCTGAGGTGAGAGCTAAGTCTATTGGAATGAAATTCTTGTCCACTATGTCAACATTAGCGAGTTGGCATTGTTAGCTTGCACAATGTAGGTTAGTTTGTGGTTGCATGCTGAAATTTGATTTTTGACCCATATCACTAGGTTTACCAATCCTTGGTTGGTTGAAACATACAATGGAATTTCCAGCTTGTGCATTTTTGGGATGTGGGGTGGTGTTGAGGAGCAGTTCAGTCTTGTTGATTGAGGATTGCACTGCTTCGAACTGTTCTCTTCATTATCCACTTGTACTTGTCCATGGAATCTTCGTTGATGGTTTTATAGGCATTAATTTTGCTGATCCGTTTCAATCAGATTTTATGAACAAATATTTCCTTTTTGTGTGTGAACTGGGTGCATAGCAAGCAGCCTTCTCTGCTGCCCAGATGAGATACAGGGCAGGAGGTTCATTGGTCTGGGCAAGGAGATTCTCGAAAGCTTGTGGGGATTCTGAGATTTGTTAAGTTCACAATGCTGTCCAGTTGTCCACTGACCAGGTTATTTACACTACAACTGTGCCATTTTCCTCCTATGTAGTGTAGTTTGTTGGTAAGGGTCCTGTTTTTTTCCCCCTCCATCTATTGTATCATGTGTCCATCAGGTGGAGGGGAGGCGGTATCACTGATATGCGTCTGCTTCTTTGTTGCTTACATGTGTGCATTCAGATATCACAGCTGAGAATTGTAAATAACGTTTCTTTTTTTGTAAGTCATACCAGCAATTTGGTACATAACACAGATCCTGAAAGCATCCAAAATGTATCAACAATTTACGCTTGTACTCCATAAGCTCCTTCATGAACAAATGTTCAGAATTCATATTTTGGGGAATGGAAGATGCAATAGTGATATCAATATACAGAAGTAAATGTATCAGAAGGGGGAATAAAAAACTGTGTTGATAATAAGAAGACTTAAGTGAGTTACTAAATTATTTTCGCGAAAGTTACTTGTAAATGTTCTATTAATTTTGGTGGCAGTACTTGTAAATGTTCTCTGCCACCATCCACTTGTAAACTCTTATGCTTGGCCTCTGGGTTGACTTCCGGTTCCTGTTGTTTCCAGTTCATCTGCTGTGCATTATAGGTTTGAGTTGTTGCAAAAGCGGGAGCCAAACATGATTTGCCTTACCACTGTCGATATTCAGATCGTGTGGAAAGTGCATAATTGCATGCGTCTCTGATTTTTGTGTCAATCAGTGTGTGCACTGTATGCCTGACAAAATTTTTGGATCCTTTGTTTGTTAAACTTGAGGTGCTTCGCTAGTAGTGGGTTCGGATTTTTTTGCATCCGTTAAGTGCTGTTGTATATCGTTGATGGATCTATATTGATTCTGACCTAGCCCTCACCTCGGTTGAAAGATGGCTTGCTACCAATAAGGTCTCACCAGTGGAAGTGTCTGAAGTATCCAAGTTATTAGAAATCTGCCTCAGGCACAACTATTTTCAGTTTGAAGACAAATACTTGATACAAACTGAAGGATTAGCCATGGGCAATATCCTGTCCAATATTGTGATGCACCTAACCGAAAAGGATATCCTTCACTCACCAGAACTGTGGTACATAATATATGGCAGATATGAATATATGGCAGATATGCAGATGACACCATTGTAGTTTAAAAAAAGGATGAATAGATCTACTTATGAAAAAACTTAGCAGCATTCACCCCAGGCTGAAATTCACAATAGAATGGGAAAACCAAGCCATTCCCCTCTCTAATCACCCACCCAAACATAAAGCTAATGTATGGCTTACCTTCAACTGAAGAGCTTTCTCGCACTGCACAAGTAAAGAGGATCTGAAGGAAGAAGTTACCATGGTTACAGACATAAGACTCCAGAATCGGTACGCAGTACATCAACTTTCTACATGGTGTAGCATAGCTGAAATGCAGGTGCGACAACCTAACAAACACCACCCAGCCACAAACAATAAAACAAAATGGATTGCCTTCCCTTACCACCAGACAACATCCAAGATGCTGAAACAATATGACATCAAACTCGTGCACAAACCAGTGAACAAAATAAACAAACACAACAGAGCTTTCTTTCCATTCACCACTTGACAACACGGGAGTGTATGAAGCCCAGTGTGAGTGCAACTCGCATTACATTGGCAGATACAGTGTCAGGCATACAGTGCACACACTGATTGACACAAAAATCAGAGACGCACGCAATTATGCACTTTCCACATGATCTGAATATAGACGGTGGTCAGGCACATCATGTTTGGCTCCTGCTTTTGCAAGAAGTCAAACCTATAATGCGCAGCAGACAAACTGGCTACACCAGTGCTCCTAGCGGTAAGCGAGGAAACAACAGGAACCGGAAGTCAACCCAGATGTGAAGCATAAGCAGAGGCCACCGAAATTAATAGAACATTTAGAAGTATGTAAGTTTCGCGGAAATAGTTTAGCAACTCAAGTCCTCTTATAAAAACTTAGTCCCCTTGTGGGGGTGGTATGGAGTTCCACACTGAAGCAACAAGTGAGACTTGTCCCTTCAGCTATTTTAAAAAAGCATTCCCCATGAACTGCACCTTGTCATTTTGGTGGGAAAGTTTGCATTCATGTCTGAAAGGTTCCACAAAGGTCTGCACAACATATAAAGAACTACAAAGAGGAAAGTATTTGTTTTGAGGAGGGCAGTTTTTTTTTCTAGGTCAGCCGTACAGCTAAATAATTTATCTGACCGTTTTTTTTTTTTTTGTATTCACCAGTTTCATTCTTCATGACTTTTATCACTGTATTGGTCTTTATAACTAAAACAGGACCCTGTAATAAAATGCAGTTCAGTCATACACCAAGCCATAGAAAACTGTGCCCTCTTAAAAATTATTAAATATCCACCCCCTGCCTTCCATGTGTATATGACTACCAAGAAACCAGGAACCCCTCTTAACAATTACAGTGGCCAGCTTTAACCTCCCTATTCACACCTAACAAAATAGTCCTTCCAGAAACTTGATGCCCGCAATGACAAGTTACCATACAGCCTTGAAGCAATGGAACTCGTGACTCTCTTCATCAAAGCCAACACCTGCAAAAGCTACCCAGCATCAACATAGTCACCATGTACACATCAATACTAATCAACCTTGCACTAGACTCCACCAGAACATGGCTCGGCAACAAAACTACAAACCAAAGAAATTTGCACCCTCCTACACACCTCCCTCACTCTCAACTATTTTCAATTTGAATACGCTTTCTTTTAACAGAAAGCCTAGCAATCTGCACCACTGTCAAACACCATGTTACACAAAGCAGAAAAATCCTTACTAACCCAACAAGAGTGCATGAACACACACCGACAATACCCCACCATGAAATTCACTATAGAGAGAGAAGAAAATTACCTTTTTCAAAAAGGCTTTCTCAACTTCAGCATCAGACACAATCAGGACAAATTTATCACTTCTGTGTACGGGAAACTAAACTCAGTACATCAATGCAGAAACCAACCACCCCTCAAAACAGAAAGCTGGAGTGTGGCTGAATTTCTATAGAAGACCTTCACACATAGCTCCGTAGAAGATCACCTCGAAGATGAAATAGTGAACATGATAGGACTAGCAAATGGATTCACTGAACATTAGCTATTGATGTGGTGCACAAAAGCTGAAGCCCAGTTCTCTGACCACACATGAAGAGACAACACAAATGGATTGTGCCATACTATCTCAAATCGGAAGAGCCCTACCACACTTCACCTACAAGATCAGGCCTCTCACAACACCTCAATACCACTATCCACTCAATCTCCTCCACATCTATAAATCACCAATTGGCTCCCTAATGGAGATTATTTCATCTCGTAATCATAGCACTTTTTTTGTATTATTATTTTTTTTTGTCCAAAAATTTGTTTATAACTGCATAATCGTCACATCAGGATGTCAAATAACGAAACCAATGATATATGGCACAAACTTCAGACACAGAAGTTTAAATTGTGTAAGTCTGTACTTTGCAACACCATAGTAAACCTTGTCAAGTGTAATATTTCGCTAATACACAAATCAATAAGAAATATGTGTTAACTTTATTTCAAAGTGAAAAAAATGTTTGAAAGAAATTATGACTGTCGATTTGGACTATTCAGTTTCAAAGTATATTCACGAATATTCCGGGCATTCTAATATTACACCAAAGACAGTTTGATTTTAAGTACGAGCAATACTGACACTTTTATGTAAAAATAATAATAATTATGGTTGCACCTGACTTTTCTACCAAAAAAAAACAACATAAAATTGGTGACAATTATGCGGTGAAATATGGTATGCTCTCATCCAACAGAAACAAATGTTAAACTCACACAATAGACGAGCACACCCAACCTGGCATCATGTACTTCAAAAAAATCCCAAAGAATAAATGCACAACCTCCCCTTCCACCTGTGTAAGGAACAGGAACCATGCCACACCAAACAATGGAATGTAGCACATAACCAGCCAGTCACCACCCTCCAGAACTACCAGAAGATGGAAATCAAAACAACTACCAGCAGAAAGCACAGTAGACAACACAAGCCAAGAAACACCCACAAGAGCCACCAGATGGGAAACTTTGGAAATACCATTCTCTGAGAACAAACAAAGCATTCCAGATGCCATAACCTCTCTTAATGTAAAGCAGTGTTCCTTCGAAATTAATTTTTTTAAAAAAAATTCAATTTGCAATGTTAAAATATATGAAACAACACTTGCGCAATATTGAAACTGCATTTACTGCACCCACCATGAAGTTATTCCAGGCCACCATCAAAACGTAATGAGGAAACTCACTCGCAGAAAGCAATATTTACTAAACTGCCAGTTGCTTCTTGTTTAGGGGGCTCTATATATTGTGTGCAATCTCATAGTAAAGTTGCCATCTCAAAAAACCCACAAACATTTGTTAAAGTGTAAAATCGTCACAAGTACGACTGGGTATATTGTTGGTTAAGTTTATAAACATGATGCAATAATGCAGGCAATAATACCTATTGGCACCAAACTGGAAATATGAATTGTTAGATTTGTGAAGTTAATGTATAAGCGAGAAGTTTGAATAAAGTCATTATTGGAGAGTGGTTTTGCCCATGACAGCTTTCAATTAAATTACGAGTGTACGAATGTAACATTATTTCATGTTATTGGGTTTAGATGGATTAGTGGCTCATTAAATAGCCGGCAAGTTAAAAGGCAAAGACCGGAATTGGGAAGTGATGCTTCCTATGGTGAAATATACAGGGTGTCATTTTAATGGCGCCCACTGACTACAGATTCGTATAGAGGACATCAAAATAAACAATTTTTCTCAGTAACATTTTTCTCGTTGGTGCATCATTTCGGCGCCACTGTCGTTTAAAAAAGCCCGTTTTGCCACCTGAATGCTGGCAACCACACACAACATTTGATTGCATTTGTGACGTCATACCCTGTCGTGAAGCGATGCGTTCCAGGGTTGCCAGGCAAACACATATTCTGTGAAAAATGACATAGCTACAATCAGCCACATTATGTACCATAAAACAAAACGAGCAAACACATTCTGTATCTTAACAGGAAGTAAACAAATGATACGAAAAATGGTAGAAAATAGAATTCAAGTGGAAGTGGTCATATCGAATTTTGTCTCAGCTTACATGACAAATATTTGCAAATCTAGTTACCAAGTTGGCATCTACAATTTAGTCTATCCACTTCGTCCTTCTGATACTAGTTGTCTGCGACACACTGAACAGATGGCAAAATAGAAATGAAAGAACTCAAGATTCAAAAGGTAAGCAACACATAATATAATGTATATTCAGGGCATTATGAGGCAAGTGACAAAAATTGTTGAAAATACAGGGATATAAGTAGCAGTAAAACAAGCTCTCCGACGACTGTGTTTATCTACGCACTGGATACACGTGTAATAGTTTGCAACTGTGAACAGGGCAGAATATTCGCTACTGATTCATCATTAGATTGTTACTGTGGTTGCAACGAGATTTGCAAATATAATTGACATGTAGTTGGGCGTAAACAGCCACATGTAAGCTCTAGGTCCAATAACATTTGTTGTTGATATTTGACATGTAGGCTGAGACAATATCCGATATTGACACTTCATTTTGAATAAGTTTTCTACCATTTCTCATATCGTTGTTTCACTTCCCCCTTTCCTTAGATGACTGCTGATCTTCTGGCTGGTAGGCTACGATGTTCGGTCTACTGGATGTGTTTCTCGCTTAGTTTTAGAGTTAATAATGTGGTTGGTAGTTTGTCATTTTTCACAAAATTTGTGTGTTCCTTGCAACACTGCCGTGCGCTGTTTCGCTGCAGGATATGACTTCACAGATACGATCAAATGTTGTGTTGGGTTGCCAGCATCCAGGCGGCAAAACTGTCTTTTTTGAACGGGTGTAGCATCGAATCGACGCACCAAGGAGAAAAATGTTACTGAGAAAAGTTGTTTGTTTTGATGTCCTCTATACGTTTCCGTGGTCCATGGGTGCCATTAAAATGACAACCTGTGTATATATATATACCGCGTGAGGCACCTAAAAGTACCACCTGAAATAGCGAAGAAACCAGAAACCAAAAACAGTAGTGATGTGAGGTTTGCTGGAAACAATAATATCAAATGGGGCTCGTAAATCGGAGGTATGGGGTGGGTCGAAAAATATCGACAAATGGGGCATCTGGAGCAAAGTCATATTTTTTTAAATGGAACGATATAGAATAACATGCATAATATAAAAGAGCACACTCGGAGAAACACAACGCCGTTGGTATCATGCATCTACTGCACATAGGAACGAAGATATGGCCATGTGAAAATATGTAAACAAACTAACAAGTGGCCAACTTGACCGTCAGTACCACGGCATGTAAGACTTCTCAGGTGCCTGACAGAACTGCCTTTACGCAGAGCAAGTTTTGATAGCAGGTCCACGAGATCGTGTTAGTTCATAGCAAGCAGTCGTAGTGGTAAGAGCGAAGATTATGGTGTTCACAAACATAGAAAAAGCGGACATGATCCTGATTTATGGGGAATGACGAAAGAATGCCTCAGAAGCCTACCGTGTGTACGCAGAGAGATATCCGGACAGACGACAGCCATCTCGACATCTGTTTGGTAAGTTATTTAGTAAATTAAGAGACACCGGACGTGTAACACCACGAGCACGTGTGCGGAACAAGCCAACTACAGGTGAGGCAGGTGCAACAAATGTTCTAGCCGCTGTTGCTGTGAATCCACACATTAGCTCCCGTCAAATTGCCAGGGATGCTGGGATGAGTCAGCGAAGTGTATTGCGCATTCTGCACACACACAAGTTTCACCCATATCATATCTCCCTCCATCAGGAACTTCACGGGAATGATTTTGTGGACAGTGTTCGGTTTTGCACATGGATGTTACGACACGACACACCCGATTTGTCACGTATCCTCTTCACTGACGAGGCAACTTTTACCAATCATGGAAATGTCAACCTAAGGAACATGCACTATTGGTCGGTGACAAATCCACATTGGCTTCGCCAAGTGGAACGCCAGCGCCCATGGAGTGTGAACGTGTGGTGTGGTATAGTGGGTGAACATCTCATTGGCCCTTTTTTTATACAAGGGACACTGAATGCTGACCGATACATACAGTTTTTACAACATGAACTGCCTGTACTATTGGAGGACATACCACTTCAGACAAGGAGAGAAATGTGGTACCAACATGACAGGTGCCCAGCTCACAGTGCAAGACGCGCTACAGCATGTGTGGAAAATACATTTCCAAATCGTTGGATTGGACGTGGAGGGCCTGTCAAATGGCCGGCTCGTTCCCCAGATTTGACACCGTTAGACTTTTTCCTGTGGGGAAAGCTGAAGGACATTGTCTACCGGGATGTGCCAACAACATTCTGTGCAACGATCTTTGCGTGGGCGCCTCGTTGCCTGTATCGCAGCTGACGGCCACCACTTTGAACACACACTTTGACAGGCTTTCGCTTCTTACACAGTGGTTCTTCGACATACTGTCATGGTCATTTTCATTATGCTGTAACACTGTCAAATACATGGTGCTGACGATGTCTACTGTAGTTTTTCTTCCTTTAACATGTTCTGTCTTCATCTTGTCCAGTGGCTTCCAACATCTCATACTTGTACATGCCATGGTACTGACGGTCAAGTGGGCCACTTGTTAGTTTGTTTACATATTTTCACATGGCCATATCTTCGTTCCTATGTGCAGTAGATGCATGAGACCAAAGACATTGTGTTTTTCTGCGTGTGCTCTTTTATATTATGCATGTTATTGTATATCGTTCCATTTAAAAAAATATGACTTTGCTCCAGATGCCCCATTTGTCGATATTTTTCGACCCACCCCATACCTCCGATTTACGAGCCCCATTTGATATTATTGTTTCCCGCAAACCTCACATCGCTACTGTTTCTGGTTTCTTCGCTATTTCAGGTGGTACTTTTCGGTGCCTCACGCTGTATATAAAAAAAACTCATTTCTCAAAAAATAAAAATGAGCAACACCTGTATTTTTGTAACTAATGAAAACTTAGGAATGCTCAATAAAATAATAAACACAGGATTCTAATGTTTGTTTGTTTCCAGAATGCCAATTTGCTATATTGCAGGTACACGCCTCCAACATATCAAAAATACTCCACCAATCATGAAGCCAAAAAAATCCCCAGAACCCACTATCCAGAGAAAACCTATGGTGGGGGTACATTAGACATTTAGTACGACTAAAGGGTACAGTGAGAGAAAAAGTTTGAGAAACGGTTCTAGAGGATTCACATTAATCTGTGTGATTTGCTTCCGCTGTTGTCTAGATATTCGCAATCATCTTGTGAATGCTCTACAAGAAATTCGAAGCATAGGTAATTTTTCAGTATTTTGAATATCATGGCAGTTTTCCAAAATCAACTTTGATGGCGTAAACCAAAGGTCCAGACCTTAACTTGCAGGTTTGCACAAGAGAAAAGTTGCAAAGTTCCACTGGCTGATTATAAACACATCAGAAAGATGATGCCACATGAAGAAAAGGAAACGTTGAATGTGTCATCTAACAAGCATACCCATGCCAGAAAACTTAGCAAAAAACCACACCTAGGAATTATTTCACCACACTGGAGCTACAAGAATAATGTCTCTTAATACAGGAGGAACAGAATCTCTGTCCTGAGTTAATTTTCAAATGAGTTATGTACATTTTTAACGTTCGGCCTGTGATTAACTGACAAAAGCAAGTTAGTTAGTTTTGGAGAAAATTCCAAAAATTTTGAGAGCATCACTCTCGTCTTCTGGAATTGAAGTACAATGGACAAAGTCAATTTGTTTATACATGTGAGCGTGCACACACACAAGAATCCCTTGGACAGAATAATATCAATGTGGATAATTAAAGAAAATTGCAAGATAAAGAGGATGGAAAAGAATCTTAGCTTGAATTGTCTGTTTATATATAAATACTATATATAGTTGTGACCAGTGATCAGAACGCTACATTTTATAAGTAGCTTCGCTACAACTACAGCTACTCTTCCAAAATGTAGCTTCGCTACAGCTACAACTACATTTACCAAAAAGTAGCTCGCTACGCTACTCCTGTTCGCTACTCGCTACTTTGCTACTTTTGCGCTACTTCTGTATTAAAAACTTCATACAATCATATGGCTATTCAAAAGAAGCCCTAGTATGATAGTTGTACGTACTGAAAAATAGATTCTGTTATTTATTACCATGATTCCCTTCATTCTGTAATTTTTATAGCAGTGTTACTTCAGTTATATATTTTGAATAAAGTGTTTGAGAATAAAGTACCTTTGTAAGTGGCATATCAATTCAAAAAACTAGGTCTTACATGTATCCGTGATGTTCTTATTGTCATTTGAAAAATATTTATGTGACACACTTTTTTAAAAAATTAATTGGAAGAATATCACATGTATCGAAATTAACTAGAACGTGTTGCACAAAATGGGGATAAGATAAAAATGTGATATTTAGCAATTTAATCTTCTTAACTTAAACAGAATGTTATTTGGGGGATGGTGGATATTTGCTCGATCCTTGAGGATAGCTGGGTGATGCTTCTAGTGGTATAAATGAGAAACAGATGGAGCAATGCTTTACGTAAGTTTTTCTGTTGGAAATGCTTCCCCGAAGACACAGTAATTGTCACCTTGTATTCAAAGCGCCCCAGGTTCGATACCCGGTGGAGGGCACATGGTGGTTCGTTTTAGTCTCGATCAGCTGATTTGTGCATAAAGTGGACTCAAAACAAACACTAGGAATGACTCCTAGTTGGAAAGATGGGATCCTCCTGCTCCTCCATTCCCCACACTGCTCATCATTCATCATTCTTTCTCATTCTCACAATTAACCAAAAGTGGCAGAAAACGGCCTTAGATAAGAAAATAACTAAATAAACAATGCATCATCATTGCCATGATTAGAAAAAGTTAGAGAAAAGGGACGCAAAAGTAGGAAAAATACATAAATTTGAAAACTGTGTAATTTAACAAAAAAATGTCATTTCTGCAGGAAAGTCAATAACTTGTACGTTCTTTTTACAATATGATAAAATATATTGAGGAAACTGATGTGTAAACCCGAGTGTTCTAAACATATTGTAATTTTAAAATTTGCGAACGAACATTATGACCAAAATAATTGTAATTCCAGAAACACTATCGTTCTTGTAACAATAATTTCTTGCCGGTGTGATCCTATACACTTGCAATGATCAATGCTGTTAACGTACTGAACCATTGATTGCTGGCACTATTGCTTTGTCAGATTAGTAGAAAATGGATCGCCTGTTTTTGCACTGTATGTTGTGTTTTACACAGTAATTATCGATATTTTGCTGTCTTTACACCATCGATATCCATAGGATTTGTTCCAGGGGTGGCACAAACGGGCCATTTTTTCCTGGCGGTGTAGCAAATGCGGCATGATTCTCCCCAAAATAGCGATGCAGCTAAAATAAATGGCTATTAGCCGGAATATATTCATATATGCCAGTTAGTTATCTGGATATTAGAATTATTCAGATGCTAATGAAATAAATTTCGCAGATATTTATAATCTGCGATATAAAGATATTTATAATCTAGATTATCTGTATTTGCATGTAATGGACTTTGTCTTTTTGAGTCTCTTGCAAAAGTAAGCAATATTGTCATTTATTTTTGACACCGTTGCCACATTCAAAAATTACCTCAAAATGCTGAGAAAAATGTAGCTGTAGCGAAATTTTCGCTACAACTACAGGAATTTTGTAGCTTCGCTACCGCTACAACTACAATTTAAAAATGTAGTGCCGCTACAGCTACTGCTACAAATTTTGTAGCTAGCTACAGTAGCGACGCTACAAGTAGCGCGCTACTTCCGACCACTGGTTGTGACAGACTTTGAAAAATCAAGTCTTTAGTCACTTTCAGCAGCAGCATGTAGCTGACCTCTCTTGAATATCATAGAAAATCAAAATGCACAAGTGCCCCTGCAGGTGACAGAAGGCCACAATATTACTACCAGGCAACTGTGTACAAGATTTTGTAATAAGCACCTGTTCAAATATCAAGAAGAGGGCAAGGGGTGAACAAATTGTCACATGGACTATGCTTCAATGGTTGTAACTGACATTTGAGTGTATCGAGAAAGGAATTTCAACTTAGGGATGGGGAGCAAATCCTCATGGTCTACCTAAGATGGGGACTTAGATACATAGTTTGTGACCAGGTTCCTTTTCTCTGATTACAGGAAAATGACCAAAACAAGAGAGGAAACAAATGCAAATCCTGAGACATAAAAAGCAAATCAGTACACATAAGCAAATTACTAACTTTATCCGCAAGACTTACTCTTTAGTGACCCCTGCCACCACCCAGTTGGGAACCTGTTGCTTCACTATTCCCCAAACATGAATAACAGACAAACTTAATGTAAAAAACTACTGGAATGCTTTGCCATCACTCACCCTGCCATTCAATCCAGTTCATATTCCGCTTCTCGTCCACAGTTTCATAATGCCTGAACATTCATGCACGTGTTAGCTACAGTCTTCTCCCACTTGCAATTTTTTTCCGCTTAAAGAGAGCATCTGAAAAGCAATATACACTATGTTACTATCCTACCAAATAATTTTACCTACCCTTTTGAAGTAAAAATGCACCCCATACTCAGCTCTGATTTGTCTATGGGTATCTGCATATGGATATACACTTAGGATGCAACATGTTAAAAAAAAGGTAAAGTGTTCCCCTGTGCATAGCACCACGCCATGAAGGCGTATAGGGGGTGTGGGGGTAACGCCCCACACTTTCTTGATCCGGTCGTGAGTGGGGGTGATGTGATCAGCATCACGCCCCTGACTGCCTTTACCCCCCAGGATTTCCCCCAGGTACCCATGTTATTCGACGCTGGGTGTGCGCCGGGGCCGCTTCCACCGTTAGAAAAGTTCCCGGATTTGAACCGGCCGGGGATCGAACCCGGGACCTTTAGCATGGTAGTCAGACGTGTTACCGACAGCCACCACGGCCACCAACATGTTAACATAATTATATCTATAAGAATATCAAAAGACAACTGATTATTTTTGCAAAATAACATAGGGGATAAATTACCTGGTGCAGCAATTGTAAATGAAAACTGTAATTTAATTAATTATAATTATTATTGTTGTGCCTGGATGTTGCTGAATCCTTTGATGGGTACGTTTGTGCATCCACATTTCTGGTATTTTTTTTGTAACAGGGCACTGGGTTGCCCGGTGTACCATAATCTTTCGTAATCTCATAACCATAATCAGTATCTGAAAAAAATGACCTGTTTCTTGAACACTAAGATACTAGCTAACCTGCTGATCCAATTTCTTGGAGTATCCATTCAGACCAACCCCTCCCTCCCAGCAACCAAATTACCACACTCATCTGGAGTTTATAGATGTTTGACTGGCGGGACCATTCATTTGAAACTAACTTTTAACAGCCAAAACTGTTTTTAATATTTCAGATACAGGAATACAGATATTGAGATGAATTAAAACTTTGCATTGATATCAAGGATAACACCATCCATAACAAACCTAACTTTCTGAAATAGGCAGGGGAAAAAAGCACAATAATAGACAGGGTCATTCCACGCCTTTTCAACGAGGTCATAATAATAATAATAATAATAAATTTTCTTTATTCAGCGGGCAAGGTTCAGCCAAGGGCTGCTCTGCCACCTAACCCTTGTCAATATGAGAATACATATGAGATGATATAAACTTATGGAGCAGTAAGCTAAACGTAAAAATAAAAATAATAATAATAATAAATTAAAAAATGAAGAAAGAAAAAAATACATAGGAATTAGTTGCATACAAAAAAAAAGTGTAACTAGAAATACAAAAGACAATAGTAATAATAATACAATTCCTTATAGTGAGTGACTTGATACCTTCAGTATGTGCCCTGACTCTTCCATTGTTCCATTAACAGCAGATCTTTTATTTTACCTTTGAAATATAATTGGTTGTTTACAGTAGCGATATTTGCAGGAATGCATTCCATGCTTTGGGAGCCGAAAAGGAGAAAGATGATTTGTAGGCCGTGGTAGAGTGATTGGGTAAATCAAAGTTGTTCCGCTTACGGGTAGCATACTGATGGATTTCCCTACGGGAATGCATCTTCTCAAACAGGTACTGCAGTTTACCTTCTGTCAGTATGCAGCGTATAAAACAGAGATAGTGCAACTTCCTTCTGTTTGCCATGGTAAGAACCTGATTATTATTCAAGAATGGAAGAATATGATCGGATCTTTTTGCTTGAAAAATGTATCGGAAGCACGCATTTTGCACCATTTGTATTTTTTTACCGAGTTTTTGCGAGAGTTGAGGGCCATAAACATTATCACAATAGTCGAAGAATGGGTAGATTAATGCTTGGATGAGTCTTAGCTTGCATTCTGCAGGGAGGAAGTCACGTAAACGATTCAGATTCCTAAGTGTTCCATAAGCTTTCCTACATAGCGTCTTTACATGTTCTGTCCAATCAAAAATTTCGTCAAAAATCAGACCAAGATTTTTAGCAGTGTTATTCCTGACAATGGGCAAATTGTTCATTTTGAGCTCGATCTTCATATTTTTAATTAACAACCTTGAATAATTAGAACCAATGATTATGAAAGTGGATTTTTCTGGATTTATTTTAAGACCGTTAGATACACACCAGTTACTGACGATGTTCAAGTCAGAATTTAGTGACTGAAGCTTATGTTCCAACGAAGTGTAATGATCTGAGAAATATAACTGGGTATCGTCTGCGTAAAAATATGGAGTGAAGAATTTTATGACTTGCTCCAAATCTGCAGTGTAAAGGGTGAAGAGGAGGGGGCCTAATATCGATCCTTGCGGCACGTCTGCTTTCAGTGTTATAGGTTCAGACACGTGAGATGGTGAATTATGTAATACGACCCTTTGACGTCTGTTAAATAGATATGTTTGAAACCAGTTTAATGTTGAAGGAGAAAACTTGTAATATTTAAGTTTGGCTAATAATAAATCATGCTGCACCCTGTCAAAAGCCTTACTGAGATCCAGAAGTACTAAAATAGTGACTTGCTGTTTATCAATGGCATAGAGAATATCATCCACAACTTTAGCAAGAGCAGTGGCTGTGCTGTGTTTCTCACGAAATCCGGATTGCAGCGGGGGCAGTAAATTATTCATGTTAACGTAGTTTAAGGTCTGCGAATGCACTATTTTCTCGAGTACTTTAGATAGCACAGGCAAAAGACTGATAGGCCTAAAGTCATATTACCCACCAACTCCGATTTTGATGAAATTTGGTATACACCCTTCCTTTACGGTTGGATGAAACCCCCTGAATTATTTTCACTCTATCTCAAACGGTTTTCATTTTACAGCACTTTGAAATATCATCAAATCAGTGTTGTCTGTCACTCGAGACCCTCCACACAAGATACCTTTGCTTACATTTTATTTATTTTCTCCTTAACCAATCATCAGATCTCTTTGAAATTTTACACAAAGTTCAATGAAATAAGGAGGATTTCAGAAAAAAATACATCAGCATTCAAAAATTTTTACAAATGCCTATAAAAAGACTAATAATGGATTCATAGCCTAATTTTTGTGGTGGGATAACTAGGTTACAAAAATCTGAATTTTCATCATGTGGGTATGATGGAACCAAAAGATTTTGATGTTGAAAATCATTGCAAAGACATGCTCTTTCTCTACAAAAAATAAAAAAAGAATGTTTTTTTTTTATTCCTTCTAACGAAAATTTTATGATTTTTAGAAATTGCCTAAAATTTCATGGTCAGTCCGTACCAAATGGTCCAGCACTGGTTGCTCGACCATTTTTAAAATTTTTCATTTGTTTTTCGCTGTAACCCCTGTACAAGGGTAGTTCAAAATAGGCGTTATTTTTCTAAAACTAGACTTCGCTTGAAAATTGCGGCCATTTTTGTTTCATGACTTGCAACATTTTTGGCCTATGCAGACAGTTGCGATAATTATGATAACTCAGCTAAGAAAAATTATAGAAATCTGGGGTAAGAAACATTGTTTTCAGTACATTTCAGGCTACATTTTATGTTCCGTATCTTCTTTCACCACATCTAATGCAAATGGCTGAAATTTAGGGTAAAAACTGACTGATATTCAATTTTGAAGGGAAATCAATGTATAGGATTTTTTTTTTTTTTTTTAGTATGTAAGGAATGAAATATCAGAGCTGTAATTTTTTTTAGAGGAAACATGTACATCCAAAGTTTCAGCAGAAAATATTTGAGCTCTGTTACTGGTTTCCGCATTAAGTTAAAGCTCTTTGAAAATGCTCACTTTTCTCAAAATTTCTGCTCCAAAGATATGTCTGGTTTGAAAGGTCTTCCCGATGGCATAGTGGTTACGTCGACATTTTGTAACCAAGGGGTTCCAGGTTCGATACCCAGAGGAGGCACATACTGGTTCGGATCCCACTTTAATAAACTGTAGGTCCAGTCTCGATTAGCCTTCCGTGCATAAAGTTGACATAAAACTGAAATCAAACCAATATCTGGTTGGAAACCTAATAAAATTTGATATTTATTGCCGCATAAAGAGGTACCTGTAAAAATTTTCGAGATTGATATCATATGATAACAAAGTTACAACACGGGGAAGTTTGGCAAAAACAGACAAATTTACGTTATTAGTTACAATTATAATTATTTACTTTTAATTAACTATCATGCAATTACAATTATTGTACGTATTAATTAATTGCAACATACGAATGACCTAGAAAGCCAGTTAGTAGCTATTATCAAAGAAAAGGCGTGTACGGCTGTGTGTCAAATACTTTCTGTTGAAACTTTCGATGTACATGTTTCCTCCAAAAAAATATTATACACTCTGTAAAAAAAAAATAGCATCACTGTATTCTTATTACGGATGTTGACAATTTTGAGTTTCGCATGCATGCATCTTTCCTGCACAACTTGAAATCAATTGATTGAATCATTGGTCTGGTATCACTGCGTAGTGGGTGTTATTCTTTTGTTGATTTAGTGTTTGGAGTGTCCGCTAGAGGGTGTTGCAATCAGTTACTGCTGCAAGGCTTTGTAATCAATTGTCAGGAATCTGTAAAACGATTGTTAGTAGTGCAACTTGTGTTAGTAGTGCAAACTACATGTTCATTATTGACAGTTTGGATACGTTATCCTATTTGTGAAGTGTATTTGATCGTGTTTTCTCGAAAAAAATGGGCAGAAAGTGTGACATTTCACCACGTAAGCAAGGAATGGTTCTTGCTTTGCTATGGATGGTCATTCTCAGAGAGAAATTTGTCGACAACTTCAAATGTATCAATCCACAGTTAGCCGCTGCCTGCAAAAGCAACAAGAACATGGAAAATCATCACTGAGAAGTCACTGTGGCAGAAAGAAAAAGACATCACCTCGACTGGATCGTATGATAAAGGACATGGCACTGAAGAACAGAGGAATGAGTTCACGCCAAATTGCACATAAACTTCAAAATGAGGTGGGAGTTAATCTTATTCATGCTACTGTAGTATCCCGACTAAAGAAACAGGTTGTTTCTAAACACGTCCCACGTAAAAAAACCCAGACTAACTGACGCACATGCAAAAGCTAGACGTGAGTTTGTCACACGTTATGGCGCATGGAATGATACAGATTGGGAACATGTGATATTTTCTGATGGGATACGATTTAAATTGCTGGGGAATGACAGCTCAGTTAAACTGTGGATGCGGAAGGGAGAAGAACTTGCAAAATCTTGTATTTTAGAAACTCAAAAGTTTTGTGGCAGTGTTATGATTTGGGCATGTTTCTCTGCAAGAGGGATTGGCAGGATGCATATTTGCACAGGGACCGTTATGGCTGATCAATATCTGGAAATCCTGAATCGGAAAGTTCTACAAACTGCAGGAGATCATTTTTCTGGACAATATTTGGACTACTTTATTTTTCAAGACGATAATGCAACCTGTCACCGTGCTCAGGTGGTGAATAACTTGTTTCATGATATGAATATTGAAAGACTTTGGTGGCCGCCCAACTCTCCAGACATGAATCCTATAGAAAACCTGTGGGCTATGATGTGCAAAAAACTTGGT
The DNA here is from genome assembly GCF_977018435.1 of Lepisma saccharinum. Taxonomy (NCBI): domain Eukaryota; kingdom Metazoa; phylum Arthropoda; class Insecta; order Zygentoma; family Lepismatidae; genus Lepisma; species Lepisma saccharinum. The sequence goes on from NC_139229.1 coordinate 18,334,033, forward strand.
AATTAGACGTACAGGTCAAAAGAGGAACTTATGGCAGCAATTGTACATGTTTGGAATGAAATTGAGGTCGAATATTGTCAAAATGTCATTCATAGCATGCTTCGGAGGTTGGAAGCACTTAGGAAGGTCAGGGGTGGCCACACTAAGTACTAGTCAATGTATTTGCTTACTATCATTACAAATTGACATATCATGATGCATTTAAAACCTTTGATCAATCTTTTTACTTGTAAAAATTGTCTTTGTGCGAAAACGTTCCACAAGCTATATTTGCAATAATTTTGTTATTAGTTCTGTAAATTGCATTATGTACGTAACTATGACTTAAATAATAAAAATATATTGTACAGATATAGTGTTTTACATAATTGTTAGGAAAACAAATCGACAAGTCGAATTAAATCAATAAAACAACTAATAATTCACGAGCGAAATGCTAACGACCAAAAATAATGAAGTGATGCTAATTTTTTTTTACAGAGTGTAGCTTTGATATTTAATTGCTTACCTACTAAAAAAATATATCCTATACATTGATTTCCCTTCAAAATTGAACATCAGTCAGCTTTGACCCTAAATTTCAGCCATTTGCATTAGATGTGGTGAAAAAAGGTACGGAACATAAAATGTAGCCTGAAATGTACTGAAAACAATGTTTCTTACCCCAGATTTCTATAATTTTTCTTAGCTGAGTTATCATAATTATCGCAACTGTCTGCATAGGTCAAAAATGTTGCAAGTCATGAAACAAAAATGGCCGCAATTTTCAAACTGTCTAGTTTTAGAAAAATAATACCTGTTTTGAACTACCCTTGTACAAGGTTTACAGCGAAAAACAAATGAAAAATTTTAAAAATGGTCGAGCAACCAGTGCTGGACCATTTGGTACGGACTGACCATGAAATTTTAGGCAATTTCCAAAAATCGTAAAATTTTCGTTAGAAGGAATAAAAAAAACATTTTTTTATTTTTTGTAGAGAAAGAGCATGTCTTTGCAATGATTTTCAACATCAAAATCTTTTGGTTCCATCATACCACACATGATGAAAATTCAGATTTTTGTAACCTAGTTTTCCCACCACAAAAATTAGGCTATGAATCCATTATTAGTCTTTTTATAGGCATTTGTAAAAATTTTTGAATGCTGATGTATTTTTTTCTGAAATCCTCCTTATTTCATTGAACTTTGTGTAAAATTTCAAAGAGATCTGATGATTGGTTAAGGAGAAAATAAATAAAATGTAAACAAGGGTATCTTGTGTGGAGGGCCTCAAGAGTGACAGACAACACTGATTTGATGACATTTCAAAGTGCTGTAAAATGAAAACCGTTTGAGATAGTGAAAATAATTCAGGGGGTTTCATCCAACCATAAAGGAAGGGTGTGTACCAAATTTAATCAAAATCGGAGATGGTGGGTGTCAAAATCTTAGTTTTTGCGTTTATTTGATGTGGAATGACCCACTACTAATAAAAAAACAACATATATAGGCATTGACTTGTAATAATGTGAATAACGAAGAACCTTTAGTTCAAATCTCATATCCAAATAGTATTGCGAAATGTTAACAACCATACTTAACAAAAAAAAAATAATAATAATTATATACTTGTATATTATACCGGGTGGTCCATTTATAATGATAGTATGGAATATCGCATGCAGAATGCATCCAATCGATAAATTGCACAGAATAAAAGTTTGATACTATTGAGGGGATAAGTCAATGCCGCAAAAATTTTGTTGATGCCACCCACCCCTTAGGGGGTTGGGGGGGGGGGTAAATGTGAAATTTCAAATGGAACACCCCCATTTGTTTTACATATTTGGATTCCGTGTTGAAAACGAAGAATTTTTTGTTGGAAAAAATTTTGTAAAAAAATTGCAACCTTCGAACATTTATAAACATTTGGTTGTTTCAGTTTTTTTTGTTCCCTTTGTGTAATAATAGTTTTGGTTTCCATTGAGAACATTGCAAATTTTATTCAAAGAATGTGTGCAAAGAATTCTGCAAAACGAAAATTGTTTGCAATTTATGTTCTTGTGTAACAATGAATAATATTAATTTGTTCCAACTCTTTGGTTTCAAGGAACAATTTCATATGAACAACAAAATTAAGTATGTTACTACAAATTAGTTATCATTTGAGGTACACAAATAAATGTTTAAAGGAGCAAATGTTCAAAATTATGACCGTTCTCTTCAATGCATTTCAAAACACTGTGTCTGAAGCTCCACACTGTTCGTCCCAAAATGTCAGGAGTGATAGAGGCACAAGCATCAATAATTCGTTGCCACATGTTTTCTGGCGTTGTTCAAACAATTGTTTGAAGACAGGATTTTGTAGACACACCCCAGGTCATCCTGATAATTTTGAACATTTGCTCCTCTAAACATTTATTTGTGTACCTCAAATGATAACTAATTTGTAGTAACATTCTTAATTTTGTTGTTCATATGAAATTGTTCCTTGAAACCAAAGAGTTGGAACAAATTAATATTATTATTTATACAAAAAAATTCTTCTTTTTCAACACGGAATCCAAATATTTAAAACCAATGGGGGTGTTCCATTCGAAATTTCACATTTACCCCCCCCTAAGGGGTGGGTGGCGGCAACAAATTTTTTGCGGCATTGACTTACCCCCTCAATAGTATCAAACTTTTATTCTGTGCAATTTTTCGATTGGATGCATTCTGCATGCGATATTCCATACTATCATTATAAATGGACCACCCAGTATATTGGTTATCGTAACTGAGAAATTTCTCTGTTATAATAATATACCTTACACAAATAATTACTCCAAGCTATTCTGCACTTGTGAATCACTTTTCCTTCAGAAACGTGTTATATTCAGCAAAAAATCTGTTATATTTTCAAGAGGCTATTAGGAACATAGATCAATTTAGCAATTTCTACAGAGCTATAAACTTACATGCTTCTTCACTTGCTCTGAAAAACACACAAGCTATTCTCAGACTTTCCCTCAGAATTTTCATCTTCCTGATCCGTTTGGCCATCCCTACTTGCAACCAGTACCCATACAGATTCCCACTGATGCCAATGCTTCACAATAGTATTAATAAAATGTTAGTGGGCAAGTATTCTGCATCAATTTAGTAGTTTTGCTTTAAAATATTACTCCCTCTGTCCCATAATTATAGTCCGGTATGCCAAAATGGTAGTACAGGAATGACAGACGAAGAGGCAGATGGAAAGCCCAATTTGTACTGATCCTTGAGTAGTAAAGTTGTATGAATTATTGCCTTGTTTTATGTTCTTCTTCTGTACACTCCAATGTCACAGTTTGAATATTGGGCAATTATTATGAGACAACCACCAAAGGTGTACCGGACAATAATTAAGGAACAGAGGGAGTAAAAAATACACGAGAATACAAAAATATCTGTGAAGTAATCACCAAATCCATATTTTCCCCCCTTATAATATTCATACAAAATCAATGAAATTTCCAAAACCCACTTTAATATGTGTGGCATTTTTGCAGACACTGTAAACAGTCAAAATAAGTGGAAAAGTATTGGCCATTATTGGCACACAAAATGTGACTGATATTTTCTGACGCCAATACCACTGGTATCGGCCAGTACTGACTGATAAATCGGAATCAGTATTACCTCAGCCATAATAAATATTCATATTAGCTCTGAATTTGATATAATTATTCAGTGCATTAAAAAATTAATGGAACCTCAACAATTTTCAGGGGACCTTTACTTAAAATGCATCTAGGAAAATTTTATAATATTTCACTTTATTTAGACCCTGAAAATGTGAAATTTAGGTTCCACTGTAATACTTTTCGTGTAATGCAGGATATTTACCTTTGAATCTCTATTTGCAGATCATTTACTCTGAGGGAAGAGTACGCAGAAATCCTCCAGCTCTGCCGCAACTGTCGATGCCTTTTCTGGAAGTCAATTGGACACCCCTGCATTGCAGATCAGGATCCAGAGTACCAAGAGAAGCTCGACCGGGAGAATGTCGACAGGAACTCCCTCTACGTGCCAATCCCTCCTCAGGCCTTCCTCAAATTCTTCTCCCTGTGACATCGTCAGTGAGGCACATTATCTGGGAAATATTCCTAGTGACTATGGTTTTATTCCTAAATTTTCAAAACCACCATGGATCGGTTCCTGAAAATAATGTACAAGTTACCGCTCTATCGTTGACCCATGTTGGTAATGTGACCTCAAAACTATCACGATGGTGATTGTTGAATGTTAGTGTTTCTCCCAAACATGCAGAGGAATGGAAGAGCAACAATGGGGAAAATAATCACTATGATTGACCATCATACATCCTATATAGTTGCAACTCTGTAAGAGATATCACGGGATGCAAGTGATTCTATAGAATTTGACCAAGACTGACGAATTAAAGAAAATATATATATATATATTATTAAAAAATCATATTTTACTCGTTTAGCTTTCTAAAAGCCAATGAACAGAGTACTCAAACATGAAATGCACGAGATCAGAAATAAAATGGTTGAGCTCTTGTCCTAGTCAAATAGTCTGTAATGTTATTGAAGCAACTTCCCAGAATGCATTGAGGAATTATTGTGGAGAAGCGCAAGACATTCTGTACCCTCTACTGAGCAGGTCTGTTCGGTCTCTACACAAATTAGTCACGTGTATTGACAGCAGGTGTGCACCAAACAGGAACATGGTAAGGATACAAAGATATATGTTCACACATGTATATCTGCAGCTTATTTATACTCCCTTATGAAATGGAATAACTGGGGGTAAACATTTTACAATTGACCATGCAATACACATCATCACTTTTTTTTTTCTTTCAAGAGAATGTATTTTGGAATATGCACTTATGATCAACTGCTAGGTAGCGAGTTGCAGTCCAAAGACACTTGCCTGATAAATAGATCCTATTAGAGGTTTTTAGTTGGTTGTGGTTGTTTTTTTTATTACTATTATTTTGTAGATTTAGTTATTTTATGACCACTGTCTTTCATTTTTGCATTGGTGCCGATTTGCATCTGGATAAACACATGAACAAGATTTTACTTGTCAACTTTATGCATTTGCTTTTTTGTATATTTTTATTCACTGTAGTATATTATGTCCATGGAAAGTTCTTATGAATGTATACTTGTACGTGAATGTTTAACATATGATGTCAATGTGACCTTTTTTTCTGTGATGTGCAGCACGTTGTGGATGCTACAACTTCTGATGTAATATTTTGATATATATTGACTCAGTTCATAAATAAATTCAACATTTTTTCTGAATACATTATGAATGTAAGAAAAATAAATGAAACAGGGTACATATGTATCTTGTCTTGATTCCAGAAATCTATATTTAGAAAATATTTAAAAAGCAATTATTTTTTGGGTAACTAAGTAATTTATAAAATTGTGTGTTGGCTGCTTGTTTTCATAACTAACCAACATAAGCTCTATTATCAACATACTGAATATGTTACTAGAATTGTGGCATAAAGTGAAGATAATTTGCCTCATCTTTTGGCAACTGCTGTTGTATGTAAACAAAGATAATAAATGAACTGAATAAAAGCTGTAATGTTTAGATTTTGAAGTGCATTATTATTCAGGTATAATATTCCTGTTTCCCAAGAATGTTAAGTGAAATAACATAGTCCCCTGCAATTCTCCATATTGTAAGAAACAATAGCAGATCCAGGGAGGGATTCACGAAACACCATTACATCACAACACATGATTTCTCACAGGAAACAATAAAATGCACACAATACACAATTTCAAATTTAATCGAGATACTTTCTTCAAAATAAAAGTTTCACTCGACACAATGTTTAGCAATGTGATGAGTTATACCTTCATCCAACTTTGGGTGCTCCCTATCCTAAGTGTAACTATTGGCGATCTTTTAAGTTCATCTTATAGAAATTCCCATTAGTGCCAACAACATGCATGGACTTCAGTTTGAAAACTTGCATGAATTGGAAGTTTTTCCATGTGAAATTGCCATTATGTTTTCCAGACCAGAATCCACTGCTGTTGCTTTCAAGTAGTCCCCCCTCCTCCTCCAATAATCCTCAGGTTTCTGGGTCAACATCAATATTTTGCTTTTTGAGACTCCAACTACAATTAAACTGGCAATCAGTTGCAAATGTTTGAATTGTGAAGCAAGAGTTGTACCTTTATTTCACTTCTGTCAAAATATTCTACATTAGGCATTTCTCCTAATGTGTCAGATTCAAGTAGATTTTTGTGTCGATTAAGCTAGATAAAGGCTATTAAAAATAAGTTTACACTCCCTTGTATTTCTTACGGAGAACGAACACCTCTTCCTCTTTAACTTAAGGCCTGCCTGGACAGCTAATTTTCAATTTTCCTCTCCTTTTGAAAAACCGCTATGATATTCCAAAAATCTGAAAAATTACACATGCTTAGAATTCCTTCCTAGAGCATTCACACGAATCGTGTGCTTTGCTTTCACTGTTGCCCACATATTTTCAATACCTTCATGAATACATAAGTCTATTAAACTATTGATAATATTTACAAAACAACAAAAGCAAACCACATGGAAGATTTCACGTGAATTCTCTAGAACGAATTCTAAGCATGTATAATTTTTTAGATTTTGGAATATCATAGTGGTTTTTTGAAAGGAGAGGAATATTCCTAAAGAGCTTGCTCCACATCGGCCAAAGTTCCAGCCGAGCCTTAACATTTCCATCATTCAAGGCTGCACGTTGGCATTTCTCATCTGGCATTATTTTTTTCGACCTTTCTTCAAGTCGTTCATGCATTTTGTGCAGTTTTATTGTTTAACATAGTCCTAGAGTAAATAAAAAAATAATACCTCTACAAACACCAATGTAAAATCCCAGCTTCCATCTGACAGGCTGGACAGATCTCAATCTCTTTCGACTCTTTATGCACCATGAAGGAAAGAAATTGCACCATTTGTACCTTATCTGCAATGAAGAAAAAATGGACTGAAAATGTGGTTTTCCAAATACGAAATTATTCAAAGAGAACTTTAGGATTATATTTGTCACTGATTATTTTTTAAAGGTTAGAAAGCCCTCACAGAATGTATCATGTTAAAACTGCCACGTACTCGGGGCAAAATGTCACAGCACACCACTACATATTATGCACCAGAAATATATATAAAACTATTATGATGGTTGCGGCAAACACGGTTTATTAAATTACCCTTTTGTGAATGTAGACAGTGGATCTTCGAAATTAATAGGATTTAACCATTAAATTGTGCAATGCGGAAGTGCGAAATCTTCTAAATTTCACGTAAGTAATATATAAAACAGACTGTAAGTATTCATATACAATACAAATTATAGCACAAGTGGTAGCTTTGCACTATTAAAGATCGAAAGCTTGACTATAAACAACACTAGGCACTGTATGCACGGAAGGAAGAATATCGAAAGTCAATGTTTGTTTTATGCTCAGATAGGTCAATCGGGACTGGACCTAAAGTTCAACGTGGAATCCGAATCACTGTACGATGTGTTTCCACTGGGGGATAGATCCCAGGACCTCTTCATTACAAGGTGACAACATTACCACTACATCATCACTTCTCAACCTATGGAGTGCGACCCACTGATGGGTCCCGAGGGGGCATTTGGTGGGTTGCAAAGTCTGGCTCGAAAACCTATTTACTGTGTCTTAAAAACCTATTACTAAGATATATTGTGTTAACAATTTAAATTCAACCCGTGTTGTACACAGTCTAAACTGTTTTTGTGCTCTACCATTGCTTTTTACTGGCATCTCTAGTGTAACTCAAGGGAATAGGATATCTGTCATTTTAGTTTCGGTCACATCAATGAGTTCTTAATTCTGTGTGTCACATGCATGCCAATTTAATGTGTCACTTGATATTTCCGACCATCATTCGGATGAGGCATTAGAGTTGCTCATGCCGTTCTGCACCTCATATTTGTGTGAAAGGGATTATCACCTCGGATTCAAGTGAAAAGCAGGTACAGAAATAGAGTTGACGCTCACTCAGATTTACGACTTAAGTTAACCACTATTGAACCCAACATACCCCAGCTTATGCGGAAAAAGCAGCCCCCAACCCTCACATTAGTTCGGTGGAAAAAAAAAGGGGGGGGGTTCAATTTCAGCATGTGTGTTTAGTTAGATGTTAGACTATAGCAAATTAGACTTTTACATTACATACTTACTTTTCTAGAATGAATTATGTGTAATTTATTTACGAACGCGTAAAAACGAAGGTTTCTTGAAGTACTTGATGTTAACAAAAATATGATTTTAATGTTGGTGCACACCCCTATAAGTAATTCTGCCGGCACCCATGCTTATGGGTTCCATGAAATGAAATATCCTTCAACGTGAGTCCCAGACTAAGAAAGGTTGAAAACCACTGACTGCACTACACCATCATGAAGGTCAGGAAGTAGAGCAACATTCGCTTGCAGATATGACATGTTAAATGCAGGCATGCCAACCTGGTGGAGTGGTTAGCACCATGTGCTAACGCCAGGGGTCCTGGGTTTAAATCCCAGTCTAGGCATGGGTGTTGTAACTGTCCATGAAATTCATCGTATCATCACTCATCCTCGTCTTCGCAATTATCCAAAAAGTGAAAGAAAAACAAATCAATTAAATGCTGACACATGGAAATATGCACATGCTGTGGGTCTCGTGAAGTTAATGAAAGTGCAACTCTGTAACTTTGAGTTACTTGCCAGCACTTTGTCAGTCACAATAGATGCTTCCATGTTGAAATTTGTTACAGTTTGAAAAACGACTATTTCATGTTCATTAGCACATTTCTTTGTGAATCATTTTTCACAAAGTTTTATGAACAGAGTTGAAAGTTGCATTAAATGTACACTACGTGGGGATAGTTTAGCAAAGGTTGATCTGATCTTAATAATGCCTAATGTGGGAATAACAGTAGTGGCATATCCTGAATATTTGACCTAGTTTACCAGAACAATTCTTATTTATTGTATATAAAGGGTGCCTCAGAAGTATTTTAGTTTTTCAAACAGCCTTCTGGGGTACATTATGGAGAAATTAGATACATTGCAAACACTTGGCAACATTGTTAATATTTAATTGCCATGGAGCATTATATTATATTAAAATGTGTACATTTTATCGTCCCGGTTTCTTCTTCAGCAAAATATGACAAATGTCCCATTTTGTGGTTTTAAAAATCTGGTTAATAAATTTAGAAAAAAAAAGTAATGAAAAATTAACAATAGGGTTCGACCACTATTCGCGATGTCTCTTGATTGGTAGTTCTATCTAGAGGTATGTGCATAAATCACTCGGGGGTTTAAAGAAAAACTGAAATAACAAAAATCTAGATCGATGTAATCTGGTGGGCGGAAGGAGATAACGTCTGACAGACATACAAAATTGTCGTACTGAAAGCCGGTAACAACACTTTTGAAAAACGTCGTGCCACTGGCAAGTAAAGAAGAGACTTGGAGAGACATTGGACCACTCTCCATTACATTTTGAAAAATACAGTGGAACCTCGGTTGTAAGTTTTTCTGGGTGCAAAAAACTTAAAATGTGGGTACATGTAAAATCAGTGAAAAACATGTTGCTATATTGGGACCATGAAGATTGAATATATAATGCAGAAAAACGTAAAACTGAGTTTTCACTGTATTTACCTAGTCATATCATAAATACTGTCGCAAGGTTTGCAGGAAATTGACACAAGATTGTTAGGGATAGTGTAATAGTCATAGACAATGTGGTACATGGATATGTGAGGAACACAAAACACCTATAGCTACTCAAAATGACCACCTTTAGCACACACGCAGTCTTTCAGTCTTTGTGGCCACACATTAATTGCATCATCTACAGGGACGTCCGTCACTGCCTCACGAGAGAGCGCTTCAAAGTGGTGATGTTGGGGTGTCTTTTCTTGCATGCCATTTCCTGAAGAACAGCCCTCAATTTGTAGTCCAGTTAAGATCGGGGCTACCAGAGGACCAATCAGAAGTGGATACAATCGTCTGGAGCCACTCCTGGGTCATCTTAGCCTTATGGGCTGGTGCCGAATCCTGCTGGAACCTCCAGGCCTAACTGCAAAAGGGTGTTCGTGAGACCCCTCAAGGACCATCTCTTGGTACACCTTGGCCTATGTTTCAATCCCTTGCTCACAGAAACGCAGCTCAGTAGTGCCCTCGTAGCTCACCCCCCACCCCCCACCACACCATAACTGACGCTGAATGATGGCCCCTCTGGTCACTCGGAGCTTGTCGGCAGCTTCTCGTGAACTCCTCGCATATACCCTGTCGTATTGGGCATTGAATGCCTCAACATCGAACAGTTTCTCATCGGTGAAGAGGATTCGTCTGTGCCCATTTGTTGCGTACCGCATTGGTAGGTGCTTTGCTTTGATCAACCTCTGCCGCTTTAACGCATCAGCGAGGATATGACCTGTACGTCATTTGTGAGCTTGCAGTCCTAGGTCACAAAGTAACACACGAGACATGGACATTTTCGACATCTTATGGTCCTGAGGCAGGACTGACTGTCTCCTGACAGGATTTCGTTGCACAGACACCGCCAGTGCTTTCACAACCTCTGGAGTCCGTACTGTTCGAGCCAGCCCTGCCCTGGGCCGGTCGTTCACAGTTCCAGTTTATCGGAGGATAGTGCAATACACGAACATCTTTGAAATTTGAAGCTACTGGAGAAGTTTGAAAATCTTACCTGCTTCTTCCCCTACCTTATGTAGTGCAATGACACCCATTTGATTTTAATTCTCACCCTATTCCATCCTGATCTGTATAACAATCACCTTCTCCAGTCTGCAGCTCAACACAGAATGACTCAGGTCTTACACTTCCCCATGGGCAGGTGCTGCACTTGCCCTGAAGATGTCCAGCCAGCCTCCAAAGTTGTGCCAGTATTTATGATATGACTAGGTACTGCTGCACAGAATTTTTATGAAAGATAGTTTGTGTGATAAAATCCACACAAACAACATACAGTAATAATTATGACAAATTTTCAACCCTGTCCAGGATACCTGGCAATGGGGTGTGTCTTATTCCACAAGAGGGTAGATGTGGTTACTAGCTGGCTGCTCAGCGTTGGAAAATATGAGATAGCAAAAAACCCTATTTTTCATTGTTATTCTACATGTATTAGCAAATTTGCAGCGTATTTATACAACTCCAGCTCAACCTCTCTGTAATATGCATTACTTTATGTATTTGTTTAGATGAAATCAGTATTAACTATTGCTTACCTATGTTTATTCCACACCAACAGTACATACTGATTTACTTGCACGCCCAGGCATTGTCTTCCTTCCACTGGAACACAGCAGTGGATTTTTTGGTTAAGTTATAACTTATCGAATGCCTGAAAATCAAAGTTTTTGTTTTAATAAATTTATATGTACATACGCATTTCGTGATGACTTAAACACAAATATATAAAATTTATTCACATTTCATTCCATTCAAGCAGTACATTTTATAAGTAAAAAACTTATCTCTGATAGCCACAATCTTTTAGTATAGACATGCCCATACAGCAATAACTAAATAAAGAATCTCGGCATCATTGAGTCATTTCTCACTAAATAACACTAATAGTAATAAATGTACGTGCATGCTTCTGTTATTATTTTGGCAATATTTTGACCACATATCTTCCAAGTTAACATTTGTTCTTGAAACATAAAACATATGAGGGGTGCACTGTATTTATTTTTGCTACACATAGAGCGATGGCAATGGTTGTTTCCCTGCTTGTATGGGGAGATGACGTTAAAAAGAGCAATCCTCTGGCCCATTAACCTGGCTGCTTTCTCTGCATAGCGCGGTGCAAGCTCTGGAGGGTCACCACATACATGATGCAGAGTTCAAACTACTGACTGCAGATGATGCCTTTCGTTGAGTTGATGTTTTTTTTAAGTCCACTTCATGCACAGTAAAGCTAATCGGAACTAGACCTACAGTTTAAAGTGGGGTCCGAACCACTATGTACCTCCACCGTGTATCGAACCCGGGACCCTTTGATTACAAGGTGACGACGCTACCATTGCGCCATCGGGGAGGCCTTATGATGCCTATCGTTTCTTCAGTGATTATCATCTGTTATTTGTAGCAAACAAAAAGTATAAATCAGTACAGTGCACCCATCATAATAATGAATAAAATATATGCAGGTATAAATAGCGGCCCCAGCGCCCACCCAGCATTGAATAACATGGGTAACTGGGGGAAACCCTGGGGGGTAAAGGCGGTCAGGGGCGTGATGCTGATCACATCATTCCCACTCACGACCGGATTAAGAAAGTGTGGGGCGTTACCCCCACACCCCCTATACGCCTTCATGGCGTGGTGCTATGCACAGGGGAGCACTTTACCTTTTTTTTAACCTTTTTTTTATAAATAACAACATGTAAATACATTTTGGCATATACACAATCCATTAAATTAAGACAGTAAGTAATTAAGTAATGAGGTAAAAGCACAATGAAATTAAAAATTCATATTCTTACCTGCATAGAGCCTAAGCATTTTTCAGGTTCCAATATTTTGCTACATCAATGTGTAGCATAAAACTTTGAGCATTAGTAAAATTTAAAGAATGTAGCTTGGGATTCCATCGCAATCACTGTGATCCTGAGTTTACTGCCCAACGTGGAAGAATGACTCCTTAAAAAATAACTTCATTCACCTAGAGGAAAAGCATTGCACATTGCATTTCAGCAAACACCTTTATACTTAGTAAGTCACAAGCATATTTCTTGATTTCTGGACCTACTAATAAAATGCTTTGTTATGGTGGCCGTTAGAAAGAAGTTTATCTGAAGTCGTCTTGTAATAAGCTACAATGCATATGAATGAAAGTTGAATTATCTAAATTGCTGATGTTTGTTCATTTTCTTCATTAAAAGAACTGAAGATCTAAATTGCTGATGTTTGTTCATTTTCTTCATTAAAAGAACTGAAGATCAAACAAAAGTTTGTAAAGTACTAGATGGACACTCAAATGTCCTAGATAAAATTTTATTCATCATTTACATTTCCAAATATACATTGCAGAAATTTGCACTGCTACATGTGTGGCCGTGGTGGCTCAGACGGTAACGCGTCTGACTACCATGCTAAAGGTCCCGGTTCAAATCCGAGAACTTTTCTAGCGTTGGAAGCGGCCCCAGTTCCCACCCAGCATCGAATGACATGAGTACCTGGGGGGTAAAGGCGGTCAGGGGCATGATGCTGATCACATCACCCCCACTCACGACCCGATCAAGAAAGTGTGGGGCGTTACCCCCACACCCCCTATATGCCTTCATGGCATGGTGCCAAGCACAGGGGAGCACTTTACATTAATTTTTTTTTACATGTAGCACTGGCTTTGTTTAACTTTGTAAATATGCAGACAACATGTGCAGTAGGTTATCTTCTGTGTAAATTACAGATTCCTTAACATTGAGAGCAGTGAAGCAACATAAAATGAATCATTTTACATGTATTTTATTTTAACAATGGCATATTTGGGACACATATGAGTCTCTCATGTGGGGAAGTAAGTAATACCATAAAAAGAATATATGCACATGTGCAGAGATTCACATATGAGTTGATGGCACTCTACATTGACTTTTCTGTACAAATCTTATGTACTAATTTCAGTTTGTTGGCTTATTTCACTCTCACTGGTTGTTTGATCACAGTCCTTTTCAGCTTTGCAAACTTCATGCTTTGCAGTAGTCTTCAATTTCCTCTCCTTTTTGAGGATCACTTTCTTATGTTTCTTGGAATCCATGTGTATTTTCCACTGCAATGTTCCTACAAAAACCCTATCACAAACTGCACAATGGTAACTTATCTGTTCGTTCGTCTCCCCAACCACAACAGGCAATGGTTTCTGCAATGGTTCTTCACCACGCAGTAAAGCTTCAACTATCTCCACAGCTGGTCGGTGAACCACTTCCTCCCATTTGCTTGGATCTGTTGAATCGAGTGCATACACGAGGGGCACCTGCAACAGAAATTAACATTAACATCCTCACGTCTACCATGCAGCGCTCAAAGTCAGGGGTGTATCCCCCAGCTATCAAAGTTTATTCAAAACATTTCCTGAGACACCGAAGCGTTGATGAAACTATCAATTTCCAATATAAATTACAATTTTACTTACATTTTTTTGCGAGTAAGATATGTTGTCTTCAATTACGACGTTTCGAGAGATAACTTCTCTCTTCAGGTTTCGGTGTTATAAGCGATTCATAAAGTCTTAGCTTCGGCAAAATATTTCTTCCATAGTCAACAGGATCAAGGGTTAGGTGAAATGTGAGCGGGGAAAAAGTATAGGAAGATTGTTTACACACTGATAATTTACGTGCTTTAAAGCCATCGTTCACCTAAGTTAAAACCTATTATACAAACTTATTTGTCCTCCTGTATAAATTTTTCAAAACAGTAAAAGCCTTTAAAATTCTAAAAACCATTCACTATTTCACAGTCAAGTTGTCTGCAACGAGTTTCCCTTGCGAATGTGGAAGCAGTCGAACCGGCTGTCTTCTGTTCATCATTTTCCACCCTCCCCTCCTGATTATGTCATATCCAGTTCAAAATCTTCCCCTTTCGAAGCCTCCTGCAAAACTTCTGGGGTGACGTAGAATCCAAGGCTCTTATATTCTCTCTTATCCCATTTTTTAAACATTCCTGTCCAAACTTCATGTATATTCCCATCGTCCCTATTTAATTTGTTCTCTCTCTTTCTTTACAAATATATGATTCTTCATAAACGTTCCTTCTTCCTAAATTTACTCTCCTCCCTTAAAACTCTACGCTCCACGATTACATGGCCTTCTAGCGTCGAATGACATGGGAACCTGGGGGAAACCCTGGGAGTTAAAGGCTGATCACATCACCCCCACTCACGACCGGATCAAGAAAGTGTGGGGTGTTACCCCCACACGCCTTCATGGCATGGTGCTAAGCACAGGAGAGTACTTTACCTTTACCTTCTTCAAAGATATGTTCTGACAAACCCGTTTTGGGAACCTATTCTCGTATGTCTTTATCATGTTCCCCCCATCTTATGTTCATATTTCTCCCCGTTTGGCCGATGTACTCTCTATTACAACCTTAGTGACAATGAAGTTCGACCAGTCACAAATATAGGAGTGCGTTGTGAAAGAAGGAGAACACATGCATATGCTGAACATATTTTATTCAGCAGGCTACATGGAACAAAGGAAAACATAAATTTCCGCTGCAACACAGCAATGTATGGTGTCCACACAAAATAAAACATTTTCCTCCATCTACACGTGACATTGAAGTTCGACCACTGTTAGAAGGGATCCTGTTTACCATGGTGTGACGCCGCCCCGTCGGCGAATAACTGTGGCAATGCGTCGGGGCATGCTGCGGACGAGTCGTTCAAGGTATTCCACATCGACGCGGTGCCATTCCTCCTGCAGGCAGGCGATAAGAGCAGCCACTGTCGTGGGTCCCCTCTGTTGCACACATCGCTTAAGAACATGCCACACATTCTCAATGGGCGAGAGGTCGGGACTCGATGGTGGCCATGGCAGAGTTCGCACGTAATGGCGAATCAACCATTCTCTTGTCAGCCGCGCTGTATGAGGCCTGGCATTGTCGTGTTGAAAGATGAGACGCCGCCTGTGGAACAGGTGCCTTCGCACTGTGGGAAGTATACCAGTATGCGTGTATAGGCGTGTGCATTCACAATGCCCTCACAGACGTGTAGTGGGCCAACCCCAGATGCCGTCATGCATCCCCATACCATCACTGACGCAGGTTTCTGTACCCGACGTGCATAACATTTTGCTTCATTCTGTTCCTCCTTCCGACAAATGACTGTTTTCCGTATTTTCCCGTACACAACATTGAAAATGGATTCGTCCGTCCACAAAACCCTGTTCCACTGCCGAAATGTCCATCCCTGGTACATTCGTACCCACCGTAGTCGATTGCCTTTGTTCAACATGGAAAGGAAGGGTTTATGTTTCGCCTTGTACACTCGGTAACCACATCGCTGTAGGTAACGGCAAATGGTTCTGGTTGACACTTCAATGTGAAAGCGTTCTCGAGTCCACAGTCGTAATTCGGCCACAGAAACATGATTGTTGGTCTGGATATAGCGCCTAAATATCCGCTCAGCAGGCGTTTTCGACCGGGGGCCTTACCTGGCTCTGTAGTACCCGTATTTTGGTGGTGTTTGATGATGCAGTGGACAGTTGACTTGGGTAAGTTCAGTTGGCGCAGTGGACGGTTGACTTGGGTAAGTTCAGTTGGCGCCCTATTTCCCGTTCACCGAGTCCATCCCGTTGCAACTCCACCACTCTTCTCCTCACGGTGTTATCAATAGGTTTGCCCCTGGCCATGGTGATGATGCACTGCGGTTCCTCGGTGCACAGCACGCGCTTATATACGGCGGACTCCCTTATCGTGTCCGTGACGTCATGCTTCCGTCGAATGCGCCACTATCTGGAATTTTCCGTATGGGTCTGGTGCCTGGTCGAAGTTCAATGTCACGCGTATAGTTCCCCGTTTTCGTTCTTTACGTGACCTTGGGTGCAACATGCTGGGATCACGATTCTTGCCTGCTCACACGCCTCCTCTTACACACATGCGTCACTTCTGCAGGTTACCCATTCCACCGCCTATGCCTCTGTGCATTTAATCACGTATTCCTTTCTGGTCGAACATCATTGTCACCAAGGTTATACATTCGCATGTTATTCCATTCACTCCCGTCAAATCTCCATCTTCCTTCTTTTCTTCATCTCCTCCATTTTTATATTTCGTTTAATGTTTTTCTAGAGTTTTAGGGGCCCTCATTCCGCATTTAATTCCATATTCTTTTACAATTTTTTTCCCATTTTTTCTGATAACCCACGAAAATAAGGGATACCTATAAATCTAAAATTTTCTTTCTTCTCCTTTCCATTATCTGTCTCTTTTTCGGTGTCATTTTCCAAATTATTCTTTTCTGAGTCTTTCCTACATGTGGATCTTGCCTTACTAAGTTATTTTCTCATTTCTCATTTCTTTATACCCATTCTTCTTGCCTATTCTTATTATCCAATTAATTTCCTTGTTCAAACCTGCTTTGTTATTACATACCTTGATCCTGTTGACTATGGAAGAAATATTTTGACGAAGCTATGACTTTATGAATTGCTTATAACACCGAAACCTGAAGAAGAGAGAAGTTCTCTCGAAAAGTCGTAATTGAAGAAAACTTATCATACTCGCAAAAAATAAGTAAAATTGTAATTTATAAAGTTAATCTTGTGAGTAATTCGCACATAGTAAATATGAATATCAATTTCCACTTTAAGAGCTGCTTCTGTGGACATTTATTCCTCAAAAACACGTGAATATGAAGCAAGCATGGAACTTAATGACAATTTAATTTCCTTGCAGTGTGGTTTTTGAAGAAAGAAAAAAAAATGAAAATGGTTCTTCCAGATCTTACAATTTGACAATTTCAAAATTAACTTGTTTTTAATGTAATGCATCTAATTTTACATTTTACAAACGCCGTCTGATTAAATGTAAGGTTTTCAAATATCTAGCTAGCTTGGTATCATGAATTCATGATCAATATCATTGACGAAGTTGTTTCCATGAGTTTCTAACTTTAGTGACAATTTATCATTGGTGGTATCTGAAGGGGGTGAGAGAGTATACCCTCTCTGGTTTCTGAATCTCCCTGTGCTTACCAATGTTTGACTCTATACAGGGTGTTTTGTGACCTTGAATCAAACTGACAGCTATACAGGGTGTTTTTGCAACCTTGAATCAAACTGACAGAGTGGGCGGAGACTCGCCCAAGTACCAACATGAGATAAGGAAACCCAGTCCGGAAAAGCATCATTAAAAAGTTGTAAGCCAGCCTACAACAGTGGAATAAGACAGCTGAAGGGTGTGGCTTGTAGATGTAATACGAACATTACTACAGTGTATCGTAGCACTCTATGACGAAAACTTTACAGTAGTTGTCCAAAATGGCAGCCCCCATCATGGATGCAGGCATGACAGCATTGTATGAAGCTCTGCCGCATCTGCTCTAACATCCCTGGAGTCGTTCTAATCCCCTGCATCGACGCAGAGTGCTGCCATTTTGAACACCTACTGTAACATTTTCGTCCTAGAATGCTGTAGCTGGAGTAATGTCTGTATTAAATTTACAAGCCACATATTTCCACTGTCATAGGCAGCCCTAACTATTTCTATAACTTTATAATGATACATTTCCGGAAAGGGGTTCCTTATCTCATATTGGTACGATTCAAGGTAACAAAACACCCTGCATAATATCCCAATCTGCATCAGGAGCAGTTCGTGGAATGTCCCCACCTAGCATTTTTAAAATTCTACATTGAGTATTGGTAAAATATTCATAGCAATACAATATAGAAATCAACTAAATCTAATTTCCTATTTTTTCCTCTTAATTAACATACACAAAACACAATAATGAGACAAACCTGTCTGTCTGGAGCCCGAAGGAAACGGTTCTGAATCCATCGGATTTGCCTCCTCGCGTATCTTCTTGTGACAAGCTTCAGCGCTTCTATACCTTCCGACAGTGTCTTCTGTCCAGGCTCTGACTTCTGATTTTCCTCAGTCAACAGCAAGTAGTTGTGAAACTCCTTAAATCCGATTGACTGGAATATGCCCTTTGTGTAATCAGGGCCACTGAAAAGAAAAATAATGTTTCAAATTAGCCCAATATAATAATGAAAAAAAATCAGCATGTTGAACTTGTGATCAGAACACTAGTATTCAAACAAGGTTACTATTTTTTATTGAATAAGAAAATAATACCATGTAATAGTTATAGCAATGAGTGTACTCCAATAGCTTTTGTATTTTCCTGTATATTATACTAACAATATCACTTCAACATGATTAGTTATTAAAGTAATTAAAACACGGGAGTTCATTCTTTAAATTTGTTTTCTACATCATGATAAATTATGTTATTAAATTACTCCAGTTTATATGTGGTTGAATACATTAACTCATGTTATAAATTATACGTGATAAAGAAGAAACCTGTGCAAAGTTTCCATACAATCAGTATAAAAAATAATTAAAAATGTGTGAAATATCTTCAGCTTAAAACGACAAACATGTCTTTCTAAAATTCTACTTTCCCTCTTCGCTGAAAAAAAAAAACAGCAAATAAAGTTCCCCAGATGTTAACTGCATTAAAATTACTACATTAAGATTAAGAAATGCTATTTTAGCATCCATATTAATATGTCACCACACAAAAAATTAAGAGAGGGGTTTGGAAGGGATTAAATATAGATCGTATGGAATGTTATAGTTTTATATTCTTCAATGCAATTTTTATTCGATGTAACAACCATAATCATTAAAAATTAAATAAATGTGCTTCATTATAATATGGATACCATTCATCATAGGATACATATGGAGGAGAAACAAAGGCATGACTTTCAAACCGAAAAATGGTGACTCATTTATTATACTATAGAAACACAGTAAGAATTGAGAACATCAGTAGTAATAGAAAGTATATTGGATGAATAGTCAACAGTAGCAAGTAAAATAATGCAAGGAGAGTGTGATAGAAAATACAAGAGTGCTTTGCATTGCATGCTATGAACAGCAAGTGTATCCCATTAACAATATTTCATATTAGTACATCTATTAGACTTTCTCTGTACCAAAATTTGTATGCTGTTATTTTACCAACAACACTTTACTGTGGCTGCAACACAGTAAAAATTAATTTAAGAATGCGTGTTTAAGGAACTCTCTCCTTACATATTTTCAAAGTATTAACCTCACATTTCTTTCAACATTTATTCTCAGAGTTTGGGAGACAATTTTTTATAAAAAAATCATTCTCCTGATTGTGACATTAGGTACTCATTAAAATATTAGTTCTGAAAATGGTATGTGGCAAATGTGGTCCCTTAGTGAACAGTTTTTCAGTGTTGTAACATGAATATTATGTTTCAAAGTAACCTTTATGTTAAACCGTGTTATTATATTGTATTTTGTTCATAATTACACAAATATTTATATTTTTAAAGATAGAAATAAGGTAATTCCGTGTATATATATGTAGAAAAATTCTAAACGTGTGGCTATCAAAATATGGAGGGGTGACTGAACACTAAGTGGCCGGAGGTGGAAAATTACTTAGTATACTTATTGAATATTTTCACAGAGGAAAAATGTGTGTGTGTGTTTCAACTTTTCCACCCTCACTGCTTCTACATTTACTATAAATAACGAACGATTCGGACACCAGAATCTTAATGAAAAATATTATTTTAAAGCTCTCCGATTCTTATTCAGCTAATTATTGACTTGAAAATGCAATTCTCACGAGTTTGTAAATAAATCTCCAAGCATTCTACAGTGCTCCACATGGCATTAGGGGTGTAAAGGGTAACATTTCAGAAGGCATACAAATGTCAACCTCTCCTCCATGTAGTACACCCTGAACTGTGTTTTTCAGACTAACGAGGCTGTGGCGTCTGGACTCGAGCCAGCATAATCCTATGTGGGGCTTGTGATGTGTACTGTCCATGAGTTTTTGTTCCTCATCACTCCTAAAACCCTTTGGTTTCCATAGCCCTTAAACCAAGTTTCAGAGCAACGGGCGCCAGAGGGCTCCAACCTCCGAGTAGGGCAATTAATTGTGGCCAACCGGTACAATAAATAAGAAATGTTCCTGTAAACCAGGTCAAATTTTAAGGACAGACACTGGATACATGACGGTTGCCATGGCAGGTGCAGCCGCTTTTTATTATTAGCCATCGAGATATCTAGACTTGGAAGATGACCGGATGCAGGTTCTTCACAGACCGGAAATTTGCTTATGGCTATTTCACCAATTCACACGCACGCTCACGCTTTTCCAGAGACTTTGAAGGTCGCAGCAACGCAAGACGTTTCGCCTCGTGACTAAAAAGTTTCTTAACAAGCACATGAGTCAGGGATGATTTCAAGGATGCTCCTCGCACCGTGTTCTCGCACTTAGCACCCCAACGTCAACCGGGGAAACGGCTGGGTTCATCGGTGGTTCCGCCAAACAACGCCGTACGGTCGTTGGATATCTCAAAGAACAAGGATCTGACCATGGTACTTTGGGCTCAAACGATGGCTGCTCAAACAGGAGCGTTTCTGAAGTTCCTTCCATAAACTCAAATTTGATCCTCAGAGAATAAGATGACACTCTCACCCTGGATGGTACACCAGACTTATCGAGACGAGGCCGAGAAACACTACAAAATACAGATGAGACAAGGCTTTTGTTATCCGATTGATTGGTTTGGTTTATTTTACTCCGCTTTTCTGCCACTTTTGGTTAATCGCGAAGATGAGGATGATGAAGACACACTCACAAAGAATACCCACGCCCAGGCATACGTGCTCCAGAGTAACACTTTCGGTATTGCATTTCATTGTTTTTGTCATTTATTCGAATATTTTTACCTTCATCATATTAAAAATAGTTTATAAATATTTATCATCAAATATCAGTAGTGGTGACTGGGTGGCAAAATGGGTTGGGGGACAACTGACCCCTAGTCGCCACCACTGCCAAATATATATCATCACAATTTTAAAAAATATCTTATTTATTACATAACAAAATGATATCCATGTACTGCAATATTACTGATTACATGTAATGAGTAAATAATCAAGAAAAACATTATTTATGGCTTTATTTGGAGGATAATTTTGATGTTAACTAATTTGCATATTAGTAATAAATTCCATAATTTATTACTTGTAGACGAGGTGGATGTATATTCCAACTCGCAGTTTCATTACGCCTAATATATTGAGAAAAAAGGACAAGTAAATTAGGTTTACCTTCATAGGGAAATTGATCTGTGTTGCTCATGATCACTGTTCAATGGCTGTTCAACAACATTATCTTCTGGATCCTGGGAATCATACACACTGCCCAGGTATCCTCTTTCCTCATCACTTGGTTCAGTGATGAACTGATGTAATGCATGACTAGATAAACACAATGTTACATCCATGCCTTAATCTGGGTTCGAACCTGGAGCCTTTCAGGTGCTGTGTGTAATGATGATAATGTGCCAAGGTTAATGATTAGTAGCGAAAGGATTTTAAGGTGCAAGGGGACAAACGGTTCTCAACATGTTTTAAAAAGGTGCTGATAAAATGCCTTTATTCAGTGCTTCCTTTTCCTGCGCCTTCTATATATAATGTGCGCGGACCGCATAGAGAACTGTGGCTCTGCCGAAAAGTTTTTGTTGAAGTTTTTGTTTTCTCTCGCGGGTTTTGCTACATTATCTTGGGAACTATTTGAGCTGCAATGATTACATTACACCATTTTATAGCTTTCGTTCTGCTCTACAGAATGAGACTATAGGATTTTATGTAGATGCTCAAGAAGAGTTAAAATCATTTATTTTTCTGTCCAATTATTTAACAAAATATGAAAAAAAGGAATGAAAAAGGTGCTGAAACATCAAAGAGGAGATAAAAAAAGGGGATAAATGTGCAAATCTCACGAAAAAGTGCAACAAAGTGTTCATTTTACTTGATTTCATGTCCTAAAATACATTTCTCAAACGATCGGTATGAAAACAGCTATATTCTTGGAAAGGTGCTGCAACTTCAAATCCGTTCCCTAATGATTAACGTTCTAAAACTGGCGATATCAGAGTTGGGTTGCAGTGATTGTTTTCAAGTGCTGAATCTATAACCAGCTTCCTCACCTGCACCATATCTGTGTCGGAAGAAAACTGATATCTTGCTTGAAATTGAGACAACTTGACTACCCTCGTGGCGAAAATCTTTTAAAAAATTGAGAACGATATTGGATATGGTGTCGTTCTTGACCAGCAGTATGTCGACCTCCGTGGCAGACTGGTTAGCCCAGGGGTCCCGGGTTCGAATCCCAGCATGGACACAGGTGTTCTTTGTGATGCCCCTTCAAGTTCTTCACTCATCCTAATCGTCGCGACTAGCCAGACGTGGCAGAGAAGCGACGCTAAAAAACAAAAATACAATCGCATCGACCAGAATTAAAAACCGTAACGCAACCTGATCCCGCCAATTATTTTCAAGAAATTGCCCTCACTATGCGGGGTCAACATCGAGATATTGAGAATCGAACCCGGACGATAACCATTCAGCTACGCGGAAACTAGTTCTCTACCAATGCCGAGGGACTGAAAAACAATGCACGTCCCTGGATTCAAACCTTCAAACTCCCGATTACTAACATGTCGCCGTAACCAGCACGGACTGAGGGCACCCAATTGTTCGCAAATCAACGTGGACACGGTGCACAATTACATGTAGCCAGGTAGCCACAATTACATGTAGTATCTCCGCTACAAACAACACCACATGTAAACACGCTCAACTCCACTCCTTTTACACATGGTACACTCTCGTTCTCGGATAACACCTCTCCTCACCCCGCTTCCTGGCTTATTTCGAAGACAGCACCTTCTCCAATTACATTTAACAACTCGCAAACACACGCACCATGACGAACGAACGCCAGACCTGCTGAGCGGATCTAATTAGGGTTATAATGAAGCTGCGCGACTGAAAAAGACCACAAGAACGAAAGAGGCGTGACGCCTCGGCGAAGGGGCCTTCGAATCTAAACCAATGACCTGCCTTTCTTCCTGTGCTGGACAGTATCGCACCGTGTAATTTACACTACGTGCGTCGTCTTGCACAAACTAAACACAATACTCTTGATACAGTTAGGAGCATCCAATTCAAAATAAACGTAAAAAAGGCCAAATCAGGAGTGTATTGACATACAAGGTCTCCACTATAAGTTGCTTCCCGTGCACATTTATTATCTTAATAAGGTTACAATTAAGCCACACAATATTTAATTTAATATAATATTAATAAATTGCTTGATGTCCAAGCGGTGGCTCAGTCGGTAACGCGTCTGAATACCATGCTAAAGGTCCCGGGTTCGATCCCCGGCCGGTTCAAATCCGGGAACTTTTCTAACGATGGAAGCGGCTCCGGCGCCCACCCAGCGTCGAATAACATGGGTATAGATCGACCACAAGGAAAAAAACCTTGGTACGAAAAGTCTCCGCGCAACTTTCCCTTCTTCCCTCCACCTCCGGCCATAAGGAAGCATGGTCCACTCTCCCCCTCCCCCTACTCTCGGGGGTACGGTGCACAGGACTCGCGGGTCTGCGCAGGTTGTTTTGCTCGTGGTTCCACTATACCTGGGGGAAACCCTGGGGGGTAAAGGCGGTCAGGGGCGTGATGCTGATCACATCACCCCACTCACGACCGGATCAAGAAAGTGTGGGGCGTTACCCCCACACCCCCTATACGCCTTCATGGCGTGGTGCTATGCACAGGGGAACACTTTACCTTTACCTTTTACCAACATGGTATAATAGCCTATACAAAAAACTACGTCTAAACTAAGGAAAATGAGAGGATTTAATATTTTTTACATGATTTGTAGAACGTACTGTAGTAACAAGTATATCATAATATAAGGGTTGTCCAAATGCACGTGAGACTCTTGGTTTTTTCCTGTAATGATTTATTGGTTGGAATATATGAACACACAGGAAGTAAAAGTGATCCATGGGTGACATATCCTCTACACATGGTCATCTTGTCTGTTCAAGCAAGTGTCACAGCGCGTCACGAGGGTATGGTTACCCTGAGCGAAAAACGTCCGTGGTTGACTCCGGAACCAATCTTAACTGCGTCACGAACCTCAGCACCGTTGGCGAACAGGCGGCCCTTCAGTTGTTTTTTTTAGTGGCCCGAAGATGTGTTAGTCGCAGGGCGAGAGATTGGAGCTGTAGGGAGGATGGTGGAGGACTTCCCAGCTGAAACGCCGCAGCAGATGACGGCACACCTTCTGCCTTCAATGAATAACTGCTCGTTGAGCCCATTTGGACAAATCCATGTTGTGAACGTGCTTATGCACATGTAAACAACACACTGCGCCGTCACACCATATCAGGTATGCATACGATGTATGCTTTGTTACATACAACGCCAGCTACCGGAGCAAACACAAAGCTCTGCGTAGTTATAGCTAAGACGATACGACGAAAGTCTTATTCATTTGGGCAATTAAATATTGTGTGGGTGTGGATATGAGTGTAAATGGAATTGACTGTTCGCGGAAAGAGGATGAAAATTTTAATTAATTATATACATGCATGCGAATTCTGCACATATATATCAAATATAATTTGACTACTGAATAGAAACGAAGTTGCGCGTGTGTACGCGCGCACGTTGACAAATTGGTCGTTTCGGGGACCAGAGTTTGACTGTGTTTGATTTTCGTTACTTGTCACTTTTCGCTAATCACGACGATAAGTGATATGAAATTGATGAAGGGACACTCGAAAAGAACACCCCGGGCCGGGAATCGAACCCGGGAACCCCTGACGTTGTAGCGTACTGTGCTAACCACTCCGCCACGGAAGAATAACGAACCAAACACGGAAATTCCGAGCACATCAAGGAAAAATCTACAACTTCCCGCTTGAATTTCACAACTTCCTTCGCGGAGGCTGATACAGCACAAGGTTACCGTAGTCCGCGACTAGAGAAGGAAATATGGATTTATCTAGGAGATAGTTTCTCCGAGGAACCAAGCGTCCTCCTGATTATGCTTCCACCGCAGCATCCTATGTCGCAACCAACTCGACTACGTGTCGCCATCCGGGAAAACGAAAGAGAATGAATGGGACAACAGAATCACTGTGCGATTAAGGCGAGAGAAGTGTTTATTGTTCCGGATGACTTTTTTTTCTGATGCACGTGTTGGACGACAAGTCTCGGGATCAACACTTCAGCGTCAGAAGTGGCTTCGTCAACACGAACATCTACTCTACTTGTTCTTTCAAACCAAAGCGACACGTGTCACTTGGAAACGAATTTCCAGAAATATACGGAACCTTTCGACACCACATGCTGTACGTGATTGATTGATTTGGTGTTTTAAGTCCACTGTATGCACAGTAAGGATAATCGGGACTGGACCTACAGTTTAAAGTGGGATCCGAACCACTATGTGCCTCCACCGGTAACGAACCCGGGACCCCTTGATTACAAGGCGACGACGCTACCACTGCGCCATCGGAGAGGCTATGAACGAAAATCAGTCCCTGCGCAAGTAGTGACGTGAGATGGCTGCACGTTAGAGGGAATGGGATTGCATGGCGGAGGAAAAGCAACTGGCGTTACCAGCCTTCGCAGCAGCGTGTACTGCATCGCTCTGCCCTCCCTTCCCTGTTGTGCATATTTCTGACTTTACTGGGAATATTTCTGCATTTTTCTGACATTTTTAATTTTTATGACATTTTTCAATTTTTATGACATATTTATATACATATTTTACAGTGTTATAGGACAAAGTCCCGCGTTCTAGTTAACAGTATTCCATATTGCGTGACGGGCACAGATAGCCTATGTGCTGAGGTGTTCATAGTATTTAAATCAATCAAATCGTAAGTTTTGAAAACATTTGTCGTTACGAATCAGTTATTTTTTAAGAACTCGAGTGCGGAACTGTGGCTATTACAGTCAGTTAATCCGGATGCTTGGAGGATTCTCACCGCTGATTCTGAATCAACGGGATGTTGATGCTCTTGGGAATGTGTCATCCGCAAAGTTGAAGCTGATTCCGTAGGATTCGGTCCGAGAACAGTATAATGGCTTCCGTTGGAAAGATAATCAGAAACCCATTCGGTATGTGAGTCAGCTTTCTCACCTACTGCATCTAAACGCGGAGATCTTTGCTGCGAGGTTGCGGTTGCTGCTTTGTCAGACTGAGGGACCGGCGTTCACACCTAAAGCCCGAGCGGCCAAACAACAAACGTCAGGAAACGCAGACTTCTCGCCTCCAGTTGTGGGAGTTTCAAGGGGGTAAAAGCGGTGTTGCTACACGCCCGATTTCTTCCAGTCGTATAGGGTGAACGAAGTTAGTAATAAGGTATGGTTTATACAGCGTATATTGATACACTTGTAGGTTGAATTGTATCTTCTGCAAATATGCTGTATAAAGAAACATACTGCCGGAGTACTAAGCGAGGTGACTGTACACGACACCTTTTGCTGTCAAGATGCACCCATCGATCGCATTTCAGGGAGGGGTAGGGAATCGGAGACCCATTCGCTTGCTACGCGGCGGCAACCTTTAGGCTTCGCCGTGCTTGGCCTTGTTGAGGGTGCCACCTGTTTCCAAAACGACTAGAAACGAGAAATTTGGGAACGCAGAATTTCCCCTCACCACGGCAACTGGACCAAGCCGATTGGTTCAGCGGTTCATGTGACCCTTCCTGGCTTTCGACTGAAAAGACAAAAATACAATCTTGAAGTTAATTCTTTCGCCGAACAGTCTTTAGATCCTAAAAGACTCACTTTCTTGCAAGGCGTTGTGTGTGATGGACCTGTACGGCAGTGGTAGAAGTTACTATTGAAAATTTGCTATTAAAATCCACTTATCCCCGTAGAGTTAGGCAACACACCTAACGCCTTGCAGGGAAGCGAGTATTTCAGGATCAAGGTGTCCCATTTTTACTGCTAGTGACTGTACCATCAGTCTCCAAACGTAGCAGTGATCGACTCCCTTCAATTTTACCCAGTCCAAAGTCGCTTTGGCTAAACGCGATTGATCACCAAGGTGGATGAGGGTTAAGGGTATCCTTTCAGTCGGGAATTTCACGGTTCGATTCTGTTTAAGGGTATTAAGTTCATAATGAGAGCTTAAAGAACCTTTCTTTAATTATTACAAAAAAAGGGGGAACAAAGCAATTTTACCAATGTATTTACAGCAACTAGTGGTACGTCAGAGCTTTCACACTGAAGCGACAAGCGGCCAGTCTGTAAAACGCATTCATTGCGCATGCACTACCAAGAGATCGAGGCGACACAATGAACGACAGCGTCTCACCGGAGGCGTAGTGATGCCTTGTAATCAAGGGGTCCCCGGTTCAATTTTCTGTGAAGGCACCTAGTGGTTCAGATCCTACTTTCAACTGTATATCCAGTCCAGATGAGCTTATCTGTGCATAAAGTGGACTTAAGCAGCAATGAAAAATGAATTAAGATTGTCATGGAAAATTCGCCTACCATTTTTTGCCGCTGGGTGTACATAAACACTGCGGTAATCGTTTGGCGACCAAAGGATTTTCATTCGTTTCTCAACCGACACGGATGCAAGAAGCCGCAGGTGTTTCTGAGGTGACCAGATCTGTTATGGAGACAATATCCTGCGGATAGATGCTCGATCGAATCACTCCCGAGACTCAGCAGTTGTTCCCAGGCACGGTTTCTATTCATACATAACTAAGTAGGGGTCTGAATTCTCTGGGGGCCCTGCATAGGCAAATGGTTAGCGCTCTCGCCAGTGGTGCGAGCGACTGCGGGTTCGATTCCCGATGGGAATACCCAAAATTTCAGAACTCACGCAGCATAATGAGGACAATTCAGGAGCAGTCTCGAATGTCAGAAACAGCGGCGATGGGACTCTATGCGTTGACCACGCGTCATCTAATGAAAAACCGTCTTGCAGGTCCTGGCCCTGTATAGCAATGGTCCGAAAACCCTATAAGTCATACCAACACAGAATTCAAGCTAATATGGTCCCCTCACCTCAAAAATTAGAAATCTTAGCATGGGTGGAGCAAAAATTAGTCGAGAATTCCTGGTGGGGTAGTTGGTTAGTGCACCGGATTTGTAGTAAAAACACAAGTCAGTCGAAGCCTTGATCCTCGCCAACAGCAAAAATAAATTTGTTGACCTGAAGACCAGAGAAGAGGTACTTTCTCGAAACGTAGAGTTAGAATAAATGTAGTTAAAATCACTAGATAATGTCCAATTAACATGATAAAAGTTTTTGGTCCATAATTATTCTTAGCCTTTTGAACTCAAAGTGCCCGAGACTTCAAAGAACACTTTTAATTAATAATAATAATAATAATAATCACAACATTTATACAGAAACATGTTGAGCCTTTATTGTGAGATGAATGGCTACAGAAAAGGACAGGTACGTGACAAAGAATTAAATTACGATGCACAGCCAAAACTTTCCTTTATGCCCTTGAAAATCGCCGGTGGGGAATCTGGTACAGTAAGTATCCTTACTAAAGTTTATTTGAAGTCAAAACAAATTGCTTATCTTTGTTGTCATAACAACAACTCTCCCCCGGAAATCTTTAGGACACGACTGTTGTGTCCAAACCCAGTATTTCGCATCTTGCCCAGGGTTCAAACCCGCGACTTGGTAGCGTGTTACACTGACCTCTTGGTCGCGGAGGTCGGTTATCTCTGGGCTTAGAAAAATATTTGGACCTGAAAGGGATGAGGAGACAGGTGAGTGGAGAAGATTACATAATTTAGAACTACATAATTTGTACTCATGTCCAAATATTACTAGAATGATTAAATCAAGGAGACTTAGTTGGGCAGGCCATGTGGCACGAATGGGAGAGGAAAGAGGAGTTTATAGGATTCTTGTTGGGAAACCTGATGGTAAGAGACCTGTAGGAAGGCCAAGACAAGAACGGAGAGATAACGTTGAGATGGATCTAAAGGAAATTGGTAGGGGTGGAAAAGAGTATATAGATCTTGCTCAGGATAGGGACAGATGGAAGGCCTGTGTTGCTGCAGCCATAAACCTTCTGGTTTAAGAAGGCGAGAGGGTTAGTTAGTTAGTAGCTACGTAAAAAAAAAAAAAAAACTCCTTGTGGTATATTTTAAGAAGACACAAAGGGCGCCAGTGCGTCCCGAACTGGAACAGAATGTTTTTCAAAGATTATAATGCACCTACAAGGTCGTTAGCAATGAACCCGCTCTGTGCCGTGCGAATGAAAGAAAAAAGAAGTACAGTGTGGGTTGTAACGAAACTCCATGAGAATCTCCATTACCCACGGACTGCACGATGCACACACGCAACGGTGGGAGGGTAACGTTACGCAATGTTGCGAACCGGAGACACCCGGGAATCACGTGCTGTTGCGCCACGTCGAGATCAACAGAAATCCCCACAGCATCCGTGCGAAAGGGCAGGGAATACGGGATGCGGAATTCGCAGATCGGTTTTCTGCGCCAGTTACGACGACAGGCATGGCACCGGCGTAGTCTCGTCCTGTGAAATATTCTGGACTAGTTCCTGATCTCGTATCCGTCTTCATAAGCTTGACTCGTTATCGAAGAAAATTGATTTGGTTTACCAATTCGCTTTTCTTCGACTTTTGGCTAATCGCGAAGATGAGGATAGGTGACATTCTGAAATTGAGAGAGAGACTCGCAAAGAACACCCATGCTCAGGTCGGAATTCGAATCCAGGACCCCTGAGTCGCAGCGCGCTGGGATAACCACTCCGCCATGGGAGTCGACACTTCGTGCTTAGAGAGAGAGACGGTAACCGGGAGTCAGTTTCTGCACCCCTTCATCACCACGTAACCTAATCGGTCTCGGCCTAGCCTGTCTCGTTCTCGGCAATTTGACCTAATTTAGTTTATTTTACGTCGCTTTCCTGCCACTTTTATTAATCGCGACGACGATGAAGATCCCACGTAGGATTATCCTGGCTGCGAGCCCAGGTGTAAAGAACCTCGTCAGCTTGGGAAATAGGCTGCCCAAGGCGCACTACCTGAAAGGTCACCCATCACCACCTCGTGGAGTCAGATTATTTTCATAACTCCACCTGACCGCGCGAGTCCAGCTAGTGAGCCTACCAAGTCCAGAGCGCGAGGAACAAGGATAGCGATAGGTGCCGAGTAGAGATGCCGCCATCGGCTCGTTTGTTGTTTGGCTGCTCCGGGACTTAGGACTCGCTCCAAAGCTGACAATGCAAAACAGCCAGAGATGTTACGCAAGTAATCTCACTCTACACTCCTCGTTCGTCTTGAGTAGCAGGTTTGAGCCTCGTTTTCCAACCTTCCAGTAAGCTGAATAGCCGCATGACAAAGCAATTTTGATTTTGGTGGATTCTCACACACTTATTGAAATCTAGACCAAGACAGGGTTCACGGTCTTAGTCTCAATGCTTTACCGCTTTGAAACTTAACCTTTCAGTCTTAAGATGAAACGAACAACGGAAATGTGACATTACATCGAATCGAACGTAGAACCCTTTGCTTTCATGGTAAGGAGGTACGATGAGATCGAAGAGCAACTGATGAAACGAAGAAAACACCAAAGCAAAGCCCCATAAGCTGAGAAAGAAAAATACAGGACGCCATGGCGTCTGCAAATTTTCCCCAGGTGCCTATATTTTCAAAATCTCAGTGCTACATATACATTTGTAATATTTTGAGGTCGCATATGGACATTTCCATTATTATTATCTTTTTAAATAACAAATACAGTATGCTATTTCAATGTTTGTGTGTTTGCTACAATATAACGTGTTTATCATTAAAACAGCAGGATAAACATGTCCCTGTAATTTTTTCATCGTTGCTATATAGCCGAATTTTAAAGTATGCGGCGATATAGTAGAGTCTGCCATACATCAGAATGTACTGCATAGTTATCCACCCATACAGCACCAATTTCAAAGGGATATCCATTAATATAAACAATGTCCAGTACAGATCCATGGATATTATGGATAATAATAATAATACACAGCCTAAACGTGTGTAGAACTGGCTGTCAGGAACATTGTCCAATTCCGAATATCCAATACGTCTCCAGATCTCTTCCAAAACTGGATATCCAAAATACATCCAATTTTGGATATCCAAAACATATCCCGATCTTGTCCAAAACGGGATATCCAAAACACATCCAATTTTGGATATTCAAAACATATCCTGATCTTGTCCAAAACGAGATATAAAAACACATCCATTTCAGGATATCCAAAACATATCTAGATCTTGTCCAAAATGGGATATCCAAAATACATCCAATTCTGGATATCTAATACATGTCTAGAACTGATCCAGAACTTGTTATCCAACAATGAACATAAATAGGATGTGTTTCGAATATTAGAAAATGGTCATTGTATTCCCGTTGTGTATACTTTCTCATACTTCATCTTGGAAGTGGTCCGGAAATGCCCAAAACATCCATTTCTGGATATCATGCATGCAGACAAATGGATATCCAAGGGTTATCCAATGGAAGTCGTTTGGACATTCGTGTGCTGTCGCTAGATGGCACTGGCAAAATGTATAAAAGAAACTAAAGTTTTCGTAACACAAATAATGGTATATTTGATTATAAATATAATGAAAAATTGTGTTTTAACACGATTCGAAAGATGTGTGAACATTAAGCTACAAGGAACAGAAGAAAATTTAAAGTAGTGAATAAAAGGCAATCTCCCATGACCAACCCTTCTGATTCATGACTATATAATCAGAAGCTATAGCTTGTAAATTACCAGTGCGTAGTTACAGATCTGTTAGTTCATTGAACTATCCAGCTTGACTAGTGCCCATTTCAAGAGAAACAAGAAAATTAACAACAAACATTGGTGGTTTACTGTTGCATGCATCTTTTCATATCGAAATAATATCCACATGAGATCCAAATATACTATGTAGTCCAAAAATTGTACTTTTCGAGACCATACAATATCCAAAGTATGTACAAAAAATGTCTAAATCAAAGCATAATGTACAGATTACGTCCCACTTGATGTCCAAAAAATGTGCAAAAGTGATCCAAAATGTCCAAAGCATATCAATTTCTGGATATCTCCGGGATATCACGTATGCGGACAAATGGATATCCAGTGGATGTCTTTTGGACATTCCTGTATATGTATTGGATATTCAGAACTTCCGACACAAATATTCAAAAGATATATTTTGGACATTTGTGTGCTATGTGGGTTGTTACCAGTTGAGCCTTCTCTATAAATGCCACACTAACGCATGAATTAATTACATTTAATCCAATCTTGCATTAATTAATAAATTAAATGTTTTAATATATTTCAAAATGTGTAGCTTTAGCTTAATTGGATTCATGGCTTTCTTGGGACCATATTCGTAAAAATAATAATAATAATAATAATAATAATAATAATAAAATGCTCCTGAGAAAAAGGGGCGGCCGCCTGAATTGTTTTAGTTCTTTCTGAAACTACGAAATCGGTAATTTATTTCAATTTTGGTAAATCAATGGTACAGTCAACGGCAAAGGTAATCGTAGGCAAATTGTCCACCGCTATTTTAATTACTTTTTTATTCTACATCCTGTGTTGTTTTAAGGAATGAAACTATTGGTTCGAAGCAGGCATTGTTCTCTGCTTATTGACGCCATTATTTCAATTCATTGTCATCACAATGTGTAATACAAACCAAATTACAATGGTGGTGGACATTTCGCCTACTGTTTCTTTCGCCGTTGGGTGTACCTGATGACAACTAATGTAAATTTGAAATTTTGAGTTACAATTTATGTATGGGGGGGTACCTCGAGATTAACTAATTACAAAGGAAATACAATGCCGTTTCAAACAATCCACGGTTACCTTATGACTTGACACCACACAGGAGATGTACAAAGTAGAAAGATAAGCGAAAGTGCAGGCTCGAACAGGACTCGAACTCGGTTCCCAGGCATACTGAGCCTCTTCTCGTGCCGAACAGTTAAGATAATTTACATTACACTTACGTTACCTTCCTTATGATTTGGTGAACACAGGTGTAATAAGCTATGTAGAACTTTCGGGGAATGACGCTGGGAGGTACAAATCTCAGGGTTTCAAAGGCAACAGATCTCGTTGCGATAATATTGACGGAGACAATTTCACACATTGGATGAGAGGAATTAGGCAAAACCAGGGCTGGATCCGTTTGTAGATGCCTGGCGCGGTCGAACCTGCAACTTTCCGATTAACGTTATGGTTAATTCTGAATTTAAAAGTGTCTGCAAATTCAAAAGATAGTGTTCTAACCCAGAACCTTTGATGGGATCGTGAGTCGAGGCAAGCCCTCAACGGCCCACGAGTAACTTTCCTCTTGCGAAATTTGCAGACACGCTGCTAAACCCTGGGTAGGATCACACGAAGACCGAGTTGCTAATACAACAACGTGTACAAACAGTGTATGTTAATCCCATGTGATGCCAGATGAAAGTGCAACATTATGCACAGCTGAGTACATTGTTACTCCTGCAATGAGTCATCGCGTTCTGAGAAAGGTCTACATCATCGGCATTCGCTCTCACTTCCTGAAGGAGGACAATCTTGCCGTGCGTCATGTGTGCAATCGCCCTACACAGCATCAACGCATACATGTACGCAAAAAAAATTGGGTTCATCTCTCATGACTTCAGATTGCTACCTTATTATATTGCCAGCCTTTTCTTAACATACTCAAATACGGTGAAGATTCTGTGGCTTAACTCCGAATTCCCTATTCAGGCATTCCACACGCTTCACTCTCTCCACATTGTTGCAAACTTCAGTTAGCAGTCGCTAAAAGTGGCTCAATTTCTAAGACTAAATTCACGAAAATGCGACAAGCTACTATTCTGGCTACTTTCGAGTGCCCTTTAGCGACTAATCTAGAGAATTTTTGCTAGAGAGCTTAGGTGGAAAATCAGTAACGCTAAAACTAAGGCGCACTCACTTTCACGACCTTACTCTTTTGCTTTATAGGAAGAGTTTTATTGGCAATTAAAATTGGCTAATAACATTTTGTTTCCGATAGTATTATTAACAAACAAATAAATTGACATGATTTAACGTTCACAATTACATTTGAAACAGCAATTTGTTTGGTATTCTCCACATATTTTGCTTTAGAGCAATGGCTGCAATACATTTTCGACATCCTCTCTTCATGGTTATCGTAGGTTACTCGCAAGTTTGATAGATCGATGCTCTGCAATAAGTTGTCTAAAGCAGCAAAACCACGTTTTTTAGTTTTGTTTTGCAAAATACAATTGATTTTTTCCTTGTCGAACAAAAAAATATATGTGGCAAATTTGGTTACGTTAAAGATAAGGCTTCGTCAGAACGACTACGCAGACAAAATAATATCAAATAATTTGCCAATTGGACAGCAATTCAACCCAGACAGTATCACTCCCTCCACAGTTCAAGGCCAATTGAAGGTACTGAGGGTGCTAAGCGCATTATATGATAAGAAAGGGTGGGGGATACCATTTTGTATTTACGCGTCGTCAATTTGACGGAAGCCTTAGCTTTCTAGAGTTAAAAATAATCCGTCAAGAATTACGGAAACAGACACACCATCAGCTCAAAAGCTATTAATCGAAATGAATCTTTTTTTATATAATTCTTCGCGTTGATAGAATATATTAAATTTAAGTCTGAAAATTGAATTTATGCGTTTATCTCGCATGAAATAAAACGAAGTAAACAGGAGTCCGCTACTACTTCTTTTTAAGCAGCTCCCTAATTGTCCTCACAATGCTGGGCCAACACAAATTTTCTGACATTCCACAGGGAATCGAACCCGCGACCGCTCGCACCAAAGGCCAGGGGGCTGACCATTTGCACAGTGTATATTATTATATTTTATTTCGACGTTAAAACTTCATCTTAAAAAAATATATTTTGCGTATTTTACATGCAGAAATGATATAGCTACTTTTTAGTGTATTTTATTTGGAGATTTAGTGGCTTTCGCGTTCTTGTTGCTGGTAACACTGCTCCTGCAGCAAGAAAAAGCAACAGTCGCAATGAAAGCTTGTGACTCAGCTGAAGTCGATGTCTTCTCTATCCGAGAGCCGCTTAAAGGAACCGCTTTTCCTGGTACTTTCCCACATAAGGAAAGATCACTCACGGCCTCGCCCACGCATAACAACAATTGTCAACAAACACATCGATCATTAACGGGAAACGCCCTTGTTCCAAATTATTATTATTATTAGAAAAACGTAATTTCCTATATCAATGCAGTAACACCTAAACTAGATTTCATTTGCTTTATTTTACTTCGCTTTTTATGCCACTTTTGGCTAATTTGCGAAGATTTTTAATGAGGGATGATATGATGAATGGACACACTGAAACATCCATGCCCAGGCCAGGATTCGAACCCGGGACCCCTAGCGTCGTAGCGCGATGTGCTAAACTAGAGTATTGGTAGCATCTGTACAGTGATCGTTTCAGAGGTGACTCACGTCAATTGAAGTTACAAAAAAGAAGGGGAATTTAAGACAGTGATATTGAACCTTCAATGAAAGTCGATACCCTGATCACAACAATTTTACTCCTAAATATCTATTTTAAAAAGAACACCCTGTACATTAATTAATATGTACTCCAGAAATTTAACATTGAAAATAAATTATGACAATCATAGTGAGTAATAGTTTAATCATGTCCAGGTTTGTACACACATATAAAATGTTTAACTTACGTAGTTGTCAACCACAGAATCTAATGAGATTCAGTTATTTCAAACAAACGTCATTGAATTAATGGAAAATCGGATTTTTTCTTTTTTAAAAAAATAATGATTGTTGGAGAGAAAAGAAGGGAGAACCTCTCGAGGGCCGGAGGTTGAGAAACAGTGATCTAGGACAATGCTTTTGTTTCAATTGCTGTTTTAAGTCCACTTGATGCACAGATAGCCTGGTCGGGACTGAACCTACAGTATAGTGGGATACGAACAACTTTGAAATGTGCCTCCACCGGGTATCGTACCCGGGATTGCAATGCCTTTGCGTGGTAGTACCATAATTGGTAAGGAACTAAATCTTTACGATTCACACACGCTGCTTACTTCCCGTGTTGCGACAAAAATGGGACATGCTAACAAGGGAACGCGTTCAAGGCCAAATCAACGCCATCTGCCATAATCTACAAGCTCCTACATTTTGCGCATCACTTTGGACGCACATCTTACACGTCACCACGGCCGCAGAATTATAGCCAATTTCAAAGTGGGACATCATGCTGAAACACCCTGTATAATATCACAACCTGTATTTCTCTCCAGAACAGACTTTCCAACTGCAAGTAAGAGGTACTAAAAATTAACCCAGCGCCTTCCTCACTCAAAAAGTTTCCATCCTTGGCAGCTATGGATGAAGATATCAGAGATCCACTCACAGTGCATGTTCATAAATGGGTGTTGCTTCGGGGAACCCCCTCTCGACTTATTTCCAGTTACTTATCGATTACGACGATCTTCGTTCATGACTTTCCACAATGACAAACGCTGGGCACCATGCCACATGCGATGTCTTTGACCCTATCATTGTCACTGTGCCAGCGACTTCGTGCGAGATACACACAAATCAACTCATCTCACCCAACACAAATCACAATGTCATGCAGAGAAATGGGACCATCTTGTCCCCATCTCAATCACCCATCGAGTACCCCATCTGGACCATAGCTGTCGCTGGATGTTTACTAAGACATTTTGCGTAATTATAAAAACAAAGACGTACCGAGACTAACGGTAACACTTATCGTTTTGAGTACGACTATCTGATTTGAGTCTGTTTTTGAGGCAACTTTATGCACAGATGGGCTGAACGAGACTGAACCTAGAGGTTAGGGTAGGATCCGAAATACCATGTGCCTCAACCCGGGAACCATTTGATTACGACGATAGAACTACGCCATTGGGAGGCCCAACTGCCTGCATGGGATAGATTATAGTGCAAGTACTTGTTTGTGTTGCATTATGCGTTAGGATGTTTGTGCATTTACTGTATAGAGAGAACATTAAGGTGTGGGCACGAGGGTGGGCAAGATAGGTGCCAGATTGAGATGACGCCAGAGGCTAACTTGTTCATTGGAGGTACCGAGAGTCGCGGTTGGCTCCCAGGTTGCAAATGCACAACTCTCAGATGTTATGGAAATAACTTTACTATACAGGGCTAGCATAAATGATTCATTCGTTTTGAAAAGGCTATATTTTCAAAAGTATTACACGTACACACATGAAAGATATATGAAAAGAACCAGATCTGGGAGGCCAGGGGAACAAAGCTAGGTCATCCTCACATCCTGTGACCGACCGGTAAATGTCACCTGGATATGTTGCAGTTGTGTTTTTTCCCGCAACTCAGTGCCGACTTCAGGGATTTTGTCTTCCAACAAGACGGGGCAACTCCTCATTGGAACATCCCAGTTCGTGACTAACTAAAAGATAAACTTCCGCATCGCTGGATTGGGCGTATTTGTGAGGATGACCTAGCTTTGTTCCCCTGGCCTCCTAGATCTCCTGATTTAACGCCCTGCGACTTCTTCCTGTGGGGGTACGTTAAGGACCTTGTTTACGTACCCGCACTACCGTAATCCTTAGTCGAGCTCAAAGAACGCGTTTCTTTTTTTCCTTGTCAGGATCTCCCCCTTCCATTTTCCCCCCTGCGAAGGGGTCCCGGTGGAGGCACTGGGAGAGAAAGTTGGAAACTCTGGGGGTAGAGGGCACTTGCAGGGGAACCCGGGATCGGGTCTTCTTCTTTTCCCAAGAAAAGGCAGTCTTTCTTCCTTCTTCTCTTCTTTCTTTCAAGGTGGAGAGAAAGAGAAAGAAGAAGGGAAAGGATATCAGTGCTGCAGTGCAGTCCATTGACAGGACTATGCTACAAAATGTATGGAATGAGCTCGAGTATCGTCTTGACGTGAGTCGTGTAACCAAAGGGGCACATATCGAACATTTGTAGAGTGTGTATAAACTTGGTGAGTTTGTGGTTCTTTTCATATATCTTTCATGTGTGTACGTGTAATGCTTTTGAAAATATAGCCTTTTCAAAACGAATGAATCATTTATGCTAGCCCTGTACTATAGACCATAGGAGTTTCGGAACGAGTATCAGTCCTCCAATGAGATACACAAAAGACATTATACTGATCACGGGCCCAATTGACGGCTGACCTACATAGGTCCTCCATCTATCCACCAATTGTCTTCTGAGGTATGTGCCTAGATAAGTGTCAACAACCTCAGTTGCGAAGTAAAAGATGTAGAGGTGACATTGCTCTCCCGTTACAACGTTGCCAAGCGCACGTCTGTTTTTGCCAGTTGTTTTTATTAGCTTCATTGTACAGTGTTTGAGTGCTTTGTGTACTAATTATTCGTGGTTCGTGTACTTGACAGTAAGTTTGGCAATATGCTGTGTATCGACGCTTCTTTTGCCTTGCGACACGAAAATGCCCGATGTCGGTCGAAGATAATTTAACTGATCGCCGATTCGTTGTTTCCAAACCGCCAGCTGGAAATGCGAGCAGTATAACCTCTGATACATACTTGGTGTCAAGTAGCGATGACATGCCAGTGAAAAATCATTTCATGAAACAACGGAAGGAAATCAAACCTAGCAGGAAATGGCGAATGCTTAATATAAGTGAAACACTAATCGTTGGGATGTTGAAGCTACAATTAAGGGAAGGTTATATCATTTCTGATGAACCAAAGTATGATCGTCCTTCCGGTACAGATGGTCACGACACCGTGACGAAAGTAGAGAAAAATGGTTCCCTAGAGAGTACGGTATTGCCACCCAGGTAATGCTCATTCGAGATTTAGACAGTGGAGTGGTATTTATGGGGGTAAAAGGGGGATTTCCCCCCTTTGGTGCCAATTTTAGCCCGGGAGGTTCATATATAATACCCCGACGCTTCGAATGAAGATACTAGCGTTTCCTCCACTGACTGGAAATTTTCCAAATACCACATTGATTTGCACGCCTTCTGGCAAATCAGTAGACGTGTGAGCAAACAATACGAACATTCACGTGGATGCTCTAGAACAGTGGTTTCAGCAGTTTCAATATTTTCACTGAAATCACACTTTCTCCAAATATGTGCTTATTTAGTACTTTTACTTGTAAAATGTTTCTGAATTTGAATGAAATGTGTTTATTTTCTAACTTGAGGCAAGTATCCTAACCACACTAATTGAGCGTTGCAAGTGTTAGATAGGCCTACTTCAGCGCCGCGGAGAAATCTTGAAACCCTAAGGGCGCCGTGAAATGAAAAAGTTTGGGAACCCCTGCTTAAAAGAAGGAATTCTTAACATTAACAGATGTAATTTTCCATAATTTGGAATATCGTAGCTGTTATTCGAAAGGAGAGAAATTTTCGACAACGCCTTTTGTGGCAAAGGTTCAACGGAGCCTTAAATCTTCAAACGTTTCACACCATATTCACAATTTCATCATGAAATCTGCTTGTTACATTATGACAAGGTGGGGAGCCTGATTTTGGATTATCCATGGCCCACTCTTGGCGACAACCTTGACCTCATTGACTTTCCCATGATCACTAAGTTAAGGGGAATCCTATCCTTTATTATCCTGTGAATACATTCAACGGTATTGAAAATTGGTCGCATACCTTCATCTATGTCTCTTTTATATACTTGTTTTAATGATGTCGCAGGTCTTTTGTCTAGACGGAACCTACTTTCTTGTTCAGAAATCCATCCAGCCCAAATCTTAGGGGGGAGCGTCTGGGAGGGAAAAGAAAACCTCGAGAACAAAAGACAAGACAAAGCGAATGTCGTAACAGCGTCCATGGTAATAGCCAGCAAAAGGTGCATCTAGATGAAATCCTTTCCCTGATCAAGTCTCCCGCACCTGCCCGGGGAATACACCTGCCTCCCACACCCCTCCTCTGGCAGGTGCAGCACCACACACACACTTCCCTTCTTCTTTTTCATGGGAATTTTTTCACAGCGGTTCGCACGTGGATAGGAAGTGAATAATTTACATCATCGGACACCTCCTTCCCTACCTGCGACGGAACAACTGGTAGCGGGGCGTTCTCGGCCTGCTTTTCGCGGAGGCTGCCAACCAGCTGACTTACTTTCGCTCTCCTCGGTATCCTGCGAAGTTCAAGGTTCTCCGCTGCGAGCGTGGCCTTGCTTGTCTGCCGCCCCAAAGTCAAGCATCTCGCCAACTCCTCTGTGGAAACGCTGACCGCTAAATGTGTTTCCGTCATTAGAACATGCTCATAGCAACACATCACCGTGCGCCACGGGCTGCTACAGTCCACACGGTGAAAGGACAGCACTTTCGGGAGGGGTCCAAGGGGTGGGTACAGGACCAACCCGATGGTGTAATGGTAAAGTAACGTGGCCGCCTTGTAATCAAAGGGATCGATACCCGGTGGAGGCACATAGTGGTTCGGATGTCACATTAAACTGTAGGTCCAGTCCCGAGTAGCCATTTTGTGCATAATGAGAACTTTAAAAACCTGCTCAAATCGATACCCGTCCACAGTCACAAAAAAGACAGTTTGTTTAGAATAACCAAAAAATACTTTCTCGTGGCCAAACATTTGTTTCAATAGGCGACAAACAAATAACCGTTCACCAGAACCAAATCCTTTTAGTAATCGTGCACATTTGCTTGAGTTAACAAAAAAAAAGTTAAAATTACAAAATTTTGCGAACGCTACCTTTTTTTTACGATTAAAAAAGATTAACTAGTGATTGATTAATTCACACAAATCCGTTTTATCTGTGCATTATTATCTGTGAGGTGGGGGGACCTAAAAAGTATATATTTCACACAATTTCAATTCAGTCACAATAATTTATGTTAATTATTATACGGCTGTTGAAGGGACATGATAATTTCAGACTAAAGCAGTGTTTTTTGAGGGGGACATCACTATTATGGGGGAAAATATGCCTCCTTTCCTCCTCTGCAAAAAAAAAAAAAAAAAAATTACCCTACTTGCACCCTCCCCCCCTGGTAAAAATCCTGCGAACGCCCATGGGTCCGTAGTGCAATCACCAATCATCTTCATCGTGGCGATTAGCCAAAAATGGCATAAAACCAAATCAATCAATCGTATAATAGTAAATTTCCCTAAAAGTTCAGGGAAAATTCTAAACACATTTAGAATATATGTATGTATGCGGTTCTTCAAAACAAAAGAAAACAGAAAAAAATGGTGCTGAATCTTCAACATAACCTGGGTTCGATTTCCGTTGCGGACACGCATACTGGGCGACGAATTAAAGTAGCGAAGAGCCATTCCAGAACAATTTCGATCCTGAAATAGCGCCCCGTCTAGAAAGTTTGACTTCAGTTTAGAAAGTCTGGGAAAAAAGCTGAGACAAACGTCGGTTCTCAAGGGACATTGCCAAGACGACCCAGCTGTGTCGTGTCCAGTTGAATTTAACGTGGCCCCCGACTTCTACTAACCTATAAATCCAGTGTGGGAAAAACCGGTGGGCTATCAGCAAGAACACACAAACATGATGGATCTCTACCGTTTATGAGAACACAAGCGGCTTTCATTTACTTCCGGTGGAACATCACCACACAAAGCGGTTTCAGTGGTGGAAATATATTAGGTAGACGTACAGCTTATATAAATTCTGTTTGTCGACGTTTGGGAACAGAATATGCAAAACTGGCCTTCAGTTAATCTGTTTTGGGACAAAATTTACCGGTCCAATACATTCTTTGGGGAAAAAATCTTCATCATGCATGTTAGAAAGACAACTCTGTGCACACACAAGAATATATGGAACTTAGGCACTTAACCTGACTGATTCATTGATTGATTTGGTCTATTTTACTTCACTTTTCTTCCACTTTTGGTTCATCGCGAAGTTGATGCATGATGATGTGATGAAATTCATGAAGGGACACTCATATAGAACGCTCATGCACAGGGCGGGATTCCAACCCGGTACCCCTGGCGTCGCAGCGCGCTGTGCTAACCACTCTGCCACATAAAAGGCAAAGTTCCCCGTGCATATAGCACCGTGCCATGAAGGCACATTTAGGGGATGTGTGGGTAG
The DNA here is from genome assembly GCF_977018435.1 of Lepisma saccharinum. Taxonomy (NCBI): domain Eukaryota; kingdom Metazoa; phylum Arthropoda; class Insecta; order Zygentoma; family Lepismatidae; genus Lepisma; species Lepisma saccharinum. The sequence continues at coordinate 18,376,784 of NC_139229.1, forward strand.
GGCCCCGGTGATGTATCAGCACCACGCTCCGGCCGCCTTTATCCCCCAGGTACCAATTGATTTGAGGCTGGGTGAGGCCGGGAGCCACTTTATGCGGGGACAAGGTCGGGAATATTCCAACCTTAGATCACCCACCTCAGGAATCGAACTCGGGTCTCCGGCGTCAAACGCCTTACCGATTAGGCCACCGCGGCTCCACCACTCTGCCACATGCATCAGCAAATAAGTCCCCATATTATTTTGCAATAATATAATAATTTACGATAATATTCTAACGAAGGCAAACTTTGAAACACATATACAATAAGCTCCTACTCAGTTTGACGAAACTAATTCAGATTGTTCTACTTTATTTTTTCAGGAATTTTCAATTAAACTTTTCAAACCATTCTTTAACGCTATAACTTACTTTAACATGACTTACAGCATACTTCTGCGTTGCCTCTAAGCAGTGGCTCCAACAATAAATAGCACGATTTATATATTCTACACAGGATGATTTGGCGTAGAAAAGTGTTTATAAATGTGTGGGAAAATCCATATTCGTGGCTATAATCCAGGCATCTTAAAACTACATGTTTTCAGAGATTCCCTAACTTTCCCAAATTTTCGGGTCCGTGGAAACCCTTAAAGGGGAGATAAAAAGAGCGAGGGTTGTTGAGGGATACTACGTGCAGTTCGCAGAGCCACCGAAATAGTTCTTGTATTTGTTCCCAGGTGCTTGCCAAAATGTCCACTTGGCGCGTATGGCTGCAATGCCACGAAGAATGCAAGCCTTCAACTTGAGCTACTGAACTTTACCTGTGCACGAACCGAACTTCTGGGAACTAGTCGGTAGTGACCTCCTCCCTGGTAGTTTGCCAATAATTCTCACTTTATATACCCCTGTTGTATATCCACCTTCCTTGTTGTCCAGATTTTCTTTGGTTTTATCCATGAAAAATTCAGCCATACAAAGTGTGTCCGTATAGTTTTGCAGAGATAGGCAATTAGGAACTGAGCATAGAGTTTTAAAGTGGAGTTGGAACCACTGACATGTGTTTCCGGCGTGATGCCTTGACTATTAGGGCAACAGCGCCAGACAACACACTATTGGGGAGGCGTGTTTTCTGGCACTGGAGTCCATTCCGTGAGGAGATCCTTATTTTCGACATTGACTCAGATTGCAAACATATCTTAATAGGAAGAAGTGGGTGCAACCTTTTGAGAAGGCTCCCAAATGTCAACCTCACTTCCAAGTAGTACACATCGGTAACTGCAATGTTGTAGGGCAACGAGGCTCTGGCGTCTGGAACGACAGTACAATCATCTGTAGCCCTGTGTTTGTGTACTGAGTGCCCCTTTACAGCCTCAGCTTGTAATTAGGTAAGGGTATTTTATTCCTCAGAGACAGGTATTGAATTTAGTTACGATAAGAGGCTGGGACCCGTATAATGTGACGGGTGCAAAATAGCCTAAGGCACCCACAATTTTAATTTCCATCAATCAATAGGAAGAAGTGTATGCCATAAGACTACCGGGCCGCTTCTGGCAGGAAAAACCCAAATGAACAACTAAATAGGCTCGTATTCCTGGGTTACCATCACCAGAGCGCTCGAAACCAAAGAATCAATTCACAGGCAAGGTATATTTATTTACAACAAACAAGGCTCGGATTCTTCCATTAGTTCTCTATATTACATTATTTACATATTTCTCCAATTTGAGCTCACGGCAGACCCGCTACGTGGAAGAAAGAGGAACCGCCTCGGGATGCTAAGTGGCTGATGGGAGGCCGCTGAAGTCCGTAACATCACTCTCCTTCCGGCTGTCAGTTTCACACACACTGTCCTTGTCGTCTGTCAGACAGGTCATATTTATACCAACTCCCTCGCCGCATAGGGTAAGAGCTGAATGTTAAAATCCTATTGGCTCTTTCAAACTACACTCTTACGAACCATGAAAGAAACCAAACAATACAGACTCTTCACAAATTACAATGACTACATCTAATTAGGGTCTGGCCAGATCACACACACACACTCATTCACACACAATTATGAAATAATAGTACACTTAATTAATTACTCTTAATTATACACAAAGATACAAAAAAGAAATACTGCTTGTAACACCGATGGAGGCGCAAGTGGTTCGGATCCCACCTTAAACTGCAGGTCCAGTCTCACTTACCCTTCCTGTGCATAAAGTTTACTTAAGCCAAAAATTAAAAAACCCTCAACACATCGAAGTGCACAAACTGCGCAAGATACACTTTTAGTGAATCAAAATAAGCACAGAAATTCACAAGAAGATACTATTATTAGATGCTGTTCCGCATCAATTGAGATCAAACACGACCATTCTAAAGAAACTAAAGTTACACATTTAAATGACAATGAGTTAAAATTCTTGGGCGCATCGTATGGTCATTTTGAGCCCTTCAAACTATACGACGAAAAATTCCTTTGCCTGAAAGTTAAAAAAAGGAGGGGTGTAAAGTGAACTTGACATTTACATAAGGAAACTTTAATAATAAAAAAAAACTGGATTTGAAAATTCAGGCGCCAGTTGAAATTGTTCAACCGCCTTGGCGACCGGGCGCTCTATACTTTTCTACCCTTGCTTCAACAGACGCAATTTTTTATGCTGTGTCTGGCGAGTCTTACAAGAAAAAGCCTGCTCCACTTTCACTATCGAAACCCAACGGCGTCGCCAGCCACGGGGGCAATTTCACTTTCTTCTTCCCGGCTGCTCCTTCGTAGGTGGGTTCACAATGTAGAACGCCTCTTTAAAAAGAACACACCCGGAGACACCAAAGATGTATTCCTTGAAGAAAGAAGACGATGCTAATGGGGAGTTACGGTACACTCTTCTGCACCTGCCTTGTTTACTCACAGCAGCTGGAGGTGCACCTTGCACCTGCTGACCGCAAGGCATGACCCGCTTACTCACGCACTGGTAAGGAAATGGTTGTCCTTCGTGGCGACCACACTACGGAAAATTTCCCTCGGTTTCAATGTGTTTGTTGCGCAACCATGGCATTTGCTGGGAAGGTACGGTTTCGTGTCCAGGCGCACGCGATCAGACCTCGTCTGTGTGCGAAAAAAGAGATTCCCTCACTAGCGGGAAACCTTGGAGAAGTCGGTCGCATTCTGGGTCACAGCACAGTTAATGATCCATTCAGTTACTGCAGAAGCTTTCAGACCGAAACGACACTTGTCGCTTGGAAACCAACCATCAGAAATAAATCAGGGTGTCTATCAAAATAGTAACGTAAAAGTCCCCCATGCCATGAATGCACATTTAGGGGATGTGGGGGGTTTGGCCTCACACATGCTCGATCTCGGCCATTTTGGAGTTGATGTGATCAGCAAAACGCTAAAGCCACCTTTACCCTGCAGGGTTGTCCCCAGGTACACATTGCTTTGAGCCTGGGTGAGCACCGGCGCCGCTTTATGCTGGGACAAAGCCGGAAGAAATCAATCGTAGATAACCCACACTGGGAATCGAACCCGGGTTTCCCGAGTGGCAGTCAGACGCCCTACGGACTACACCACCTCGGCTCTGTATACCAAAATAACAAATCCAAAATTCTTCTTTCTTCACCTTCCTTTATTCGTCCCCTACTTAGGTAATGTTGAAAATTAGCATTTAAGAAAATAAATATTTATTTAATGAAATAAACCTACCAAAAGGCCAGTTGAGATGAAAACTGAAGCTGTATTTAACAGGAGAATTAGACGATTTATCTATTAATGCATCCTGGACTGCATTTGGCAAACTAGCTAGGCTCTGGCGTCTCTTGCTACGACGGCAAGGGTCGCGGGTTCGAATACTGTATTGGGCATCAATGTTCTTGTGAGTGTCCCTTTAAAAAATAATAAATTGTTACTTAGCATTATTTAGCATAATTTCAGTATTTAAACAACACTTTTTCTTATCGCTAGGTTGGCAACACTGCAACAGTGAAGGTTCCAGTTCCATTCGCGCCAATCCACAGTGCCCGAGAAGGATGCAACCAGCTCGTCGCTTCTGACGGAAATGCATTATCTAAACCACATTAACGAGAAAACAGCACTTTGCGTTAGCGAATGCTCGGATTCTTGGAAGCGAAGATAACGATTTTTAATGACTTCCAGGATAATTATACTTCAGAATGAATGACGTTACGCCATGGATTCACTCTAGCACATGCGAATCTTCAGTTATTCAATCTGTAATGGCTTGATACAGAGTTCGATTCCTGGTGGCGATACAGGGTGGATAAGAACCAACCAAACTTCCGGTTCTGTGTCCGTTTACTCTCACGTTCATCGTAGCAACTCTGCTTGGAAGACGCATGCCACCATCGCAGTTACAAGGACTTTAAGACTGCAACCAGTTGCAATACAGTGGAGAATACGGATGGTCACAAAATTTGCATAACGGATATTCGGTTTTCAAATTATTCTATATCCGTTCCGGATGCAACGGATAATCCGAATATCCAGATACTACTAATATCCGGATAGAACAGACTTCATGAAGGATTTGTGGAAAATACGTAAAGTGAAATACGAAAATGACGAATAAAAGAATATGTGGACACCCTCTCAAACGGATAAACTATAAAACTGCCCGGTTAATGCACACACTCGGATATCCGGACATTTAGGATAATCCGAATATCCGCATTTTAGAAATCCGGAACAGAGACTTCCTCGGGGGGGGGGGGGGAACTTGGACCAAACGGAATAATCGTAGGAAAATCGAAAGAGGCGAAAGGTTCGTGATCTGTTGTGGTTTTGTTATTTACAGTCAGTTTTCTGCCAATTTTCGCTAATCGCGACGATGAGGATGAGTGATGATACGATGAAACTGATAAAGAGACGATCACAAAGAACACCCAGACGCACTTCGGTATTCGAAGAGGCAGAGAAAAAAAATGAAAAGAAAAAACCTACAGTTTGTGAAAAACGGAACATACAGCACTATTATTATGAATTTTTTACTTACATTGTTCAGTATAGTAGCAACAATGAAGTCACGAAAAAAAATATTTAAGCTACACTGAACTTGCACTTGAAATTTTGTTACTTTTAATTATTATTTTTTAAAAATATTATTATTATTATTGAGTTTTCATTGTTGACAATTTCAGTGTAAAATGACCACCTGTGCTGTATCTGGAATTTTCTCAATAAATAAATAAATATGATCAAGTAGTTGCTGCTACAGGACGTTGCATCGCTTCCTTTCCCAAAACCACTTATCTCCGCACTTATGAGAAGAAAAATAGGATATTCTTGCCTCGGATTATACGGAACACTCAATTATTATTATTATTATTGCATACCTAGTGAAAACAACAGCATCGGTACGCAGGGATCCCGGGTTCGATACCCGCTGGAGGCACACAGTGGTGCGGATCTCACTTTAAACTAGATATCCAGTCCCGATTAGCCTACCAAAAAAACACAAAAATGAACCGACAATAAAATAAGTTTCGCGGTGGCTCAGTCGGTAACGCGTCTGACTACCATGCTCAAGGTCCCGGGTTCGATACCCGGCCGGTTCAAATCCGGGAACTTTTCTAACGGTGGAAGCGGCTCCGGCGCCTACCCAGCGTCGAATAACATGGGTACCTGGGGGAAACCCTGGGGGGTAAAGGCGGTCAGGGGCGTGATGCTGATCACATCACCCCCACTCACGACCGGATCAAGAAAGTGTGGGGCGTTACCCCCACACCCCCTATACGCCTTCATGGCGTGATGCTATGCACAGGGGAACACTTTACCTTTTTTTTTTTTTACTAGTTTACAATAATAGTTACTGTTATTTCTACACTTCAATATTATAACAACGGTCTGAACATCTTACGAAAATTTAATGAGCTGGAATTTAACATCGTGTCCGGGATACATCTTTATTTCTAAATTGTAACGAAGAATTTGGTGGTAACGCTTTCATACCATGCTTTGCACATGGCCACTGCCATATTTGGCAACGCACAGGAACCCATATGGACCTTCCAGTGTTCCCTATCCAACCACACTCCCCAAATCAACCACCCCACGAAGATTGCACATTCAAAGTTAGCGCCATTGATTCAAGGTCAGATCTACAACGCGAGGTATTGGTTCACGAAGAAATATCCTCGAACTTAAGCAGCCGCACGTACAACGGAGTACGCCGGGCAAAAAGCTCACTCAGGATAAGAACGGCCAAGGTCAGGAAGTTCCACTGAACCTCTTTCCCCAAAATACGCTCTGCATCTGGTTCGTCTCCTCCGCGCAGGTCTGGAGAATCTATAAATCGCGAAATATTTTTGCGCCTACCATCGACCTTCCGTCCTCGCTTCTGGCAAGGCTGTTTAAGAGAATTTGATTTACGTTCGCTTGCTTATCCCGGTCATTGACATATATTCAAGATGACAATCAAGCCGACTGAAATAGAACCAAGGTTCTTTCCAGATCTTGCTTTAAATCATCTTCTGCTATTCCAATCGCGATGAACCATTTATGTAGATGCAGGCGCGGCTTTTTTTTTTTTTTAATTCAGCGTACACTGCCAAGGTTACGAGAAAGTAGGAAAATCCCGCAAACTCCAAAGTCACAAACAAACTTCCTTTTAACCTCAAAGTCAGCCAAAAAAAAAAGGGAGTATAAATGTAACTGTAAAGTAGGGCCTCACATATTCTGGATCTCGGCCACGGTGGAGGTTACGTGATAACCACCATGTTCCATCTGTCTGCCTTTACCCTCAAGGTCAACACCCACTGATGAGTGATGGGTGAGCCCCAGAGTCGCTTATGCAGGAATATAGAAAATTTCCTCTCCTGAGACCACCTACTCCAGAGAAAAAACACACGCTCCAACATAGCAGTCAGACGTTTTGCAGACTAATTATAATTTTAACAATACAAAATGTTTACATAATTATCAGATTACAATTATTGCAGTGCCATAATGAGATTCACAATGCAAATATATTTATATGGAGAACAGTACTATGTATTATTTACATAAACTAAGAGGATCATTAAAAACAATAAATTTCACAATATTACGCAATATAGCAGAAATGTTTAATTCGACAAAATTTCACATTATCCATTGCAGAATTCACCTTCTTTTATCATTGTAACATTTTTTCAGGAATCCTTTTTGAATCTCGACTATTAAGAATTGGTAATTCATTTAATTAATGTGATGTTAGCAATTTGTAAGGAAAAGCTAGTTTCCTGTTCCTTGCAGTATCTTCAATGAGTATCGTATTTTCTATCGCATATCATCATCATCGCCACCGGCTCCACGGAAGAAGGCAACAGAAAAGTAATCGCATTCCGGTATCAATATCAATTTCCTATGTATAGAATTCCATAAATAGATTTGCAGAACCCTTTGGTGTACATCTTTAGGAAAACATTATTCCGATTCATATCATTCCTTAAATTTCCTTCTTACGTGTCTGGTGTGAGAGGTGCTGGGTTCAATGTCCCTAAAGAGAATTGTGCTGGCGAAAAATGGTAAGGACGATTGCAGAGTCACTCGAAAACAGGTAGTGGACGCCGGTCTCGAAACCCAGATAAGAAGGGATTCGATGCACTGACCCAGGGTAACCCAGCGCATCTAAATTTCTGGATGGGATTCAACATTTGGCAGAGACCGAAGCAGCACGCTGAAGATGGGTGCAGTAGTCACTAGCGCAAGGAAATGGCTAACCTAAGAGTTTCGCGTTGGAGTTTCGGTTGGGGCATATTTTAGAGGGCAGATTTTAGAAGCCCTGACTCGACCTCTGTTTGGGATTGAATTTTAGAGGTCCTAACCCGACCACTGGCTGGGGTCCGATTTTAGAGGGTCCTAGCTCGACCCCTTGTTGGGTCAGATATTAAGAGGTCCTAACTTAAGACACTGGTTGGTGGCAGATTTTAGAGGTCCTGGCTCGATGCAAGTTGGGGGCAGATTTTAGAGGTCCTAACTTGACACTGGTTGGGGCAGATTTTAGGGATCCTAGCTGGACTCCCGGTTGGGGCCAGATTTTATTTAACTTGACAAGTGGTTGGGGCAGATTTAAAGGTCCTAACTCGATCCTCGGTTGGGGGCGGATTTTAGAGGTTCTAATTCTACATTAACAGCGCTAGTAATCATGACGTCGCTACGCAGAGACTTATTATTAACCTCTGAAAGGTTACGAAAAAAATTCGAACCAAGGACGCCTTGCACCGTTTAATTTGAGAAATTCTATTTCTCATGTGTTATTTGGCCAACCATGGTCGTAAGATTAAAGGGTAAACTAATGAATCCTTGAAAGAGTGCGCATTTATTCTTGTGCATCACACAAACAATTTCGATACCCTTGATCGACTCACATCCTACGCAGTGTGGCAAGTAAATGTTTACGCGGAATCGTACAAGCTAGGAGGAAACGCGTAAATAAAAGGGACAAGAAATGTCAGCCCGACGAGAAAAAAGAAAAAAGTACGTCTTGTGGCAACACTGTCACGACAAAGTATAACCTTCAACCTAAGCTGCTCGGCTTCAAGGTGAATCGGAAAGCACAACGACCGAGTCAAGGTGAGCGCCGGCGTTGCCACGTCGCCGTCCTCTCAAAGGAGACCGGGTTCGTAGCCGCGCATGGCCTTGTTGGGCGTGGGCGGGGGTGCCTCGAAAAAGGGGGAGAAAAACAGTGTTCTGCTCCAGGGAGAGCACGGCGCAGGCTTATGACAACAACAGGATTGGCGCTCGAGTTCCTTTCCCGCGCGGGGCCTTCAAGGTCTCGCCGGAGTTGAATAGCACCTGCCGCGAAGAACGGCGGACGTGTGCTTGATGCAACCAATCGGCGACTTCCATTCGCTCGCAGTGTGGCCACTTGTAAGGGAAGTTTCGCTAGAGCCAGGGAAATATTTGCAGAATAGAAGACATATGATATACCCTTCTTATTATTTGTTACCAAAGCATCAGTAACGCATTCAGAGCCCCTTACGCCTCCGCAACCCACATACACATGAAACAAGAATATCCTGATAGCACTGCAACCCATCTAACTCCGGTGCATTGCCATATTGCATAAATGAGAGGGGCATGGTCACCATGCCTCTGCACAGCCCTTTTGTGTCTTCTAGGGATTTGATGGTTCCCGCCATTCAAGGAGCATTTTAGGATAGTTTGAACCAGCTTTGACCACAGAATTAACCGTTCACAACAATTGTAATTGATTTATTTCTACTTATGTGTGTTGATCTAGAAGCTGATTAGATACAAGTGCATGCACAAAGAAGCATGAGTAAGGAAGGTTCGCGGCACGTTACATTGATTCGGACGTAGCTGAAAATCGTATTATAGGTGCTGATTAGTCTTGCTGCAAAAAGTAAGCTCCTCTGGCAACAAGTTCGAAAGTTTCTTTCACCTCAATTTGTGTCGAGTTGGGACAGGTCCTACAATAAAAGCTAGATCCGAACGACATTCCAGTGTGCCTCCACCAGGAATCGAACCCAGACACATTGATCACACGACGGCAAACAAAATGTACAAAACGCACACATTACCAGCGGCTACTTAAGGTGGTTTTTCATTCCCGTTGGCAACCCCAGGCAAATGCTGGATGGTACATTTCACGAACGGTTCACCCAGTGGCGGCGATCGGGTCCCAAAACTTGCGGTGCAAGGGAAGTTTACTTTCTATTGCTAGACAAAGCATTATCAGGCCGGCCATAGTGTGGGGGCAAAATGGCCAAGGATCAATTGGCTCCCTTCCTACCCTAATTGCCACCACTGTACCCCCATGTCCTTCCTTTTGCTTAGCATTCGTCCTCTCACCATCCCAGCCACTGTTAATCCTCACACCACAAATAAGCGACAATAATATTAATTCATTATAGAGAGACCGCCTACTATTAGTGCTCATTTACACTTACAATCTGAAAGTAACAAAATAAATGAGGCATAACTGGAAAATTTGAATTTTTATATGCAGATAGATACTTAACTTCCTTATTTCATTATACTTCGCTTTTCTGCCACTTTTGTCTAATCGCGAAGATGATAAATTGTGATAGGATGAAATGGATGACAGGACAATCACAAACCCATATGTGTGTCATAACACAATTCCTGGATTATCATGGCTACAGATTCAGGCGCCAGAGCCTCGTTAGTCTGCATAATGCAGTCCAGGGTGTACGAGGAAGAGAGGTTGACATTTGGGTGCCTTGTGAAAGGGTCTCCCCTTATATCCAACCAACATAAATGAAAGCGCTGTCGAATTTCTTATTAGAAAAGGGAAATATTTTTGCCGGCAGCGGGAAGTTTTGCTTACAAAACTAAGCAACACTGCTTACATGAGTGTACCCACTCAGCAAACGCACTTGGAGACTGTGTCACCCGCAGAAGCTCCCGGCAACTGCACGCTACGTGCCAAGCATTTCTCACGCTCTTCAATATCCCCCATTAAAGTTTTTGTACTGCTACTTAGAACACAATGCCGAGGTTAAGCAAATGTTAAATGCTTTAGATCTGTCACAACGTGAGCTCTCCCACCATCCGCGAGGTTGTCTCCGAGAAAAGAGAACTGCCTTGAAACACTCGCGTTGCCTGTTGCCTAAGATTACCTTATACGTCACGCCACTGCCGACAACACAATCATATAAAGTGACGGCTATCTTCCTTTGTTGTTGTTATTGTACTTTCGATATTAAAACCGGGTTTCATAGAGGAAATATGAAATCTTGTGGAGGCAAGACAAGTCCCTAAATGGAACGCCTGAGGAGGCTGGATGAATCTCAAAGCTACTTTAGATTCGTTGTACTTGAGCCTGTCAAAGAAGTTGATAGCGTGACGCAAAGATGATAACGAAACAGAAAATTGTCTGTGTTAAAGACTTGACATCTTTAAGATTATAAAGTCGGTACGACAAGTAGTTATCTGGTGCAACTATGTGATGTTGACTGTTACAATCTGTGTGCAAGGCAAGTTGAATGCATAATAATGTTCAAAGGGTTATGGATTGTTTTATGCAAGTAATATACGTGTCATTTACACGGGAAAATTAGGCGAGATAAATATATTCACGGATTACCTACGCGAAAGCAATGTGGTTTGGCATAATCTATATTTACTTCAACAGAAGTAAGCTGAAATTCTGAATTGTGAAAAATAAATTTAAAAAAAAAGAAATCTATAGCATTCAAGATCCGAGCTCCATGACGGTATGGTTAGCTAGCTAGCACAGCGCGCTAAAATGCCAGGGGTCCCGGTTTCGAACCCCGAAACTTTTGTATTTGTCTCCAAATTTGGCTAGAACGAAAACAGATAGAAAAGGTTCTCAAGATTAGCAATTTGCACAAAAACAAGTGCCAGTCCACTGGGACTATTTAGAACGTAGGATATTTTTTTCGCAATATTGACCAGAAATTTGAAAGAACCATTCTTCACCACACAATGCAAATTTTGAGCAAATACTTGTTCTTTCATGTCAAACAAGGGTTTTTCCTGCTAAACTTCTCAACGAAAGTTACCTTCAGATTCTAGGAAGACCCACCCATGCACAATGTCAAATTAATTCCCGGTTATGTTCCATACATGCCAAATCTAGAAATATTTACGCCAAATGTTTTTGCAGTTTCACCCAGCTGAACTGATTGCTGATTCTTATTTTTCTTCATCCCGACATGCAATATTTCCTCTTGCTAATCCTTCTGAAAGGATGGAAACATGCTGCCATAATAAAAGTGCTTTGAAATCAAAATCATCTATGTTGGGAATGAAATTCCAGTTTTTAATACCACCCTCCGAACTTCTACACATCTAGACCACATACGCAAGGTCTTATCTAGAATTTTCCATCTGGGATGAGGTATTGTCAGTGAGGCGTAAAAGTGATTTTAGCATCAAAATGACCATAAAAATGGGCTTTTGTGAAATATTTCATGGGGCAGGGTTGCAAAAATTCTTGACAGGTGTTAACAGCAGGGTGCGTTGATAAATCACGAACACACACAAGAGTCAAACATTGTAGACAACCACTGAACAAGTGTTCCTATTGTTATGTAAATTTTTATTTTCGCAACAAATTTGAAGATTAAAACAAATTTATTTATAGTGTGATAATTTTGTGTGTGATTCTGACATTATCTTGCGTGATTATTATTTTACGCCGCTTTTCCACCTTCCGGGTTATTCGCGAAGCTGAGGATGAATGATGAACATGACGGATAAGGACAAAGATGGTTTAACCAGGGTTCTGGGACCTTTGACACGGTAGCATACAGCGCTGATCATTTCGCCGCAAAGACCGACCACTTGCCACTTGAAATTTAACATCAAAAAACAAATTCAACCTTCCACACCAAAGTGGTGCGACATGTTCTTTATATTATGTGCGCTGGGGGTCACTTCGGCCTGCTTATCGCGCATGCGCGGTAAATACTTTCTCCACACTGGAGGAAAAGTATCTAGTCCGACAGTTTCTAGCGGTGTCGCTTGAAACTTGACGCAAGTCTCCCTGAAAGGAAATAACATAAAATGCAGGCGTGCTCAGGTCATGAACCCCAGGCCTCTAGAATTTAGTGTAAAAATAGCACCGTACATCAGTGACTCAGGTTCGATTTGATTTGATTTAATTTTACTTCGCTTTCTGCCACTTTTGGCTAATCGCGAAGATGACAATGAATGGTGATAAGACGAGATGAAGGGACAATCAAAAACATATAGGTGCGGCACAACGCGAGACCAACAGAGGATTTATACTGGCTGTTGAGTCCAGACGCCAGATCCTCGTTAGTCTGTATTTGGGTGCATGGAGAAAGGGTGATCCTTTACACCCCGCAATGGCCGACAGTACGCCACACGTGGTGCTCTACTAAGTCAAGTTTTTCATAGGTAGAGACGTTAATTTTTAGTTTTATTTTCCCCTAAATTTCGATGTTATTTTTACTGTAATTCGGTGTTATTTTTCGCGCTTTAGGGCAAAATTCGGTGTTATCAATTTAAAATCTGTGTTATTTCTACATGCATATTTACTGTTCCTTTCTTTTCTTAAGATTATCACGTGGTTTTGGTTCTGGAAAATTGAGATAAATTTTAGATTTAATGACAAAAAATATGGCTTACCAAAATGACCATTTCGAAAACTATTTCATCTTATCAGCCACTAAATATGAAATGTTTATTGAACGGCAACATCCAAATCTTTGAACACAATCATACCCATCACATTTCCCTAACAATGCCAAAAAATCCCTCTGCGACCTCGAAATACCGTTTTGTGTACGCACATACATGATGATCCCCCCCGCCCCCAAAATATAACAGGTGCTTCTCCCGGAAAATTTTCCCGTTCCTACGAAACTCCCCAGTGAATTCTATTTCAGGACGAGGTTAAACACTGTCAGTCATGTCTGCGCCAAACTGCAATAAATGAAGAGTGAGAATCTCTTTTCAATCGAACTATCATCAGCTACACTATAAATGATAGATCTAATAGCTCTTTAGGTTGTTCTTTTTTAATGGAAGAAGTGTTATCCTCAGTTAATCTTGCATATGCAAAATTCGGGGTTATTCTGAAAAATTGCATAATTCGCGTTATTTCGCGATTCCGAAACACCGAAAACTTTCTTCCTTACCGTACTGAAATATATTTTAAACACTTTATTTTGCTTTTCTCAACTTTTCCGTGTTATCGTTAAAACGAAAACTTCACGTCCCTGGTCATAGGTCATCCCGTCTCTCTGCGTTCATTACCGAGCGAGATATTCGATATTTTCCTTGCTTCCGCAGTGGCGTACTGTCGGAGGAATCGTGACCCTTCCGAGATGGACTATGTCTGGATGCAGACACTAGAGTTCAGGTTGCCAGGGCCTCGTTAGCCTACAGTGTTAACATTAGAGAGTGGAAATAAGGTAATCATAAAGGGCAAACCACGGAGTCGGCCCACAGCTTTGCTCTGGGGGTGGCACAAGGGTACAAAGGGGGGTGTCAACATGACAACCCCGGAGAGTGTTACTTAAGGAATGCCACAACGGCAAAAGGGTGCACAAACACCACAATCCGGATGACAATAACCTATGTATGGAAAAATGCAAGTCAAATGTTGCGTGAAGCCATCAAAGACAACACAATAGAGCCAGTCATAAGCAAATCAAGATGGAGAACGAGAGGGGAAGGGAGGTACGCAGTCAACAAATATGAATTCACTCTCGAAGCGTCTGCGACAAAAAAACAAGGCGTACGTACGAGTGAGTCATTAAGAGTTGAAATCACATCAATTTCCACGCTCCTATTTGGATGATGTTGGCAACTGCCAATCGTGGTCTACGACAGCTTATTTCCGCGAACAATGAAAGCGACGCCAAATAAACTACACCAGTACGGCATGAGTCAGTTCATTGCGGAATGCCACGTGAACGTTGGAAACGTTGCCAGCATACCTACCATTCCAGTGCACCATATGCAACGGAAGATTGTACACTGGAGTCTCGATAATCCGATGTTCCGAGTAGGGATGGTCACGAAAACCGCATACCGGATATACGTATTTCAAATTATCAGATTTCCGTGTCGTATGTAACTGATAACAATGTCCTCCTCCGCGGCCGTGCGGTCTAAGGCGCTGCCTTTGGGCTCCGACTGCGGGACGGCATGGGTTCAGTCTCTGGGGTTCTCGGCCTTTGTATAGGACCGGTGGCAACCCACCATCGTGAAAAAAATTGGGGAGCTACGAGTGAGTAGCGGAACCCGGTCTCGGAAATCTGCTCGTCTGGGGGTTCGAAGTGCTGACCCCACGTCACCCAATTACCGGTTGAAGATCTCCACAGGTAGGATTGTGGGAGGGAGACTGGTAGTCGGGAGATAGGCCAAGGCCCTTCCAGGGCTGTCGAGCCATGAGTTATTTCATTATATTATAATTATTATTTATGTAACGGATAATTCGAATATACGAAGAATTCGGATATCTGGATAGAACAGATTTGTTGAAGGATCTGAGGCAAATCCGTAGCGAAATACAAAAATAACGAATGAATAAAAAAATATGTGGATAGCCCCTAAAACGGATAAACCGCACACGTTCGGATATTCGGATAGCTAATGCGGATATCAGAACATCCAATATCCGGATAGAAAATTATCCGCATTTGTTGCGGACTTCCGAGTAACCTGAGGAGAAAAAAAAAGTTAGTTTGCTGCCCTGGAGGCTGCTGCCATTCGCTCCGTAGCCAGAGGGAACAGCTACCGACAATCTGTTATTCAGACTATGACGTGACTTGTTCCTTAAACACAATACACTTCACAATTTCTCTAAAGTATAAGTTCAATATTGTTTAACTGTTTCTTTCTGACATCACTGTTTGATTTATTATTTTACTTCGCTTCTCTGCCACTTTGCCTAATTGCGGAGATGAGGATGAATGTTGATAAGATGAAATGGATGAAGGGATCAGGACACACCTGGACAGAAAACCCACTCTAGCTTGCGATTGTGTGTGGGGTATCTTGATAAGGCCATTTACCACCAGTATGTTCTTAATGTTATCTGCAATCTATACTTTATCCCGAGAATCTCTGGAGCAAGCGAAAGAAAACAAGTCTCTGCGCAAGTAGTGGCTCGAGACAGCTCGGTGGTAGCGTCGTCGACTTGTAATCAAGGGGTCCCAGGGTCGATATTTGGTGGAGGCACATAGTGGCTCGATTCCCCCTTTAAACTGCAAGTCCAGTCCCGATTAGCCTTTGGGCATAAAGTGAACTTAAAAAAACAATTCAATTCGAGACGGTTCGACCAATAAACACGTAAGAGGGAACGGGATTGCGTGAAGGGGGAGAAAGCAAATGCAGCTACCAGCAATTTGGAACACCGCTATACTCTGCCCATCTCGTTTTCTCCCCTTTATGCGCAGCCTTGCTCCGCCGATTCTCTGGATAGTGTATATGTAACTAATCCTATGATTCTTATTTTGTTCCAATATTTTAGCATGGTTGTGATGACGTCAGAGGGAGGTATCGCCACAAAATCCGGATGAAGGATACTTTAGATACCTGGATAATGCGAATATCCGGATTTGGCCATCCCCAGTTTTTGGTAGAAATGTACTGAGCAGTTGCACCGATTCATAGTTAAGAGCGGTTACCGGGTACGAGTTGCAACGCAGTTTTATACTCGTGGAAACAACTTTCAGCCGCACGGTGTATGTCGAATGGGCGTTTAAATATGCAGGAGGCCAACTTTTTTGTGATCGGTGGAGGATTTTATTAGGCTGACGACCTCCCGGTCCTTGCAACATAAGTAAATACCCTGGTGAAGGTCATCTGCCGCCCCAGGCACACCTCTCAATGGACTCGGGAGATCTTGGCATGCAAACCTGCTACCCCAGTTCGCCGGGGTTCACATGACATCGCCTCGCAGGTGCAATAAAAACAGGTGAGCGCTGGCTTCCCCTCCTCCTGTTGACAAGCGGGGAACGGAAATTAATATTTATGGTTTCTGGATAAAGAGTCTGCTGTTGGGATGACTGGTGGCCAGTTCCTGAATGGTGTGGACGAAAGGCTTGAACGGAAAGAGGTGTCATACCCGAGCGGATGGATGCCAACGGTTTTGCGACACCCGTTCGGAAGTGGGCGAAAATTAGTAATATTCATGTCTCAGTTCTTATGCTGTGGCTGCTGTAAATTATTCGGATATACAGAGTTATTCAGTGCAGTTAAACGATTATTAAAGAATCGTTCGTGTATTTTGCTTATTTTATGTCTTTAGGCAGGGTAAGAGAGAATGGGTCGGCTCCTGTCGCGGAGTGGTTATTGTTATACAATGATTCGAAATGGATTTCTTGTTATTATTCTGCTGGTAATTAATGTTGCACCTGATACAGTGATGATACATTCCTGATATATGTTGATGCATGTGCGGTGAAACGCTTCTAAGGGTTGGTTGTAGTCTGAAACAACAGCACCAAGTAGTCCGAGGTAAAAAAAAAAGTTCAAACTTGCGACAGCGATTCAGGAATTAACTCACAATGATCACCAAGTACAGTGGAATCCATGAGTATTACCGCGCAAATTGTCCATCACCATGTTCGTGCACTTTATTTGACCCCAACAGAGCTTCAGGAATTAAAAGAAAACTCATAACAAGCTGTTGACAAGTTCTGCACCAGCATACATAAAAATACGTCGCTTAAAAACACATAGGATGCGAGAGAAAAATTAATGAAAATAGTCACGGTAATACTCATGGATCCTACTGTACGTTCCTAGCGGTGACGATATTTTCGACTTTGGTTTATACACTGACGAGGCATTTCACTTATCAGGTTACGTCAACTCACCGAATTCACGTTAGTGAACGTCCAAAAGATTGAGGTATGAGTAACAGTATCCAGGACAAGAATAATCGGCCATGTATTCTTCACATATCCCTGTAGAGTTCCTACCACCTTAGGAAGCGTCTCACTAGGTGCAGAATAATGTCCAAATCTAAGGGAAGAAAACCCCGGTTAAAAATCACCTGATTTTGAAAAGAGACTGCCACAAAAATCCGGATAACATATCAGGATATTAAATTATCCTATCCGGATAGTACCGATATACAGATGTTCTGAATATCCGTATAGAACAGATTTGATTCAGTATTTGCGGAAAAGCTGGACAGTGAAATTCGAAAATGACAAATAAAAGAATATGTGACACGCACCTTCTGCCTCTAGGGCTTTATGTTAGTCTGGTTATAACCCTTTAATCGGACTTCTCAAAGGTTCTAAGGTTTAGTAGGACCAAGCCCTTGCGAGGTCTGCGGTGCAGGATTTATTTTTAATTATCACCTATGTAGGTTTGAAATGAAAGATCATTAAGATCTTTTACTCGAAGATTTATTTAAACTTCCGATGATATACAAACACTTTTCAAACAGACAATTCACCCGATACAACTTGTAGGCCTAAACCTATTAGTTGTACCGAAGTTTATAACCCTGGTCTTCTTGATGATGCAGGAGAACGCCTTATTCAGAGTTGGGTTTGTGGAATATCTGCCAAATGGAGTACAAGTACACAAGGCAATCCGAAGATTGAAGCAAGATATTACCCAACGTCCCCTGAACCATCAGCCTTTCGGCAACCAGGAGAATGTCCCGTAGGCTTACAAAAGTCTAGCTCTTTTATATCATAATTTTGTTTACAATTTACCATGGTTACTACATAGTTGTTTTATATTTCCATCGTTTCAGCATTTCTCCTGATTTAAGTTAAACAATTCATTACCTATTGTAACATTAACAATAACACATTTTTAAAGAAAAGATTCCAACATAGATTACAGATACAATACAGATTGAACAGTTTTGTGCCTGAAAAAGCATGTGTTGACAGGGGCGACACACCCGTAAAACGGATAAACGTGTACGGATAATTCACACATTCGGATATCTGTTTTCTCGTCATAAACTTTTGTCTTCTCGTTTAATATCTAAGAAACTAAAAGTTAAAATATACAAAACAGTAATTTTGCCTGTATTATTATATGGATGCGAAACTTGGTCCCTTACATTGAAAGGGGGAACATAAATTGAGAGTTTGAAAATAAGATCTGGACCTAAATGGGATGAGGAGACAGGTGAGTGGAGAAGGTTACATAATTTAGAACTACATAATTTGTATTCATGTTCAGATATTATTAGAATGATTAAATCAAGAAGACTTGGGTGGGCAGGCCATGTGGCACGAATGGGAGAGGAAAGAGGAGTTTACAGGATTCTTGTTGGGAAACCTGATGGTAAGAGACCTGTAGCAAGGCCAAGACGAAGATGGAGGGATAACGTTGATATGGACCTAAAGGAAATCGGTAGGAATGGAAAAGAGTATTTAGATCTTGCTGAGGATAGGGACAGATGGAAGGCCTGTGTTGCTGCAGCCATGAACCTTCGGGTTTAAGAAGGCTAGAGAGTTAGTTAGTTGGATATCTGGACAATTCCGATAATCCGTGTAACATAACATCCGACATGCGAGTATTTGAAATCGGGATAGAAAATCCGGATAAAATGTTATTCGGATTTGTCATCCCTAGATGAGAATGGGACAGACGACCATATCGATCATTGTTACGGAACTCTGAACTAATAATAACCCGACAGATTCTACGCAGCGACAGAGACGTGGAAAAGAACTACGCAAAAGCGATAAATGGAGAAGCAGAGTGGAAGATAGGGGAGCGTGGGTTAGCACTGTGAGAGATGCCAAGGCCCTTCCAAGTGCTGTTGCAGCCAAGGACTAAGTAACCATTCTTCATATAATACAAGAACAAATCTGTGATCGTTATTGTAGCCTTATCTTTCACCAGTTAAAAGGGAAGTTTACTGAAGATGAAATAAAAAATGTGTTTCTGCACGGTACATGCAGCCAGATTGGAAGAAGTTAAAGCGAATTGAATCATCTCTGAAGGCTTGCGGTCACCTCGTTCTCCAGACCTAAGTTCCTAACCCACAACAGACTATTACTTTCGCAATTATGAGAAAAATAGCGTTTATAAATATGTAACTCCTATCCGTTCCGGAGCTTCGAAGTGTCAGGAACATTCCACATTTCATCTAAAGCTTTTCTGCCACTTTGGGCTAATCGCGAAGATGAGGATGAAAGGATAATCACAAACAACAAACAACACGAGCCCCCACAGAGGTACTACGTGGGTGTGAGGATGAAGTCTGCATGTCTGCAGAAAGTGTCATCCCTTACAAGTTTTCGTTACGAAGAAAGGCGTGAAAGCATGTTTGTAACTTGGCGAATAGCAATCCTACAGTTATTGTAAGCGTAATTCGTTACTTTACTGTATACCTGCACATTTTCAAGAAATATTTCGAAAAGGCATTATTATGTTCACATGGACATAGTCTTACTTCGAAGAATATCTGTAACTTAATAAAAAAAGAAAAACTGTGGAATAACATGAATGTAAGGAACAGTTCTCTAGCCTTTCCCTCGTCATTAACATGGTTTTTAACATTCAAAGGAATGTATGAACAAAATTACTACAACCAGAAAGGTTGGCCGAGATCCAGCGCGTACGAGATGCTTCATTGCAAATCCACATACCAAAGTCTGTTGGTAAACATATACCAAGAATTTGCATTACGTCACCTTTAACTTGATAATGCAGGGTGAACTGATTCGACCCAGACCTTCAGCCATTTCAGGAAGAAAGTGCAAGTTGGTCGCTTGCTCCCCCCGGCCCCCTCCCCTTCTCTTCGCAATCTTGTGTTCTGCAAGTGCATTCAAGCCACATGGAATACGCGCCCGCCGTTATGAGGAATTGCCCACGTGGTGCAAGAAGCTGTTGGAGTTATGGGCGTATCCTACTTCCAATCAAATCCTCAGGTTTCCACAGGTTTAGAGGGTATCTTCAATGTCCCCCCCCCCCCTTTCCAAAGTTGTCTAGCGTTCTAACTTGCTACCAAATCAATTTTAATCCTCGTTATTACATCATATGGAAACCTGACAGCCGGGTTTATTCCTGACATTAATGAAGAAAAAGTGGCTCCCACGTAGCCAAATGGTTGGCGCTCTCGCCTTTGGTGCGAGCGGTTTCGGGTTCGATTCCCGGTGGGAGCCCCCAAACTTTCGGCGCTGGCCCAGCGTCGTGATGACAATTGGGGAGCTACTAGAAAAGAAGAAGTAGCTGGCTCTTGTTTCGAAAGCCAGAAAACAGCGGCGATGGGACTCTATGCGCTCACCACGCGTCACCCAATGATAAAGCCGCTCTGACAGGCCCTGGCCATTAGGGGCTGTTTCGCCATGAACCTTATTTATTTATTGAGAAAATTTCAGATGCAGCACAAGTGGCCATTTTACGCTGAAATTGTCAACAATGGAAACAAAGAAAATGGAACAACATGAATGTAAGGAACAGTTTTCTAGCCTCTCCCCCGTGATGAATATGATTTTTCACATTCAAAGGAATATATGAACAAAATGACGTATCTGATCAAGTCATCGTCTCGGCTGGGGATATACACCTTTTCGGCAAGAAGTTGCAGACAAGAGGTCAGTTTGCAGATTTCCCGCCCTTTTACATACGGAACAAAAGACGGAACCGACTGATGCATTCCAACTGGAGCTGCTCGGAATGTTCTTCTAGGTCAAGGCACATCAGCATCTATTTGCCTCTGATTCAGAGCTTACGTAACTAGGGAAAAGCTTGCGTGTCGCATCGCACATTGTGACAGGCGCTTCGCCCGTTCGGGAAACATTTGCCTAGAAATAGGTTTCGCGGTAACTAAGCGGACCTGCAGTATAATCTCCCAGCTTGCTTCGTGTAGGTAGGTATTTCTCACCTCAACATTAATAATAAAAATATATATACTACTTCAGGCCTCAACTTCAGTCGTCACAATAACGTGGTGGCGTCCATGATATAATTTTGACAAACTGGTTTCAAATTGAACTGATGGATCAGGTTATCTGAGTTGCTCTGCAATATAGATCAGGTTGGATCCCACGTGGAGGTACGGCGGAGTGCTTCGGTTCCTACTGCAAACTGTAGGCCCAGTCCCAAATTGCTCTAGGAATATCCAGATTTGGATCCTGATCTGGACATACTGCCACAGAGGGCTGGCTGCTTCTCGACAAGTCACGATACTGTTAGACCTTTTAAAATAGTAAATATTCATATACAAGCATCATTTCCTGTGTTCTAGTACTCAAGAACGAAGAGGAAGATTGCAAAACAAAAGTTCCATTCATACTACGCCATTATTTTTACATTCGTTCCTTTCTTTTTTATCTGACAAGATGGAAGAGAATAAACACACCTAAATTAAAATAATAAAAGTTCAAGTCCAATTTAGCATCCCCGATGGCACAGTGGTAAAGTCATCGCCTTGCAATCAAGGAGTCCCGGGTTCGATACCAGTTGGAGGTAATAGTTCTTCGGATCCCACTTTAAACTGTAGATTCAGTCCCGATTAGATTCTGTGTGCATGAAGTAGACTTAAAAGAACTCAAAAATAAAACTAAGAGTCCAATTTATGCACAGACAGATTAATCTGTTCAATTTTCCTGACTTTAAAACGCCTTTCTGCAACTTTTAACTAATTCCGACGATGAGGAGGGATAAAATAATTATAAGTAATTGATCAATACCCAGTTCGGGACTCTAACCAGCAACTTTCGGTGAAGGGATAATGAGTCCATCACTCAACGCACTCGGGTACTGAAGCTGCCACGCAAAATAATAGAACGGGACCTGACCTACAGTTTAGAGCAGGATCCGCCAAATGAAGACTACTCAATCAAGCGTACAAGCAGCGATAAAAAAAATGAGAAAAAAACTATCGGGAAGAGAGAGAGAGGGGGGTCGGGCATAACCACGCATAGATTTCCCCCATGCCAATTCCTTGGGAGCCGTCCAACTCCCACTTCTCGACGCACTCCAATAAACCCAATATGGGTTCATGGCCATATTGTTTTCTTTGGCAAACAGGAAGCAACGTAAGGGAAGAGGTTACGACCTTGAATCCCGTACCGGAAACCGGGCTATCTCCCCTCTCCGTAGGTCGTTCCGTGTAACTGAGATTCTCCCCTGGGAGCTACCCCGCAAGGCCAAGGTCCATCGCGTCTGGGGCATGGCCGTACAGATCCCGTAATGTCATTCCCATACGGCCGCTGCTGGCTGTGCCATTGTTCGCACGTGGCGGAAAAGGTTTCCCGCTAAACGGGAGATTGCTTGCCACCTCGGTTGCAGTGCATGAAGCGGTCGCCGCCCCGTAGAGTTCGAGAACCGGCATGGACGTTCTTTTGTGCGCCTTCATCAGTTCTATCTAAATCATCGTTCATCTTCACGGTGATTAGCCAAAAGTAGACGATATCAGTGGCTAGCACAGCGCGCTACGACGCCAGGGGTTCGAATCCCGGCGTCGGTATCGGTGTTTTCCGTGAGTGTCCCTTCATCAATTTCATCATATCATGACTCACGCTCATCTTCGCAGATATCCAAAAGTGACAGAAAATCGAAGTAAAACAAACCAACCTTCATCAAATCATCACTCATCCTGGTCATAGTTTAGCCAAAAGTGGCATCATACGTGTATTTTCAAATATTTAGTAATTTATTTTTAATAAATACTAATAATAAACATAGGGTCTCTACCGAAATAACAAATCCAAAATTCTTGACTTTTTCTTGATCTTTCTTTCCTATTTCTTGATCTATTTTTCATTTTCCTTAACATTTATTTAATCGCCCCTACTTAGGTATAGTTGGAAATTAAGAAAATTATATATTTCAATATATTCAATTTAAAAAACCTACCACAAGGACGGTTACGATGAAAACTGAAGCTCTACTTTAACAAGAGCTTTAGATTAGCTTATTAATGCCCGAAAAAAATACTGCTTCAGACTTCATCCTGGATGGGAAATGGCCACATTATTTTATTTGATATTTTTCAAAACGTCAATCATTCAAGAATGTAATTCTTAAGAAACAAAGTGAACATATTTTAATCACAACTCAATACAATTTAAGATTTCCAAATATTCAATTTCATCAAATCCCAGAACGGAAATATAACAATGTAAATTCACTGTGCTGGAAAAAAAAAAAAAAAAAAAAAAAAAAAAAAAAAAAAAAAAAAAAAAAAATCAAATCTTGACCACAAGCAAAATTTCTTGACCTATCTGTTGATTTCTTGACTGGTAGAAAGTAAATATGTATATCATGTAACAAATCATATTTGTGTAAGTTAAGAACCTCATTCCCACACGAGTCTTCAATGATTTCATACCCTGCTGACATACACACCCAAGGAATTACAGAAATGATGCAGCAATCAAGAATGAACCAGTACTGTATCTCACGTAACCCCCCTGCATTGTTACGGAAGGGGGCGAACCCTCCCATACTTCCGTGACTCGTGGCTATCCAAAAAGGGGGGCCGGGGGAATAAAAACTTTTGAGTCGCAGAAGTCTGAACAACTCCAAACTGTCATTACTGAAGTGGACAAGCGCAGCCGGTGCAGGAAGCGCTAAAGGTCTCTGGGTGCGAGGGAAAGTCGGAGGGGTTGATCGACCTTAGGACAGCGATGCAGGCCCAGCTGTGAAAGCTGTGGCCTTGGCAATTTTGGCTTCAGCTGACGAACGAGCATCACTGCCAGCCACCCAAATAAAGGACCGCAACAGTCTAGACGTTGCAGGACCAGTCATTTCGGCCCAGCAACTACGGACTCTCATTTTCTCACACATGCGACACAGTTCTCCAGCCCCTCTTTGCTACTCGCCAAGGACGCCTGCAGAGGAGGGAGGGCACTTGCCCCCCCTGAGATTTCTGGAAATAGTTAATGTAATTCGAATGGTGAAATTCTAGCGATATTATATAACAAAAAATATTGTTTTCTGTGACTTACAGGCCGTAACTATTATCATTATTGTTATTATTTTACAGTACCCTTCACCACGTAAAAACATGGATCAGAGGTACCATGAAGCAGAGTAGGTTAAGTGGTCTCCGTCTTTGACTGATATCTGTGCATTGTGAAAAAGTACAAAAAGAAAAAGAACTGTTCATCAACAAAGTGATACGCTAGATATTTATTGAAAGGAAGAAAGGCGAATCCATTTTCTATCTAAATACTAGACTCGAGACTGAACTTGTATACAACGCCAAAGTATTTTCAAATCAATTTGAATTTTATGATTTGTAAAGTGGTACTAGTGGTAAATAATAATTTAATAATATAATAATAAAACGTTTCTATGACTCTGCTCTCCCTGAGAAAAATCCTTCGGGCACCCCTTGCTACTCACTCATTACTCTGATAGTCGTGTTGCTTGCCACTTGGAAAATGATGCCATATTAGCACGGCTTACCAGTAGACCCCGGATTTTTAGGTTCTAAAAAATGTGCTTTTAGGTTCCTAAAATAGGCTCTAAAAATCCTAAAATAGGCTCTAAAAATCCTAAAATAGGCTCTAAAAAATCCTAAAATAGGCTCTAAAAATCCTAAAATAGGCTCTAAAAATCCTAAAATAGGCTCTAAAAGTCCTAAAATAAGCTCTAAAAATCCGAAAATAGGTTCTAAAAACCTTTAATTAAGCTCGAAAAATTCTGAAATAGGTTGCAAAAAGACTTAGTTTGGTACAAAATTCCTGAAAAATACTGATTAGATACAATCGCTAAAAACAAAATTTCGCAAGACCCGTAATAACCAAATATTAATTTTCTAAACAAATTTTCATTTCTTCATATCATTTTCAAAACTATCTACACATTTTTATAATACTGCATTTGTGCTGTTAGAAAAAGTTACTTGTTGGTATGAAAAATGAATTACGTATACATAATTTGCTGCACAATATCAGGGTGGCTACTCGCTTGGAATTCCGGGAATTACACGTGAATTATCGGCACCGGAAATTATGCGTGAATTATTGGCTCTGGAAATTATTCATGTATTTTGGCAAGACATGAAATAAGGTACAAGCGGGTATTTTCTCTATTTCATTTTTTTTCTCCGTAGACGTGAAAAATTTTGTTAATCCATATCCCATTAAAATTATACATGTTTATAAATGCCCTGAGGCAAATTTCTCTCAGTTTAGCTTTTATTTTATTCATTTTTTTGAGAATGAAAAAGAAAGCTTCACAAAAAATAAAATAAAATTTTCTCAATCCGTCTACTTTGTTAAGTGTCTTTTACAGAACAATCTATCTGACAAACGGAAGATTATTACAAAATAATATATCTTGAAGTTAATTAGGTATTTTTTTTTTACATTGGAATCATACAAACCCATTTTTATTGTCAATATTTTTGTGTAAGGGAGGGAGGGTGAGAGTCGGTAATACATAAGGTTGGAATAGAGAAAACATCTGTTTGTATCCTTGAATTTTTGGAAAGTTTACCTTCTAAACCAGGAATTATACTTGAATTTTATCATGGTCCTAGTGACCACCATGAATCTTTTTGAGTTATCCATACTCAAACTACACCTTTTGTCTGCGAGGATCCTTTCATATGCTGAAAATTATCTTTGAACAGAAACATAGTCAGTAGTGCAAATTTGAATGCTGAAACATTACTTACTCCGCGGTGGCTCAGTCGGTAACGCGTCTGACTACAATGCTCAAGGTCCCGGGTTCGATCTCCGGCCGGTTCAAATCCGGGAACTTTTCTAACACTGGGAGCGGTCCCGGCGCTCACCCAGCGTCGAATAACATGGGTACCTGGGGGAAACCCTGGGGGGTAAAGACGGTCAGGGGCGCAATGCTGATCACATCACCCCCACTCATGACCGGATCAAGAAAGTGTGGGGAAATCGACAGAAAACATGTTTCAAACACGACAGTCATTGAATTAATTCGCCACCAAACCTAGTAAATGCCTCAATATATATAAAAAAAAGGCACAAAAACCTAAAATAGGTTCTAACAAGCAAAATAGGTTATTTTAGGCACTATAAAACTTAGTTGTTTAGTTTTTTTATGAAACACCGATATAAATTGTTATTTCTTATTTACTGCAAAGGAAAAAATGGATTAAAAAACTAAAATCCGAGGTCTGCTTATCAGACAGCTACAACTTTTACTGTTTCAGTTTCATGCACAGATAGGCTAATTGAGACCAGGGCTGCAGTTTAAAGTGGGATCCGAAGCACTACGTGTCTCCACCGGGTATCGAACCCGGGACCCCTTCATTACAAGGTGTTACCACTACGCCACAGGGGAGGGCAATCTTTTAATGTTATTTGTTCGTCATTTCACACTAGTCTTCATAATTACCACGAGTAATAGAGAAAATTCAGTATACATGTGAGCCAACAACTCTATGCACTACAACTACTCATAACTAGTCACGGATCAGTCGGTTGGGCATCTGTCTGTCACACGTGAGACTCGGGTTCGACTCTTAGAGTCGAAATTTTTATAGCAATGTCCCGACATGGAGAGGCTCTGGGGTTCACTCAACCTCGAAGAAATGGGGTACCTGGGGGAAACCCTGGGGGGTAAAGCCGGCCGAAGCGTCGTACTGATCACATCACAAATTCCGTCAAGACGCATTTGCTACTTCCACCTGAGTAGAGTAGGTGGACCGGTTCGCAAACCGAAAATGAGGCTCGGTGAGGCTCGCAGTGTTGCCAACTCCTTACTCGAAAAAATCACCAAGGTTTTTGTTTTTGGGTATAACCTAACCTCAAGCAAGGAGCTGGCAACACTGCTTGAGGCGCCAACCGAAAATGGGGCTCGGTGGGGCTCGCAGTGTTGCCAACTCCTTACTCGAAAAAATCACCAAGGTTTTTGTTTTTGGGTATAACCTAACCTCAAGCAAGAAGCTGGCAACACTGCTTGAGGCTTGTTCTGCAGTGTTGCCAACTCCTCACTCGAAAAAATCACCAAGGTTTTTGTTTTTGGGTCTAACCTAACCTAAAGCAAGGAGCTGGTAACACTGCTTGAGGCTTGTTCTGCAGTGTTGCCAACTCCTCACTCGAAAAAATCACCAAGGTTTTTGTTTTTGGGTCTAACCTAACCTAAAGCAAGGAGCTGGCAACACTACTTGAGGCTTGCCTTAATGGTTTGCTCTTGTAAGGCCGCGTCCGAATCGGCAGCAGATGTCGCCTAGAGCACCGTTCCATCCGGGGACTCAGCCAACCTCTGTTGTCCGAATTCGCGGCAGACGTGGAGTGGGAGGGGAGAGCAGAAAGGCGCGACAGATGCACGCTTGAACTCGCTGTGACGCTGCGCTTGGCAGCCATATTCTAACTTTCACTTTGTACAGACAACATTTACTGATTAGAGGATGTAAAACTCAGTTATATTTTAATATTTTATCGATAATACTCAATGTAGAAAAATTATAAATGATGAAATAGCGTGTTATATTTTTAATATGAGTAGTAAATAGGTGGAAATTATTGTGATGTTTGTTTGGCGTCTGTCTTCTGCTTCCGTGCGATGCGCCTGCGCCCCAGAGCGCGGTGGGTGAAGTTCGGGCTGACACCTGGCGGGAAAAGTGACAACCGTACTACAAGGGGACATGTAGATTCGGACGACTTGGACGTGACTTCGACGGCACGCGAGAGCAACGGGAGAGAACGGGACGGAGCGCTTGCCAATCCGGACACGGCCTAAGGCATAAGCTCTATTTTCTCGCAGTGTGGCCAATATTTTACTTGAAAAAATCACCAAGGTTTTTTTTTGGTCTAACCTAACCTAAAGCAAGGAGCTGGCAATACTGCTTGAGGCTTACCTTGCAGCGTTGCCAACATCTTACTCGAAAAAATCACCAAGGTTTTTATTCTGGTCTAACCTAGCCTAAAGCAAGGAGCTGGCAATACTGCTTGAGGCTTGTCTTGCAGTATTGCCAACATCTTACTCAAAAAGTCACCAAGGTTTTTATTTTGGTCTAACCTAACCTCAAGCAAGGAGCTGGCAATACTGCTTGAGGTTTTACAGTAAAAAAAGGTAAAGTGTTCCCCTGTGCATAGCACCACGCCATGAAGGCGTATAGGGGGTGTGGGGGTAACGCCCCACACTTTCTTGATCCGGTCGTGAGTGGGGGTGATGTGATCAGCATCACGCCCCTGACCGCCTTTACCCCCCAGGGTTTCCCCCAGGTACCCATGTTATTCGACGCTGGGTAGGCGCCGGGGCCGCTTCCACCGTTAGAAAAGTTCCCGGATTTGAACCGGCCGGGGATCGAACCCGGGACCTTGAGCATGGTAGTCAGACGCGTTACCGACTGAGCCACCGCGGCCACGAGGTTTTACAGTGCATAAAGCAATTTGCCAACCTACTGGTATTTTTGCCATAGCTTTTTACAAAAAAAAAAGAGAGAGGGAAAAAAAGGGAAGAGTTAAACAACCGACAGTGTTGCTAATATTTACCTACAGCTTTTTTTTACTTGGCAAGGGCTTAGCCAATTTATATACTGGCGTAACATACATACACTGGGCAATAGAGCCGGCAACAAACACACACAGCCGTAAAAGAGAGAGAGATGGATGGATGGCAACACAGTATGTGTGTGCGTGTGTGTGTATAATATGTAGCATTATTAACTAGAGTGTGTTGGCAACCCACCTGCAACTAAAAAAGATAGAGATACCAACATTGCTGTAAGATGAAGAGAGAGACCTAGAGCTGACAACAGTGGTGAGCGAATACGCATTATTTCCAAGTTCTGGGCGCCAATGTATATTGTGATTTTTGTAAACCTCTCTCGCGGAAACGATGTGCTACACATGCATACGCGCGCGCGCGCACCTGTATTGTGAGGCAAACAAACAAATAAATAATTATTGTTTTTTTAGGATGCCTGGCCCCTACAACCTCGCCAAGGTGCGTGGTGCCCAACCAAAAAGTAAAAGGTTTTCTAACGGCTGCGGTTGTAGATAACCGCACCTCTGTAGGGTTTCACGTTTTTTTTTTTTTTTTTTTTTTCCCAAACTTCCATGAAACCCTACAGAGGACCTCCGTAATGCATGCAACGTGTACTAACAACTCTAGTGTTATTTGATGTTGTAATATTTTGGATATAGAGTTTTATTGTGTGATAGATAAAAATAATTATGTTTATTATAATATTTTTTTGATGAAGATGGAGAATGTATGTGTGTGTGTTACAAATAAAGTTGCATGCTTATTTTTTTAGTGTGTTTGTATGTGTATGTGTTTTTGATGTTCGACAGCATCTGAAACGATAAAAAAAAGAATTTTATTGTTAATTTTCTCATGTAAAAACAACAACAAATTTTTTTTGTGCAAAATTTCTGATTGTCTCGTGCTATAGTGCAAAAAAAAGATATTGTAACTGATAACTGATGAAATTGATATTTGTAACTGATCTAAACTAGTGAAATTCGTATTGTGCTATTGTAACTGATTGTGCTAGTACAAAAATTTCTTATTGTGCAAGAAAAAATGTTAAAAAATTGTTAAAACTGCTCTGTGACCCTCTCGTTCTTCACGTCGTGGACGAAGGACTTCTCTGCAATCAGGATGACGCTGCACACGGTGTCCTCGGGCAAGGCTTCGTGGAACTCGCAGACGACCTTGATGTTGGTTCGATCGTTGACCACCACCTGCTTTCTCTTAGATGTGTTGATGACGAACATGGGTCTGCGGGTTTTGAATTCGCTGGGCGTGTAGTACATGTCCATGCTTCCCTCGGTCACACGTTTGAAAGAAGTGTAAGCTTCGTAAAGTTTGAGATAATCATCTTTGGTCATGTCGAGGTTGTAATTCTCGCGCGGGAACACTTCGTTGCGTCCATTCTTCAGATAAACGTTTTTGATCTTGCAGTCGTCGAACTTGCTGGAATCTTTTTCCTGGTTGTTATCGCGCCCGGTCTGAAAAAGCACCACGACGAAATCTGGCATGTCGAACTGTATGTTGTTGAACTGCGTTGTCACGTCGAATTCCATGTGACTTCCCGACGCCACCTTTTGCACGCACTGGTAACCGTGAAAGTGAATCGGCACCTGCGGACTCTTCAAGATCTCCGCTTTGTACTTGAGGGCGTAGTTTGTTTCGTATTCTACGATTGGCATTCTCAACTCCATGCTCCGGATGATGCACTTGGCTGCTTCGGGTAATGTGTTGGCTATCGGCGTGCCGTCGGCGTTCAAGTTGGTGTATCGCATCAGCGCGTCGTTGTCGTTGGCTGCTCTTCGAAACGTGACGCGCAATCCTCCCTTCCACATGATCTCCTTGTAGTCCGAGAAGAATCCCGGCAGCAGACGCATGGGAAAGAGCACCGTGTGATTTCTAGTCGATATTTTGGTCCCCGCTTCGAATCCTCCCGCTTGATAGTATGCTGCGTCCGTTTTGGATAATTTCAATGTTCCCACTGCCGTTGACGTGATGCCTGGATAGTCTATTCTGTCGATGACGGTGTTGTGTTTCCTCACCTCCACCTGCGAGAACAGGTGAGGCACGAAGTTGTCCACGAGTATCAAATTTGCATTGGGCGGAAACGCGTCTCCGCTTTCCTTCTTCACCACGTCGAATTGAAGGTAGAGGTCCGCTCTGTGAGGATGAACGAACCCGTCGCCTACGTCCACGTCGTATTCGATCTCCCTGTTCGCTTCGTTGAGATTGGCGAACGTGCGACGGTTGGGAGGGAAAGATTGCAATTCGTAACTTTCGATTTGCTCCATTTTCACTATGCATGTTATTTATTATACGTTGATCTCCACGATGGCCGTCGTAGTGGCACCTGCGAAATCCACCACGTCTCCTTTCTCGTTTGTCACCACCAACTCTATGTCGTCTATGCGGTTGCGGCATACTGGAAAATAGATCGGCGAAGAGGGTGTGTAGATGATCGGTTCCATGAATTCGGAACTGGGTTTAAACGTGGCTATGATTCCCGTCTGCTTGCGACTTCCCAGCAACTCCCCGTCCGAGGATTTCGTGATCATGCCTTCTGCCACGTTACAGTGAACGTTCAGAGTCTCTATGGCCAGAAATTTAGGAATGTTGGTTGCCGTATGCTTGATGCCAGCTTCGAGTTTGGTGTCGTTCTCGAAACCTAAAAGTTCTCCCATGGTGCCCAGGTCCACGGTCTCCGTCGCCGACACGATTTCCACTCTGTGCGTGACCGAATTTTGAGAAAGGTACGTGCCTTTGGGTAACTGAGCTTGCAAAGTGGAAAGATTGTATTGGCCTGGCGTGACGACGATGTGTTCGCTTCCGACGCTAATTTTGTTGTTGTGCTGCGTGACGTTAGGTATGAGGTACATGCTGTAGAATGCACGCAGAGCTACGGATTTAGGATAGACGATGTCGTCGTGCAGCGTGAGTTTCAAGATTGAAGATTCGCTCGTGAGATGGAACACGCCCATCGTGTTTAAGATTCCACAATGCTTTCTGAAAATGTTCCACCGACGGGTTATTTATTTTAGACATGTATGCGAGAACGGAAAGGCATAGGTGGCCGCAGTTAACATCGGTGAAACCCTGGATGCGTTTGTCATTGTAGTAGAGGTTGGCAACACTGAGATACTTCACCAACCTGGCAGGTGGTGTGCCACCGAACGAATCGAAAACAAATGCATTGTTATCGTCAATTTTGAGGTAGCATATCCAATGTGTACCAGGATTTTTGTAACTGTCCAGGTTGACCACGCCATACTCCTTTTTCTTCACAGCATAGGGTAGAGAATCGGACATGAAAACACCCCTGAAGTTTTTTATTCCCAACAGTTCGATCAGAGATTCAATATCGAAGTTGGACAGGGCTTCTTCTTTTTTTTATATTTCTTCAAAGCATCGAGGTTGCTTTTTTGTTTTTTGGTTATACCTTTCCCCTTCTTTTCCATAGCCAGGTTGTGACGTTTCTGTTCTTCCAATTCTGCCTTGTTCTTCTTCGAGTCGATGACGGTTTTCGCGATGGCGGCGCTACCGCCGGCCAAACTTCCAACGGCCCCCAATGCTGCCAGGATGGCTGGGATGCTGAATATGAAACCTCCAATCTTTTGCTGTTTCCGCGAACGCTGCAAGCGTCTCAATTGAGGTGTGCTGAGAAGTAATTTCATTCCGTGTCCTTTCGTCAAGCAAGAACGTTTCTTCTCGCGTTGTTTCTTGGTGAGTAACCCATCGAGGGCACCTAGATTTTTCAGATTGGAGTATGGTATCTGGTACACGACACCTTTGGGCTTCATGTTGATGCTCTATATGTTATTTTCACAGTATGTTATTTATATATATGTTTTGAGATTTTTTTTGTTTTGTGTAATTTTTTTCGGTATGTTATTTATATATAAATGTTCTGAGATTTTTTTTTGTTCCGTGTAATTTCTTTTCAAGGATATACTCCGCGCAGAGCCGTTACACAAATTCTATTACGTGCTTTGTTTTCTTACCAAGAAGTTCCTTTGTACCCTTGTACACGATTTGAGTTTTGTTCTCGATTAAAATAGCTAGCTTCTCGTCGGATAACATGTTAGCGTATCGATCTGGTAAAAATAGACTGTATTGTGCGTTGAGCAACAAACGCGCCTTGGGACCATACTGGGTAGAAACAATTGAACCGGAAGTTATCGTGTAAGGTTTGTCCACTTCCAATTCCTGAATTTTTACATATTCGACTGATGAATTTAGCATTTGTTTTAATGCTTGGGCGTCTAGTGATTGGTTACTCATTTTTTTTATAAGATGGCAAACACAACTGGAGTTTTTTTTTTTTACGTAGTGTTATTTATATACCGAAGAAATTTTTTTCACGGTTCGAGAATTTTTTTTATTTCTACACACCCCATCCAAATTTTTGTTTCGTGTTCATGGCGATGGTGGTGCCCAGTGCTGCAACTCTTTCTCCCAGGGAAGCGTCTCTGCTAACGAATCTTTCGAAAGCTGCGTGCTCTAACTTTCTGTCTGCTTCGTGACGTGCATCCAGATCGGTGCGAGTGGTGTTGTAGGCGATGTCGTGATCTTTGCATGCGGCGTCCAACGGATTCACACCCTTGTCTCCTCTCTCCAATCTTTTCTCGAGTTTGGTACCCGGTCCGCAGTACTGGTAGCCGGGTAAATGCATCTCGAAAGGTAACTTGTTGATGATGTCGCTCACGAGTCCCTTTCCTTCGGCAACGTTCCAGAATCTCGGAGGCAGCGTGTTGATAATTTTAATGAGGTAACCTATGCCCTTGTCGTCGTTCACGATGAAGTTGGAAAGTTTTGTGCTGATCATGTCCACAATTCCCACCTTCTCGTTGTAGAAATTACGATTGCCTGCATTCTCCTCTCCTGCAATAACCAACAATCGGTCTATGAGCTTGCGCACGTCGTCCACCCACACAAACTCTTTGGGCAGGGTGTTGTAGAGTTTGACGCCGCTGCCTGTTTTCACCTGGTTCCAAATCGGTTTGATGAGATTTCTGTACTTCTCGCCGCTGCTCGATTTGACCCTATTCTGCGTAGCGTCGTTGTTTTGGTACAAGGCATCCGTCATGATCAAAATTTCCTTGTAACTCTGGTAATCTTCGTCGGTGTAATCCTTCGGCTGCTTTTTGGCAACGAGTTCCCACAGTCCCACCGTACCCGGATACCTGTTCCAGCTATCCTTCTCGCCTAAATTAACTTTAATGTCGTTGCCTTCGAAGCTCACCTTCGATTTTCCAATCTTCCAAACCACACCGCCGCCTTCGTTGCTCTCCATGCTCGCATACAATCCGAACACTTCATCTTTGTCGAATTTCCCCGTGCTCAGGTAGTCTCGTGCCAAAGGTCCCAACTCGATCTTATCCAAAGACGACGGCGTGCTACCTATGGCTCGACGTCGTGCCGGTACGTCCTTCAGTTCGAACGGCGTCGAAGGAATGCTCGAAATGGGCGTGGGTACGGTGTAACTTTTAGCTGCAAGTGGTACGAGTTCGTTGATCAAATTTTTATTTTGTTCCGTGACGCCTTTAATTTCTTTACCTAGATCGCTGATGGCGTCGATCACAGGTTGATCTTGACGTTTCTTCTCTTCGTAGAATCCGCGATTCTCGGATTTCCAACCTTTGAAACGTTTCGCGAGGTAATCGCGAAGCTTGAGATTTTCGTCTTCGATTTTTCGTTTCGTCATAGCGTTATTTAAACACGTCGTTTCTCACAACGTTGCAACGTTTAGAAAGTCGTTGATTTTGTTTCTGTATTTTCCGTCGTTGGGTTTCCTCGTCATGTCGATCGTCACGAATCCGAAATCGTCTCTGTTCCAACAGTGGGAGCAGCAGCGTTCCGAAAATTGATTGTAGTTCATGTCTCCGCCTACGTAGTCATCGTACGCGTGCTTGAGGTTGGTGTGATCTTGACGAAACAAACATATGAAATTAGCGTTGTCGCGTACTAACTGTTTTGGAATTTTGGAAAATGTTTGAGCTAGGAAGAAGCAATCTATTCCTTTGTGACGACCTTGCGTGAAAAAGTTGCGAATTTCATTTTGATTTTCCAGGATAACATCGTCGAACACAACGACTGAATCTTTACGACAATCGTCGAGTGGTTTTATTTCCGAAGAGAACGTTGCAATGTCCAGACCATCGTACAGTTTTATCAGTTGCTGGTATTTCGCTTGCTCCAAACTTTTCGAAAATACGTAGAGGTGCCTGTTCTTCCAATCTAACCAATTCGGTGCGAGGAGAAAATTGTCCACGAGCAGTGTTGTTTTCCCACACCCCGAAGGACCTACGATCAGACAGCGGATGCTGTCAGGAAGCAACCTGCCGTTCTTTTTTTTTGTTTGACTTTCCGAATCCGGTAGACGCTTCACCACGTTCCACGTACTCACAAGATCACTTCGTTCGCGTTGATCCAACTCTTTTCCGGAAGTCCCAGCCATTTGACAAACAGTTTGTCGCCTCTCTTACGCAAAACTTTTTCGATGAGGTACGTGTTGGGATGTTTTGTTTTAGAGAGTTCCTCTTCGTAAAATCTTCCTTTCAAAATCTCGCCGCTACTATCTTTTATTATATACGTGTGTCGGTTTCCGGGTAAAACTCGAACCACCGTAAAAAGTTCCGTGCTCCAATTTTTTGTGAACCCCTTCTCGAAGGTGCGTTTGAATTTGCTGATCCTCACCTGGTCTCCAATTTTGAATTTTGATTTCTTGGTAGTCGTGGGAGTGTACTTTGGACAGTAAACTGTAGAAATTAAACGCTGCTCGTCAGATTTCGTAACGTCAGCTGGCTTCATGCCTATCGTTCTGTGTACCGTATCATTATAGGTATCGACGAGTTCGGGCAGGATGTCCACCCATTTGTAATTTCCCCGAAGCGTGAATCGTTTCCACATGTGTGTTTTCAAGGTTCGATTAAATCTTTCCACGATGCTGGCTTTGATGTGAATGAAGGTTGAATAATGTCGAATGCCATGTTTTTGAATAAACTTTTGGAATACGGCATTGTAAAATTCCTTCCCCTTGTCTGTTTGCAAAAACCGTGGTCGTCTGTCGCTTTCGCGAAAAATTGTCTTGAATGCCTCCGTGACGCATGTCCCTGTTTTGGCTTTCAAAGGTAGAGCCCATGCGAATTTCGAAAATGTGTCTATGACGGTGAGGAGGTACTTGTTGGCCTTGTTCAATTTATGCACATTTTTTAGATTGCCGCTACTCATCTCCACAAGGTCACTTTGCCAGAGGTCATCGATTCCCTTGGTTACCACCGCCAAACGTTTGTAGTTGCGGCGTGCAGGTTTATGCAATTCTTCGACGATGGCTTGCCTAGACATTTTTTAGAGATTACGTTTGAAGAGAAGCACCAGCGTGATGGGATTCAAAGAGGGTGGCACTTCGCTCGTGTTTTGAATGATCAGCTTATCGCCGGCACTCACGTCAAAAACGGTAAGATCTTCGTCTTCGTGTATTTCATATATGTTGCGCGTTTCGTTCCAACGTGCCAGAGGAATGTTTCCTGCTTTCTGGACACCACGATTCGATATCAAGGTCATGGTGGGAACGCTAGCTTCTCTGCCGTGAGACCAGTACGAAAATTCATTTATCTGAATCGTGCCATCGAGGAGAAACTTGTAGTACGGATGATAAGGATGTAACATGTACAGTTTGTTACCTTCGACGAACGTGGAGATTCTCTGTTGATTGGGTACGCTGTTGATTTCGATGGCTTGCAGAGAATGCAGTTTAGCGAATTTAGTATCGACGCTAACGAGGTTGCTGTGAAGCTGTCCCAGTGTATTTTGTACGGGCAACAAATATTCGACTATGGTATCCGTTACTGTAGAAAATGACGGTTTGATTTTCACTTCCACGTTCAACTGCTTGAAGTTTTCGTTGAGTTCTTGCAACTTGGCACCGAAAGAGGCCAGCGTCGATTCCTGCGTGGATTCCAGCACTCCAACTTGATCTCTGATGTTGACGACAATACTCTGAAGGTTCTCGACTTGATTCAATTTCGAACTTTTCTCGGTAAGATCGTTCACGATGCTTCGCATCTCGGTAAACTGCGTGTGAAGATCGGCGACGCTCTGCGAAGTGGGCAGCGTCGACACCAGCGAAGCAAGTTCGTCTCGAATCTGTTCCACGTTCGCCGTTTCCGTTTCTAGTCGTTTCAGCATACGTGATATGCTCCTTTTCAAAGCGTGTAATTCTTTTGAGGTGGGGAGATTGGCCACCCTACTCTCGAGATCGCTCAATGAACTTTTGACGTCGCTCGAATCGGATAGTGCCGTCACAGCCGTTTTCAATTTTTCCAAATCTTCGCTCGAAGGTACGCTCGTCCGTAACGATTCCAAGTCACCCTGTATGTTGTCCAGTACGTGATGAAAATGAGCAAGGTTCGATTCGACGTTCAAATTTTCTAAATATTCGATCTTCTGCTGAACCGTGCTCAACGTGTCTTGTATGCTTGTCAACGCGTTCGCTTCAGCGTGAATATTTTTAATTTCTTCGTTGATCAACTCCAGAGACGCCTGAAGCGTAGCGATGGTGGTTTGAATGTGTTCGAAATCTTGATAAGCCTCCAATTGAATTTTTATGTTCGCGACGCTTTTGCCGATGACCTGCAGTTCGTCTGACGATGGTAGGTTCGTCATGGTATCTTCCAAAGTCTGTAACTTGGATTTAATTTCTTCCAACGTGCCGGCGAATTCTTCTTGTAATTTGGAAACAACAACATGCAAGCGTTCTACATCAATATCCTTCACGACGGTTTGAAGTTCAGAGAAATTCTTTTCGATTGCCGAAGTTCGTTCTTCGATTTCGAGTTTCAATTTTTCCAAATCTTCATTTTTCGATTGAAATTGCTGCAATTTGAGCAAATCATTTTGAAGCTTATCCACGCTCAACTGTATATTTTGAACGTTGTCGTAAGAAGGTACGTCGACATAATTTTTTATGAGCGTTTTCAGTTCGGAATCGATTTTCAGAATGGGGTCAAGACATTGCGTTTGGAGCGTAGCGATCTCCGACTCTAAACTTTTGTTTAAGGTCTCCTGCAAAGCGATCAAATCGCTCCTCAACTTTTTAATTCGGACGTCCAACATGAGAATCTCTTCTGCATGGTCTACACGTTTGGTGTTGCCGAAAATATCGTTAGGCATTTTGGTTAACGGTTATTTATAATAGGATAGACGATTCGTAATTCTACGAAGAGAGGAATGAGTTTGTCGTAATCTCCTAGGAGTTCCACGTATAAACAATCTCCTGCGGAAACATCGTACGTAATGTTAGAAAGCATCTTGTCGTGCTTGATTCGAAAAATGTTCTTGCCGGTAGATACTTTGATTTCGCCTACGTTTTCCGGATTCACGGTGATTTGAAGTTTTCCATCGATCGGAATTTTGTAAAAATGTAAATTGTTGTTGAAGACGTAAAACATCTTGCCTACATCGTCATCCAATTTCGTCCAAATGCTGTTAAGGTGAACAATCAGTAGACCGTTGAGTTTAGTTAACATGGAAGGTAGAAATTCATGATCCGTCGTCGCGTGGTGTACAGTCTCCATGTTGGTTTGTTTTCGGAAACCAAAGAGATTCATAGGTATGCTGGTTATTTAAGAATACGGTCAAAGTTTTTTTGTAATGACAGTCAGTGTTTTTTTTTTTTTTTTGTAATGACTAACAAAATGATTTTTTTGTTTTGTTTTTTTGTTTTGTTTTATGAATCTTCTGTTGAAGATGGGCATATGTTGCAGGTTTTGCTTTCTGCTAAGCGATAGTGCCCCCACGGCAGTGTGTGGATTCCACATTGGAGAACGCACCTCTTGTCGTCGTTGGGATCCAGGGCAATCTTCCTCACTTTGTTGGTGGTCAACACATGGTCGACGCTCTGGATGCGCTGTTCTGCTCTTAGAACCGACGACCTGGTCTTGAGGCAATCCACGAAGTCCTCGAATGTGAGATGCTCCCGAACCACCTGTCTGCCGACACCCTTGGCCTTCTTGGTAACGCTACCCTCAGCTTTGATGGTATAGGCCTTGGCGCGAAGACCTGCAAACTCAAGAATCACATCTCCGTCCTTCTCATCTTTGAGTTTGCCAGGCACCTTCTTGTTGCGGGCCAGGATATCGTACTGGTTCGGCTGGGGATAGCCCGAGGTGTCGAAGAGGTTAACCAAAGATGGAACTGTGGCTATATCCCCGTATGCGTCGGCTGGGCGAACGTGGTACACCAAGCTGTCCGTGTCCGTGTAGAGAAGCGAGATGTTGTGGCCGTAGTGTGAACGTAATATGTCGTAGTACGTCTCGAACATGTGGAGCTTGCTCAGATCCAGAACCGTGGCTCCGACGTAGATGGGCTTGGTGAGTTTCACCACACCTTGCTTCATGTGAATCAGAGCCAGCTGCTCGTTATAGATTGTTCGAGACTTGAACAATGGACTCGCGACAAGCTGACGACATCGCTCTTTCCTCGTCACCAATTTTATGTCCACGCGATTCCGTACATTCTCCATGGTCTTGCCAAACACCGCATTATTCATGAGCTTGAAGAAATCCTTATCAAACTCGGACGTGGCTGCTGTACGATGTTCGGTGTTAACTTCAATATATGGACGCAACCATGGAGAATGCTCGAACTTGAGGATGCGGTGAACTGCGTGGACTGTGACCCCTTGCTGCATCAACCACCGGAGATTCTGGTAGTGCAGGACGTAATTCTTCTTGGGTTCGAAATCCATGACGAGCTTCGTCTGGTTGGAATCGGGTGGACACTTGAACTCGGGTGCAGGGGGAAGATCGCAGAACAAATCCTGCAGCTTCTCGGAGAACTCAAGGTCCGGTCCACCTCGGCGAAAAATCCACATTCCGAATCGTCGAAACCTTCGATGTCGAAGTTGGAAGGATCAGCCCACTCGAACCCTCTAAAAGGGAGTGGCTGCATCATGGAGTGCCCGTACAAGTTATTCACGTCCGTGTGCATGATGTAGCTCGACGGTTGTGAGGGGTCGTAGCCAGTAGCCATGTGGTGATTGTTGGCGCGCGCATGCCGTTGCGACACCTGGACCATTCCACCCCGCACGGCACGTTCCACAAACAGCATCATGTCCACGTCCGAAAGAAGCTCCAGCTTGATTTTCGTCACCAGAAACATGGCTGACCACGCCAGTCCGGGGAGACTATAGAAGTAGGCGGGATCCAGGTGGTAGATGTTCATTGCGGTCGCCCGGAACGTCTGGAACACGTCGGCGAGGAGCGTCACATCAAGTCTGAGGTACGCATCGTGGTAGTCTCCGAGAGTTCGACAACCTAGCTCGCGCCACATGGACTGGGCGTGATGATATTCTTCGTCGGTGATGTTCGAGCCTCGTAGCTGACTGTAGAACTTTGCCTGGGGAGGTAGCGACGTCTCCGTAAACTTGGTAGAGTCGGTGACGTATTCGTAGGGGTAGACCCCCTTACGCCTGAAGAGACCGGCGTCCAAGTTTGGAAAATTTGCAGAGGTAATAAGCATTTGTTCGTTGCTCAGCTATCCTGCAAGAGCATCGAGGCTGGCTGGGAGGAACCTCAGGGAGTCGAGGAAGCGAAGCTCGACGGTAGAGTCTGCTCCCGGGATTCGAACCCATTTGCTCACACTGATGTAACGCTCCTCGTTCTTGGCGAGAACGTTAATTCGCATGTTGTCGTACCCAAGATGCTTGATCAGGTGGTGAAAATCGTACCCCGAGCCGTTGTGAAAAAACACAGGGATGAAGCGTGGGTCCCGGGCCATACGGTTGCAATCATTGCACCAAGGGCCAACGTACCTACCGTTAAAGTGATCGTGGTGACGGACTTTATAGTTGTTGGCGGTGTACTCCTCGACGCAGACAGGGCAAGCGATGGCCTCGTCGTGTCTACGTTGATCGTCGGGGGACAGTGGGAGCATAGGCTTGGGGGTCAACAGCACCTTCCCTATCTCGATGGCCTCGTCAACCATCCTCTCGAGGAAGTGTTTGGCTGCGTCGGGACCACGGTACACGTAGGGCTCGGGGGCGATGTGCTGGTCCCGACGCACCACAACGTATGCGAAACTGGATGCCTCGTGGAGTTGGTAAGGGGTGGTGGAGGAAACTTCGGGATCGGGGTCGCAAGTGGACAGGGGTTTGAGGAAGGCCTCGAAATCCGCGATGATGATAGCGGGGTGCTCCACCGTGGCACCGTGCATGTGGAAACGCTCCACGGTGCCAGGTTCGGGCAAGTCTGCCACCAACGGTTCGTTGGCATTGCAGTAGAGCTTGTGGTTAGCGAGCTTCTCGGCAGCGATGTTGGGACCTCTGATGCGTTGATAATCCTGCTGTTCTCGATTATCAAAAATAGACAAGCACCTGCGACAAACTTCTATGTGGTGACTATCATTGCTCCGTTGGCTCGAAACAAGTCGAGAGAGCGAGCGAATGAGGGTGTAGTGATGGCGAGTTTCATCCTTGATGAGCAGAAGGTGAATTTCCTGCGCACCATCGTCGTCTACGTCGCTCACCCGGATGGGGTACACCACATTTTCGTCAGTGAGGCCATAAACGTTGATGGCCAACCGAGGGTTGTGTGTACGGGCCTCGAACTTGCGAATATCCGAGACCTCCACCGGGTAGTCAATCCCAGCAATGGCATCTTCCAGCTCTGGCTCGTAGGGTAGGTAGTGGTTAACTCGGCGTGGTTGTTTTTTCCAGTGAACAGGGTGCAACGCTGCAAGCACCGACCAAACGAAGCACTTGGCGTCACTGTTCTGAATGTTCAGGACGGCCATCTTTGTCGCGATGGCAGATGGTAAGGGGACGTAGCTCGAGGCGGAGAGAGGCACAAACTTGGAAAGTTTGACGCGCAGTTCGTGAGGCTTCCCACACAGCGAACCCCCCGAGCCCTTAGCTTCATGTTCTTCTTGCTTTGCCAGCAGCTCCTCGACAAACTTGTTGTAGATGTCCTCGAGGTTGTCGACATCCGCCAGATGCAGCGTCTTCGCCTTGGTGTTGTGGCAGAAGCTGTAAATTTCATCAGACGGCTTCTTGTACCAGCAACGAAGCGATGCGTAGAATTTGGTGGAGTGCGTTGCAAGCGTATCGCCGAGGATAGAAATAATTTGGGCTTGCACGTTCTCCAAAAAGCTACGCACGTCGCATGAGTCCTCCGAAGTAAGGGGAAAGTTCTCTAATAAACGCTGGAAAGCAGACTGGTTCGCTTTTATCGCAGGCTTGACGCGTTTGGCGAGTGGTGCATTGATGGTGGCTGCTTCTGCCTTCCTCTTGGTGGAGGTCGAAGGCTGGGCCCCAGATGTATTTTTGCTTAGACAAGTAAACTTATACTTCTTGGCATACGCAATTGTAATATGTTTATTGCATCCGGAACACAGTTCGGTGGCAGCCAAATGCTTGCCTGGCACGCAGGTGCGACAATGTCTTGCAAAATGTTTGCTTGATTTAGTTTTTTTGCACACAGGGCAACTTTTCATGGAGCGCATTTTTGGGGGGTATGTTTATTTATATATGGGTGGTGTTGCCTTCCTCAAATATGTGCTTTAATCAACTCTATAAAAAAATAAAAAATATATAAGAAAAATATAATTGTAGATAGAAAAAAAACACAATAAATATTGTATGCATGTGTAATTCTATTTAGTTTATTTTTGTTAGACACAAATTTTCTTCAGATTTTATTGCCCATTAGTATATTTTTCCACCAATCTAGTAGAGGTATGAAACTATGAAAATATACTTGTTTATATATATTCTATTATTTTGGCCGATATAATAGCAAATACATATATATAGCTATTTTGAAATTCTAAAACTTTCAGGTATACTTATTTTTACATGCAAACCTACATCATAAAAAAAAATTACACAATACGAAAATAATGAGAAGCGCCAGCGCGCGCACTTCAAGATCAGTTACAATATCAATTTCATCAGTTATCAGTTACAATATCTTTTTTTTGCACTATAGCACGAGACAATCAGAAATTTTTACACAAAAATTTTGTTGTTGTTTTTACATGAGAAAATTAACAATAAAATTCTTTTTTTTATCGTTTCAGATGCTGTCGAACATCAAAAACACATACACATACAAACACACTAAAAAAATAAGCATGCAACTTTATTTGTAACACACACACATACATTCTCCATCTTCATCAAAAAAATATTATAATAAACATAATTATTTTTATCTATCACACAATAAAACTCTATATCCAAAATATTACAACATCAAATAACACTAGAGTTGTTAGTACACGTTGCATGCATTACGGAGGTCCTCTGTAGGGTTTCATGGAAGTTTGGGGAGAAAAAAAACAAAAAAACACGTGAAACCCTACAGAGGTGCGGTTATCTACAACCGCAGCCGTTAGAAAACCTTTTACTTTTTGGTTGGGCACCACGCACCTTGGCGAGGTTGTAGGGGCCAGGCATCCTAAAAAAACAATAATTATTTATTTGTTTGTTTGCCTCACAATACAGGTGCGCGCGCGCGCGTATGCATGTGTAGCACATCGTTTCCGCGAGAGAGGTTTACAAAAATCACAATATACATTGGCGCCCAGAACTTGGAAATAATGCGTATTCGCTCACCACTGTTGTCAGCTCTAGGTCTCTCTCTTCATCTTACAGCAATGTTGGTATCTCTATCTTTTTTAGTTGCAGGTGGGTTGCCAACACACTCTAGTTAATAATGCTACATATTATACACACACACGCACACACATACTGTGTTGCCATCCATCCATCTCTCTCTCTTTTACGGCTGTGTGTGTTTGTTGCCGGCTCTATTGCCCAGTGTATGTATGTTACGCCAGTATATAAATTGGCTAAGCCCTTGCCAAGTAAAAAAAAGCTGTAGGTAAATATTAGCAACACTGTCGGTTGTTTAACTCTTCCCTTTTTTTCCCTCTCTCTTTTTTTTTTGTAAAAAGCTATGGCAAAAATACCAGTAGGTTGGCAAATTGCTTTATGCACTGTAAAACCTCAAGCAGTATTGCCAGCTCCTTGCTTGAGGTTAGGTTAGACCAAAATAAAAACCTTGGTGACTTTTTGAGTAAGATGTTGGCAATACTGCAAGACAAGCCTCAAGCAGTATTGCCAGCTCCTTGCTTTAGGCTAGGTTAGACCAGAATAAAAACCTTGGTGATTTTTTCGAGTAAGATGTTGGCAACGCTGCAAGGTAAGCCTCAAGCAGTATTGCCAGCTCCTTGCTTTAGGTTAGGTTAGACCAAAAAAAAACCTTGGTGATTTTTTCAAGTAAAATATTGGCCACACTGCGAGAAAATAGAGCTTATGCCTTAGGCCGTGTCCGGATTGGCAAGCGCTCCGTCCCGTTCTCTCCCGTTGCTCTCGCGTGCCGTCGAAGTCACGTCCAAGTCGTCCGAATCTACATGTCCCCTTGTAGTACGGTTGTCACTTTTCCCGCCAGGTGTCAGCCCGAACTTCACCCACCGCGCTCTGGGGCGCAGGCGCATCGCACGGAAGCAGAAGACAGACGCCAAACAAACATCACAATAATTTCCACCTATTTACTACTCATATTAAAAATATAACACGCTATTTCATCATTTATAATTTTTCTACATTGAGTATTATCGATAAAATATTAAAATATAACTGAGTTTTACATCCTCTAATCAGTAAATGTTGTCTGTACAAAGTGAAAGTTAGAATATGGCTGCCAAGCGCAGCGTCACAGCGAGTTCAAGCGTGCATCTGTCGCGCCTTTCTGCTCTCCCCTCCCACTCCACGTCTGCCGCGAATTCGGACAACAGAGGTTGGCTGAGTCCCCGGATGGAACGGTGCTCTAGGCGACATC
Source organism: Lepisma saccharinum (assembly GCF_977018435.1). NCBI lineage: Eukaryota > Metazoa > Arthropoda > Insecta > Zygentoma > Lepismatidae > Lepisma > Lepisma saccharinum. The sequence continues at coordinate 18,421,419 of NC_139229.1, forward strand.
TGCTGCCGATTCGGACGCGGCCTTACAAGAGCAAACCATTAAGGCAAGCCTCAAGTAGTGTTGCCAGCTCCTTGCTTTAGGTTAGGTTAGACCCAAAAACAAAAACCTTGGTGATTTTTTCGAGTGAGGAGTTGGCAACACTGCAGAACAAGCCTCAAGCAGTGTTACCAGCTCCTTGCTTTAGGTTAGGTTAGACCCAAAAACAAAAACCTTGGTGATTTTTTCGAGTGAGGAGTTGGCAACACTGCAGAACAAGCCTCAAGCAGTGTTGCCAGCTTCTTGCTTGAGGTTAGGTTATACCCAAAAACAAAAACCTTGGTGATTTTTTCGAGTAAGGAGTTGGCAACACTGCGAGCCCCACCGAGCCCCATTTTCGGTTGGCGCCTCAAGCAGTGTTGCCAGCTCCTTGCTTGAGGTTAGGTTATACCCAAAAACAAAAACCTTGGTGATTTTTTCGAGTAAGGAGTTGGCAACACTGCGAGCCTCACCGAGCCTCATTTTCGGTTTGCGAACCGGTCCACCTACTCTACTCACCTGCAAGAGAGGTTCTTGTACATATTGTGCTTCCAAACCAGAATTTAAGTAAATTATATAAAGAGCTTAGACTGGTTGACGTACGCCACTGATCTTTCTCCCTCGCATCCTTCTACGTGTGGTCCCCCCCCCCCCCGGTTGGGTGGGGGAGGAGGGCGAAGACAAAGTGGGAGAGAGAAGCAATTTTTATAAAAAGCGGCCTCATAGTCAGTTTCAACGCCCCAAACAGGTTGGCGGGAGGACGCTGCTTATTCCTTCCTTCCTGCTTTCTGCGCCGCACATGGCAAAGGCAGTGTTATGAAAAGTATAGAAATTGCCCGATAATTTGAAGTTGTCGGATTCTTATTTTAGTTTGTTTGTTTTACCTACATGCCTTCCTTAGTGTTATATTTTATTACATCTAATTAATCTAGATGGGGTGTTAGTAAACATATACAATAAATAAGAATGATTGCGATAAACCAGGTCATATCTTCAGAATACGTCACTGGTCGCAGACACCCACTCTAAAGAGACCTGTTGGCCAGAAAGAATGAACTTTCGTGGTGCCTACGTGAAAGAGAGGTGGAGTGACATTCTCTTTTTAATAATGAAAACAACTCCTCGGTAATGAGATTGGTTACTAAGTCAACATAACCTTTACTAACTCAACATAACTAATCTCTCTCATAGTAGTACTTAATGGAAGGAAATTGAAATAATCTAGAAATCTGCTTATCCGTGACTAGCTTGTTCTAGAGAACTGTAATCTTTCAAGATGTGACATTCAAGCAGGGTGGATAAAAATCAGGATTTTTATTTTAAAAAAAATATTTTTGATGATTTTTTATTTAAACAGATTTTCATTTTTTTTAAAAAAGCTTAAAATTGCTTGTATGGCTTTTGGCACCATACATTTTATGATTTTTTATAGAAAGGCTTTTTCTGATAAATGGCCCTGTAAAATATTTGAACAGTTTGACTATAGCAAATGAAAAATTGTGTAAATATGCATTTTTCTGTTTCTGATACTGTATATATGAACCTACTATGGAAATTTTTGTTGTTAAGTGTGTTAATGAAACTTAAATAATTTCAGTACATTTTTCTCCAGGGAAATAAAACTTTCTGGATGTTCTATATAACTGTAACTTAAAATATTTTTATAGTCTCTGTACCTGAATTTTGGCAATTTTTTAAATGATAGTTTGCAAAATATCAGCTGCCATGTTTATTTACAGTTTAATGATAATGACACTATTTACTGTTTAACATGATTAGTGTTTTGTATATTTTTCTGCACAAAATGTTTACTATTTTTGCCTATAAAAATTATTGAATTTTAAATCAACATAAATTTAAGTGTGTTTTCAGTTTACATTATACAATGTATAAGCTCACCCTATCATTACATACATTTTGTTTCCTTTCTTAGAGTCTAACAAACATCATTAAATGATTACGAGATTAATGTACTTTCACCAAAAGTGATTCCGATATCTACAAAATCCTTATTCTATAAATTATTTCTTTAAAGTGCATTCAAGTATTGAAATATGATCCGATCATGATTCTTAGTGAAATGGTTTGGCACTAAGACTATCAACAACTATAGTAGAACCAAAAGCAAAGAAACATGCCCAGACCCGCGACTCCCGTGCACCGTACTCCCGCGTGGAGGGAAGGGAGAGGAGAGTGGACCATGCTTCCTTATGGCTCGAGATGAACGGAGGAAGGGAAAGCTGCGCGGGGACTTTTCGTCCAAGGCAGAGACAAGCACAAGAGAACAAAACATTGGAATTAATGTTGCTACGAAATAAAGCAGGGCACTAAAATGGCACTTGATTAATTCATTTAAATGATGCTATCGTTAGTGCGATGGAAAACCGTATACCCTGCCTCCAAAACAAGAGTAGAGTGGTTTGTTTTACATCGCTTTTCTGCCTCTTTTGGCTAACCGCGAAGATGAGGATGAGTGATAAAATTGGTGAAGCAACACCCACGCTCAGGTAGGGATTCACCCAAGAGAATCCAGAATCCCATACAGCACAAATCTCCAAGGGTTATCCATTGGATATACACAATATCCATAATATCGTGGATATTACAGATATCCATTGGGCATCCTTTAGATATCCAGTTAGTGATATCTATTGGACGCCCATTGGATATCCAGAACTGGATATCTAAGTCATCCCATTCTGGACAACCAATACAGAGCCAAATCTTGTCAAAAATTGGAAATTCTAAAATTAATCCAATTCTGGAAAACAAATACAGAGAAAAATCATGTCCAAAACTGGAAATTTTAAAATTAATCCAATTTTGGATATCCAATACAGAGTCAAATCTTGTCCAAAACTGTATACCTAAAATTCATCCAATTCTGGAAAACCAATCGAGAACCAAATCTTGTCCAAAATTAGATATCTAAAATAAATCCAATTCTGGATAGCCAATACAGAGCCAAATCTTGTCTAAAACTGGAAAACGAAAAAGTCATCCAATTCTGAACAACCTATAGAGAAAAATCTTGTCCAAAACTGGATATCTAAAAGTCATCCAATTATGGACAACCAATACAGAGCAAAATCTTTCCCAAGACTGGATGTCTAAAACTCATTCCATTGGACAAGATTTGGCTCTGTACTGGTTGTCCAGAATTTGATGGCTTTTAGATATCCAGTTTTAGACAAGATTATTCTCTATTGGTTGATCAGAATTGGATAACCTTTTGGTTATCCAAAACTGGATATCCATTCTGCATATCCAATACAGAAGAAAATCTTGTCCACAACTAGATATCTAAAACTCATCCAATTCTGGACATCCAATACACAGCTAAATCTTGTCCAAAACTGGATATCTTGAACTCATCCAATTCTGAACAAACAATAGAGAAAATCTTGTCCAAAACTGGATATCTAAAATTAATCGCATGAAAGTAAAGACTTAGATTGTTCTTTACGAATAAAACTTTTTTTTCCAAAAAATTTATGAACCCAACAACATCAGAAAATATTTTTTAAACATTTTGGACAAAAAATGTTCTTTTCATATCTAAATAATGTCCAGATGAGATCCAAACGTAGTCTAAAAAATGTACTTTTCGTATCCATACAATATCCAAAGTACGTTCAAAAAATGTCTAAATCAAAGCATATTGATGTCCAATACATGTTCAAAAGTGATCCGGAAATGTCCAAAACATATCCATTTCTGGATATCCGACGGATATCACATATGTGGACAAATATATATCCAGGGAACATTGGATATTCCTGGATATCCAGAACTTCCGACACGAATATCCAAGGGATATCCAATGGGTGTCTTTTGGACTTTTGTGTGCTATGTGGGGTAGAGGATGCTTCTTTAAGTTTATCTTGTGGCCATGCCATCATCTCATTTAGGAAGCAAAGTCAGCCAATACCTGATTCGGCAAAGGCTACATGTCACTACATCGCTTGTTGTCTGGCTGGGTGAGCAAGTAAAGCCCCGGGAAGCATAAAGGTTACTGCTAGAGATGTGCCGAAGCCGATTACAGATGTATGAAAATCGGCCGAAATTGACATATCGGCATCGGTATCGGAATCGGCAAAAATCCGATATTTAAACCGGTACAGATTATACTAGAGTTTTTACCTTCTAATAAGTTTTATATTCTAGTTTTGTAAGATTTATTGAAAATTTGGTTATGATTCGTCATTATTGTAGAGTTTTTGTAATAAAATTATTGCAAACTCATTCAGAGGATCGGAAATAAAATAGTGCATTGCTAAACCAGGATCTGCTGTTGTATTGGAAATTCAAAAATGAATATTCAAACCTGAAGCAAGTCCTGAGAAAATACTTGGGCATACCTGCTGCATCAGTATTCAGTGATTGAGTGCTCAGTGTTGTTGAACAGATTTGAGATAAGAGAAGAAGTAAGTTACTTCCTGAAGTGTTTCCAAATCTCGTGTTTCTGAAGTTGAATCTGGCAGAACAGGAATTAATTTTGCATTTCAAAGAACTGCTTGTGTACTAATGTTTAATCTCTTGAGAATCCATTTTCTTCTTAAAGGTTCACATAACATTTTGTAGATGCTAATGTACATTCGCATCTCTTGAGAATATATATGTATATACATATGATATGCAATAGAAATGTACATAGCAAATTTATTTTTGTCATGCTGAAAATAACATCCCATTTCTGTTTAATAATCTTATGTATCGGAATCGGTTAAATATCGGCATCGGTATCGGTTCCAAAAATTATCGGTGAGTACATCGGCATCGGTAAATTTTCAGCTTCGTCACATCCCTAGTTACTGCTAGATTGCATATTGAGCAATGAGCACAGAACTAGTGTATTCAGTTGCAGTGAATGCTACAAGTAACTGATAGATCTCATCAATGAGCATAGAACTAGTATTTTCAGTGCATCAATGAGGTAGTGAATCCTATAAGTCACTGTTAGGTTAAATCACTGAGCGCAAAAAAAAAAAAAAAAAAAAAAAAAAAAAAAAAAAAAAAAAAAAAAAAAAAGTAGTGTTTTTAGATGCAGTAGTGAATCCTACAAATCACGGCTAGATTACATCAATAATCATAAAACTAAGGCTTTCAGTTGACGTTAATATTTAATCTTCGCATCGAAGCCAATGGAGGTGATATTTACCTAACCAACAGTCGATGCGTAACAGAGGTTGAAGTGGAATTTATTCGGTGGTGGGATGTTCCCTCGGTCCTGAGGGATAATAAATAACTGGTAGTGAATATGTACATGTGTATGTGTGTGACAATAAAACGAGTGGCACCTCCAAATTCGCGCAATTGAAGAGTCCCATTATTTTCCGAAAATCTCCAGCTGACTGAGCGAGTCTAACTATACTCTGTCCCAGCTAACTGTAGAGCAGGCAAACGAAATCAAGTGTCTGCGCAAGTAGTGACGGGAGACGGCTCCACCAATGAACACGTGCGAGGAACGGAATTGCGTAGAGTGGGGGGAAAGCGACTGCCTTCCCTGAAGCGTGTACTCCTTCGCTCTGTCCACTCAATTTCCCTCGCTTCTCTGACGCTGTGCGCGGTCTTGCTCCACAGTTAGCTGGGACAGGGTATAGTGAGTAAGAGGGTCAGCGATAGGTGCTGGGTTCAGATGACGTCAGTGGTTCACATTTTGATTTGTGGCTCCGGGAGTTATAGCTCGCTCCAAAGCAGCAAATGCAGAACAGCTAGAGGTGTTAGGAAAAAAATCTCGCTCTGCCTTGAAACTTGGAAGATTAGAACGCACGTGTTGACAACTACACCAATGGGAAACTGGCTATTCGGTGGTAACATCATGCATAAGCGAAAATAGGTTGAGGAGAGTGGTGGAAACTGCTTAGTGCAAAGTAACAGAAATGTTTCAGAAGGAAATGATTAGCGTGTGAACAGAAGCTGTTGGCAACCAGGGCTTAAGTACACGTAATATGCTACGACTGCTGCAATAAATGCACCGTGTTTGGGAAGAACAACATTCGAAGACACGGAATGCTGATGCATCGAACTCGCTACGAACAAAATGCATTCACGCAAACGTTTCATTCTTGAGGCTAATAAAGGTTAGAAACAACCTTGCACGGTTTTGTATGGCGCCGAAGATACTACCCGAGCAAAGACTTGTCCAATCTCGGGGATCCGAATAAGCAGTATTTTGGTGTGAAATGACGCAAGAATTTTCTCTTTCAAAAATTAATATTGGCTTGCAGCCAAACTGGTCGTCGAATAATGAGAATGTAATTATACGAGGGCCTAACAAATTGAAATAATTTCTTCTTATAGCAGCAGAACGTATACGAGGGACGTTCATAAAGTAATAACTTTTGCTTTAATTTGCACTCTGGGGAAGCCTTTAGTCCTTAAGCATTCGGATTGGTAGACATTCCGTGCGTTGTAGTTCTGTGGAACACCGCTAGAGGGCCAGAAAATCAAGATGGCTCAGCCCGTGGAGCCAGCTGAAGTTCGAGGTGTGATTGGCTTTTTGTTCTTGAAAGGAAAAAATGCAAAAGAAACCCACGATGAACTTGTGGCGGTGTATGCTCCATCATATGACAGTAGTACGGTGTGTAGAAGGTTTCGCTGTGGTGCAACAAGTCTACAAGATGAAGAATGTAGCGGACGGCGTTCTCTCTAGGAGGAATCCGAACTGTGAAGAAAGTGGAGTTCCTCGTGCTCGCAGACCGTCGTATTAACTTTGCAGCCATCATAAGGGAGGTGAGCATTTCTTAGGGGTCAGTATTTAACAGAATACATAACACAATGCTGACGAAAGGAGTGCAGATTCTCCACGACAACGACCCCGCCCATTCTGCTTAGGAGACTGTGACTTACGCAACCACTTTGGGTTTCAAAATTCTCCCTTACCCTCCATATTTCGTGGACCTCGCACCCAGCGACTTCTTACTCTTTCCTGACAGGAAGAAGCCCCTGCGTGGAAAGGCATTTCGATGTCGATGATGACGTCATTTCTGCAGTGAACGACTTCCTGGACAGTCAGACACAAGATTTCTACAACAACGGTATCCGCAAGTTGATACATCATGGGAGAAGAGTGTCACTCTTGGTGGAGTTTATGTGAAGAAAGACTGATTCATTCACAAAAACATGTGCGCGTTACTGTATTCTATCTTGGCAATAATTATTACTTTATAAACGACCCTCGTAGAAGTAAGCTATTGCGGTAAGACAGTGTAGCAAGCGTCACTGCTCTACTTATCTGCTTATCTGTCTAGTGTCTATTGCAATGAAGAGAAAGAAATGCCTATCAAATTTAACACTGTAAAAGAAAAAAATAAAGACAGAGAACGGCATACTAACGATGTCCCAAGTGCGTGACAAATTATCCACATAGAAAATCCAATGATTGGTTAATACTGGCACCACCTCGCTTGTCATGTTCGGTACATGACGCATGAAATAATGTCCCGATTCACAACTTCGTTATAGTACTTTCGATTAAGTGACGTAAACGTAGTAATAGACGCGAATGAAGCAGGAGATGCGAGTCTCAGACTCTGTGGACAAATATTTCAGTATTAAATTTTGTTCCAAATCTCCTTTTTATACTTTGTTGCTGCTCCCTTGATAAGGTGTTTAACAGCCTGTATGTATATCAAGATTGTGATCCTAGTCGTTCGTACGAGGAAGAGTCAAATAAAGCCTTAAAATAAAAGTCCGACAAAAATTATAGGACAGAATGTATACAACTCAAATCTACACGAGGTATCAACTAGTACCTATATACAAAACGACTTCAAGGCCATTTTTGTTATTTTAATAATGATTTTTTTTTACTAATTATTAATTAATGGAAAGGCTAATCGGAACTGAGCCTGCAATTTAAAGTGGAATCCGAACCACTGTCTGCCTCCACCGGTTATCGAACGCGGGACCCTCTATTACAAGGCGACATCGTCACTACTAGGCCATCGGGGATATAACTATCCATTAGGTATTATAATATTTTGTGTTGTTGGATAATGTCCATATGATTCTACATTCTATGCACTGTCCCGGGTAACTCTGGAGCAAGCGAACGAAAACAAGTCTCTGCGTAATAGTGACACATGAACATGTGAGAGGGAACGGGAAAGCGTGGAGGGGGAGCGACTGCGGTTACCAGCCTTCGCAGGAGCGTGTACTGTTTCGCTCCGCCCACTCGATTTCCCCCCTTCTCTGCCGCTATGTGCGGCTTTGTTGCACAGATTCCAGGGATAGAGTATACATAGTTCACAAACTATTTTCATTGGTTGAGTTGGTGTTTTAAGTCCACTTTTTAAGGCTAATCGAGACTGGACCTACAGGATCCGAACAACAATGTGCCTCCACCGGTTATCGAACACGGGACCTCTTGATTATATGTCGAAGACGCTGACACTGCCATCAGGGAGGTCCCACAAACTACTTTGAATATAAAAATCCATTCAGACCTAATGAACAAACAATTGTGGAGATTTAATAGAATATAACACTTGCCTTCTTGCACTTTATTCTGTACTTTCTTTGGTTATATGCGTAAATTTAGGACACAGGGGGTAAATAACCTTGGTAACACAAGCAACAGCGCCGAATATTCATTGAGGTTGCCACGTTGGCGCCATGCGACGAACAGAATCGGGGGAAAATCAAGCGTGGAGGAGGGGACACCATGCGCAAATAGGAATGCTTTCCGTCACACTGCCAACACGCTTATCGTCACCAACTCGCCAAGGACAGCCGTAGGAAAACAAGGAAAAGAGATTACGAGTTATCTAGGAAGAAAAGGCATTCAATAAGGTGAGAACGAAAAAAAGAAGGTGTGGGTTTTTCGCGGAACGGGGACGGCCAGGACAGAAGAGAAACCGATTTTTCTCGGAAGGCTGCATGCGTTGCAAGGTTCCGAGAAACAAACGAAAGCCTCTCCAAATAAACCATCCTGATAGCGAAGGCATGAAGTGCATCGTAAGTAAGTGCGCCTGGAACCGTTCCGTGAGTACTCCATCAGGAATTGCGGCACATGCGCTGGCAAGGGACTCGGAGGAAACAAATGCGATTACTGCATCTCGGGTACCTCCCGTCACCTTGAACATTAGCATTCGTTTCCCTTGTTCCTTCCTCTTTCGACCTTCGCCTGCACAGCCTTGAGAGCGAGAGATGGGCACGATTAATGTGTAAAGAGGGTACTCCTCTTGCAATAGTAATAGGTTGGGCTTCAACGTGCCTTGTATGCTCTTGAAATTACCATTAAGGCAAGATTTCCAGGTAGAACCCAACATTCGAGAGTATGTTTCAAATCCCATACTCAATAAACTGGAATGATCAAGCCATCAATCAGTTTGACAATCCTTGCCGACAAGATGGCCAAAAGAATATCTGAAAATGCAATAATTGGTGTCCCATGTACGCTGCATCAATGCGTGGAGGTAGAGCTGTGCACATCACCGATCTTGGCCAAACTGAAAATGGTGTGATCAGTACCACGCTCATGCCTCGTCCAAAATACCTGGGCCTCTCTTATGACGTGGTGATAACTTCATCGCCTTGTAATCAAGAGCCTCGTAATCAAGAGATCCCGGGTTCCATACCCGATGGATTGACCAAGTGGTTCGGATCCCACTTCAAATTGTAGGCCCAGTCCACTGTATTCCAACTCTTCCCACACACCCATTAATGAGAGGTTGGGTGTCCCCCAGGGCTGCTTCTCCTCGAGATAACAAACCAATGGAATATACACTCTAAAAAATAAACAAGTGAGTGAGTTGTCACCAAAAGTGATGGTAACGGAACACCCCTTTTGGTCTCAATGCAGAATTGGCGTTGTTTAACACCATTTTTGGTGTCCTGTTACACCATCTGTCACACCACATGTAGGCCTTTAACACTCGATTAGGTATTGTACTACACCAATTACGGCGTTACACCACTTTTGGTCGCCAACTCAAGTTTCCGCAAAAATATCTTCCTGATACTCAGATACTCTGACCTATTAGGCCTACAGTTGCAAGTGGTATCTGAACCAATGAAATGAGTTCCGGTAATCGAACTTGAAACCCGTAGATAACAAGAGGATGACGTTCGCAATACTGCAATCATCTGTAAAGCACATTGAAGCATGCAGTGAAGATACATGGGAAGGTGTAAAGGTATTTCGGCCATTTCACCAGCACCACGCTCCTGCCGTCTTTAGGTCACACATACCTAGTGATTAGAGACTGGTTGAATCCCAGAGCCACTCCATGCAGGATGTTTTTGACCGATTGATTTGCTTTAATTTACTTCTTTTTGTCGCTTTTGGCTAATTTGCGAAGATAGGGATATGATATGATGAATGGACACTCACAAACATAGATGCCCAGGCCGGGATTTGAACCCGAGACCCCTGGCGTCGTAGAGCGATGTGCTAACCACTCCGCCACGGGGGCGGCTTCAGGGATAATGTTGGGGAGCCACCCACCCCGGGAATCGAACACCTTGCAGCCAGACGCTCTAGACTACCGCGATCCATCCTCCTACCGAAATGGCTGTTGACAGTTTTTCATCCGAACTGAATAAGAGCCCGCTCCCAGATAGAACCAAGAAAAAATTGAAAATAATAAGCGGCTCCAACTTCACTTTTCTCACGCGCTATATCACTCGCAGGTGGGCCAATGGTGCTGCGAATCACCGGATATACCAGCATGTACAACTTTCATTGCGAAGAGCCCTGTTCCCACACGTGCGGACTGGGAGCCAGGAAGCGTCGTCAGCTCTATATGGAAAACCTGAACTTTCCGTCAGCAATATTTCCTGAACGGGCCAGTGCCCGACGCCATCGATAAAAACAAATTCACCCGACTGAAGCTCTTCATCAGCAAATACATTGGAAGAACTATCTTTCAAGTCCCTGCAAAACTTGTGCGCTCACACCTAAGAGACACACATGTACAGTCAGCGTTGAAATAATCCTATTGACTCTCAACAGGATCGTTACAACACTGAAGTGTCCGTGACTGTACCTTCCGAATAAATGTAATAAAACAATGCCCCTACTTGGGTCGTATCATAAGTCCAGAGGAGAGTTAGCTTGGTTCTTGTAGGGGAGCTTTCAGATAGGAGCGAAACCTCTCGAACCGAAGAGACATGACAAGTTGTAGGTGTGGCAAACTGGGCCGTTTTCTCAATGGCGTGTATGTGTCGCCTCGGTCTGTTCTTCGCTTATGCGCGGTGAATGTCTTGCTTTAGACCAGTGGTTTCCAAATTGTGCGCCGCAGCTGGCTTACAGGGGCGCCCCGAAATACTCCAATATTTTCACTGAAATGATATGTTTGTTCCAAATATGTGCTTATTTAGAACTTTTTACATATAAAATATTTCTGAATTTGAAATGTGTTTATTTTTTAACTTACGTCAAGCAACCTAACCACACTAACTGAGCGTCGCAAGTGTTAAAGAGGCCTACATTCTAACTGTGGCGCCGCGGAAGATCCTGAAACACTAAAAGCGCCGTGACAAGAAAACGTTTTGGAACCCCCTGCTTTAGACTGAAAGGCACTGTGTCGCCTGTCGCGCGTCGCTTCGGTATGAAAGGTATGAATCTAACTTCATTGTTCCACACTCGCTTGAGTCTCCACTACAATCCCATTCTGTTAAAACAAACTGTTCCGGATTTGATTGATACACAGTTTCCATTTTTAGTAGGAGTCGGGAAAATGTTCCACATTTGACCAACGTTTTTCCTTCTCTTATGCGAACCTAGCATTCTATTCGAAACGAACATAGTGGACCCACCCAGTCTAGTTCGATGCAGGGTGCGAAATTCTGGGGGGGACGGGGGGTTTCCCCCCACCAACAATCTTGGCCTCATAATTTCCGGAGTTTTTGTTACAAAAACAAAAAAAACAGTAATTACTTTTAATTTCAAGTATACTTTACTAATAATAATATCGAAAACACACACAAATTGGTGTGGTTGTGAGTGTTCAATGCTTCTCTCTCTCAAGAGATCGAATGAATATCTAAATCAATATGCACAATAAAAGTAAAACAACAATGCAAGACAATAATAACTATGAAATCTAATTGATTTACATTAACAAAGCAAAAACTAAATAAAAACTTACACATAAGAAAACCACTTCAACTATTTCATAATTTATTAACATCTTTAACCAGTTAGTAAAGGAACAAGTTTACCAGTTTATACGTAATATCGATATTGTAATATTTGATATTAATTTGTTACTTTTGTATATACTATTTCTTTATTTGTAATTAATAATAATAAAAATATATTTTTAATTTAGAAATTTTAATAACAACATAAATATGTATATCGTAAATGTGTTTGTATTGAGGGGAGTTTGTAGATTAAGATCTTCCCCCCACCAGTCTTCACTGATTTCGCACCCTGATTCGTTGCATTTTTTGACACCAGGTGCAGTGCATGTGTATCCCGGTGTCATACTGGTGCAAGGAAATGTTCAACCAAATAGACGAATAGCGGTATTCAAGATCAGAAGATGCAATAAATGCCTGTCTGCTCCTTTAAAACGTTCATTTGATTCACGCACCACGTGAACACACCACAAATTACACCTCTCCAGAAGGTAGTGCAAACGGTGCAGACACCATACAACGAAGTAGACGAGTCGGTGCTGCAACGTGTAACCAACCACACGCGCGAGTACAGAGAGAGTCAAAAAGTAAGGTGAACTTACTTCGCTGGGTAGGTGAAGAATTTGCGGCTTACTCTAGAGAAAAGGTATGGTAGTTTTCATACCGGATCCGACCTGCAGAAATGAATTAGCATTTGGGTATCCATTATGTAAAAGTAATGAGATGATGCCATGTATGCGCTACACATAGAGATGTTATTCCAGTGCTCGGTAGCTGAGGTCGAGTCTGGTTTGGGCACGGGTGTTTTGTGGGAGTATTCCTTCAGCAATTCGATCTAATGATCATCCATCCTCATTAGCCCCGTCTAGCTGACTGCACCTTTTGACACTCGGTGCAGTGCAGGTGTATCCAGTGTCAGGGTGGTGCAAGGAAATGACGTTCAACCAAGTAGACAGAAAGCGACGTTGAAGTTCAGAAGATTCAACAAGTGCCTGTCTGCTGCTTTAAACGGTCATGTAATTAGTTAGCACGCACCACGTGACCATACACCACACTTGCACCGGAAGGTAGTGCAGACACCAAATATACTACTCGACTACTTGACTCGAAATCAACGAACTATACGACTCGGTGTTGCATCGTGCAACATACTAGACGCCTCGGTGCAAAGAGTCAAAACGAGTCAAAAAGTGCAGCCAACTAGACGGGGCTACTGTCGCGGTTAGACAAAAATGGGCAGAGGGGGGCCAGAAAACATATAAAATAAGAAACACAACTACAATGGGGGCATTCCATTGTCACAGGTGGGACACGTGGACTACATTTTTTTTATATTAAAGTAACTATTCTATTCATAGATAAGCAACATTTTTCTTACAGTTTGTGTGTAATGAAATATGAAACTTAACACTGTCGATTAAACATAACTACCCATAAAATACATTCCTAGAATTATAGTTAAATTTTGTGTCACGGGTGGGGCAGAAGAAACACTGATTCTTCAATTAATAAGAAATTTATTTTACTTTCGGTGAATTGTCACATGATGAAAAATAAATTATTTACGACAAAACAGAGAAGGTAATTGACCTTTTAATATTCTAGTGGAGTTGAGGGGGAAATGTAGCAGTTAAAAAAGATCTTGTGTGTGTGTGTGCGCGCGTCACGGGTGGGACACAATAGAAGACACACGTGAATCGAAAAGTTAAAATAAACGAACAAATGACAATTTTAGGTTGTTCGCTCACAGATACAGTTACAGCAGGGGCATCTTCACATGGAATGCCAAAATGGTTTATGGAACTTTTTTAGAATGCTGTTGTTAAAGTGATTCTAGGTGACAAATACCTGGAGAAGAAGACGAAAAAAAAAGGACACCGCAGAAGTAACGGCAGTGATCGCATTAACAGTCGCGTGTAGAAAAACCGCACTTCGCCTTTCGAAGTAATTGTTACAGTAATGAATAAAAACTGGTTTCCCTTGCACGAAGGCAACCACAAGTACAACTCAACGAGTTTGTTCTCAAGCTAAATTACATTCGTAGATTAACGCGATGGATAGGATAGCTATCGAAACAGAGTAAGCTGCGCACATGAAGAGGTATCAAAGCGTTGCAGAACAGGGGGAAAAGGACATTCACCAGGTTCATTATCAGACGCTTCTCTGTTTTGCGAGAGACTGGTGGACGTTATTAACAGAAAGAGTCCGGCTTCTTTTTACCAAGCAATACTGGTTCACATCGCATTCCACCCACTCAGCAGCCGTGCAAAAACGAGCGCAAAAATTCTTCATGGCCGAGGTGAAATGTGCGATGTCATCTTCAAGCTCCAGCCTGCTCCTTGTAGCCGTTTCAGGTTTGCTTAAGCCCAGACACAACTTGGGAGAGTGCATCGCTGAAAGTTCAACGAGCAGGTTGATTTCCACATTCCTTGTCTGCAGTGGCCTCGTTCATCCCAATCCATCTTTTATTGCCTCAAAGTAAAGACGCGCCCATGTTCTTAATCGATAGAATGAAATTCACAGTAATGTCAACTGAATTATGAATATCAGAGAATGTCCTGGGTGACGGAACGGTTAACTTTCAAGAGGAACAAACGTGAGCCTTGAGGACAAACCTTAAGGCTGAAGCGACAATCGGCAAGCGACACGTATCTCTTGGTAACCGTCCTCGGAAATATATGTAACCTTTCGAACCGAAGCGACACGACAAGCTGCATGTGTCGTTTATCGCTTGCGTATCGCTCGGACTGGGCATTTTTTCTCAATACTATGTGTAGTGTCGCCTCGGTCTGTTTGCGAATGCGCGGTGACTGTCTTGCTTTAGACTGAAGGGTCCCGTGTCACTTGTCGCTTAGTGCTTTCGCTGTGAATTCTCCTGTGTTGCTGTCTCGAGTCGCTTCGGTCTAAAATCTTTCTCGGAGGCCGAAGCGAAACGCCTCAGGCCGAAGCAACAGGAGTCGTTTGGAAACGAACCCTTAGAATTGAATGCAACGTTTCGAACTGAAGCGACACAAGCAGCTCCACGTGTCACTCAGTCTGGGCCGTTTTCTCGATACCGTGCATCGTGTTGCCTCGCTCTGTTGTTCGCTCATAAATTGTTGAAAGCTTGATTGTAGACCGAAGGGGCCCGTGTCGCTGGTGGCCTGGGTCTGAAATATACGCGACAGGCAACACGTATATTTCCATAATTTCACAAATCGAACGTAGGCTTTTGCAGCCTGTCATGCCGCTCCGGTGTGAAACATTGCTGTTGACTGGCTCACTCCCAAGCGACGTGTTTCGCTTGTCGCCTCGTTCTTGAAGTTGTTAGGGCACCATATTTGCAGCAAAATCACAAGTCTGACGTAGGTTCGATCCCCAACACCGGCGAAAAGAAATTTGTTCACCTGAAAACGAGAGAAGAAGTGCTCTCCGGAAACGAAAGTGTTAGAATAAAAAGCTGTGGATTTAAAAAAAGCACTACACAATGGATGTCAAATTAACATTACTTGCAAATGTCGACTTGTTAATCAATATAATGTATGACACTTCTGTTGCTATTGAGAGAAGAGTACGCGTTAGGCCACTGCAAAGTTCGTGGAAATTAACCTACGCACTGTACTTTCAGCGAATAGGAGTAGACTAGAGATAGCGAATAGGAGTAGACTAGAGATTCAAGATTTTACCTCCGAACTCGTAAGGGTTTCAGCTTGATCGAAAACCGTGGAAGTCTCTTATTGGTTTATGAATCATGAAAGCTCCCGTTTCACCTGTAAGCCATTCTGTTAAGTCAATTTCCATCCTTGCATATTTACATATGCAGATCCGACCACACGTCAAAACGCGCTCGCATGACTTGGCACTTTTATCCAATCACAGCACCCGGTACTACCCATGTGTATATCCTGTTTTTACGCCGGCGCATGGCAGAAAGCGTGGATCCCATTCAGTTATGTATATGGCGTGCATAATAAATTAATTGTTGCAAAAAAAGAAGCGAATTTTCATTTTTAAAAAAACAAGATCGGGGTGGAATTTTCCGAACATGCAATGTCGCAATTTAAAGTTCTAACGCATGCATCTAATTTTCACAAATGTATGAATTAATTACACGGTTAAACTGTTGTATGCGCATTTATTATTTTAATAGCTGCACGCATTCGCTATTTTTTCCTTTAAGAGAAATGTATAAGTTTACTGACACCCAGGTGCATTTACTACAATGTTCTAATATATGAAAATTGAATGAGCTCATATATAACACACTTAAGGGCTGTTTTCACGCATGGCGTAAATTCAGTCTTATTTTTATTGTTAAGCTTCTTGTATAAATCAACATTATTTTATCTGTTCAACATTTCTGACTAGACAACCATAAAACATTTTATGGGAAATCTACTCTGCAGGGTTTCTTAATTTTCTCCAACAGGTGTATCCGTCAGCTTTAAGCGGGAATAACTTTACAGGTTTTTGGCATTTGTGAAGTTGTACAGGCAGGTGGAAAATAACGTTATGGGATTATTGGAACACGCACTGTGAAAGTCATACCACTTTCAAGGACAAACCTTGTGTAATATATTCTTACCGTTGCTTAATCTGTCTTATATTAAGGGCACTGTCTTCGGAACTTAGCGATTAAAGGGGGAAAGAAAACTAAAAATGTTTAAAAATTATGCAGTTGTCGAAAGTCAGATCAGGGAGAAAATAACGGACATGGGCAGACAAGAAGAAGTACGGAACTGTTAAGATGTCATCAATACCATGCTACAGCCACTTTTGACCCCCCGGAGGGGAGGTGTACCCATTTCTTATACCCTATCCCGGATATCTCTGGAGCAAGGCCGCGCATAGCAGAAGAGAAGGGGAGGGAATCGAGTGGTCAGAGCGAAGCAGCACACGCTGCTGCGAAGGCTGGTAAATGC
The DNA here is from genome assembly GCF_977018435.1 of Lepisma saccharinum. Lineage (NCBI taxonomy): Eukaryota > Metazoa > Arthropoda > Insecta > Zygentoma > Lepismatidae > Lepisma > Lepisma saccharinum. The sequence goes on from NC_139229.1 coordinate 18,438,428, forward strand.
AGTCGCTTTCCCCCTCTACGCAATCCCATTCCCTCTCGTGTGTTCATTGGTGGAGCCGTCTCGCGTCAGTACTTGCGCAGAGACTTATTTTCGTTCGCCTGCTCCAGAGATAGTTGGGACAGGGTGTAGTTGGTTGATTTCGTGCTTTTAAGTCCACTTCATGCGCAGTATGGCTAATTGGGACTACAGTTTAAAGTGGGATCCGAACCACTATGTGCCTCCACCAAGTATCGAACCCGGGACCCATTGATTACAAGACGACGACGCTACCACTGCGCCATCGGGGAGGGCAGGGGGACAGGGTATAGAGGCTAAATAAAGTCCAGAGCTTCTACATGCAAGGGTTGCTAAAAAAATCACCCTAATGAATGTTTAAATGTGATAAGAAAGATGGTTAGGTATATTTTTAATTTGTATATTAATGGGGGGGGGCACGATGGTGTTTGTCCAGGGCCTCTACACATAAAAATACTGGTATGTATCTAGGATAGTCAACAATAGTTAGTATTTACTCTCCGAACAGTACAACTAATCCTGGAAAACTACATTCAATTCAGTTCCATGCTATCAATTTATAAACTTATCAGTAGTCTTACACACTATTATCGATTTTCTCGTGGGAAATTCACAGCACTTTGCAAATATAAATTGGCAACTTTGTGTTGGCTGAAATATTTATCCAGCCGTTCGCTTCCGATCGCCATTATCACGTGGCTTCCACGAGTGGCAGAATTTCAATGCATTTCCAAAAAGGAAAAAACCTTATCAGGCAAGGTGTGGTCGATTAGCACATTTACTTCCCAGTTTGACCGAGGAAGAAGTTCATAAGGTATTTTCAATTTTCTTGACCATGCTGGTTAATCACGTGACCCCGTTTCCCTTCTGGAGTCCACAACATTTCTGATTGAAAGATTCATAGTCCAGGATATTAAAAATTACTTGCACTGTGCAAAAAACGTATATTTCAGTTCTACAGCCATCGGTGCTTAGTGTAGCTAATCTTTTTTCTTCCATTGTCACGAGAAAAAAGTAATATTTTCATCGTCAGTTATTGTTCATTACAATTTGTTTGGTAATTCCAATACAAAGAGGAGGCACAATTATGTGTATCTAATAAAAATATTATTGAATACATAATAGCGTCAAGACTGTCGATCCTCTCCATTATATCAATGCATCATTCTATTGTAATTTATGGTCGCCTACACATCCGTTATGCACTGTCGCTCTCGACACACACAAACTTTATTCTGCAGCCAATGGTTCTGCGTACGAATCCCAGTCTGTGTGTAGGTGTTCTTTGCGAGTGTCCCTTCGTCAATTTCATATATTACTCATCCTCATCGTCGCGATCGGCCATCCCGATGGCGCAGTGGTAGCGTCGTCATCTTGTAATCAAGGGGTCCCGGGTTCGATACCCGGTGGAGGCACATAGTGGTTCGGATCCCACTTTAAGCTGTAGGTCCAGTCCCGATTAGCCTTACTGTGCATAAAGTGGACTTCAAACAACAAACAGATCAATCATCGTCGAGAAAAGTGGCAGAAACGAGACGCGAAGAAAAATGTGCTCTGCCGCCGCGTGAAATGATCGAAAAGGAAGGAGGGGGGGGGGGACAAATAATTTATCAGCATCTGAGATTGATTAATTGATTTTTTTTATTTTACTTCGCTTTTCTGCCCTTTTGGCTAATCGCGAAGATAAGAATTAGTGATTTGACGACACTAATGAAGGCGCACTCACAAAGAAAACCCATGCCAGGATTCGAACCAGACACCCCACAGCGCGCTATGCTAACCAATCCGGCAAGGAGTTCGACTGCATCAGAGATCGGGATCCCGGAATAGAGTCCCAAAATCCCGGGATTTTTCAATCTACTCTGGATTGCATTCTGTAGCTTATTTGTTTCGCCAGGTAAACGGGACACGTTCTCAGCGCCACCTCGCCAAAGAAAAATGCAAAGTATGCCCTCGCTTCCATGCATCTGGCTGCTACCAGTTTTCCTTGAGTGCATTGATTCGAGATGTTCCTGTCGCCCGAGCGTCACAGTCCTTTGAACTATTCTGGCTTCCACTCGGAAAGGAATTTTCTAAGGTTTCGCCCTAATGCTCAATGTGGACATTCTTCTTTTCGCGTGGGTGACATGTTCCCTCCTGCCTTCTTATTTTTAGGATTTGCTACATTTTGAAGTGCATTCCTAAGTGCATCAGCTTCATGTCCGTAGCAGTTATATGCAAAGCTAGGATTTTACGGATTTTACGTTTTTTAGGTAATCCAGAAGCGTGCCTCCTTGTTTTGTCACAAATTAAGGGTTGTAACATGGATTTGTTGGCACATTTTGTGCATTTTTAGAATATTTACTTCAATAAGGCATACTTGGACATTTTGGGTCATTTTCTTACTTATGGACTTTATATATTTTCATATTCCAACGATTTAATAAAATATTGAATGTTTTTTTTTTCTGGATTTTTGCCTAATGCGCCGACCGACCTTCCTGAAAAATGGAAATTCATTACAAGACTTGCAGAAAATATTTTTATCGTGCTGTAACTAAACCTTAAACAGTGAACTCAGATAGTGTAATTGTACTTGATTATATATGGAGTGATATTAAAAATAAATAAATTTGATTTCAGACCTTTTTTCGCAAAATTATGAGTTTACTGGTTCAAATTCTTTATTTCTAGCATATTAATGTAGCAAAACTTTAGTAATTTATTTTCGGTTTTAGGTCATAAATACTGCTTTTAGGGCATTTTGTGGTTTATTGGTAATCAAAATTCTAATCCTAATTATATGAATACACACTGGAGAGGGATTCGTGTGAGAATTACAACTGAAGGAGAGCAGCTAGAAACATGTATCTTCAAAGAGTGGTGATCTAGTCAGTAAGACGTCTCACTACGATGCAAGAGACGCGGGTTCGATTCCCGTGTTGAGTAGTCACAGGTGAGAATCTTTCTGACAATGTCCTTGCATAAAGCTGACCTGGGACTTGCCCATCCTCTAATGAAGTGTACCTTGGGACAACGTTTTTCTGCACTACGACCGAGATCGACAATATATGCGGCTCTACCTTCCCCCTCTTAAAGGTCGCTCAAGAGCTGTAATTCCAAGGAAGCAGGATTTGTTAAAGATTCAGGATCCCATACATTTTAATGGGTTCTATTAGGTTACGTAATAGGACCGGAACCTATTTTCTTGTTTAATTTCAACTTGGACCGTATTTAAATTAATCCGAAAAAAATTACTGGACCGTATTTAAATTGATCCAGGAAAAAAGGTTCCCGGACCGTATTTAAATTTATCCAGGAAAAAAGGTTCCCGGAACGTATTTAAAATGATCCAGGAAAAAAGGTTCCCGGACCGTATTTAAATTGATCCAGGAAAAAATTTCCCGGACCGTATTTAAATTGATCCAGGAAAAAAGGTACCCGGACCGCATTTAAATTGATCCAGGAAAAAAGGTTCCCGGACCGTATTTAAATTGATCCAGGAAAAAAGGTTCCCGGACCGTATTTAAATTGATCCAGGAAAAAAATTTCCCGGACCGTATTTAAATTGATCCAGGAAAAAAGGTACCCGGACCGCATTTAAATTGATCCAGGAAAAAAGGTTCCCGGACCGCATTTAAATTGATCCAGGAAAAAAGGTACCCGGACCGCATTTAAATTGATCCAGGAAAAAAGGTTCCCGGACCGTATTTAAATTGATCCAGGAAAAAAGGTTCCCGGACCGTATTTAAATTGATCCAGGAAAAAAGGTACCCGGATCGCATTTAAATTGATCCAGGAAAAAAGGTACCCGGACCGCATTTAAATTGATCCAGGAAAAAAGGTTCCCGGGCCGTATTTAAATTGATCCAGGAAAAAAGGTTCCCGGACCGTATTTAAATTAATCCAGGAAAAAAGGTACCCGGACCGTATTTAAATTGATCCAGGAAAAAAGGTACCCAGACCGTATTTAAATTGATCCAGGAAAAAGGTTCCCGGACCGCATTTAAATTGATCCAGGGAAAAAGGTACCCGGACCGCATTTAAATTGATCCAGGAAAAAAGGTTCCCGGACCGTATTTAAATTGATCCAGGAAAAAAGGTTCCCGGACCGTATTTAAATTGATCCAGGAAAAAAGGTACCCGGACCGTATTTAAATTGATCCAGGAAAAAATGTTCCCGGACCGCATTTAAATTGATCCAGGGAAAAAATTTCCCGGACCGTATTTAAATTGATCCAGGGAAAAAATTTCCCGGACCGTATTTAAATTGATCCAGGAAAAAAGGTACCCGGACCGCATTTAAATTGATCCAGGAAAAAAGGTACCCGGACCGTATTTAAATTGATCCAGGAAAAAAGGTACCCGGACCGCATTTAAATTGATCCAGGAAAAAAGGTTCCCGGACCGTATTTAAATTGATCCAGGAAAAAAGGTTCCCGGACCGTATTTAAATTAATCCAGGAAAAAAGGTACCCGGACCGTATTTAAATTGATCCAGGAAAAAAGGTACCCGGACCGTATTTAAATTGATCCAGGAAAAAAGGTTCCCGGACCGCATTTAAATTGATCCAGGGAAAAAGGTACCCGGACCGCATTTAAATTGATCCAGGAAAAAAGGTTCCCGGACCGTATTTAAATTGATCCAGGAAAAAAGGTTCCCGGACCGTATTTAAATTGATCCAGGAAAAAAGGTACCCGGACCGTATTTAAATTGATCCAGGAAAAAAGGTTCCCGGACCGTATTTAAAATGATCCAGGAAAAAAGGTTCCCGGACCGTATTTAAATTGATCCAGGAAAAAAATTTCCCGGACCGTATTTAAATTGATCCGGAAAACGTTTCCTTGACCGTATTTAAATTGATCCAGAAAAAAAGATTCTTGGACAGAATTGAAATACTTCCCAGACAAAAAGGTTGTTTGCTGTCCAAGACCCATTTTATGCTTGCTGATTTTCTCTCCAGGACCGGAATTGGTTTCAATTAAAACCTGAACCTTTAACAACCTTGCTAGAAAATTTAAACTGATTTGGTATGCAGGACGAGTGATAAGATGAAATTGTTACCCACAAAGAACACTCATTCCGATGCCGGAATTCGAACCCGGAACCCCTGGCGTCGTAGCGCCCTCTTCTAACCACTCCGCCACGGAGGTTGGCAAAGAAAGTTTTTAATGACATGAGCGAGCTATCCATCAGTAGACGCTACCGCAGACATGCGTCACACGGCGAACAGAGAAATTTTGTACACTAATAAACCACTTGCAAACTCCGCCCAGAATTAAATAAAACATAGAAATAACTACCCTGTATTGCTGGCCACGCCTCTTGGCTCCCGAGTGAAGAAGGTAGAATGAAGGTGGAATGGGCATACTGCTTCCCTATCGCCCAAAGCAGCCATTAGTCAATTTATGGAAGTGTGTCGTGTAAGCCATCAAGAATTACCCTGGGATAATCGCAGAATTAATCAAGATCATGTTCCACGTGCGGAGGGGCTAAGCATTGACCTCTACGCATTACGTACTTTCGTATAATGTACGATGTCAAGGAAATTAGACCGGGTTTTAGAGGGAAAATTCTTCCTTTAAAAAGGACCAAAGAAAGGGAAAATTATTGCCCAAAAGAAGGGGGGGAAAACTTTTTTCTTGCACGCCACTAAAAATACTACTTTAAATGAAATCGCAAAATAGGCCTACCATTCATATATAAAAAGGGGATACATTAAATTTCGTATTAATGTATCGCTTTTTACTCAAAACACTCATGGAGGGAAGGTAAGGTAGAAGAAGCTTGTTCTTTCTTTCCTCTAAACAGCACCAAATGGACAATCGTTGAATGTTTCGTTCAGGGGAAAAGTCGTACAAAATATTTGATATCTTGTCAATAAAGGGACCAAGAAAGATGTTTCTTAAAAGGGGCGGGGGAAGGAATGTAGGCTGAAAAACAACAAAGGGACCAGAAAGGAAAATATTTTAAAAAATGGAACGTGGGCTCAAAAGGGAGGGGGGGGAGAGAAGTCAAAACCATGTAATCTTGTTGGTGGAAGATAAATTATCAATACTGTTCCTTCTTCCATGATCCGTGTTGAAAAATAAAAAAACGACTTCCCCTTTAAAATCCGGTCTCTACCAATGATTGTGCGTGTAAAGGCGAATGAGTGGAATATGATATTGTATGGTTTTCATTATAACTATTTTCTTACGTCACTTTCTGCCACTATTGGCTAATTGTGACCATGAGAATGAGTGACGATTGGATGCAATTGATGAAAGATTGACCTTAGTACTAGATCGAACAGATAAGTAAATGTCCAGCACGAATGTTACTTCATATTTTTTTTACATTTCCTGCAGTTAGTGTACTGAAATTCATAGTCATTTAATTTTGTTCTTAACTTTTGCATATCTTACTCAAGAAAAGGCTGCAAAATTTAGGGGAAAGTTTTACTCATAAGATTTATGTTGTGACACCTAGAACTATAATATTTAAAATTTTGAAAATAGTCCAATTTTTGGGGGGGAGGGATAAATGGTAGAATATGGAAATACACCCTGGTTCCTGTACTTTTATTCAATTTTTCGATCTAATTCAGTTTTTAATATGGTTATTATTTTAGAATACTAACTAAATGCACTTCATTTCTGTTATTAACAATTCAAACAACAAGCTTTCTGCAGCTCGAAATGAACGATGCCGATTTCCAAGGGATCGAACAAGTTGTACAGTAAAATAAATTTAGTTTATGTCCATTTTTCAATACGGGACGAAAGCCTCGAAGGAGGCTACTCTCGATTTTACATGTGTGTGTCTCATTCTCGTCAAGTCTCCGAGGGTCGATCAACAGGATAAATGAAATTGTTTCACAACGTCAATTCTTGGGCATTTAGGTAATTGAAGAAAACTTACTTATTATATATATATATATATATATATATATATATATATATATATATATATATATATATATATATAAAAAAAGAGAGAGAGAGAGAGAGAGAGAGGGAGAGAGAGAGAGAGAGAGAGAGAAGGTAGCAACTACACCACTCATGTTGTTGCCATGACTGCTTCGCCACACACACACAAACAAAATGCATGTTGGTTAGGTCAGGAACGGTGACGATAAATAAGGTTGTTGTCCCTAATTTACATCAATGACTCCCACTGTGTCCGAACGTCATATTATTTGCACGGAAACAAAGCACGGGGTTTGTGAGTACCAACCATGTCAATTAAAGCTAATCATGTTTGTTAGGTGTAGTTCAAAGGGTTCACAGTTGAAGGAATATCCAAAACGTTCATTCAACTTTTGTTTTGAAAACGTCTTTGTTAGCTAACGAATACGTCATCTTACAGTACTGGCCAATCTTTACAACAACCCTCCCAACAGAGGGAGAAGGAAGAGAAAAAAAAGTTTCATCATCACAGTATTTGTGTCTCCGTGCCAAAGGTTATGGAAAAGGTATCCTCTTTTCGCGTCACTATGACCAATCAGATAAGACACAATGATAGAAATGGAACTGTTTGACGTTAAGGAACAAAAAACCATCGATAATTGTATTTTTCCTAAGCCATTGATATTCCAACAGGTGTATTCCAAAGAGATCAAGTAAAATAATACTCCCATAAGCGCAATGCTAAGTTTTCTCCCCCTCCTATAACCATCCAGCGGACAGACCTCTCTTTCCCAAACTCGCCGCGAGGAAACGTCAGATGGGGAGGAGCAGTTTAGGTCCTCGTGTCGTGCTGGACACAAACTGTTCCTCTTGCCCTTAACCAGAGGACTTTTGGCTTCGAACCGCGCTACTCTAACCAGCCTACAATGAAGACTGGCTAAATTGCGTTCGTTGAACATTACAAATTCAACATTATCCTTGCCGTCAATTAATAAAACTAACTACTATCTCTAAGCCATCAAGGACCACAACACCAAAATACCCGATCTTCTGATAGTGACAAGGTGTTGCCCAATTTTACTAAGAACAGGCACATCTTACGAAAAACTTTTATTCCACGAACTTTCTGCGGGCGACACTTTCGTGCAAGGCCAATGACCAGTTGTATCTCCAACTCACGTACATCTGTCTTACAATGTGACGAGCCCGCATACATATCTCTTTACGCCTACAGAACAACCGGATGCTTTTCCCTTTACCACACCTGAAAACAATGGATTGTTACTGTCGTTTGCGTCCTCGAGAAGAACGATATGGTTACTGTTTTCCTCGCATTCAAGAGGTCGAGGGATCAATGCCTGGTGAAGTATTCGGACAAATTCTTCCCCTGACATCCACAACTGTTTCTAAATCAAGGGACACGAATATTCAATCGTTTTGTGGGTATTTCCGACAGACAGTTGAAGTCTAATGGTTTGACGTCAGTCGCAAATTTTAAAAATAATATGCCCATGGAAATTTCAGATGTACGGCATATCCACTAAGTGTTGGACATGTATTGTAATTGCCTCAGTTTTTTCGTTGTTAAACTCTTATCGCCATGTTAAATCAGCATACCATGTTTACATGAAACTGTACTCACTGTAACTGGTTTTTTCTGACTGCATGCTCTTTTTTGTATTAGTTTGTGAATTTTTACCTCCACCACATTTTCGGCTAAAATTAATATAATAGAAAAACGTTTTCTGAAATAGGACCCAAATATCCGGTTCAACGTTGCTCAAAATGCACAGTAATGCAACTTTTATTTTGTTTATATTTTAACGTTTGCAATGCTTCTTGGAATATTGGAAATATAATTACTCCCTACCTTTTTTTGGCCCCTACCTTGGCCTAGCGTTCTAAGGTGGCATGCTTTGGGCTCTGGCGTTTCGAGTTTCCTGGGAGAAGGGTAACAACTTTTCTCCCGAGATTTCAGCCAGTGTATAGGACCGGTGGGTACCCACAAACGTCAGGAACTTGGGGAGCTACGAATGAGTGGTATAACCCAGTCATGGAAACCTACAACGACTGGGGGTGCGTCGTGCTGACCACACGTCACCCCCTAACTTGTCGGATGATTGCCCACCTCTGCTGAGGCATGAGAGTGATGCCTACAGTCGGTAGGTAGGCCCAGGCCATCAAGGGCTGTTGCGACACAGTTGTTATTATTATTATGTGATCTCAAGCCGGGGCCCTCTGATTACTGGGTTACCACCACTACGCCATCTGGGAGTCCCAGGCAGGGACACTCGCAAAACAACGCACACACCAGGGTTCAAACCTGGGACCGTCGACAAAAGATGCTTTTCCCTGCCATGAGAACACTCGTGCCAGACAATGACAAGAAATAATGGAACACCCTTGCAATTACATCACTTCTAAAATAAAAAAAAATAACAATAGAAGTGCTGAAACCACAAGCGAGCTGTATTCTTAGAATTAATGAGGTCCTTGTCCTGTGTACGTATCACCTGCCGCTTAGGCAAACACCACTTACAGTGGATTTTTCCCAAATGCAGCCACGCAATTCCATGTTAATGGGCTGGCCATACGGCAGACCCACTTCAATTGGCCGCCGCAACAGGTAGGTTAGTAGTGTCGGGAACAAAAGCAGCGCCAGCTGTTTGTGGGGAAGGAACCTTGAACAATCGTTTGACGCAACACCTGTTGTTGGCAAACTGTACCATCCGCCCCGTTCAAGGTTTGCGTGCAGTTTGCAGAGAAACCGTACAATCCCTCTCCTCCCGAATCGAGATGTGCCCTGGCGGCGGTAAATTATAATTCCGATGAGACAGTGGCGGCTGTAGACTCTGGTGTGTGTTGTCACTGGATGGCTGTCAAAGATTTGGGTGGACCGCATCTTCAAACAAAAATATTCAATATTCTTTCTCGGTGCCTATATGAACACCATTTAAATTGAATTGTTGTTTTAAGTACACTTTATGCACTGATAGGCTAATCGGGACTGGACGTACAGTTTAATGTGGAAATACTATGTGCCTTAACCGGGTAACGAACCCAGGGCCCCTTGATTACAAAGCGATGACGTTACCACTACGCGAAGCCCGAACACTATTTAAAGTTCGGGGTCTGTTAGAATGTGTTACTATACTGTTTCATTTCAATACAGGGTGAGCAACAAGCACGTTGGTAAATATGCATTGCTAAAGTAAACAGGGTTTACCATTATCATTTTCCAAATATTAAGCCACACAGGCAACATTAATTTCAAAATATAGTTGTGTACACTTGTTCACTAATCCAACGTCAAACAGCTACTGCTATAGTCAAGTGGGTATATAAGAGTCAATGAAGGAAGTGAATAACTGTTATTAGCACAAAAGGTGACTTGTAGGTCATCCTGTAATGTGTGTGTGGGTGTGTGTGTGGATTAGGGAACTGCAGTAACTAACACCCTACTAGATAGATCTCAAGACATCTTATCATCTACTTGGCATTTTTTTCAGTTAAATTAGTACGTTAATTAGCGATTAAAAAAAAAAAGATGTCTTGAAGACAGCTGCACAAGATAATGGCAGAAAACAAGCTGACTAAAGTTGACGAGCTATATCTTTGCGGGTGAACTCTGCCCAAGTCCGGCTGCGCAGTAGCAAAGTGAAGGAGCTACCGGCTGCGCGTCATTATCCTTGCGTTCTGTCCTTGCTGTCGACCACCCAAATGGCGAGTAGGTGGCAACTACATAAACGTATCTCTCTCACACACTGCGCGGAGTAGCCGAAGTCACCCGCAAAGAAACAGCTCGTCAACTCTAGTTGGTGGAGGTGGGTATATAGGTTGTTCAAAGCTGAACTTTACTTACCTATTTGTCGACAGGCGGTGTTCGTTGTAGCGTTTATGAAAATCAAGCAGCTCCTGAACCAGTCCTTGCTCAATCATCTCCACCACTCTATCGTCCAGTCGCTTGTTTAGGACATCCTAAAAGCAGAAACAAGAAAAAAACATCAGTCTCTGGAGTGACTCCCAAGTTTTCATATGTGTGCACAATTTTCATTTTTAATTTGCTTATGACATTCAATTATACTTTGTCCGCAGTAAACAAATAAGCGTGGCTTCTGAGAAATCCTATGGGTTACTCCAATGAGAACTGTGCCGGAATCTCGCGCGTAAGAATATAGTGCATGTGATAAAGACGTTATCACTCAACGTAGTTGTATTGAGGTTACGGGGATTTGTAATACGAGATATGCAGCTATGGAACCAGCGAATAGGAAAGGAACTGTCAGAAGTCACGTGGTTATGTTTATATTAATTTCGTTCTTCCAGTAGATGGAGAATCTGTTTCAAAGAGCAGAATCTACACCTGTTGCAGTGGGTCCATTGAGAACTCAATGGCTGCACTTTTTGACTCGCTTTGACTCTTTGCACCGAAGCGTCTAGTTGGTTGCACGGTGCAACACAGAGTCGTCTAGTTCGTTGATTTGGGTCGGTGTATGTTTGGTGTATGGTCACGTGGTGAGTACTAACTAATCAAATTACCGTTTAAAGCAGCAGACAGGGATTTGTTGAATCTTCTCACCCTGGCACTGGCTACACCTGCACTGCACCAAGTCCATACAGGCTAATCGGGAATGGGCCTGCAGTTTAAAGTTACAGTACTTCGACTGGGACTCGAACCCGGAACCACTTCGTTTACAAGGTACTACGTTGTCGGAAAGGCTCTCACTTGTTCTCTATTGCTTCATGAATGATCTGCGAGACTACGTAAATAATAATTATCACACACAGGATGGACCAAATTAGGTAATGGAGCAATTCAACACAAAAAAAAAAACACGAACATTTGGCGTTAAAGCAAAAACACTTGAAAGTTTGTGAGGTTTGATGTTAAGTCATTTCTTTTTAACGCCATTGAGCATGCAGCATTCCTAGTTCAAAAGAAAAGTACATGTACGCAAAAATCTCTCTATTAGCATGCTGTTCTTACCCCATAATGGCCGCCTAGGTGGCCGGTGTATTGAGTGGTCGACTCGCGATCTAGCCCATAAAAAGTTTTGGATTAGAGTTGCAGCCTGGACACTTGCGTTCCATTGTGATTGTCCCTTCGTCAGTGTCATCTGCGCTGAAGAGAAAACATTTCGTCGTATGAGAACCAGGGGAACGTAACTACAGAAATGCGGTTTTCAGTCTTGTTTAAATAAACTTCTCTGAAGAGCTTTAAATAGAGTCAGATCCGACTTATCTCCACTTCCAATCCTTAACAGTAAGGTGGTGGAGTCACGTATCTTCAATTTACTGACTCTCAGGCATATTTGATAAATTGGAATAACGTCTCTCTGGTTCTGACACGACGAATATCACAAAACATAGATCAACTGTTAATAAAATCCTGTCCTTTTCACGTCAACTCTTCCCCACGCCCAATGTTCATAGCTACACTACTAAGATTCCATATTCATAATACCTTCATTGGAATACTCTGTTATCTGACCAGCCGTATTCGAGATAATAGAACTGATTAACAAGCCCTGTGGCACTTTAATTCCCCACACGAGCGGTTGCAGGTATGCGACGGCTCCCAATTACAACCAGGAAAACATGACAGCCAATTGCAAATTTATTATTATTACAAAAGCTTCGCAGGCAATCCAATTTATCCATCTGATCAGAGATGTGCCGATTCATTTCCTCTTCATATACTCGTTTTTCTTTTGCCGCGGCCACCTGTTGAAGCGCATACCCCGCATTGCAATTGAGCAAACACACTCTCCAACGAGGCAAATAATCTGGTTTGGTATCGCGGTCCAAAAATGCAAACCTTTTAAAATATTCAATAATGAAAAACTGGTACCCGTAACTGTGCGGGTGGTTAGTGAATTTTCGCACGTCGCGAAAATATTGCACGTTGGAAAAAGGCACATCACATCCTCCAACAATCAATGTAATATTAAAATAAAGGTCTAATCTCGCGGTAGTCATAATTTCATGCGTGGTTTTTAAAGCATAACTCGCTCGCAAAATTGGCGGTCCAGTCCAGTCGCTACACTTTTCGACTCATGCGCTCACATACCTACGAAATGACGTTCGACCGCAAAACTTTGCTGCTATCAAACTACCGTAAAAAATACCCCGATAAGCAGAATGCAAGGTTTTAAATGTGGCTAGACGTCAACAAGAGAACTTCACAAAGAAAAGGCAGTCAAGCACTGATGAAATTATGTTTCCTGCAGACATTGTACTGCACTGTATAGTGCATTTAGGCCTATGCCCTTTAAATACACCACAATAAACGTATTTCGTTGCTATAAACGGAGTTTTAATGCACTTTCTACTGTTCTTTTAGATTATTTAAGTTTATCCGGACTTTCGTTAAACCGGTCAACTTATCCCCCACCCCCATTAGTCCGGATTAACGAGGTTTTACTGTATATAAGAGTGAGGACATAGATCGTTTTGAGGTATCAACGTAAGTATTATAGTTAACCTAAATATATGGTACACTCAACTGCAACTTACAATCATTATCTATCTTTGAAAGATAAAATTAATTTAAATTTTTAAAACTTCTATAAAAACATAATGCTACTACTACTTTGGGAAAAGAAAATTCCAGGTGTAAATTTCTCCGTTGCATCCTCTTTCTCCTTTTTTATTATTATTATTCTTTATTAAGGGCGTAGTACCCCCTTGCCTTCCCCACGGTACGGGTCTGTTGATAGCACATGCTATTGCACAGACATACCGTGGAACAGTTTTCCATTCTCATCTCTCTCGAAACTTGTTCCTCTACAGTAAGTAGTTCCCCAGGTTTTAAGCACGATGGAAGATGAAGACAGCCACAGGCATCAAAGTAAAGATGCGGAGGATTGAACTAATTATACATCGTTTAGCTTGGGGGCTTCCTGCTCCATGAATCGCGGTCGACGGATATATCGTTTGATGCGCTTAAATTTGGACTCTTATCCTTGCAATTAGAATGCTCACACCGGACAGAAATAACTCAATTTATTTTGCTTTCGCTGCTATGTTAAGAGAGACCGTTACGAAAGAATGACGTTCTATAAAGCTAAATAAAGACAAACTTTCTACTCCGGGAGGAATTGTAGTTTCGCAAATATTTCGTCGTAATTTTGATCCGTTTTTGGTAATTTAGTAGTCACGGCAAGAAGAAAGAAAATCAACTCGTCGCATTTTCAATCAATATAAATGCCTTTAGGGACAAAATCAAGAGATTCACGTAACAGAAAATAAAGCACATTTTGTATTTGAATTTTGCATTAAAGTAAATGTCATGTAAGACTAATGCATTTTATTTAGCTAAATGAGCCGCTTGCTTAATAAAAATTACGAATGTAACACTTGTGAAAATTAAAAATTAAAGTGTTCCACTGTGCTTTGCACCACGCCATGAAGGCGTATAGGTGGGTGTGGAGTTAGGGCCCCACACTTTCTTGATTACGGCCGAAGATTGGGGTGATGCGATCGGCACCACGCTCCTGGCCGCCTTTACCCCACAGAGTTTCCTCCAGGTACCAACTTTATACGACGCTAGGTGGGCGCCAGAGCCGTTTGAACAGGTGGAAGAAAATCCCGGTTGCCCTCCGCCGGAGATCGAACCCGGGTCTCTCGCATGGTAGTCAGACGCCCTTAACGACTAAGCTACCGCGGTTACTTGTGGCCCATATTTAATTCTATATTTTGATTAAAATATATATTGACATACATAACACTTTTTTTTTAGTATAACAGATTTTTTTTGTGATACCTAAATGTCAATCAACCTCACTTCCACGTAGTACACCCTGGACGGCATGTTGGGAGACTAACGAGGCACTGGCGTCCGATTCACGGCGACTATACTCCTCCGTGTTGCTGCTGTTGTGTTTGTCCTTCATCCATTTCCACATTTTTATCCTTTAATTGATTGGTTTGTTGTTTTAAGTCAATTTTATGCACAGTAACGCTAATCGGGACTGGACCTACAGTTTAAAGTTGGATCCGAACCACTGTGCAATGTGCCTCCACCCGGTATCGAACCCGGGACCCCTTGATTACACGGAGACGACTCTACCACTGCGCCATCGAGGCCTTCACCCATTTCATCTATCACAATTCATCCTCGTCTTCGCGATTAACCAAAAGTGGCATAAAAGCGAATTGAAATAAATCAAGTCGAACAATATAAATGTTCTCCGATCATTAACTATACACTTGAATTTTATTCTTATGGCGGAAATTGCGCATTACATTTCGACATGATGGGCCAACCTCGTTTTGGGTGAACCATTCCCCTTCCCCTTAATGGCGCCCGCCCCTCTCATCCCTTTAAAATTTAAAAAACTCTGAAGAGGGGGGAAGAGTCATCCTTTGGGCAGTCAAAATATATTTAAATACACGACCTATGTCACAAGTTAGCACAAAGAACAGACAGACAAAAGAGAAAAATTTATGTAGCTTAGCGAAAACAAACCATCCTTATACCCGATGCCCCTTGGCAATCGCATATCGCATGCCCTTTACTTTAACCCTTACTGGCTGGAATTGTTTTTTAAAAAAACTGATACTACCTATTCTTCCAAGAGCAACAATTACAATGCGTTCGTGCGTGCGCACTGTTGGAATTTTCTGGACAATACGCGCCATTTAACTGGTTATATCCCCCCCGACCATTCAACACGTGACAGAAATGATAACGCCAGAAAACAGGAGAGAGTGGAAATATTTTTTTTCTTTCCTTCACATGGCAACACTCATTTGGTAATGGGTCCTAGAGGCAAAACACGGAACACACATTTTTTTCTCCTTCCTTTCCTGCAAGCAATAGAATAATTCTTACAAAAATCCGCTTAGCATGCTTATGTGACAGCTGCGTATGTTTCAAGGCCAACACGGCAATGCGTGACACTAGGATTGGCCTTGGACCTCAACCAAGGGTCGGAGACCGGAAGTCAACATGTGTGTGTGTGTATTCGCGCGAATGGCGGGAAATGCGCAAGGAAAGTTTGCTTGCCATTGTGCCACCTAATGACCCGGTTATTCAAGACGGTATTATATAAACACACTCCAGATGTCTTTCAAGTAATTTTTACATTACTTCCAGCGCCACAAGAGTGACATCTGCTGGCCTTTTTCTCTTTTCTTGGCGTATCGTGCAGAAAAACACTGCACTTGTTAATTTCTTTTTGCATCGAAGCATGTTCCAACACGAAAAGATTGCCTGTTCCACGCCCCTTACATGCTTTCCTTCCCCCCAGGAGCCCTCAACGCTGACTCCCGAGTTCTCCGTAACGCTTCGTTTAATCTGAAAGCGAATGGAGGTAAACTCATATCTAGATATGTGGCACGTTCTGATTGTGGATAGTTCGTCCTCCCTCGGCCATATCTTTTCTGTGTTCGGAAGTTTCCTCTTTAGATCCAATTTAGGTTCATTTCATTGAAAAGGTACCACGGTTGCACTACTTTCTTGAAAAGGTAATTCATTTGAAGTTGTTTGCTTGAAAATGCAACTCACTTGTTTCCTTGAAAAGGTAACCCAGCTGAAGTTACTTGGTTAAAAAGTAACCCAGCTGCAACACTAGGTTGAAAAAGTAACTAACTCAGCTGCAGTGACAAGGATGAAAATGTAACTCAGCTGCAGTCACAAGGTTGAGAATGTAAACCAGCTGCAGTCACAAGGTTGAAAGTGTAACCCAGCTGCAGTCACAAGGTTGAAAGTGTAACCCAGCTGCAGTCACAAGGTTGAAAGTGTAACCCAGCTGCAGTCACAAGGTTGAAAGTGTAACCCAGCTGCAGTCACAAGGTTGAAAGTGTAACCCAGCTGCAGTCACAAGGTTGAAAGTGTAACCCAGCTGCAGTCACAAGGTTGAAAGTGTAACCCAGCTGCAGTCACAAGGTTGAAAGTGTAACCCAGCTTGTTTTAAAAAGTAACTCATCTCCAGTCACTTGTTTTAAAAAGTAACTCACTTGCAGTAGCTAAATTGAAAAGTAACTCAGTTGCGGTCACTAGCTTGAAAGAGTAACTCAGCTGCGGTCACTTGGTTGAAAAAGTAACTCACTTGCAGTCACGAAGTTGAAAAAATTGCTTAGTTAAAATTCACTAGGTTGAAAAGTAACCCAGCTGCAGTCGCTTTAAAGAAGTAACTCAGTTGGTCACTTAATTAAAAATGTAACGAAGTTGCAGTCAGTAGGTTGCAAAAATAACCCATCTGCAGTCACTTGGTTGAAAAGGTATCTCTGCTGCAGTCCCTTGGTTGAAAAGGTATCTCTGCTGCAGTCCCTTGGTTGAAAAGGTATCTCTGCTGCAGTCCCTTGGTTGAAAAGGTATCTCGGATGCAGTCCCTTGGTTGAAAAGGTATCTCGGATGCAGTCCCTTGGTTGAAAAGGTATCTCGGATGCAGTCCCTTGGTTGAAAAGGTATCTCGGATGCAGTCCCTTGGTTGAAAAGGTATCTCGGATGCAGTCCCTTGGTTGAAAAGGTATCTCGGATGCAGTCCCTTGGTTGAAAAGGTATCTCGGATGCAGTCCCTTGGTTGAAAAGGTATCTCGGATGCAGTCCCTTGGTTGAAAAGGTATCTCGGATGCAGTCCCTTGGTTGAAAAGGTAATTCGGATGCAGTCCCTTGGTTGAAAAGGTATCTCGGATGCAGTCCCTTGGTTGAAAAAGTATCTCGGATGCAGTCGCTAGGTTGAAAAAGTAACTCCCTTGCAGTCGCTAGGTTGAAAAAGTAACTCGGTTGCAGTCGCTAGGTTGAAAAAGTAACTCACTTGCAATCACTAGGTTGAAAAAGTAACTCATTTGCAGTCACGAGGTTGAAAAAGTAACTTAGTTGAAATTCACTACCCTGAAAAAGTAACCCAGCTGCAGTCACTTACTTTCAAGAAGTAACTCGCCTGTCACTTCCATGGGAAACCCTGGATTCGCCTGTTACCCTTCACTTTCATGGGAACCCCCCTGGTGTCGCTTGTCGCCTCGGTCTGAAATCTCCCTTACAAGTGACACCAGGGTTTCACACCGAAGTGACAAGGGCCGGTTCTTTCTCATATTGGTCAAGTTGTACCGGTTTAAATTTCGACCACACACAAACAGAAAACGAGCAGCAACATAACTCCTAGAAGACAATACAAGAAGATAAGAAGAAGCAGCCCGTAACACGCTAATTCCTATATTATTCAAAGTTAAAAAAAAAAATAACGATCACAATTTATCACTAAAGATTTCAGCGTATGGTATATGACCTGCAGTGCACAGAGTATACGAGGAAAAGCCCGCTTTCCGATTCCTTTCATATTCTGGATCCTTGCCAACACGTCAGAGCAACACGCGACACTGCAACTCATGAAGTTATCGCGTACATTCCGGGTCCATTTTACGGAAGAAACCTCTCTCTCCCTGCCTTTGCTTCAGAAATGCGGCCTATTTCACGCAAAGCATGCTGGGCAGTGTTGCCACGATCCGAAATCAGAATTTCCCTTTTCCATCCCAATTTCTCTCTTCATGGTAGCAAAGAAAAGTGATTGAGTTGGTGTTTTAAGTCCACTTTATGCACAGTAAGGCTAATCGGGACTGGAACTACAGTTTTAAAGTGGGATACGAACCACCATGTACCTCCATGTTAGAAAAATTTAAATCTGCGTTCACACACTTGAGAAAGCATGAAAATAGAGAGAGATATTAGGGTCGACTGAATGAATGTAGAAAATTGTACTTTGCCAAAAATTATACAAACTATGGAAATTTTATGAACAGTTACCCCTTTAAGTTTATACTAGGTGTGTTAAAACAATATTTTTAAAAATTACTTGTAAATGATGGAAAAAGGTAAAGCTTCCCGTGCATATAGCAATGTGCTATGAAGGCACATTTAGGGGATATGGGAGTAGGGATCCACACATTCTCCCTCGACCATTTTAGAGGTGATGTGATCGGCCGGCTTTAACCCCAGATGCCCGTTCATTTGAGTTACGGTGAGCCCCAGAGCCGCTTCATGCGGGGACAAGGCCGGAAAAAATCCGGCCATAGATCACCCATCCCGGTAATCAAACCCAGGTTTCCCGCGTGGCAGTCAGACGCGTTACCTACTACAAAGTTTCTGTTCTAATTCAAATTATTGGTATTTTAGTGGGAATAATTTACATAACTAAGAGATTGAATAACATGTGAGCCAAATATCATCATAGCCTATTATATTTACTGCAAATTTTGATATTTTTAATGTAAATTTTACCTAAATTCAGTGAGGGAAATTTCACTTCATGTGGCAACACTGCTGCCGGGTGGCAACGACCTACCTGTTGCGACTGCAGCCAAAGGATGCAGGAGTGAGGAAAGCGCAGTGGGCCTCCCAGAGAGCTTCCCCCAGCTGTTTCCTGTTGTTCCCGCAAGATGGCACTATGTGGTTTCCCGTGCTGCTCGAACACCTGCAGGGACCTGTAAAAAAAGGGGGAAGAGCTCTCACTCACTAAATTCTTTTATTTGGAACATGTTAAAATCGTATTGGAATAATTATATACAAAGGAACCTTTGTTCTTTTTCATTTAGGTAAAAAATTAAACTCTTGAAGATTGAGGCTCGAATGTCTTACTTCCGTTGATTTCATAATTCTAGGGGAATCATTTCACAAGAATGGACTGGGGGAGGGGGCAGTATTCGAGCAGGTGGCTTTAACAAAAAGCACAAAACGGAAAAGTTTGTAGCTATACACCAATTCTCACCAGGGTGCCTTGTTGACCAGGGCAGAGTGAATGGGAAGTGGATAAGATAAGATTTCCTTAATTCCTTCTCGTATATTTACCGTTTTTCTCGGTATGTTTGAGTGGTGTTAAAAATACAGTCCATTATGAATCAGAACATGGTTGCTGTTAAATCATTGTAAGAACTTATAACAAAAACTTGCATGACCATGAACAATATTCGCACTATATCCTTTTAGTGTTATTTTTACATTCTGATCTCGCAACATTGGGGTGTTATGGCCTTTTTCAGACACTCAAATGTCAACCTTTCTTCCACGTAGTACACTCAGGCCTGCAGTTTTCATGCTAACGAGGCTCTACAGCCTGGACCCACAGCCAGGATAATCTTCGGGGGAGGAGGCTGTTTTGTGGTATTCCAGTCATCTCATGGCCGTTCATCCCCATCGTCGCGATTGGCCAAAAGTGGAAGAAAAGCGACGAAAAATCTGAGGAGGAAAAATGTTCGCCGATGCAGAACAGAGGTACACCAGCACATCAATGATGGTTGGTTAGGGTCGCTTTTCTGCCACTTTTGGCTAATTGCAACGACGAGGGGTGAGCGACATAATGAAATTGATTAAGGGATACTCACAGAGAACACCTATGCCCAGGTCGGGATTCGAACCTGGGACTCCTTGCGTCGTAGAGCGTTGTTCCACGGAGGTCGCCAGCGCATAAAGTACACTGCTACCAAAATACTTTCTTTGGTGACGAGGGGCAGGCAGTATGTTGAGAGGTTGGACCTTGTGTAATAAAAATAATATCGCTCGGTTCGACACATTCATAAGGCAAGAGGGAAATCGTCCGACGTCATATGAGCAAGATCGGAGAAAACATCTCCCACCGCCAGTTTAGCAAAATGCCACATCAATCGCGCTCTGCACGAGACACGTTGCGAACTTTCCTCTTCACGCACGCATGCCTTGCGGAGCCTCTGGATGAAGTGACACATGCACCACGTCCGTTCTTATGTAAACAGCCCGGTGCAACGTCATGTGCCACCAGCTGACGGGATAACTCGAAGGAGACGCTTTCTGGGAATGCACGTTTCGCACACAACAGATGCGCACGCGGGAAAAGTGCAATGGCTATACGAGACAATTACATCATCGAAAGGCCCAACATGTATCGCCTGTGTACCGACACGAGTGTCGACTGATTTGGATTATTTTGCTTAGATTTCCGCCACTTTGCGAAGACAAGAGGATCACTGACGTGATGAAACTCATTAAGGGGCACTCACAAAGAACACCCATACAGAGCTCGTAAAGTACTTGTGAGAGTACCGGAAGTGAATACTGGGGGGGGGGGGATATTCCTAGTTTCACAAATAGTTACCACTACGCCATCTAGGAGGACCTATCTGTATGGTGCCAACCCGTATTGAGATTTAGAATATGCACAAATAATTTTCGACATCCAGTTACTGAAAGAGGTCGCAAGTTTTGTCTCCATTTCAACACTGAAAGAATTTAAATTCACGCGAAAAAAAATATCTCCTCCTCCTGTATATCAGTTCCGAAGACGAAGTAAACTATTACAACCCTACAGCAAACCATGACTACTGTGGTTAGTTGGGTACGGGATTGCTTTCTACATTGCAACCAAGCAACTCAAATTTTAGGTGTCTACAATTTGATAAGAGCTGGCTGGCTTTCTCGACGAGCTTGGAACGAAACAGACCAAAGAGTCTGGCATGGTGATGAAAGCGCAAGAGTTGAAAGAACAGAACGCGACAGATAAACACAAACAGTAGCGTACGCAGGATTTCGTCAAGGGGGGGGTTATTTCTAAAACTTTCTCCAAATTCACATTACCTTTGATTTATTATACTTTAATTAAATAATAATAATCACAATTAATTAATAATACTTATAATTAATTAATTAGCTGAATTACTACTAATAATACTACTAATACCACTACTACTATTATGTAGTAGAGATATACATAAATATACCATTTATGAAAACAATAGAAAGAAATTACTTTCTAATCATTCAATTTTTATCAAATCCTGGGAGCATTTTTTTGTTTTTGTTTTTTGTTTGGTCAACGAAGTGAGACATTTCAAGGTGAAGAAAATCCATAAAACAAGAAAATATATTAAAATAAATTTAAATAATTAAAGTATGGAACTCATCCAAGAAGCTGCGGTGGTCTGGTCGGTAGAGCATCTGACAATCACGCGGGAGATCCGGATTCGATTCCCGAAATTGGTTGGAATTTTTCCGGCTTCTTCCCCGCATAAATGTCCCCGATAATTCACATCTGTATTGTCTCACTGTTCTTACCAACAAAACATTTTTCAATAGTTAAGCTTATTGTCTTTGAATAATTGTCTAGTCAACAAGGTGAGACATTTTAAAGAGAGACATTCAAACGTGCTGCGGTAAATAATACAATGGGAAGGCAGACTGGTGACTGTATTCTTGTCCGCCTAGCCTTTGTCTATACATTAGCCTCTAACAACGAACCAAGAACTTTCTTTAGTTAATTCTCATTGTTCACACAAAAAAATACATGTTCCTTGAACACTGGCGTACGTAGAGGCATGGCCGATGGTTAGAGGCACATACTTTTGGTAAATAAAAAAGCAAAATTTCAGTATAAAAACAGAGTCAATTTCGGGTTCAAAAGCTGTAAATAAAATGAAATTTCGCTGTTATAGCGGTGAAAAAGTGGTATATAAAATTACATTTTGGTTTTAAAAATGTGAATATAATCGCAATTGATTTAAAAACTGCACTATTACACAAAATTAACATATCCCTTCTAATAGCACATTAAATCATTACCAGAATATTAAGTTTATTCCTGTATACAGGAGTCCATTTTTGCTTTTCAAATATTTACAGCAAAATTAATAAATTTTCCGTGAATTGCATAACACACAGGATACTTCAGACTTCAGAAAGTGTCGAGTCGGTATATAAACGGTAAATTTCGTGTTTAAGAGTCTATTTCGCATTTTGCAGTTCATTTCGAGACAAAACAGGGTAGGAAAATGCACCTCACACCTTTCAGAAACCTTAAAAATTAACATTGCAATGTGTTATTTCAAATTTCGTTTTCTTTTTGTCAAAAATGAAATATGCATGCCTCTACCGATGATGCTACAGCCCCTACAAAAATTTTGAGAAAATCAGAATTTTCAAATAAAAATCCGTTAAGAACTTTAAAAAATCAAAATGTGTAAATACGAAAACCTCTTTTAAAGTGAGTCCCGATTACCATTTTTGTCTTTGAATACAATTTTAATAGACTGAAAAGCTCCAAAAATACGAAATATTTTATTATGCATCCTGCCCTCCAAAACGAAGCCATGTGTTATCCACATTTACTATTCCGGCCCCTCCCCCCCAAAAAAACTGCGTACACCAGAGTATTGAACATTGTTGCAACTGAAATACAAAACATTTTATTTCTCTTTTAAATCATAGTTACCCTCATATTTCACTTTCAAGAACTTCTGCTTATTTTCAAGGCATCACTCTGAAAGACGCGTGTGCTTGGAATGCTGTGCTTTTCTCCATGCTACATGGAAATAATAATTCAAATTATTATTATTATTAGTAGTAGTAGTAGTAGTAGATGTAGTAATAGTAATAGTATTGTCCCAGATCTTTGACTGTGGTAAATTGGCCATTTAAATTTTTTCCACAGCATTTTTCATAATATTTCACAAGCTCAAGGGGGGGGGGGTTTAAACCCCGTAACCCCCCCCCCCTTGCGTACGCCACTGAACACAAATATCCAGGCCTTCCAACCTGCGTACATAGAAAGGCATTGGGTACACAGGTCCTTAATTACCAAAGCTTTTCACACCTCCGGTGCATTGTGGGCTAAGTCACGCCGAAACTGGTCTAAACTAGAAACATCAGTGGCTATTCGTCGGGTCAAATGGATGAGGCTGTGTACTGAGGAAAACCTTGCCGTCAGTCTCAAGTATATGGTCGAGAAGACGGGCAAAACATCATTTTGAAGGTGGTGGGGTCAACTTTGCTTTGCACAAAACTTCACCAAACTCCAGATGTACTATGATAATCCCACAATTCTAGTGTTTCTATGACGATCGATTTATTCTTCCACGAGAACAAGTTTTTACCTTGGATTGTGCTGAAGATGGGGTTCAGAGGATGGGTTGATGGATCCAGTGGCCTGAGATGATCGCTACAAATAGATATATGATAAAGAAGTGACGTCCAAACGTACACACCCTGAGAAACTCAATGAATTGGCGGATCCGACCCTACTGTCAACTGTAAGCGCAATATCTTAATACAAAATGGAATTCAAATGACATTAAGTCTATATCCACCAAGGGTAAAGGCGACCGGAGCGTGTAGCTAATCATAACACTTCCAAAAATGGCCGAGATCAAGAATATATAGGGCCACCACCTCCATACCCCCTATGTGCACGTGGAACTTTACTTCCCTACCTCTACGACGCTAGGGATCCCAGATTCGAATCCTGGACTGAGCATCGGTGTTCTTTGTGCCCCTTCAACAATTTCATCACACCATCGCTTATCCTCATCGTCAGGATTAGCCAAAGTGTAAAAAAAAAGCCAAAGTGAAAAAAAAAAGTAAAATAAACCAATCAACCTATCTGCCTACTGAAAACATAGATTGCAGTCTATTACAAGAAGATACGACAACCTTAGAAAATTTGGCGCCTAAAAAATGTCCAAATCATAACGACAATTTATTAAAATATTCCTGTAATTTTATTATTTGGAGCAACAAGAGTCGAGTAGGGGTTTCACTTATTTAGACGCCAAAGAACGGAAGGTGATTGTCACTTACTATTAACTTAATTGGTGAATAATCACACTGGTCGACATGGTATTGGCTGTATCGCAGATGACTTGTCCCTGAATAACTTCAGCATGTCGATTCCAAAAATTAAATGCATTTTTACCCATCACGTCTAGTTTTCTTATTATTTTTTCCCCAGAAAACAGCAATTAACTGCCTTAATTTCACAATAAAATATGTAGTTCCATTATTTCCTTAATAGATGACTCTGTTTAGATGGTGGTACAATATTGATTTTCTACAATACAAAACCTACAAATTTGAACTATAAATGATACAGAATTGTATACATTTCAATTCACGTGACAAATTGGCAAGTTTGTTACGTAAGTTTTATTTTCGAAATCCTTCACAAAATCTCCAGAACTTAGTATTATAATATAGTGCGTTGATTGAACATGAAGACGTGGGGGAAAATCCTGACGTGATGGCCAGAAATGGATGTCATTTACGTGATCCACATTCAAAATACTTCCAGAATCAGCTATTGGTTTGGAAACAACCGAAATTTTCATCGTTTAAATTTATTTTTTTGTGTTCTGTAATAAATGTAATGGCGAATATGATAATTTTGATTATGCAAATTGTGAAAAATCATGACGTGATGGAAAAAATGGATGTCACTTCCGTGATCAGCATTCAAAATACTTCCAGAATCAGCTATTGGTTTCAAAACAACCGAAATTTCTATTGCATAAATGTATTTCTTTGCTTTCTGTAATAAATGTATATATGAGAATTTTGATTGTGAAACTGTGTATCAATCCCCTCTAAATAGAGAATCATATCAAGCCAGGATTCTGAACCTCAGTCATCGGCCGTTACTCTATCAGGCATTCAAAGAATGCCATATCAGGTATTAACAAATCTTCCTGATTTACCAGAGTTAAGGTGCTGAGCAACTGGCATTTGCAGGACAATGAGCAGGGTTACGGGGAGGAGAACAAAACTGAGAGCAACGGGCGGTGTGGGGTCTTTTGCTTGGAGTCGTCGAACAAGTAGCAACTGAGGAGATTGAGCAGTCGATCACAATTCGATTTGATCAGCCATCAGCGGAACTTTATCATCAGAGACAGACAGGTATAGTCCTTTCCAACCATGTTGATCTAGACTTGAAGATGTATAAATCCAATAGCTTGTGTCTTGAAAATTTCTGAGTGTGAAAAGTAACGTCTCGCCCATTACCATTAAGCTATCTGCTAGGGGCGAGTGCTCACCGTCGAGGATGAATGATTAAATGAGCTATGTCACCCACATCAATGGTTAAAGGTTCTTGATTCGATCCCACGTTCCACAGAGTTCGTAACGAGTGTGAGAAATCCTGACGCGATGGGGGAAAATGGATGTCATTTCCGTGATCAGAATTCAAAATAATTTCAGAATCATCTTTTGGTTACAAAACTTCTGTCCTCCCCCCCCCCCCCCCAAGATTTCGACCAGTGTTATCAGTTCTAAAGGGCCTGGGGGGTGGGACATCCCAACGCATTCCCCTTTAATCCGCCTATGCCCTCGCCTGAATTAACTTGTCGCCGTTGTTCAGAAAGTGCTCCACCCCCACCTTCGTATCTTGTTTCTCCACATTCCACGTCCTTTCCGTTTTTGTCCTGTCACCGCTTTGGCTCCACACACGCGCACATATGCCCCTGCCACTCACTGATCCGTGTCTTCCCAGCTGAAGACTGAACTTCTGAGAACACACTCTCCCCGCTGCGCAACGAGGTTCAACGTTGAATTTGTGCCAACAGGTCGATGGCAACGTAGGCATCTCTGTCTCTTCACTATTCTCTTCTGTCTTTCCATGGCACAATCAGTGTTGCCAACGATTTGAAAGCGAAAGTCGCTAAATCAAATGTTCACGGAAACACCCACAAGATGGTATTGTTACTCGAAGATAAAGTTCAAATCTCATTCTAATTTTCTGATTCTTTAAACAATATATATATATATATATATACGTAGATTTAGGTGAAAATTATAGGTGCGTCACCACTCAGGATACTTGCACCCGACAAATTACACGGCGCCAAGTCCTTTGCCGTAACTAAACTCACTTCTCCATACCTAGATTAAGGCATGGCTCGACCTTTGGCCGGTGTCAACGAAGGAGTTTTCGAAATGTCCTTTCGTTACGAAAAACCGCGGTGGCGTCCGACTTCAAAGCGGAAGATTCGGATGTCCCTGGGTGATTTTTTTTCGGCCCTATCCCCGCATAAAGCGGCTCCGGGGCTTGCCCGGCCTCAAATCAATGGGTACCTGAGGAGAAAACCCTAGGGGATAAAGGCGGCCGGAGCGTAGTGCTGATCACATTACCTCCAAAATGACAAAGGAGCCCTACCCTCACATCCACTAAATGTGCCTTGATGGCACGGTGCTATATGCACGGGGACTTGGCCTCACTTCGTGTGGTTTGACTTCGCTATTGCCTAGATAAACGAAATAGTTTAATAAGTCTACATTTACATAAAAAAAAATAGGTTGTACCAGTTTAAACGTCACTTTAGAAACTTCTACGCAAGTAATGATATAAACCTGTAAAGCCTGTGTAAATTTCCCAGATAAGCCGCTGGGGAGTTTTGTGAATTCTGTCACCAACAAACAAATCCCCCAGATTTAACGACTTCTCGCCTAAGTTGGCAACGACGGACAGAACGTGGCGCGCAAAGTTGAAACTGCTTCTGCATTCCGAGGAAAGAAGGAAAAGATCCCATCATTTTATTCCTCTTATTTTTCTCCCATCCCTCCCCAACAAAAGACTGTGACTTAATATCTCCAACGCCTGCAGTCACGTAATCCTTACGTTGCACACTCGCTGAGGTTGAACTAATGGCAAGAGTTGAAAACTTTTTTTTTTTATCTTTACCTTTTCTTGTTATAACTTCAAGTACAATGTACGTCTGCTAACGTTCACTAGCGATGCAAAACCTTGAATTTTTGTTCCACACTTGTCCGATCCCGCGCGGAAAAAAAGAAGAAAAAATCCAAGACCGCCTAACTCGTCCCTACAAGTAGCTGCTCCCTGACCTATGTCAATATCTTCCATTACGTGTAAACAGATAATGCGTGGCGATTCAGTTGTGTGTGTGTTGATGTGAATGGCACGAAGTCATTATAGTAAACGTAGCATATAGAGAATACAGAGATTTTAGTCAACGGGAATAGCAAAGGACACCGATAAATAACTGCCTTGTATATAAGGGTGTGTGAGGATGAATGATAATTGGATAATCACAGAGGGACAGTCCCAAAGAACGCACGCACAAGACAGGAATTGAACCATTGAACCTTGGTGGCCAGATTGCAAAACTCAACACGCCTGGCCACCAAGGTGGGAATATAAATGGTCATTTTTCCTTCATGACCAGTGCTCGAAATGTGGAGGGAATGCGGGGATGGGATGGTATCACCCAGTTAGCAAAATGTTTGCAAAGCATCCTCCCAGCTAACCCCAAGGCTCGACCAAATAGCATCGCAGTTAACATTTTCCACTTCAGACGCTGTTCATAACTACCATTGTTTCACATTATTGCTCATCCCCAGAACCTTGGTGCAATGGTAGTGAATTGATTGATTGATTGATTGATTGATTGGGGTGGGGTTTTAAGTCCACTTTACGCACAGATGGGTTAATCGGGACTGCGGGATTCGATCCACTCTGCGCCTCCACCGGGTATAGAACCGAGGGCCCCTTAATTACAAAGCGACGACGGTACCGCTACGCCATCGGGAAGGACCCACGAATGTACATGAATTCCACTCAAAAGCATTGTCCTCGCGAAATCGAGATTTCGCAATTCCGGCGTGGTCCCAAGGGCATAAGACGAAAGTTTCCAAATGCCAACTGAACGCAGGCTTGCAGCTCTGTTGCGAAAGCTCTTGACTGGATCATTTTCTCGATTCCGTGCGATTGTCGCCTCGGTCTGTTATGCGCTGAATGTTTTTTTTTTTTTCAGGCTGAAGGGTCTCATATCGCTTGTCGCTTCGGTCTGAAAGCTCCATCAGAAACAGGTGCATATTCTAACGACGCGACAGACTGCACGTGTCGCTTGGAGTGGGCAGTTTTCTCAATACCGTCCATCGCGTGTCTTCGGTGTTGTTCGCGCATGCGCAGTGAATGTTTTGCTTTATACTGAAGGGAGTCTGTATCGCTTGTCGCCTGTAAACTGATCTCCGTGTCCTTCCAATTCCTCGCAGAAAACGCAGGAGAACCAACTGCTGGCATTACGACACTTCATTAATGGCTGAAACTCGAAGGCAATAACTACATAGGGGGCACCTCGGCCTACGGAATGTGAAGTGCGGACGCGAAGTCAACAGCCTCATCAAGGCCGATCATGTGAAGTCATAACGCAAATTTCACTGACCGGTCGACCTTGCTTATGCTAAGGAGTTGCGAGGCAGTGCTGGAAATAAAAGGCAAGTGCGTACTTAACAGACGCAACATGACGGAAAAACTGCAGGACATTACGTCATAAAAGGACACGCACTGTTCCCACGCAGAAAGCATCGCGAACGCTGATGGCATACGTACTATTCTACTGGCACCTCGCTAAAATGTTTCTCGTAGCGACACCGCAAGTTGCACGCGATTCGCGCCAATTTCATCATCGTGGTACTGCTAAACATTTGGTTCTGTCTGAACCAAGACTTTCTTCAAAAATTTCTGCGATATTCGAAACGCTGAAAAATCACATCTGTTTCGAATTCCTTCTAAAACATTCCAAGTTATTGCTTTCCTTTCGCTGTTTTTCTTTAGAAGTCTGACATAGTTTTGTGGCACTGTAAGCCTATTTTGAAATAACACATACTTTAGAATATTGGCTCTCAACCTTCGTGAGACCCGGGCCAGGTAAATTATTTTCTTAAAATCCATGCCCCGATTACAACTAGTTAGTCCCCTTCTAATTTTAACTTTGTACATTAATTACCGGTAACAGTTTCATTATGTCTATGCTTTTTGACAAATATAAAAGTAGATAAAAGTTAGTTGTCAACCACTGGAACTAATGAAATCTTGTAGTTTCCTCACTAATTTAGCAAGTTCCGACTTTCGTTGGTATGTTACATTTTGCACACCAAAATTTCCAGTTAATCACATTTCCACTGTAAAATATTTGTTAATTAAAATTGTTGCGCAAAACAAAATTTTTAAAAAAAACTCAGTGCCGAAGATTCCGGGTAGGTTCATACTCGTCGTCACGATTAGACAAAAATAACATTAAAGTGTCGCAAAATAAGAAAAGTACAAGGTATTCCACAATAAAACGACAGTGGAAAATTGCCCAGCCGTCGATGTTAGTCTTAACATCACTAATGTTATGCACTGCTCTAATTGGTCCCGTGTGTTGTGCCCCACAGAGGATGTGGGCGACTATATAAACAAAAAAATTCATTTCAGGTTTTCAAAAAAGGCTCTCCAACAACTTTTTCTCCTACCAATGCAATCTACAGACAGTACATCTATGCAACCAAGCCGAAGTGCTTCGCATCCAAACAATTTTTGTCCACTACTCAACGATGATGGGCTGCATTCGATATAACAGACCATATTAGTGTGACGTCACGTTGCACGACTGAGTCCAAACAAGGTTATCATGAGGTTTTTGTCGTATACTTTATCATTGGAATTTCCGTCGCAAGAGGCAGCTTTAAGGATTGTGACAGAAGTTATGAAAACAAAATTGTGATGCGTATCGTACATCAACGTAAAGATGAGATTTCGGAGAATGCGTCGATATATTACATATACCTTACAGAGGAGAATGCAAAGAATATATGAATTAGGAAATCGAGTAAAGAGAATGCTCTTAGCAGGTCCGATCCGAATCGCAGCCAACAAGCGGCGCCGTTGCAGTCACGTGAGCGTGCCGAAATCCCGGAATTCATATCGGCAGCGTCACGGCGAGCAAGTTCGTTTGAGCTTCGGCTATGTTCAGAAACTAAAATGGGTCGATTTTCTTTAAAAATGCCTGATTTCTTTACTCTAGTTAATCTCTACCTTATGCTCTGTAAGGTATGTCGACGTATTCTCCGAAATCACATCTTTACATGGATGTACGATACACATCACAATTTTGTTGCGATGGAAATTCCAATGCTAAAGTATACGACGAAACTAAGTGACAACCTTGTTTGGACTCAAATCGTGCTCAGTTGTCTGCTGTGACGTCAACTCATATGATCCATTCAGAACTTACCATTCCCTGTATCTGTATTATACTTTGGTAAGGAGCAGTTTTACAGATGCTGCAATATGATATAAGTATGTGTTCAGCATTTGAAAATGAAGTATAATATTCAATTACAAGATCACAAGTGAAAAAGAGCAGTTGCCTCTTAGAGCAGGAAAAGCCAGCACAGAATCAAATCACAAATGCGTATGAACAGTCTGCAGACGAAACTAACGCAATCGTCTGCACAGCTGAAGGGGAATTATAGCTTTTTAACGACAGCACACTAAACAACATTTGACACACACGTGAAACAAATAACTCCCCGTGTGTTTATTTCGAGGTGAGCTTACAATCTCAATGTCGAGATATACAATCCTGGCCAACTCCTAGTACGCTTGTCTTTATAAGAAAAGGAAAAAAAACTACATTCCTTTGTGTCACTGTAATTGTTTGTTCTCCGCATGCAACAGAAAGAATATGCGACTGACGGTCTCAAACGTCGTAGAAGCGAACTCGTTAAAATGTTCTTAAATCCATTTGTCGCTAATAATAGTGCACAAGAATCACTTGACTACAATTATAGGGCTACTTTAGATAAAGAATAGCATTAACTTTCAAACTAAATCTGACATTTTGCAGTAAACATTAACTGAACTTGCGTTTCCGACATACTATACGTAGTACAGTCATGGACAGTTCTGGGTTTAGATGGCGCAGTGGTAGCGTCGTCGCTTTGTAATCAAGGGGTCCCGGGTTCGATACCCGGTGGAGGCACATAGTGGTTCGGATCCCATTTTAAACTGTAGGTCCAGTCCCGATTAGCCTTACTGTGCATGCTTAAAAAAACAAATCAAATTAATCAATCAATCAGTTCTGGGTTGTAAAACTCCCCTTTCCGTGGAATCGCTACAGCCCAGACGTGTTCGTGAGTGCCACTGCATGTCCAGTTTCTGCTCAGATAGTCTGACTGGGAATGCGTCTCCACCGGAAATCGAACTAGACACCTCTTGATTACAAGGCAACAGACTTACCACTATAGAGCCACTGGGAATGTCACAAAGTACTTAAAGTCTACTACGTGCATCTCTAACATCATCGAAGTTGTCACTACACCTCATAATTAAAACACACACACGAGCGGGCGTTTTTATGAATGTCATAATTAATCCCGTAAGTCGTCTGTAATGCATAACATGCTTAAAAATGTATCGCTCTTTTATCAGTTCGTTAAATACCCACACAGCCCATCGACACAGGTCGATTTTTTTTTCAAGCCACTCCACACGTCTTTTATCCACGTTTGTTTTCACTAAGTACAAAAACTTTTTTAAACCTTAGTAACTTCTTCCCCATATTGAACGTTCTTGGAGAGCATGATTATGTTGTATAATATTTTTGAAATATCCACATAGATAAAGTTAATACCCAGGGTAAGCTTTCATGACTACCGTTATTTGTACAAAAGTTAAATACGTTCAAAATCCCAGTTACGTGACTTTTCGTACACCTTGAATATTCCATAGATTGAATAGTTCACTTCAGAACATCGTCTCTAAAGCGTTCAAAATTCTTACTCATTCAAAGTAACATAGGAATTTATTTTTTCGATATTACAATAATATACTCGTAGAGGCACATGCTGATAAATGGTTGCATTAAGTTGAACAAGGAAACAAAAACACTCATTCGTCAGCGTGATGTGGCGAAAGTAGATCCAATGATATGCTAAGTTGAAAGATGAAAGGCATGTGACATGTTTTCCACGTACTCGCCGCACCAGGAACCCAGCAGGAGTTACTGGGCAAGTGGCCAAGAGACTTTGGATGGGAAGACCATTTTCCTCCTTTACACGGCGATCAACATCAGTTACAGTGAACAATGTCCCCTCGTTACTGTTCGCGACGCATATAATCTGCTGGAATAGGCTGGCGTGGGGGAAATATATATAGCAAAGGAGGCTGCGATGGAGCTGCAGCATTTTGCGCCTGCGCAGAACGAAAAACTCTATGGGAGTGGCCGTCTATGGTACGTCAGTGCGCAGTGACATGCGCTGTAACCTTCCGTTAACGACTTTGAACGTGATTGGTACTAGACAGTGGGTATATTCTGGGCTAGCTACAGTCTGTCCCAGGACTATGTGTAGGAATGCCGCGCATAACGGTAGAGAAAGCGAATGGGTGGAGCAAAAGAATGCGTGCTGCTGCAAACGGCTGGCATCTGCAGTCACCTTGTCCCCTCTATGTTATTCATTCCCTCGCAGGCGTTCATTGCTCGAGCCCTCTCGAGTCACTATAGTGGAACCACGAGCAAAACAACTTGCGCAGACCCGCGAATCCTGTGCACTGTACTCCCGCGAGTAGGGGAGGGGGGAGAGTGGACCATGCTTCCTTATGGCCCGAGGTGGAGGGAAGAAGGGAAAGCTGCGCGGGGACTTTTCGTCCCAAGGTTTTTTTCCTTGTGGTGGATCTATACTTGCGCATAGGACTTATTTTCGTTCACTTGCTTCACATACTCCTGGGACAGAGCATATAGGCTTGCTATCTGCATAGCTCGAAGCGCAGGGACTTTATCTAAGAAAAACCGATTCGAAAAATGTGGATGAAAATGTTAATTTCAATAACATGATGGTACTGTTTTAGGAGTTGAAAACCTGGTTTCTTACGAGATGGCAACCTGTCACAGCTTCATCAACAAGTTACGAAGTAGCACAAGCCTCCTCCCAATCTGGTCCTTAACATGCAGTTATACCGAGGGCTAAGGCGCTACCCTTCTTCTTTGAAAAGCAGTATTGTTCTCAGCATGAATTTTTCCAGGAACAGAAATTTTGGAGTCAAATTTATCACATGAAACCTCTAAAATCTCCCCATCAACAGCCTCAGAAATACATATGCACGCTGATTGGAAAGGAATAATATTTTGGGTGGACGAAAATACACATGAATAAATATGTGCAAATGCACAATCATTTATGGACACGGTAGAATTCTTAGTAACTCTTCATTAACTTTGCCTAATTGTCGTTTGTGAAACTCTGCCAAACCGTCTTTTGAAAGTGTAGGAACTTTTTATCCTCAAAACTATAGGACAACACAAACACATGCACACAAAATCACATCTTGTAAATACAGAAAAATGCTACTTGGATGTGCTCGGAACTAAAACTCTGCACAGGAATTTCCAAATAATATCAAAAGTATAATACTGCAAAATATATGAATGTAAACCTGTAATTGCATTATCATTACCTACTAATGGGCAATAACAGGACTAAGGTATGTACAGACACGGACACAGCCGGGTTGTAACGATTCCATTGACAGTCAATGTATTCATTACAACCCGGCAGTGTCCGTGACTGTACGTAAGAGCGAAACACGTCATGACTGCAATATTTACAAGCGATTCAATTTCAGTTGTATAAGGATATGTCATCGACCTTGAACTAAGAGTATTCACGTGAACTTTCTGTTCACAGCAACCAGTATGTGACTCAAAGGGATCATTGCACAGCCATAGCATGAACATGCAAAGAAGCATCCATTAGCACTTTATACACTTAACAGTAATACGTTCTTTCTACCAAATAATGCCTTTTTTTAAAACAGTGTCCTTTTTCAAAATTTTAAAATGGAGTACTTGTATTTTGTAATTTAGCGTCGCTTTTCTGCCACTTTTGACTAGTCGCGACGATGAGTATGCCTAATGATTAGACGAAAAGTTATGAAGGTATATTCACAAAGAACAACAATGCCGGGGTTCAAACCCAGGAACTACAGTGGCTGCCACCGAGAGGGTAAAAACGTTGAAAGTGTTTCAAAAAATTGAGTGCCTTACACTGTTCAATGGAGTCACCAAATTTGTGACCACGAAAACTGACGTACATTTAACCTTTAGGAGACCAAGCCCTTTGGGACTGGGCCAATTTTTAGCAAAATACAGAGTTTCATTTAGATGACTGTAGATCAGAGGTTATTTGCCCTACAGAGATGAATAATATACCGTTGTACGCGGAATGAACCATAGAATCGGACTATATAATATTTATGCACATTGAGAGTATCCATGGAGGGGAGGGGGCAGAACCCGGAAAATTCAAATTTCTGAAGAAAAAAAGGGTTGCCCCTCCTCCGGGGGACATTGTCAAAATCTCTCCCCTCCTACCAGGAAAATTATTTCGAAACTTCCAGCAACGACACTTTCCCCAAATCGAGTTTCAAGCGGATTATTGTTGTAGAAAAAAAAACTACGTTCCTACCAACGCTATTTCATTACAAAGGAAGCCGCCACAAATAAAGCCGCTATTTTCCCGCATTTTTTATGTAACACTAAGACCTGCAAGAGAACTTACGGTGCAATATGTGTGTTAACAATAATATACGAGGGGTAGACATAAAGTTTTAATTATCACCTCGAAAACATAAAGTTATGTAATTAATTTCTTGTCTGTTTGCAGGTAACAGTTGGGCTGAAAAGTTCGTAGGCTAACATAGTAAAAAATATTTTTTTGACAAAATTCGATTTTATTATTCAATATAGTTGCCTTCGAGGGCGATACAACGATTATAGCGGTCATACAATTTTTCGACGCCATTTTTATAGTACGATTTCTCTTTAGCCTCAAAATAGGCCTCAGTTTCGGCGATTACCTCTTCATCAGTGCTAAATCTCTTTCCAGCGAGCATTCTTTTAAGGTCTGCAAACAGGAAAACGTCACTGGGGGCCAGATCTGGAGAATATGGTGGATGGGGAAGCAATTTTATTACGGTTGAATATCGCTAAACATTGCTCCGAATCATCAAAACGTTGTTGCTTTTGATCGATTGTGAGCACGCGCGGCACCCATTTTGCACACAGCTTTCGCATGTTCAAATATTCATGCACAATGCGTCCAACACGTTCCTTTGATATTTTTAAAGTCTCAGCTATCTCGATCAACTTCACTTTACGATCATTTAAAATTATTTTGTGGACTTTTTTGATGTTTTCGTCGGTAACAGCCTCTTTGGGGCGTCCACTGCGTGCATCGTCTTCGATGCTCATTTCGCCTCGTTTAAATTTAGCAAACCACTTCTCAACGGTTGATTTTCCTGGTGCAGAGTCCGAATAATGTTTATCAAGCCAAGCCTTGGCTTCAACAGTATTTTTTTCGCCAAAAAGCAATGCTTTATTAACACACGAAATTCTTTTTTATCCATTTTTTCACAATAACAAAAGCTGCTTCACTCACAATGCTATCTCTCACGAACTAATTATCCGGCAGCTGTGAAATTTATACACGTATCTTTTGAAGGTTAGTACTAAGTAAAAATCACATGGATTTAATTCTAGTAACGCCATCTATGAGTCAGCCTACGAACTTTTCAGCCCAACTGTTACATGTCTGCAGTCCTGGTACACATTGAAAGCCCCGCGCCACAGTACCGTAGCACGCTGCTCGAGGAGCTAAAACAAAATGGCGCAGCCCATTGATAAAGTGGAGTATCGTGCGGTAATTCGTTTTCTGCATTTGAAGGGGAACAACGCTGCAACAATCCATGCTGAGTTGGTGCAAGTGTACGGCTGCAATGCACCATCATATGACACAGTGGTTAGGTGGCGCAGACGCTTCCAGTGTGGTCAAACAAGTCTGAATGACGAAGAACGAAGTTGCAGACCATCTCTCTGTGAAGAACCGGGAATCGCAAGAGAAGTGGAGACCCTGGTGCTCGAAGACCGGCGTATCACAATCGAGGCGATAGTGGAAAAAGTGAAAATCAGTCATGGATCAGTTTTCAACATCTTGCATGACAAAGGTCGCCGCCCTCTGGGCCCCGCGACTGCTCACACCCATTCAAAAATCCCGCCGAACCGAGGCAGCAGCGGAAATGTTGCACTGTGTCAGGCCAATCCAGATGACTTCTTTAGCCGCCTCATCACCATGGACGAGTGCTGGATGTATCACTATGACCCCGAGACAAAAGAGCAAAGCAAGCAATAAGAACATGTGGATTCACCACCGCAAAAAAAAGGCGAAGACCCAACCATCATCGGGCAAGGCGATGCTGAGTGTTTATTGGGACTGCCATGATGTGGTGCTAACACATTATGCTCGTAAGGGGCAAACCATCACAGGACCATACTACCGAAATCTTCTGACAAGGTTAAGGGAGGCTGTCAAGACGAAGCGTCGCGGGAAGCTGTCCAAGGGGGTATTTTTGCTCCACGACAACGCCCCAGCTCATTCTGCACAGGACACAGTCACACATGCTGCTTCTTTGGGCTATCAAATTTTGCCTCACCCCCCGTATTCTCCTGACATAGCACCCAGTGACTTCTTCCTCTTTCCTTGGATGACGAAACCATTGCTTGGCAGGCATTTCCAGAAGGACGACGAGGTGATTTTCGAGGTGGAACGTTTCCTGAACAGCCAAAATGCATACTTCTACAACCAAGGTATCTGCCAAGTCATCCATCGTTGGGAAAAATGAGTCCCATTGAAGGGTGAATATGTAGAGAAGGACAAACACCATCACCAAGTTTCATGGTCGCACCTTGATTTTTTCGAGGTGATAATTAAAACTTTATGACTAACCCTCGTACAAGAACAAAATTGCTCATCACATCTAGAATTGCTCATAACAGAAGTTTACAGTTTAATGTCCACTTCATGGACAGATAGGCTAATCGAGACTGAACCTACAGTTTAAAGCGAGACCACTGTGTGCCTCCACCTGGAATTGAACCTGGGACCCCTTGATAACAAACGCGACGTTATCACGATGTCATCGGGTAGACCCTGCTCATAAAAATCAAGCGGAAGATTACGTATATTTTTCAGGAAGAACGTGGATTTTAGTACCTACAGCGTTTAATAATAGAAATAGTTAGATGTAAAGTACATTCATCCGATTTATGCAGAAGCGAATGACTTCACTGGGAAAGTATGTGATGCAATCCACATCCACACAATGAGTCAAACCATGTCTTGAGTTGCTGCCAAGAGGAAAACCTATCTTGAACGGCGGATGAATGCTGCCTGGACAAATGGGAGTAATTTGCCATGATAGCGGGCAGCGACTTAACCAGGACGCTGGGCATTTACCCCCTTCCCAACAATGTATATTTTCCAATATGGATGATTTTCCTACCAGACAGCTAGATAGAAGATCTGTTGTTCACAAAGTAAGTACCTTTTCTCACATGCATTCACAAACATTTGCAACGCCTCTGACTAAATAAAACCGGATGTCAACTAACAGTGCATGTAAAATTATATATATATATATATATATATATATATATATATATAAAAATAAAAAACTGACTTTTACAGGTTTTAATTTCATTTATCAGGATTCTCTGATTTTTCCATTGCCTTTTGACGCTTCCAAATTTGGAGACTGACGTACGGGTACAAAGGACAATTTAGTTTGTGCAGCAATTCTCAATAACTAAGTCTCTAGCCTTCATAAACCAGCAGGTTTATGGCTGGAGCAACACAAGCCCTATCCTGAGCAAAATCAATCAAATCTTTTCCATCCTTACCGATTTCCTTTAGGTCCATCTCAACGTTTGATTATCAAATATATTGAAGTGGAAATATTCTGATTAATTGGAATTTGCCAATGGAGATCAGCACTTATTAAATTAATTTAATAATATTAGCGAGAGGAACTAAGATTCCATTAGATACAATCGTTGTAAACTATTTAAATCAAATTTTATATTTGATCACAAGACTAGAAACAATATTTTCTATGATTATGCAATAATTTATTTATTAATATTAAATTTCAAGGTTACATATTAATCAACGTGCCCGCGGTGGCTCAGTCGGTAACGCGTCTGACTACCATGCTAAAGGTCCCGGGTTCGATCCCCGGTCGGTTCAAATCCGGGAACTTAATTTTATAACGATGGAAGCGGCCCTGGCGCCCACCCAGCGTCGAATAACATGGGTACCTGGGGGGTAAAGGCGGTCAGGGGCGTGATGCTGATCACATCACCCCCTTACGACCGGATCAAGAAAGTGTGGGGCGTTACCCCCACACCCCCTATACGCCTTTATGGCGTGGAGCTATGCACAGGGGAGCACTTTACCTTTTTTTACCTTTTTACATATTAATCAACATATAAATTCTTTAAAAAAAATTTAAAAAAGCTATTTACAAGTACAATTGTTGTGATCGCCGCATAGACATTTAAAAACGAATTTACCGGCCTGCGGGCTAACGAAACTTGAGAACTACTTGGTTAAAGTATTAAAACCTCAAGTTAAGACATGCTAAACTATGCCACTTGCTGACGTGACAGCCAAACGAAAGCAACTACAGGATTTCCGTAACTACGCTCGGCTATTAAAGAGGGCTGTAGAATGGCTTTCTACCGGCCCAAACACTTTCACTTCATTAGAGCTATCATCGCGCCAAACTAGACAGGATGGTCCACCGCTCGTTCCGGGCTGTCGCTCAAGGGAGGACGGGCGGACAATAAAAAAAAGGCACGCTTTTTCAGGCCCACTTTTATAAGCGGGCAGTCTTGTTTTAAATTTAGCCTCGAGGCA
Source organism: Lepisma saccharinum (assembly GCF_977018435.1). Lineage (NCBI taxonomy): Eukaryota > Metazoa > Arthropoda > Insecta > Zygentoma > Lepismatidae > Lepisma > Lepisma saccharinum. The sequence goes on from NC_139229.1 coordinate 18,477,579, forward strand.
CAGGCTGTCAATTTACATAGTCCCTGCCGCATTTTCCAAACTACCTCATCTGGGACAATTAAAAAATTATGCACCTTGACGAATGGCATAATTAGCGGATTGGGGCCGAAAGCCAAATGACTTCATAATGAAAGTAACAGGAAGGAAAATGAGAAACTCTTGCCATGCACCTTTCCTCATTAGCTTTATCCAGTTCTCTCTCTCTTCCTCCACCAGCCTCTTCCAAATTTATCCTACGAATACGATGCTTTCATTGGTTTGATTAATTTTGCTTCGATTCTTTGCCACTTCTGGCTGATCGCGAAGATGAACGAGTGATGATATGATGAACTTCAAGAATGGACACTCACAAACACCTATGCTCAGGCAGGAATTCGAATCTGAGACCCCTGGCGTCGTAGCGCTATGTGCTAACCACTTCGCCACGGAGGCCGGCTAGAAGACGATAAGAATTCAATAAAATTGTAGCGTGTATGGTGGACGTACTGGGCGAATTGGTCGAGTTGTTGTTTTAAGTTCATTTTGTGCACAGATAGGATAATCGGGACTAAACGTACAGTTTCAAGTGGTATCCGAACCACTATGGGAAAATGGAAATTTTCATTAACTTATGGATTTACAAACTTTATTTTAAGTGCCGAAATGAAAATATCCTCCTGTTGTCAATAGACAGATATATCTTGACAGGAACGGCATTCATTATCGCATGAAGTAATGGGAGTATATTTAAAATATAAATTGGATTTAACCGGAAAAGCTTGAGCTTGTATTATCTATTAGAGAATGTTAAAATAATAGATGCATCGTCTATTGTCAATATTTTGAAGAAACAATTTTCATTTTTTAATTTAACACAAGAGGGGGGAGTAGTACAGCAAAGAGAATTCCACGCCCGAAAATGAGGTATAGTGAGGTACACAGTGTTGCCAACCTCTTACTCGAAAAAATAACCAAGGTTTTTCTTTTTCGGTCTAACCTAACCTCAAACAAGGAGCTGGCAACCTTGCTTGAGGCTTTTCTCGCAGTGTTGCCAGCTGGGGCTCGGTGGGGCTCAGTGCCAACCTCTTACTCGAAAAGTTACCAAGGTTTTTATTTCTTGGGCTAATCTAACCTAACGCGAGGAGCTGGCAATCTTGCTTGAGGCTTTTCTCGCAGTGTTGCCAGCTGGGGCTCGGTGGGGCTCGCAGTGTTGCCAACCTCTTACTCGAAAAAATGACCAAGGTTTTTATCTTGGTCTAACCTAACCTCAAGCAAGGAGCTGGCAATACTGCTTGAGGCTTGTCTTGCAGTGTTGCCAATATTTTACTCGAAAAGTTACCAAGGTTTTTATTTTGGTCTAACCTAACCTAAGGCAAGGAGCTGGCAATCTTGCTTGAGGCTTGAGGCTTGCTTTAATTAATTGCATAAATCAAGGTTGCCAACCTACTGGTATTTCTACCATGGTTTTTTTACAAAAAAAAAAAGAGAGAGGGGGAAGAGTTAAACAACCGACAATGCTGCCAACACCTACCTATAGTTTTTCTTACTTGATAAGGGTTTAGCCAATTTATACACTGGCGTAACATACACACACTGTGCAATAGAGCCGGCAACAAATATATACTGCCGTAAAAGAGAGATGGCAACACAGTGCGTGTGTGCGTGTATAATATGTAGCATTATTAACTAGAGTGTGTTGGCAACCTACCTGCAATTAAAAAAAAACTAGAGACGTCAATGTTGCCGTAAGATAAAGAGGGAGACTAAGCTGGCAACAGTGGTGAGCGAATATGCCTTATTTCCAAGTTCTGGGCGTCAATGTATATCGGGATTTTTGTAAAAATCTTATCGCGGGAACGATGTGCTGCACATGCATATGCGCGCACCTGTATTGTGACGCAAACAAACAAATAAATAATTGTTGTTTTTTAGGATTCCTGGCCCCTAACCCCGCCAGGGTGCGTGGTGCCCAACCCAAAAAGGTTCTAACGGCTGCGACTCTAGATAGTCGCACCTCTGTAGGGTTTCACGTGTTTTTTTTTTTCCCCCCAAACTTCCATGAAACCCTACAGAGGACCTCCGTAATGCATGCAACGTGTACTAACGACTCTAGTGTTATTTTGATGTTGTAATATTTTTGGATATAGAGTTTTATTGTGAGATATAGATAAAAATAATTATGTTTATTATAATATTTTTTTGATGAAGATGGATAATGTATGTGTGTGTGTTACAAATAAAGTTGCATGCTTTTTTTCTAGTGTGTGTGTATGTGTTTTTGATGTTTCGACAGCATCTGAAACGATAAAAAAGAATTTTATTGTTAATTTTCTCGTGTAAAAAAAACAACAACAAATTTTTTTTGTGCAAATTTTCTGATTGTCTCTCGTGCTATAGTGCAAAAAAGATATTGTAACTGATAACTAATGAAATAGACATTTGTAACTGATCTGAACTAGTGAAATTTTCGTATTGTGCCATTGAAACTGATTGTGCTAGTACAAAAATTTCTTATTGTGCAAGAAAAAAATGTAAAAAAACTTGTTAAAACTGCTCTGTGACCCTCTCGTTCTTCACGTCGTGGACGAAGGACTTCTCTGCAATCAGGATAACGCTGCATACGGTGTCCTCGGGCAGCGCGTCGTGGAACTCGCAGACGACCTTGATGTTGGTTCGATCGTTGACCACCACCTGCTTCCTCTTCGTGGTATTGATGACGAACATGGGTCTGCGGGTTTTGAATTCGCTGGGCGTGTAGTACATGTCCATGCTTCCCTCGGTCACGCGTTTGAAAGAGGTGTAAGCTTCGTAAAGTTTGAGGTAATCGTCTTTGGTCATGTCGAGGTTGTAATTCTCGCGCGGGAACACTTCGTTTCTGCCATTCTTCAGATAAACATTCTTGATCTTGCAGTCGTCGAACATGCTGGAATTTTTTTCCTGGTTGTTATCGCGCCCGGTCTGAAAGAGCACGACGACGAAATCTGGCATGTCGAACTGTATGTTGTTGAACTGCGTCGTCACGTCGAATTCCATGTGACTTCCCGACGCCATCTTCTGCACGCACTGGTAACCGTGAAAGTGAATCGGTACCTGCGGACTCTTCAAGATCTCCGCTTTGTACTTGAGGGCGTAGTTTGTTTCGTATTCTACGATCGGCATTCTCAATTCCATGCTCCGGATGACGCACTTGGCCGCTTCAGGTAATGTGTTGGCTATCGGCGTGCCGTCGGCGTTCAAGTTGGTGTATCGCATCAGTGCGTCGTTGTCGTTGGCCGCTCTTCGAAACGTGACGCGCAATCCTCCCTTCCACATGATCTCCTTGTAGTCCGAGAAGAATCCCGGCAGCAGACGCATGGGAAAAAGCACCGTGTGACTTTTAGTCGATATTTTGGTCCCCGCTTCGAATCCTCCCGCCTGGTAGTATGCTGCGTCTGTTTTGGATAATTTCAATGTTCCCACTGCCGTCGACGTGATGCCTGGATAATCTATTCTGTCTATGACGGTGTTGTGTTTCCTCACCTCCACCTGCGAGAACAGGTGAGGCACGAAGTTGTCCACGAGTATCAAATTTGCATTGGGCGGAAACGCATCTCCGTTTTCCTTCTTCACCACGTCGAATTGAAGGTAGAGGTCCGCTCTGTGAGGATGAACGAACCCATCGCCTACGTCCACGTCGTATTCGATCTCCCTGTTTGCTTCGTTGAGATTGGCGAACGTGCGACGGTTGGGAGGGAAAGATTGCAATTCGTAACTTTCGATTTGCTCCATTTTCACTATGTGTGTTATTTATTATACGTTGATCTCCACGATGGCCGTCGTAGTGGCACCTGCGAAATCCACCACGTCTCCTTTCTCGTTTGTCACCACCAACTCTATGTCGTCTATGCGGTTGCGGCATACTGGAAAATAGATCGGCGAAGAGGGTGTGTAGATGATCGGTTCCATGAATTCGGAACTGGGTTTGAACGTAGCTATGATTCCTGTCTGCTTGTGACTTCCCAGCAGCTCCCCGTCCGAGGATTTCGTGATCATGCCTTTCGCCACGTTGCAGTGAACGTTCAGAGTTTCGATGGCTAGAAATTTAGGAATATTGACTGCCGTGTGCTTGATGCCAGCTTCGAGTTTGGTGTTGTTCTCGAAACCTAGAAGTTCTCCTATGGTGCCCAGGTCCACGGTCTCCGTTGCCGATACGATTTCCACTCTGTGCGTGACCGAATTTTGAGAAAGGTACGTGCCTTTGGGTAACTGAGCTTGCAAAGTGGAAAGATTGTATTGACCTGGCGTGACGACAATGTGTTTGCTTCCGACGCTAATTTTGTTGTTGTGCTGCGTGACGTTAGGTATGAGGTACATGCTGTAGAATGCACGCAGAGCCACGGATTTAGGATAGACGATGTCGTCGTGCAGCGTGAGTTTCAAGATTGAAGATTCGCTCGTGAGATGGAACACGCCCATCGTATTTAAGATTCCACAATGCTTTCTGAAAATGTTCCACCGACGGGTTATTTATTTTAGACATGTATGCGAGAACAGAAAGGCATAGGTGGCCGCAGTTAACATCGGTGAAACCCTGGATGCGTTTGTCATTGTAGTAGAGGTTGGCAACACTGAGATACTTCACCAACCTGGCAGGTGGTGTGCCACCGAACGAATCGAAAACAAATGCATTGTTATCGTCAATTTTGAGGTAGCATATCCAATGTGTACCAGGATTTTTGTAACTGTCCAGGTTGACCACGCCATACTCCTTTTTCTTCACAGCAGAGGGTAGAGAATCGGACATGAAAACACCCCTGAAGTTTTTTATTCCCAACAGTTCGATCAGAGATTCAATATCGAAGTTGGACAGGGCTTCTTCTTTTTTTTATATTTCTTCAAAGCATCGAGGTTGCTTTTTTGTTTTTTGGTTATACCTTTCCCCTTCTTCTCCATAGCCAGGTTGTGACGTTTCTGTTCTTCCAACTCGGCTTTGTTCTTCTTCGAGTCGATGACGGTTTTCGCGATGGCGGCACTTCCGCCGGCCAAACTTCCAACAGCCCCCAATGCTGCCAGGATGGCTGGGATGCTGAATATGAAACCTCCGATTTTTTGCTGTTTCCGCGAACGCTGCAAGCGTCTCAATTGAGGTGTGCTGAGAAGTAATTTCATTCCGTGTCCTTTCATCAAGCAAGAACGTTTCTTCTCGCGTTGTTTTTTGGTGAGTAAACCATCGAGGGTACCTAGATTTTTCAGATTGGAGTATGGTATCTGGTACACGACACCTTTGGGCTTCATGTTGATGCTCTATATGTTATCTTCACGGTATGTTATTTATATATATGTTTTGAGATTTTTTTTGTTTTGTGTAATTTTTTTCGGTATGTTATTTATATATAAATGTTCTGAGATTTTTTTGTTCCGTGTAATTTTTTTTTTCAAGGATATACTTCGCGCAGAGCTGTTACACAAATTCTATTACGTGCTTTGTTTTCTTACCAAGAAGTTCTTTTGTACCCTTGTACACGATTTGAGTTTTGTTCTCGATTAAAATAGCTAGCTTCTCGTCGGATAACATGTTAGCGTATCGATCTGGTAAAAATAGACTGTATTGTGCGTTGAGCAACAAACGCGCCTTGGGACCATACTGGGTAGAAACAATTGAACCGGAAGTTATCGTGTAAGGTTTGTCCACTTCTAATTCCTGAATTTTTACATACTCTACTGACAAATTTAGCATTTGTTTTAATGCTTGAAAGTCACTCATTTTTTCAGTCGTCATATTGAAGAGAAATTTTCAGTGTGTGTGTTATTTATATATCAAGTTTTCGACAGAGGAAAAAAGTTCGTGCTTCGGAAAACACGATGATGTGCGTGATAATATCTTCCGTCTCTTGTTTAGATCTACGCCAATCATCCGTGTATTGTCTTCTTCCCTGCCTCGCCTCGTGCAGTTCGTCCATCCTCTCGTTTAATTTTTCCCCTGCAGCCGAAAGAAGAGTGTCGAGATCACCGCACCTCATGCCACTGATCTCCCGAAGATAATCCTTAACAGCCATTTCACAAGGGATGCGAAATTCCGGCGTTGATCTCGCTATGATTAAAAGTTTATTAACATCTCCGTTTACTGCGTGTTTAAAAATTTTACACAACAGTTCGTGTGGCAAGACGGTTATACCAGACATGATGTGTTTTTTTTTTTTTCTACTGTATGTTATTTATATACCCCACCCAAGTTTTTGTTTTGTGTTCATGGCGATGGTGGTGCCCAGTGCTGCAACTCTTTCTCCCAGCGAAGCGTCTCTGCTGACGAATCTTTCGAAAGCTGCGTGCTCTAACTTTCTGTCTGCTTCGTGACGTGCATCCAGTTCGGTGCGAGTGGTGTTGTAAGCGATGTCGTGATCTTTGCATGCGGCGTCCAACGGATTCACACCCCTGTCTCCTCTCTTCAATCTTTTCTCGAGTTTGGTACCTGGTCCGCAGTACTGGTAGCCGGGTAAATGCATCTCGAAAGGTAACTTGTTGATGATGTCGTTCACGAGTCCCTTTCCTTCGGCCATGTTCCAGAATCTCGGAGGCAGCGTGTTGATAATTTTAATGAGGTAACCTATGCCCTTGTCGTCGTTCACGATGAAGTTGGAAAGTTTTGTGCTGATCATGTCCACAATTCCTACCTTCTCGTTGTAGAAATTACGATTGCCTGCAGTCTCCTCTCCTGCAATAACCAACAACCTGTCTATGAGCTTGCGCACGTCGTCCACCCAAACGAATTCTTTGGGCAGGGTGTTGTAGAGTTTGACGCCGCTGCCTGTTTTCACCTGGTTCCATATCGGCTTGATGAGATTTCTGTACTTCTCGCCGCTGCTGGATTTGACCCTATTCTGCGAGGCGTCGTTGTTTTGGTATAAGGCATCCGTCATGATCAAAATTTCCTTGTAACTCTGGTAATCTTCGTCGGTGTAATCTTTCGGCTGCTTTTTGGCAACGAGTTCCCACAGTCCCACCGTACCCGGATACCTGTTCCAACTATCCTTCTCGCCTAAATTAACTTTAATGTCGTTGCCTTCGAAGGTAACTTTCGATTTTCCAATCTTCCAAACCACACCGCCGCCTTCGTTGCTCTCCATGCTCGGATACAATCCGAAAACTTCATCCTTGTCGAATTTCGCCGTGCTCAGGTAGTCTCGTGCCAAAGGTCCCAACTCGATCTTATCCAAAGACGACGACGTGCTACCTATGGCTCGACGTCGTGGCGGTACGTCTCTTAGTTCGAACGGCGTCGAAGGAATGCTCGAAATGGGCGTGGGTACGGTGTAATTTTTAGCTGCAAGTGGTACGAGTTCGTTGATCAAATTTTTATTTTGTTCCGTGACACCTTTAATTTCTTTACCTAGATCGCCGATGGCGTCGATCACAGGTTGATCTTGACGTTTCTTCTCTTCGTAGAATCCGCGATTCTCGGATTTCCAACCTTTGAAGCGTTTCGCGAGGTAATCGCGAAGCTTGAGATTTTCGTCTTCGATTTTTCGTTTCGTCATAGCGTTATTTATACTCATCGTTTCTCACAACGTTGCAACGTTTAGAAAGTCGTTGATTTTGTTTCTGTATTTTCCCTCGTTAGGTTTTCTCGTCATGTCGATCGTCGCGAATCCGAAATCGTCACTGTTCCAACAGTGGGAGCAGCAGCGTTCCGAAAATTGATTGTAGTTCATGTCTCCGCCTACGTAGTCATCGTACGCGTGCTTGAGGTTGGTGTGATCTTGACGAAACAAACATATGAAATTAGCGTTGTCGCGTACTAACTGTTTTGGAATTTTGGAAAACGTTTGAGCTAGGAAGAAGCAATCTATTCCTTTGTGACGACCTTGCGTGAAAAAATTGCGAATTTCATTTTGATTTTCCAGGATGACATCGTCGAACACAACGACTGAATTTTCACGACAATCGTGGAGTGGTTTTATTTCCGAAGAGAACGTTGCAATGTCCAGACCATCGTACAGTTTTATCAGTTGCTGGTATTTCGCTTGTTCGAGACTTTTCGAAAATACGTAGAGGTGCCTGTTCTTCCAATCTAACCAATTCGGTGCGAGGAGAAAATTGTCCACGAGCAGTGTTGTTTTCCCACACTCTGAAGGACCTACGATCAGACAGCGGATGCTGTCGGGAAGCAACTCACCGTTCTTTTTTTTCGTTTGACTTTCCGAATCCGGTAGACGCTTCACCACGTTCCACGTACTCACAAGATCACTTCGTTCGCGTCGATCCAACTTTTTTCCGGAAGTCCCAGCCATTTGACAAACAGTTTGTCGCCTTTCCTACGCAATACTTTCTCGATGAGGTACGTGTCGGGATGTTTTGTTTTAGAGAGTTCCTCTTCGTAAAATCTTCCTTTCAAAATCTCGCCGCTACTATCTTTTATTATATACGTGTGTCGGTTTCCGGGTAAAACTCGAACCACCGTAAAAAGTTCCGTGCTCCAATTTTTTGTGAATCCCTTCTCGAAGGTGCGTTTGAATTTGCTGATCCTCACCTGGTCTCCAATTTTGAATTTTGATTTTTTGGTAGTCGTGGGAGTGTACTTTGGACAGTAAACTGTAGAAATTAAACGCTGCTCGTCAGATTTCGTAACGTCAGCTGGCTTCATGCCTATCGTTCTGTGTACCGTATTATTATAGGTGTCGACGAGTTCCGGCAGTATGTCGACCCATTTGTAATTTCCTCGAAGCGTGAATCGTTTCCACATGTGTGTTTTCAAGGTTCGATTAAATCTTTCCACGATGCTGGCTTTGATGTGACTGAAGGTCGAATAATGTCGAATGTCATGTTTTTTAATAAACTTTTGGAATACGGCATTGTAAAATTCCTTCCCCCTGTCCGTTTGCAAAAACCGAGGCCGTCTGTCGCTTTCGCGAAAAATTGTCTTGAATGCTTCCGTGACGCATGTCCCCGTTTTGGCTTTCAAAGGTAGAGCCCATGCGAATTTCGAAAACGTGTCTATGACGGTGAGGAGGTACTTGTTGCCCTTGTTCAATTTATGCACATTTTTCAAATTGCCGCTACTCATCTCCACGAGGTCACTTTGCCAGAGGTCATCGATTCCCTTGGTTACCACCGCCAAACGTTCGTAGTTGCGACGTGCAGGTTTATGCAATTCTTCGACGATGGCTTGCCTAGACATTTTTAGAGATTACGTTTGAAGAGAAGCACCAGCGTGATGGGATTCAAAGAGGGTGGCACTTCGCTCGTGTTTTGAACGATCAGCTTATCGCCGGCACTCACGTCAAAAACGGTAAGATCTTCGTCTTCGTGTATTTCATATATGTTGCGCGTTTCGTTCCAACGTGCCAGAGGAATGTTTCCTGCTTTCTGGACACCACGATTCGATATCAAGGTCATGGTGGGAACGCTAGCTTTTCTGCCGTGAGACCAGTACGAAAATTCATTTATCTGAATCGTGCCATCGAGGAGAAACTTGTAGTACGGATGATAAGGATGTAACATGTACAGTTTGTTACCTTCGACGAACGTGGAGATTCTCTGTTGATTGGGTACGCTGTTGATTTCGATGGCTTGCAGAGAATGCAGTTTAGCGAATTTAGTATCGACGCTAACAAGGTTGCTGTGAAGCTGTCCCAGTGTATTTTGTACGGGCAACAAATGTTCGACGATGGTATCCGTTACTGTAGAAAATGACGGCTTGATTTTCACTTCCACGTTCAACTGCTTGAAGTTTTCGTTGAGTTCTTGTAATTTGGCACCGAAAGAGGCCAGCGTCGATTCCTGCGTGGATTCCAACACTCCAACTTGATCTCTGATGTTGACGACGATACTCTGAAGGTTCTCGACTTGATTCAATTTCGAACTTTTCTCGGTGAGATCGTTCACGATGCTTCGCATCTCGGTAAACTGCGTGTGAAGGTCGGCGACGCTCTGCGAAGTGGGCAGCGTCGACACCAGCGAAGCAAGTTCGTCTCGAATCTGTTCCACGTTCGCCGTTTCCGTTTCTAGTCGTTTCAGCATACGTGATATGCTCCTTTTCAAAGCGTGTAATTCTTTTGAGGTGGGGAGATTGGCCACCCTACTCTCGAGATCGCTCAATGAACTTTTGATGTCGCTCGAATCGGATAGTGCCGTCACCGCCGTTTTCAATTTTTCCAAATCTTCGCTCGAAGGTACGCTCGTCCGTAACGATTCCAAGTCATTCTGTATGTTGTCCAGTACGTGATGAAAATGAGCAAGGTTTGATTCGACGTTCAAATTTTCTAAATATTCGATCTTCTGCTGAACCGTGCTCAACGTGTCTTGTATGCTCGTCAACGCGTTTGCTTCAGCGTGAATATTTTTAATTTCTTCGTTGATCAACTCCAGAGATGCCTGAAGCGTAGCGATGGTGGTTTGAATGTGTTCGAAATCTTGATAAGCCTCCAATTGAATTTTTATGTTCGCGACGCTTTTGCCGATGACTTGCAGTTCGTCTGACGATGGTAGGTTCGTCATGGTATCTTCCAAAGTCTGTAACTTGGATTTAATTTCTTCCAACGTGCTGGCGAATTCTTCTTGTAATTTGGAAACAACAACATGCAAGCGTTCTACATCAATATCCTTCACGACGGTTTGAAGTTCAGAGAAATTCTTTTCGATTGCCGAAGTTCGTTCTTCGATTTCGAGTTTCAATTTTTCCAAATCTTCATTTTTCGATTGAAATTGCTGCAATTTGGCCAAATCATTTTGAAGCTTATCCACGCTCAACTGTATATTCTGAACGTTGTCGTAAGAAGGTACGTCGACATAATTTTTTATGAGCGTTTTCAGTTCGGAATCGATTTTCAGAATGGGGTCGAGACATTGCGTTTGGAGCGTAGCGATCTCGGACTCTAAACTTTTGTTTAAGGTCTCCTGCAAAGCAATCAAATCGCTCCTCAACTTTTTAATTCGGACGTCCAACATGAGAATCTCTTCTGCGTGGTCTACACGCTTGGTGTTGCCGAAAATATCGTTAGGCATTTTGGTTAACGGTTATTTATAATAGGATAGACGATTCGTAATTCTACGAAGAGAGGAATAAGTTTGTCGTAATCTCCTAGGAGTTCCACGTATAAACAATCTCCTGCAGAAACATCGTACGTAATGTTAGAAAGCATCTTGTCGTGCTTGATTCGAAAAATGTTCTTGCCGGTAGATATTTTGATTTCGCCTACGTTTTCCGGATTCACGGTAATTTGAAGTTTTCCATCGATCGGAATTTTGTAAAAATGTAAATTGTTGTTAAAGACATAAAACATCTTGCCTACATCGTCATCCAATTTCGTCCAAATGCTATTAAGGTGAACAATCAGTAGACCGTTGAGTTTAGTTAACATGGAAGGTAGAAATTCATGATCTGTCGTCGCGCGGTGTACAGTCTCCATGTTGGTTTGTTTTCGGAAACCAAAGAGATTCATAGGTATGCTGGTTATTTAAAATACGGTCAAAGTTTTTTTTGTAATGACAGTCAGTGTTTTTTTTTGTAATAACTAACAAAATGATTTTTTTTTGTTTTTTTTTGTTTTTGTTTTATGAATCTTCTGTTGAAGATGGGCATATGTTGCAGGTTTTGCTTTCTGCTAAGCGATAGTGCCCCCACGGCAGTGTGTGGATTCCACATTGGAGAACACACCTCTTGTCGTCGTTGGGATCCAGGGCAATCTTCCTCACTTTGTTGGTGGTCAACACATGGTCGACGCTCTGGATGCGCTGTTCTGCTCTTAGAACCGACGACCTGGTCTTGAGGCAATCCACGAAGTCCTCGAATGTGAGATGCTCCCGAACCACCTGTCTGCCGACACCCTTGGCCTTCTTGGTAACGCTACCCTCGGCTTTGATGGTATAGGCCTTGGCGCGAAGACCTGCAAACTCGAGAATCACATCTCCGTCCTTCTCATCTTTGAGTTTGCCAGGCACCTTCTTGTTGCGGGCCAGGATACCGCTCTGGTTCGGTTGGGGATAGCCTGACGTGTCAAAGAGGTTAACCAAAGATGGAACTGTGGCTATATCCCCGTATGCGTCGGCTGTGTGAACGTGGTACACCAAGCTGTCCGTGTCCGTGTAGAGAAGCGAGATGTTGTGGCCGTAGTGTGGACGTAATATGTCGTAGTATGTCTCGAACATGTGGAGCTTGCTCAGATCCAGAACCGTGGCTCCAACGTAGATGGGCTTGGTGAGTTTCACCACACCTTGCCTCATGTGAATCAGAGCCAGCTGCTCGTTATAGATTGTTCGAGACTTGAACAATGGACTCGCGACAAGCTGACGACATCGCTCTTTCCTCGTCACCAATTTTATGTCCACGCGATTCCGTACATTCTCCATGGTCTTGCCAAACACCGCATTATTCATGAGCTTGAAGAAATCCTTATCAAGCTCGGACGTGGCTGCGGTGCGGTGTTCAGTGTTAACTTCAATATATGGACGCAACCACGGAGAATGCTCGAACTTGAGGATACGGTGAACTGCGTGGACTGTGACCCCTTGCTGCATCAACCACCGGAGATTCTGGTAGTGAAGGACGTAATTCTTTTTGGGTTCGAAATCCATGACGAGCTTCTTCTGGTTGCAATCGGGTGGACACTTGAACTCGGGTGCAGGGGGAAGATCGCAGAACGAATCCTGCACGTTCTTGGAGAACTCAAGGTCCACCTCGGCGAAGAACCCATGTTCCGAATCGTCAAAACCTTCAACGTCGAAGTTGGAAGGATCAGCCCACTCGAACCCTCTAAAGGGGAGTGGCTGCATCATGGAGTGCCCGTACAAGTTATTCACATCCGTGTGCATGATGTAGCTCGACGGTTGGGTGGAGTCGTAGCTAGTAGCCATGTGATGGTTGTTGGCGTGCGCGTGCCGTTGCGACACCTGGACCATTCCACCCCGGATAGCGCGTTCCACAAACAGCACCATGTCCACGTCCAAAAGAAGCTCAAGCTTGATTTTCGTTACCAGAAACATGGCTGACCACGCCAGTCCGGGGAGACTATAGAAGTAGGCGGGATCCAGCTGGTAAATCTTCATTGCGGTTGCACGGAACGTCTGGAACACGTCGGCGAGGAGCGTCACATCAAGTTTGAGGTAGGCGTCGTGGTAGTCTCCGAGAGTTCGACAACCCAGCTCGCACCACATGGACTGGGCGTGGTGATATTCTTCGTCGGTGATGCCCGAGCCTCGTAGCTGACTGTAGAAGTTCGCCTGGGGAGGTAGCAACGTCTCCGCAAACTTGGTAGAGTCGGTGACGTATTCGTAGGGGTAGACCCCCTTACGCCTGAAGAGACCGACGTCCAAGTTCGGAAAATTTGCAGAGGTGATGAGTATTTGCTCGTCGCTAAGCTTCCCTGCGAGAGCATCGAGGCTTGCCGGGAGGAACCTCAGGGAGTCGAGGAAGCGAAGCTCGACGGTAGAGTCGGATGCTGGGATCGGCACTTGTTTGCTCACACTGATGTAACGCTCCTCGTTTTGTGCCAGGACATTGATTCTTGCGTTGTCGTACCCAAGATGCTTGATCAGGTGGTGGAAGTCGTATCCCGAGCCATTGTGAAAAAACACAGGGATAAAGTGCGGGTCCTGGGCCTTAAGGTTACATCTGTTGCACCAAGGACCAACGTACCTACCGTTAAAGTGATCGTGGTGATGGACTTTACGGTTGTTGGCGGTGTACTCCTCGACGCAGACAGGGCAAGCGATGGCCTCGTCATGTCTTCGTTGATCGTTGGGGGACAGTGGGAGCATAGGCTTGGGGGTCAACAGTACCCTCCTTATCTCGATGGCCTCGACAACCATCCTCTCGAGGAAGTGTTTGGCTGCGTCGGGACCACGGTACACGTAGGGCTCGGGGGCGATGTGTTGATCTCGTCGCACCACAACATATGCGAAACTGGATGCCTCGTGGAGTTGGTAAGGGGTGGTGGAAGAAACTTCAGGATCGGGATCGCAAGTGGACAGGGGTTTGAGGAAGGCCTCGAAATCCGCGATGATGATAGCGGGGTGCTCCACCATGGCACCGTGCATGTGGAAACGCTCCACGGTGCCAGGTTTGGGTAAGACTGCCACCCCCGGCTCGTTGGCATTGCAGTAGAGCTTGTGGTTAGCAAGCTTCTCGGCAGCGATGTTTTCTTCTTGTAAGCTCTGGTGTTTTTGTTGTTGGTTGTCAAAAATAATCAGACACTTTCGACAAACTTCTATGCTACCATGATGCTTGCTTTTTTGACTCGACACAAGTCTAGAGAGGGAGCGAATAAGAGTGTAGTGGTGATGGGTCTCGTTCTTGATGAGTAGGAGATGGATTTCTCGAGCATCATTGTTGTCTATGTCGCTCACCCGGATGGGGTACACCACATTTTTGTCGGTGAGGCCATAAACGTTGATGGCCAACCGAGGGTTGTGTGTACGGGCCTCGAACTTGCGAATGTCCGAGACCTCCACCGGGTAGTCAATCCCAGCAATGGCATCTTCCAGCTCTGGCTCATAGGGTAGGTAGTGGTTAACTCGGTGTGGATGGTTTTTCCAGTGAACAGGGTGCAACGCCGCAAGCACACACCATACGAAGCACTTGTTATCTTTATTTTGGATGTTCAGGACGGCCGTCTTTGCCGCAATTGCTTTTGGTAAGCGGACGTAGCTGGAGGCGGAGAGAGGCACAAACTTGGAAAGTTTGACGCGCAGCTCGTGAGGCTCACCACACAGCGAACCCCCCGAGCCCTTAGCTTCATGTTCTTCTTGCTTTGCCAGCAGCTCCTCGACAAACTTGTTGTAGATGTCCTCGAGGTTGTCGACATCCGCCAAATGCAGCGTCTTCGCCTTGGTGTTGTGGCAGAAGCTGTAAATTTCATCAGACGGCTTCTTGTACCAGCAACAAAGCGATGCGTAGAATTTGGTAGAGTGCGTTGCAAGCGCATCGCCGAGAATGGAAATAATTTGGGCTTGCACGTTCTCCAAAAAGCTACGCACGTCGCATGAGTCCTCCGAAGTAAAAGGAAAGTCTTCTAACAAATGCTGGAAAGCAGACTGGTTCGCTTTCGCCACATGCTTGACACGTTTGGCGGGTGGTGCATTGATGGTGGCTGCTTCTGCCTCTCTCTTGGTGGAGGTCGAAGGCTGTGCCCCAGATGTATTTTTGCTTAGACAAGTAAGCTTATGTTTTTTGGCATACGCAATCGTAATATGTTTATTGCATCCGGAACACAGTTCAGTGGCAGCCAAATGCTTGTCTGGCACGCAGGTGCGACAATGTCTTGCAAAATTTTTGCTTAATATAGTTTTTTTGCACACAGGGCAACTTTTCATAGAGGGCATTTTTTCGGGGTATGTTTATTTATATATGGGAAGCGTTGTCTTCCTCAAATATGTGTTTTAATCAACTCTATAAAAAAATATAAAAAAATATATAAGAAAAATATGATTGTAGATGGAAAAAAACACAATAAATATTGTATGTATGTGTAATTTTATTTAGCTTACTTTCGCTAGACACGAATTTTCTTCAGATTTTATTGCCCACTAGTATATTTTTCTACCAATCTAGTAGAGGTGTGAAACTATGAAAATATACTTGTTTATATATATTTTTTTTGTTTTGGCTGATATAATAGCAAATATATATATAGTTATTTTGAAATTCTAAAACTTTCAGGTATACTTATTTTTATATGCAAACATACATCATAAAAAAATTACACAATCGTATTTTTTTCCATACACATATTTTTTATTTTCAGAAAACAAAATTATTTTCGATCTTTATTTTTTTAAAAAATTTATTTGTGTTTATAGTATTTGTCGGGCAATAGCAGATAGAGCAAGAATCGTTTTCCTACAACCCATAGTTTATAAATTACAAAACATCTTAGAAATTACATCTTGAAATTTTAATCCAAAATAACTCAAAAACAGCAGGCACTAGTCATCATCCCTCCATTAGGTTGTAGAGTACTTCTAATTTTGTATCGAATACTATTAAAATTTTCGAAATAGGGTAAAAACTAAGCCAGCAAATCAAGTTTCTCAAAAAATAAAAAAATTGTCTGTATTTCCGAAACTTGAGGGGGTGGAATTGATTTTATTTGCCAGTCGAATAGTTCTCGTCAAATCCTATCCAACAAACCTAAAATCATCATCCTAGCTCAATTAGGAGCCGAGAAAATCAATATCTTGGAAAACATCTTAAGATTTTTGTCTTAAGAAAATTTTCTTGACAGACCGGAAGTAACATCTTGACAGACCGGAAGTCGACTTTCTTAAAGATTAAGATATTTGTCTTAAGACATTTTCCAAGACATTGATTTTCTCGGCTCCTATGGGGCCTAGAACCATGTAACTTTGGTCTATGCATATACCAGTACTTGTCCGACCCTGTGGCCGAGTGGTTAGGACATCGTGCTGCGATGCCAAGGGTCCCGGGTTCGAATCCCGTTTGGGTTTGGTTGTTTGTAAATATCCATTCATCAATTTCATCATTCACCCCCATCTTCGCAAATTAGCCAAGAGGCACAAAACGCAAAATAAAATAAACTAAATCAATCAATCAATCAATTAATATACCAGTATTTTTCCTACATGTTCACTCACCTTACAACCCACCCGATCAAAAAAAAATACTCCCTGCACGCATACACACATGTATAAATTTAAAATATAGGTTCGATATTGAAACAAAAATATTATTTTTTTTTCCTCTTCTCCTCTCTCTGGCCAAGATTGCAAATAATTGCAGAAATAATAATACCATGATATTTTTTTAGACTGTAAGTCTAAATAAATAAGATTCGAATAACTATGTACTTCTACTAGCCTTTGCGATGGCGCAGCGGTAGCATTATAATCAAAAAATCTCGGCTTCGATACCCGCACAAGTAGTTCTTGAAACTGTAGGTCCAGTCCCGATTAGCCTTACTGTGCATAAAATAGACTTAAAACATCAAATCAATCAGTACTTCCAACAGCCTCTGCGATAGCACTGCAATAGCCTTGTAATCTCGGCTTCGATACCCGCACAAGTAGTTCTTGAAACTGTAGGTCCAGTCCCGATTAGCCTTACTGTGCATAAAATAGATTTAAAAAACAACAAAATCCAATCCAGAGTATCAACAAATTCAAAAAATAGAGTTTCCCCTGTACACTTGTATAATTTTAAACTCAAAGTTCGATATCCTGCAGAGGTGGTTCGGATCTCGCTGTAGGCTCAGTTTCGATTAGCCTTACTATGCATAAAATAGACTTAAAACAACAAAATCCAATCGAGAGTATCAACAAATTCAAAAAAAATAAAATTTCCCCTGTACACTTGTATAATTGTAAACTCCAAGTTCGATACCCAGTGGAAGTGGTTCGGATCCCACTGTAGACCCAGTTTCGATTAGCCTTACTGCGTAAATTTTAGTTTTATAGCTAGTCAAGCAACTTGTGTGCGTATAACTTATGCTGATATGGTACTCACCTGACAGACCAAACTAATTCGGCTTCTATTACACTTGATATTTACACTTGGTATAGCGTACACTTTTATGCGACTACCCAGTAGCAATACTCGACTGCAACTGATGTGCGAAGAATAGCAAAAAAACTGGCCGCAACTGGGTGGAGTAGACCTTCCGGTGATATTGTGTTGGTTTCGCTGCTGGGCACGCCAGTGACGCAGAAAGCTCCAAAAGCAGCGATCCAAATCATGATGAGCGTGGGAACATGAGGCGATAATATCTGATTGTCTCCGCCGCCATTATTCCCACCGAGGTCACCCGCACAAAAAAAACTGGCCGTAACTGGGTGGAGTAGACCTTCCGGTGGGGATAATGGCGAAGGAGATAATTAGATGCCGCCGCCTCACGTTCCCACGCTAACTCCTCTAGTTACTAGCAGTATTTTGCCAAATAACCAAAATATTACGACAACAATTAACCCACCCACTATTGCCGACACCACCACTACCATACAAAAAAAAACACGTGAAACCCTACAGAGGTGCGACTATCTAGAGTCGCAGCCGTTAGAACCTTTTTGGGTTGGGCACCACGCACCCTGGCGGGGTTAGGGGCCAGGAATCCTAAAAAACAACAATTATTTATTTGTTTGTTTGCGTCACAATACAGGTGCGCGCATATGCATGTGCAGCACATCGTTCCCGCGATAAGATTTTTACAAAAATCCCGATATACATTGACGCCCAGAACTTGGAAATAAGGCATATTCGCTCACCACTGTTGCCAGCTTAGTCTCCCTCTTTATCTTACGGCAACATTGACGTCTCTAGTTTTTTTTTAATTGCAGGTAGGTTGCCAACACACTCTAGTTAATAATACTACATATTATACACGCACACACGCACTGTGTTGCCATCTCTCTTTTACGGCAGTATATATTTGTTGCCGGCTCTATTGCACAGTGTGTGTATGTTACGCCAGTGTATAAATTGGCTAAACCCTTATCAAGTAAGAAAAACTATAGGTAGGTGTTGGCAGCATTGTCGGTTGTTTAACTCTTCCCCCTCTCTCTTTTTTTTTGTAAAAAAACCATGGTAGAAATACCAGTAGGTTGGCAACCTTGATTTATGCAATTAATTAAAGCAAGCCTCAAGCCTCAAGCAAGATTGCCAGCTCCTTGCCTTAGGTTAGGTTAGACCAAAATAAAAACCTTGGTAACTTTTCGAGTAAAATATTGGCAACACTGCAAGACAAGCCTCAAGCAGTATTGCCAGCTCCTTGCTTGAGGTTAGGTTAGACCAAGATAAAAACCTTGGTCATTTTTTCGAGTAAGAGGTTGGCAACACTGCGAGCCCCACCGAGCCCCAGCTGGCAACACTGCGAGAAAAGCCTCAAGCAAGATTGCCAGCTCCTCGCGTTAGGTTAGATTAGCCCAAGAAATAAAAACCTTGGTAACTTTTCGAGTAAGAGGTTGGCACTGAGCCCCACCGAGCCCCAGCTGGCAACACTGCGAAAAAAGCCTCAAGCAAGGTTGCCAGCTCCTTGTTTGAGGTTAGGTTAGACCGAAAAAGAAAAACCTTGGTTATTTTTTCGAGTAAGAGGTTGGCAACACTGTGTACCTCACTATACCTCATTTTCGGGCGTGGAATTCTCTTTGCTGTACTACTGGGGGGAATGTAGCAATAGTATGTATATGGATTATATGTTGGAAAATGTTTGAAAATAACAATATATATATATAGATGTGGTAAAAGTTAAATATAAAAATTTGGAAAATAAAACTGACATCTTTCGAGCTTCCATGCCACAATTGGAAAAAATAATACAAAATAACATTTATTTTAGCATAATATGAAGATATATATTTACATAGAAACCCGTTGCCTACACGTTAGTAACTAACGGTAGCGATGCCGGGATATATGTTTATGAGAAACGGGTGCAGGTACATAAAATTTTCCTGTAAGATTTTTTTCAGTAACATTCAAGCACGATGCAGGATAAGTAACCAAGTGATGCCGCTATTTTGAGACTGAAGTGAGAATGGAATTAGTTGAGTAAACAACAGTGCAAGCAAACCAAACGAAGATTCACTTGAAAGCTGATTTGTTTTTGTTTATTTTCTTAAATGTTATTTTTTTCAGAATTTGGAATACTGTGGTGGCTTCTAAAAAAAAGTTTGCCGAGACAGATCAAGCGACATCAGAAATGGGAACAAGTCTGAAAACCCAGTTTCGACTGTGACACTTTCGATCAGGCATAGAAGGTACAAGATACCAGTCGGCTGGAAAATCACTGCTTTCGTAAAGTCTCGGGCGCGCCAAAAAGACACTCACCACTCGCTGTTAAATATAGTTCGCCTCTGCCAGGCATTCACGTGATACCAAGGGACTACAACCTTCCCCCACCACACCTAGCATACCCTTTACACCAGTGACCTAGGGCGGGTGGGCTAATTTTGGACGTTGCAGACTGCGGTACGAACTGACCGAATCGTCAGCTCGCGCCAGACTAGCTCCCACCGACGGCATGCTTCTCGTTCTATTTTCTATCTAGTTAAAGAAGGCACCTCAGCCCTCTACGAGATTCTACGCACCACACGTGTACTGTCAACGGTCCAATGGCCCACGTGGAGTCGTGCTGCGTTGCGACGCTCAGTGGGGCAGCTCTTGCTTTTTTCAGAGGCCATGGGAAGGAATTTTCCCACGAACGGGGAATTTTTGGAGTCAAAAATTTGCATAAAAGGGATAAAAGGGAAAACTTGGAAGGAACGGGAAATTACACTAACGTTGCTTTTTATAAAAAAAAATGAATTGGGTTGGTCGTAAGTAAGGTAAAACAACTTTCAAGTTAGAAGTTCAATTAATAATATAGACTGAAGATAAAATAATTACTTAAGTGCACAGTAACTAACACGACCATCCAATTTATCGTAACATACCACCATAAAATTATTCACAAAAGCTTACCGTCTTTACACTACCTAACACACACACCTCGTATCACTTTCCTAATGGTCATTTTCGTTAGGTGGGGGCACTTGGCACAGTGGCTCGGATCCTACTTTAAACTGTAAGTCCAGCCCCGATTAGCCTTTCTGTGCATAAAGTGGACTTTAAATAACAATTCAATCATCGATCTAAATTTACCCTTCCAGGTAGAAAACTAGAGATAAACCCCCAGGTTGGGATTCGAACCCGGATCCATGACATCGTAGCGCGCTGTGCTAACCACTCCGCCACGGTGGGCAATCAACACTTACACCCACATAGATCGAAAGTTTTGAAAAAAATTCTACAATTAATAACCATTTATTTTCTACTTTTCAAAAAAAATAATTTGTTGCTTGTAAAAATCAGGGAATTTTAGGGTCGAAGGGGGAACTTTTGTTGCATACAACAAGGAAAATTCCCTCTGGCGACGCGAATGCAGACAATGATTGAAGACCGTGGCTGAAATAGCAGTTCGCAATGCACGCTGTCAGCTGTGAATTTTTGGATCACTACAGCACTGGGTTGAGCTTCCACACTCGGGATCGAAACAGATGGCAACAAGGTCGTCTCGGGTTTCGTAGTTGGACCGACGCCCGGCACGAGTTCTCCCTCTGACGTCTCCAGGGTTCGTTCCATGGAAAAATAAAAAAGGGGGGTCGTCAACCTCCACCTGGAGAAGATTCAAAACCTACGATCTGGATTTCGACATGAGGAAACTGATCGCCTCCCGCTGCATGGCATCCTGGATGGCCCGCTATGGGAAGTAACATAGGGGAAATTCTATGAGGGAGGAAAATTACAGTGGTGTTTCATGTGCAACTCGTGGTATGCGCCTAAAGAATCTGCTGTTAGAGTCAATGTGCTAAGACGTGCACATTTTGGTGCTTTCGAAAATTCGCTCCAATTTTTGTTTTAAATGGAGAGAGAGAGAGAGAGAGAGAGAGAGAGAGAGAGAGAGAGAGAGAGAGAGAGAGAGAGAGAGAGAGAGAGAGAGAGAGAGAGAGAGAGAGAGAGAGAAATATAGTAGACGGAAAAAGTGCCCTTGTTTTAAATCATCGATTGGTTTAGTTGATAATTTTACTTACACAAAAAGTTCCATTCAAACAGACAAGCGCAGAAGATCGGCGATGCCAAATAAAGAAATGGCAAAACAAACCTTTACACCAGTGAAATCTTAATTACATTCATAGCACGTGAAAGATTGTTCAGAGAAAGTTTCCTGTCCTTAGATGAATTGGAAATTATTTGAAATATCAATTGTTTGATTTTTACTTCGCTTCTCTGTCACTTTTGCCTAATCGCGAATATGAAGATGGGTGATGATGTGATGGAATTGATGAAGGGACACTATGCTCGAACTCGGAATCCCTAACGTCGTAGAGAAGTGAGATAACCACTCCGCCAAAGAGGTTTGCGCAAGTAAATGATCTTCTGGGGTTCATCTTTCATCCTACACGTGTCCAGGTAGATTAACATTCATGGTAAAGGTTAGCCTTTTGTTAGACATCTTCCGGTAACACCAAGAATAATCACGGAAGATAAATACGAGGCGCATCCAGAAAGTAAGTTTCCCTATTTTTTTTTCCCGTGAAAGTAAACATAATGAGCCGTGTAAATTGCGCATGCGCAGCAGAGCTAAGACGTATGAATCATATGCCAGGCGCCAGTAGCGAGGCAACAGTGGTCCGAAATGGAAGCTCGTATTCCTTCTCCCGCCGCATGCGAGGTTCGGTCGGTGATAAAGTTCCTGAATGCACAAAGCATTGCGTCAATTGACATTCATCGTCAGCTCGGACAATGCTCGTCCACATACGGCTCGGCGCACAGCAGATGTTGTGACGGAATTTGGCTGGGAGTTGTTTGATCATCCACCTTACAGTCCTGATCTGGCTCCCAGCGATTTTCACGTTTTCTTGCACCTCAAGAAATTCCTGTCCTCCGGTGAGCGTTTTGGCAACGACGAAGAGCTGAAGACGTCTGTCACACGCTGGTTCCATTCACAGGCGGCAGAGTTCTACGACAGTGGGATCCAAAAGTTGATACCACGATACGACAAGTGTCTCAATTCTGGTGGTTGCTATGTTGAAAAATAGCTGAACCTTTGCTGTACCTGTTGCCAATAAATGGTTTCCTGAAACTGTGTTGGTTTTAAAAAAAAATTAAAAAAAAAAATAGGGAAACTTACTTTCTGGATGCGCCTCGTAGAATTAACAATCTCACCCGACCATTGTTACCAATTAGTTCGTATGGAGAGATATATATTCCAAACCTCCAATGGACTTGGCGTGTCATGATCTTACCGGCTGCAAATACAAATCTGGTAACTTTCCACGCCGCAGTTCAATGCCTCACGGCAACCAGTGTCCCCTTGTTACGGCCACTGCATGCAAATTTCCGACAAGGTTGTCTCTTGAACCACAGTAGGAGGTTACGTCACCATCGTAAAGCTTCCGACGGATTTCCTGGCGAGGAAGTTGAAAAATTCGCACCAGCCATCTCCAGATTCACACGATGACTTGTCCGTTCTTCCTACTCAATTGCCCTTCTCTTGGATGCAAAAACGCTGCTGCAAGAAGTTACGAAATTTCTCTTAGATTTTCTGGTCTGTGGCTATCAGATAGAGAGCAGGTACTTTAATTCCAACAGTTGGGCTGAAACGTTCGTAGGCTAACATAGTAAAAAATATTTTTTTGACAAAATTCGATTTTATTATTCAATATAGTTGCCTTTGAGGGCAATACAACGATTATAGCGGTCATACAATTTTTCGATGCCATTTTTATAGTACGATTTCTCTTTAGCCTCAAAATAGGCCTCAGTTTCGGCGATTACCTCTTCATCAGTGCTAAATTTCTTTCCAGCGAGCATTCTTTTAAGGTCTGCAAACAGGAAAAAGTCACTGGGGGCCAGATCTGGAGAATATGGTGGATGGGGAAGCAATTCGTAGTCTAATTCATATAATTTTGCCATCGTTTTCATTGATTTGTCACACGGTGCATTGTCTTGATGAAACAGCACTTTTTTCCTCTTCAAATGGGGCCGTTTTTTCGTGATTTCATCCTTTAAACGCTCCAACAACGCTATGTAATAATCGCTGTTGATGGTCTGGCCCTTTTTGATTTTATTATTTTGTGGACTTTTTTGATGTTTTCGTCGGTAACAGCCTCTTTGGGGCGTACACTGCGTGCATCGTCTTCGATGCTCATTTCGCCTCGTTTAAATTTAGCAAACCACTTCTCAACGGTTGATTTTCCTGGTGCAGAGTCCGAATAATGTTTATCAAGCCAAGCCTTGGCTTCAACAGTATTTTTTTTCGCCAAAAAGCAATGCTTTATTAACACACGAAATTCTTTTTTATCCATTTTTTCACAATACCAAAAGCTGCTTCACTCACAATGCTATATCTCACGAACTAATTATCCGGCAGCTGTGAAATTTATACACGTATCTTTTGAAGGTTAGTACTAAGTAAAAATCACATGGATTTAATTCTAGTAACGCCATCTATGAGTCAGCCTACGAACTTTTCAGCCCAACTGTTACGATTCTTTCATCCTCGTGAGAAGTTGTTTTCAATACACTGATTAACAATTAGGAGATAATTCAGCACTCTGTTCAGTTTAATGGAAAGTTGTGTCACTGGAAATACCACCATTAGCACTTAGTAGTACAAATTATAACTACGGCCCGGATTTTTAAGTAATTGCATATTCTTTCCTTTGTATGTAACCACGCAAGAATTACAAATGTCAAGAAATTGCAATGTTAGAAACGATACATGTGAATTTTATGTTACATCTTTTTACATATTTTGAGGCTTATTACATATTTACGGTTTGCAATACATATTCTTACATAAAATGCTGTTTTTGGGCCATTTTTGTGTTGTTCAGCTGCATTTCACTGCACGGTGACTTTGTGGATAAACTGTTTTGGTTTACTGAACACTGAATTTATGGACAAACTTTTGTATTTGACTGCACATTGAATTTGTGGAGAAGCTGCTGTATTTCACTGCGTAGTGACTTTCTGGACAAACTGTTTTAATTTACTACACAGTGACTTCATTGACAAAACTATTATATTTCACTGCACAGTTACTTAGTGGACAAACTGCTGTATTTCAATGCACATCTACTTCATAGACAAACTGTTTTATTTTTCTGTACAGTGACTTGGGACTATTTAAGCATACATGTCACAAAGGTAGATTTGAAAATATGATCGAGACTATTCGGCGCTCATTAAACCAGACGTTTAACTCTCCAACTTTCTTTATTCCGTGCATGTGCTTTGCTCTAATAAGTATGTATAGCTAGGCTACATGCATCCCCTTCCTTTAGATACCAATATATAGTCCTCGACTGGTCAAAAGTAGTCATATCACACCTCCAGATCGTTTTTCAATTACAGCATACGTAAATAATTCCTTTACGTGAGTCGACTGCAATACTCACTTCAGCCTTTTTACAAAAAAAATGATGAAATGCCACGAATTTTACCGTTGGCAAAAAAAATTAACCACTTTTACGGACCTGTGGATGCTATATCAGAAAATAACGTGTCAATAGTTTATTGGTTCCTTAACTAACTAAGCAACAAGGATAATTTATATCGCAATAAACTATATTTCGTAGGTAATTCCTATCTGCAGCAGCTAAGAGTAATATATGTGTGGCAAACGGTTCGAGTGTTGATTAAAATACACAAATGGGCCAGAATATTTACATGGTCGTATGAAATTAGTATATATATATATTCTGCGTCACCGCATAACATATTTGTAAATTTATATTTACTTGAGCGAGATATCGAAGGTTATAAATGTACCTATTTACCCGTGGTCCACTGCTTCTAGTTCTCACGAAACTACTTTCGCTCTCTAGAACCAGTGATTGGAAGAGCGAGACAAGAGTACTCAGAGTTACAGTCATTTGTAAAATTAATTTACGTTATCCCCATGACCTAAATGTTTTTTTGTTGTTTTTTTTTTTACATTTTTTAGCAAATTTAATTTTGCTACTATCGATACGTGGTATGTCGAGGATTGTTTCTCCTAGATGTTCCAAAACAAACGCTCCTGAGGTGCAGTGGCCGGCAATAAACACGAGACACCAACATCCGGAAATACTCGCTTCCTGCAATGCGCTGTGGGTTTTGCCTCAATCTACGGCGAAGATCAGACTTCAATAGCAATAGCAAAAGTTCTATCGCCGCATAATTAGGCAACAGACAACACATTGCACGGAAGACACCTTGTTTCAGGTGTCTCATTTCTATTGCTGGTGACTGTACATGCAATGGTAATTGTCCATTTTAATAGCCATCGAATCGTTCATTTTTTGAGGTAGGAATTCAAATTATTGCAAAAATGTATCAAGAAAAATTCAGGTGAATTTTTAGTTAATATTTTTTTTTCAGTTTTGCTAATAGGTACTTTGTAACTTGTTAGTTCCAAAAAAAAAAAAAAAAATGGCTCGGAGTGGGAGACCTGGGTTCAATTCCCGGGGTGGTTGATCTAAGGTCTGATTTTTTTCCGGCCTTGTCACCGCATAAAGCGGCTCTGGGGTTCACCCAGCCTCAAATCAATGGGAACCTATGACCGCAGCGTGCTGATGATAACTTCACCTCCAAAACTGCCGAGATCGAGAATGTGTAGGACCCTACCACCCCTCTCCCATCCTTAAATATGCCTTCATTATATGCACGGGGAACTTTACCAATACCTACCATCCCCGTTTCGTCACGATATTATCATATTACCAGGAGTATTCCCGACGAAACAAGAATGCATACGGAATTAAAATTAACTTCACTTACGAATAACACCCTCTGGAAGTTTGCCACAATCCACGAATAGACCATAAGCCTCTCACGGCGATACAAAGCATGTGTTAATTTTCAATACCCTCCTTGACGCTCCCCTTCCCCTCATCGACCAAAGCCAACATGAATGAATATACGCGCGTATTTTGACCTGTAAATGAGCTTTTCTTCTGTGATGCAGTGGAAAACCTGCTGGTAAACCAAAGCAAGAATCCGCCGCCTTGGCTACGTATACACTTGAGGTTATTGAGTACAGAAGCAGAGCAGGCAGTCTCAGAAACACGTACGGAGTGCTGAACGATAACTCTGAACAATTAGCGCCACAGGCAGGAGCGGTAACATACCAAAGTACACACACACGCAAGTTACCCTACAGATACAAAAGTCCATTGTACCGACTTGGACGAATACTGGTTTCTCCAGCACTTAACTCCTTCACGGAAAATACATGCACAAAATACGACATAAATGTGACTTTGCTTTTCTGCCACATTTGGCTAAGATGAGTGATGAGTGATGAAATAATGAAATTGATGAAGGGACATTCACAAGTAACACCTATGCCGAGATTCGAACCCGAAACCCGGGGTGTAAGGTGTGAAAGGGGTGAAAGCCTTCCACGTAGTAGTCACGGACACAGACGGGTTGTAACGATTCCATTGAAAATCAATGTATTCATTACAACCCGCCAGTGTCCGTGACTGTACACCCAAATGTCCTCACTTCCACGTAGTACACGCTACAGAGCGACCACAAACAAAAGAACCTCAGCTAAAATCCTTCGCGCACCTTCACCTCACCCTTTCAGCTCGGGCCATAAGTAAGTAAGCATGCTCCACTCTCCCCCTCCCCTCCTCCCGGGAGTACGGTTCTCTAGCAGTAGTGTTGAGACAATATGAGGGCACAATTTCCCTTTCCAAGGGGCAAAATTTCCCTTTTTTGACCAATTTTTCCCTTCACCTAAGCAAATTTATATAATAATAATAATTCGTAGTAATGGTAGTTGCAGCATTATTAGTGGTGGTGGTGGAAGCAGTAGTAGTACGTAGTTAAGTATTCCATTGAATTCGTTATTCGTTTGAAAAAAAAAATCACATTTCAGTTTCGTCACTTCCTGACCAGATGTCCCAGGTTTGAATCCTTGTCAGGAATCTATTTAATCGTTAATCCTCATCGTTACTATTTATCCAAAGATGCATACAGCAACGTACAATAAACTTCAAGAAGCAGAAACAAGTAGGAATAGCAAAATAAATAAGTAACATAAAAATGTTTATATGCAATTCAAAATTAACATAAACTGTAATAATGTAGTCAGATGACCTTAAAATTTGCCTGCAATTGTGGTATTCTTAATCGAAATTCCCTCTTCCCTTTTGGCTAAAATTTCGGTCCGAATTTACCTTCATGTGGCAACACTGTCTAGGAGTCGCGGGAATGCGCAGGTTTTCTTGCTTGTGGTTCCACTATAGACTGCTTTTTGCAGACTAACGAGGCTCTGGCGTCTGAACCTGCAGCCAGGATAATCCTCCGTAGGACATGTGATGTGTCGTCTGCATGTGTTTGCGATTGTCCTTTCATCTACCTCATCACGTCACTATTCATCGACATCGTCGCGATTAGTCAAAAGTGGCGTAAAATAACCCAATTCAATGAATAAATCAAACCCGAAACGCGCTGCGCTAACCACACCGCCAAGGAGGTCGGCAAGAGAAAAATGTGCACTGCAAAAGTGCCATGCACCGAGGTGACATTTTGCTTGCAAGGGCAATACATCACCTTATCTGACAAAACATGTCACCTGATAATGACTGATTTGATTCACGGATTTAGTTTATTTAACGCCACTTTTTGGCTAATCGTAACGATGGGGACGAATGATAAGATGAAATGTAAGAAATGACAAGCAGAAACCTATATCAGGGTGTCTACCAAAACAACAAATCCAAAATTCTCGACTTTTTCTTGATCTTTCTTTCCCATTTCTTGACCTTTTTTGTCATTTTTCTTAAAATTATTTAATGGCCCCCTAATTAGATATAGTTGGAAATTAACAAAATATATATATTTTTATTTAATGAAAAACCTCTACTACCTTGCCGGTTAAGATGAAAACTGAAGTTGTACTTTAACAAGAGATTTAGACTTGCTTTAATTATTAATAAAGCATAACGTCTTTCCCTAATTACAAACTTTTATTGCTAAAGAACTATGCTAGATACAGATATGCGGTTTGTTGGAAATGGTAGCTTAACTCATAATGTTTTGTTATCAGTAAACTTCAGTACACTTCGACATGTGCTCCCTTTGTTGCACTTAGAACGTCTAGGCGATACTAAATTTCTCTCGATGTCTTTGCCAACATCTCTTCCGTCACCGTCTCTATAGCATCCCGTATTCGTGTCTGAAGAGTCTGCATATCAAGAACTGGTGAACTAAACACTGTGTCCTTAACGTAACCCCATAAAAAAAAGTCAAGAGCGGTTATGTTCGGCGAACGCGGTGGCCATGATATGGGACCGTCTCTACCGATCCATCTGTCTGGAAAGGTGTCATGCAAGAACTGTGAAAGTCGTCGGCCCCCCTATTCCTCGTTTCTATCCGGCCCTCTGGATTACTTCCTACTTTCATCCCTCAATCTCTCCTTTCACCTCACCCTGGGTGCCAAGCGAGCAGATTATATTTGCGCCGGTATTACAAAAAGGGGGGGTTTCACATAACAATTTATATTTGTATGTCCCTGGTTCGTTTACACATATACAGCAAGTGAATATACAACTGGTTAAATGGACAGTACCGTAGTTCTTGAAATTATTACATTCTCGTAGGATATATTGGTTTATTATACGTAGTTATATATATACATATTTTACAGAACGTTTCCATGAGTGTCTTGCATAGACCAAATTACCAAAACTCTAAATCAATATATATGCGCACCAATGGCATAACCATCGGCACTTCCCTTACCACCGAGTTAGCATAACTAGCTCGGTGGGCCTATCCTCAGCTTAAATGATATTCCGTTACAAATGCGTTTCCTTACGCCTTCACTCCTTCTTTTGGGCATCAATTAATCAAATACGGAAATATCCACATAATCAAAGCTTTTTTCTAAAAGGGGACTTGGGACAGCAACAGGGGCTGGCATAACCAGATGCTACATTATTATATCCAGTCTAGCCACCATAAGTGGACTAAACTTGAGGAGACGTTCCTCTTTCGTCGATCAATGGGGAAACACTGTTTTTTTCTAAAGCCCACTGGCTCTTTTTATAGCCGGAGTAAACGTCCGTGGACGTGGACCCCGTAGCGTTGGAAAATTCCACGACAACGGTCTTTTGAAAGACAGCTAGCTCCCCCAACCGGGGAGGTTAAAAACAGGGGAATCTAACTTCCAGCAAAGCACAATCCAATAATATACACTTACATGCAATAATAACATAAAAGTACACTCATGGAAACATATTACTTAACCCTACCCTCGTAGCTGGCCAGCAATTAATTATTACAATATACCAAAACCAGTAATGGTCAATCCGACCGTTACATAGTTCCCCCCTTCAAGAGGAACAAGAAAAAACAATACACTTAAAACAAGATTACCATATTTACAAAATCATCCAGCAAAATTACACAATACCCACTAAAGTATTCAACTGTTCTCAGAGTATCTGAAAAATGAAATAGTCACTAGTTCATTCACTTTATCTCATTGTCCACAATGTTCACAGATTCACCAAGCTTCCTCTTCCTTGTGAAGTCCGCCACTGAAGTATCCTCTCTAGGATGAAGTCTTCCTGCCAGCATCTTCCTTGAAGTTGGTTTTCTCTGGTTCCTATTTCGACTCTCCACCGAGTCCTTGGCTTCGACTCCTGACCGAGTCCTTGGTTCGACTCTTCACCGAGTCCTTGGTTCGACTCTCAACAGAGTCCTGGTTCGACTCTCAACCGAGTCCTGGTTCGACTCTCGAACCTAAATTCGCAATGTGTCTTTCTGTTTACAACTTGGAGACACGCAAATAAATAAACAGTGTTGTGAAAATGAAGAAAAAGGGGGTAAGTTATATACAAATGAAAACTAAATAAAAAATAACAAATAAAAGAAGATCCGCGGTCGGCTATTATGACAGCTGGGATTGCTGGCTAGGCGGCCTGACGGTAGTCTTCCTAACCCTCATTAGGAGTTGTCGCGTGGCTCCCCTTGGCTGTTTTCTGTCCCTCCACCTCGCAGCAAAAGCTGGTGGTTTATGGCTGGACAACTGGCCTGGTTCACCTTCCACAATCGGACAATCCTTCCCATTCTTTGCTCTGAAAGTATCTTCTTTAATCCTTCCAGACATTAAACATGGATCTGAGTGTTTCGTTTCAAGTTCACCATTAACGCCACGCAATCTGCCAGATATAGTGTGCTCTTTCAGCCACACCTCGTCTCCAATGCGAAATTTACATGGCTTACGTTTGATCTCGTTCTCTTCATCCGGGAACATCTGTAAGGCTGGGCTCGTTTTCTTGTATTTCAGTCTCACTTCTTTCTTCATTTCGCTGGAAACTTTACAGGGAACGCAACTTCTGACGTAGCGAGCGATATCTCGTGTCATTCCAAGCCACGAATATTTCTCCTTGATTTTCGACAAAGTTTTCTGCTTCCCATTGTGTCCTCCAAATTCAGAATCGTGATGTGACGTCAATATTTGAGATTTCAAACTCAACGGGACCCATATCTTGGCTGTTCCCTTAGAATCTTCCTTGCAGTCTATCCTCCTGCACAAAACTCCCTCCTCATCCAAAAACGATTGATTGGCCAACTTAGCAACTTTCTCCTTATACTTCCTACTTCCAGAGAAATGCTTCCCCTTTAGTTGTTTCATCATATGGGATAACAAACTGTCTCTCATTTGCTCTGAAACAAGCGATGAAGTTTTTTGTAGCCTCTCAGAAACCAGTAATTCATCATTTTCATTGTCCTCTAAAGCAAAAGGCAACAATGAAAATGAATGGTTCTTCCTGTCCGTAGAAATGGAATTTTTTCGAGGAAATTTGCATTCCCTTTTTATTCCCTTCCTCCGTTTTCTCTTCACCTCTTTCGAGATTTTCAGAGAGCATAATGCACCAGCGTTTGCAGTCTTCTGAACCTCGAGCCCTTGGGAATCCAGTAATTGGCCCGTATCCTCATTCGTCGACTTCCCGCTATTCTCCTGTGCATGTGTGTTGCATCCATCCAGGCGCGAGTGATCTGACGAGTTATTCCTTTCCTGTACCACGTTATTTCTCTGCATAACTGTAACAGCGAATTCTCGTTTACATGCACGCTTCGAGAACGTGTAAATCACGTCGCTATCCTTGAACGACCAACCGTTCTCCTCAATGTGCAAAATTATCCCACTCTGCTTTAAAAAGTCCCTTCCAACGATTATGTCACGGAAACAATTCTCAAGGATGATAAATTTATGCTTAAATTTCATGTTATTAATACAAACAGTAGCATACATCTCGCCAACTGATGGAACGGTGCCCACAGCTAATGAAATGTTCCATTTTCTCGTCTTCATGAATTTATTTCCATCCCTCTCTAACAACTTGGCTGTCTCCAAACTTAGCGTAGAAGCTGAAGCTCCCGTATCCGCAAATAATACAAAGCGTTTGTTGTTAATCTTACATTGAATGAGAGGTTCGAGGTCTTGCTGAAAACAGCCTTCTCCATTCAAAAAACGGCCTTTGTTTCTGCGTTTTCTCCCGGCGGGCGACAGAAGGTTTATTTGGGGACGCTGCTGACCTCCCTTTCCAGCGGGTTGGTTCCTTTTATTGGCCTGTTGACATTCCTGAAGTTTATGGCCCTCACTACGGCAGCCCCAACAAAT
This sequence comes from Lepisma saccharinum, assembly GCF_977018435.1. NCBI lineage: Eukaryota > Metazoa > Arthropoda > Insecta > Zygentoma > Lepismatidae > Lepisma > Lepisma saccharinum. Next base: position 18,509,651 of record NC_139229.1, read on the forward strand.
TATCTTTGCAGAATTTTTATTGGCCCCCGCTTGCCCAAAAGTTGCATCAAAAGAGGGTCTCTTGTGCCCTACGGTCGCGTCACCGCCAATGCCCCTTCTTGGTAAAACGGTTGTTTCACAGCACTTGATCCTTTTTCCTAAACCTGGATTGAGAGAGCATAAGGGTAGCTGGTCACTCTCGGTTCCCCCTTCGCTTGTCCTCGCGGACAAAGCCAAATGTTTTACTCCTGTTCTTCGCGAGGTGTCCTCTTCAGTGTTGCAAACTTCAGAAAAAGATAATTCCGTCTCACCGGCGAGCGGTGAATAATAAAGCCTTTCTGAATACAACCTCCTCTGAACAATGGCTGCTTCAGATTCCAATTCCTTCAAAGTCTGAAATTGCATTCCATACAAATGCCTTCGGAAACTAGGGTGTGCATGAGACAGAATACGTTCTATTACTTCACATTCGTCTGTCTCTTTTTGCCTCATAGAAAACAGTTTCCTCATTCGACGAATAAACAATACAAGAGATTCTTCGTTCATTTTAATAGCGATTCAGAATCAAACGGTCAATTTCATTCTTATAGTCTACAGAATAATATTCTTCCAAGAAAGCATTTTCAAAGCTCTTGAAATCTTCAAACGGGCGTGAAAATCTAAACCAATCCCCTGCAGCTCTCCTTAGCGAAAACGGAAGAATCTTGTCAAACAATGACTTCTCCGAAATGCCCATGACATCTTTATAATTCCGCAACTCCTGCAAATAATCATGCGGCGAAATCTTGTCATCGCTCCCTGTGAAGACTGGAATCGGTAAATTTGACTTATCGAGAATTTTCTGAACTATTTTCTCCTCTTCCTTAGCACTCTGCTGTTCAGTGCGCGATAAAGCAAGATTATTTAATTCCCTAATAATTTCCTCCTGAGATTTATCGCTTATATCCTGATTACCCAATAGCTGTCCAAGCAAATCTCTATCTATTTGTACTGCCATTTTTTCTACTTTACTTTTTCCACTACGTAATAACATTCACTTCTGTACGATCTTTGTTGTAAAAATTAAAAAATCTATCCGTCCGTCAGTCCGTCTATCTTTCAAACCTATAGACCTGACGACAATTTATACAACAAGATATATCCCGGACGAGCCCCCATATGTGAAAGTCGTCGGCCCCCCTATTCCTCGTTTCTATCCGGCCCTCTGGATTACTTCCTACTTTCATCCCTCAATCTCTCCTTTCACCTCACCCTGGGTGCCAAGCGAGCAGATTATATTTGCGCCGGTATTACAAAAAGGGGGGGTTTCACATAACAATTTATATTTGTATGTCCCTGGTTCGTTTACACATATACAGCAAGTGAATATACAACTGGTTAAATGGACAGTACCGTAGTTCTTGAAATTATTACATTCTCGTAGGATATATTGGTTTATTATACGTAGTTATATATATACATATTTTACAGAACGTTTCCATGAGTGTCTTGCATAGACCAAATTACCAAAACTCTAAATCAATATATATGCGCACCAATGGCATAACCATCGGCACTTCCCTTACCACCGAGTTAGCATAACTAGCTCGGTGGGCCTATCCTCAGCTTAAATGATATTCCGTTACAAATGCGTTTCCTTACGCCTTCACTCCTTCTTTTGGGCATCAATTAATCAAATACGGAAATATCCACATAATCAAAGCTTTTTTCTAAAAGGGGACTTGGGACAGCAACAGGGGCTGGCATAACCAGATGCTACATTATTATATCCAGTCTAGCCACCATAAGTGGACTAAACTTGAGGAGACGTTCCTCTTTCGTCGATCAATGGGGAAACACTGTTTTTTTCTAAAGCCCACTGGCTCTTTTTATAGCCGGAGTAAACGTCCGTGGACGTGGACCCCGTAGCGTTGGAAAATTCCACGACAACGGTCTTTTGAAAGACAGCTAGCTCCCCCAACCGGGGAGGTTAAAAACAGGGGAATCTAACTTCCAGCAAAGCACAATCCAATAATATACACTTACATGCAATAATAACATAAAAGTACACTCATGGAAACATATTACTTAACCCTACCCTCGTAGCTGGCCAGCAATTAATTATTACAATATACCAAAACCAGTAATGGTCAATCCGACCGTTACAGAACTGGCGAACAGTTAACTCCCAGTGTGGCGGTGCACCATCTCGTTAAAACACTACCAATAATTTTGCCTATATACCGTGAAAGTTGAGATATAAATATTCATAATCAGGGAAAGACTTTATGCTCTCCCCTGTACATTTAAAAGTTAATGCTTCAGACTTCATATTCTGAACGAGGAATGGACACATTACTTCATTTAATATTTTTACACAACTTCCAACATACAAGAATGTAATTCTTTAGAAACAAAGTGAAAAATGTTAACCACAACTCAATACAATTTGATTTCCAAACATTAAATTTTATCAAATCCCAATACAGGTATATAACACTGTAAATTCACTATACTGTAAAAAAATAGCAAAAAATTCTTGACCACAAACATAATTTCTGACAGAGTCCAGGCGCATGAGCTGCAACACTGCACCCCAACGAGGCTCTGGCGCCTGGACTCTCAGCCAGTATAATCCTCTAGGACCTTCCTCTTCCGTATCCTAGTAACCCGACACGTGTCACTTGTGTCCGTAGTTTCCGTTTAAAATCTCCCTAGTCCACAAGCAATCACATGAGTACGTAGAAGCCTGTGTGATGGGAAAGGAACCAGTACACTGGACCAAATACCACAGTATCAAGCAGTTAGCAGCGTAATCCGCGTAATAAACAAATCATTGATGAAACTCTTTTCCTTTCCATTTCATCGGCCTTGCACTTAACAAGTACCGCAACATCCCATGTTAAATAACCCAAATAACATGAAGCAAGAAAAACTGACAAGCGGTGCCGACCTTTAAGTTAGCTTAAGGACTTGCATACCAGAACAGTAAGTAGAGCACACACACACATGACTCTCTTTTGGATCGATATACTAGTGTCCCTCGAAGCTATGCACCGACATGCACATTACTCTTTAATTACAGACACGTTACACAACGTTGTGATTCTGTTGATCCCAACAAACCATAAAATCAAACTGACATGTGTTGCATTAAGATAAAACTTAAGTGTCAGTGTGGTGCGGTTAAACGAGCTAATCCCAACAAACGCAAGGAATGGCTAGACGAAAGTGGTGAATGGCAATGAACGGGTTAGACTTGAACCCGGAACCTCCGGTGATAAGACAGTGGGTGGACCGCTCAACGCGGAAAAATATGATAATGTCAGCGATAAGATTATGTCAGCTTGGGCCTGTCTAAGGAAAACTTTCTCAAAACGATTCACATTTCGGAGAGAGAAAGAGAAGGGGGAGTAGATCCTGATTACTTTCGATACACCTCCAGGTGATTGCGTGAGTCTATACCCTACTCAGGTTATCTCTGGAGCAAGAGAACGAAAACAAGTCTGCGCAAGCAGTGACGCTAAACGGGTCCACCAAGGAACACCTGAGAGAGAACGGGAATGCGTGGAGGGGGGATAGCGACTGCGGTTACCAGCCTTTGCAGCAGAGTGTACTGCTTCGCTCTGCCCCCCTCTCTGCCGCCACGCGTGGTCTTGCTCTAGAGATAGTTGGGACTGGGTATAGCTAGGAGCCTACCAAAAGTGTAGAGCGTAAGCAGGAGGGTTAGTAATAGGTGCTGAGTTGAGATGATGTCAACGGCTCGCTCGTTGATTGGTGGCTTAGAGCTTCAAATGAATAACCAGAACCTTAGTTGGGGGTGGTTCTAAATTTATGAAAAAAAAAAATCGTTTCTTTAAAATACCCCCTAGGTCACTTAATATTGGCGGCATGAAACAAAAATACGAATATCTGGACATTGTCGATTCGGTTCTGCACTAAAGGTTTCCTGAATTTTCTCTCTCTATGATATACACCGTGTTTACCCGATTCTAATACATACTTTTTGGCGTCAAATTTCGACTCCAGAATTAAAGTGTGCTTTTGATTCGAGTGAAATGTGTTCAAATGTGTTCTCCAGATTTAGTTTAAAATTTAAAATCTCTGTATTGAAAACATTGTAATTGAAGTGACTGCAAGTCTATTTGTAACATTCTTTTTCAAATAACATAACAACGTTGTGCTGCAATAAAAGATTAAACTTAGTAACAAACACATTGTTGTACGAAGTAGAGTTTTGTTGTAATTAATTAAATTAAAAATTAGAGATATAAATTCATTGTTGTACAAGTAAGTTCTATTATTTTTAGATCATCAAAATCATAACATGAACGTGTTGCATAAAATTATTTTTTGAGGTACGCATTACAGTCGCCAGCAAATATATATATTTGGGGGGGGTAAGGTACTGAAAATTAATCCGCGCATTAGAATCTAGTAAACACGGTTGTGAAGCGATCACTTCCTTTCTGAAGTTGAAACGTGTCTCTTGGGGGGGGGTTATAACTGTTCAAACTTCCGTAGGACATTAATTTTAATACACCCTATATGTGTAGATGAGGTACTGTAGGAATAAACAGACATTGATAATACAATGTGAGGATGTCTTTGTTTCTTGATTGTTGTTTCGTTAGTTATTTTACTTCGGTTTTCTTCCACTTTTGTCAAATCACGAAGATGAGGATGAGTGATGAAATTGATGAAGACACACTCTCAAAAAAACACCCACGCCGGAACTCGGACATGGGACACCACGGGTCATAGCGCGCACCTGTGATACCAACTCAGCCAATTTTAAAACATTAGAAATCTTTTAAGTCAATTTTATGATCAGGTAATGAAAAGGTAATGAAACCACCGGGATCTCTTAAATTACAAGGTGACAGCTTTAACCACATGTTATGACCACTGCATTCGTATAATGAGGAAACCATTATCGGAAATAATTGCCAGTGAGTGTCTCAAAACATGAAAAATGAAATTTCTGGAACAATATGCATCCGTGCAGATGTTATCTGGATTGAGAGCACCCAGCATCACACAGGAGCTGCAGAGGAATCTATCAGAATAAAGTGCAACATTACACGGATAAAGAGGAAAGAAGGCCTACAATGCGATTCCTATTCACCAGTTCCGAGAAGCACTTTGTTCGTTCTGCGATTCATCGCGATGGAATGTAATTTATGAGGTGACGTGACTGGAGACGATTTGAAGTCATCGGTGCTCCCACGGTTGGAGATGCCATTAACGCCGCTTGTTCCCAGCACACTGCGACTGTGATGCGACGTGGCTTTTCCGATCTTGTTTGCTGTGTCGTAAAGGCAGCGTTCGTAAAGTTACTTTTCCGAAGTAACAGAGTTACAGTTAATACGCTCCAAAAGTTATTCAGTTAACGTTGCTGATAAGCACGTAACTTGCAGATATCCACTAGGGTACGCAGGATTTTCTGTAAAAGTGGATGGATATCTAGTTATCACATAGCTACGTTTTAAGTAGGGTCGCGATACACTATGCTACATTTCGTAATTGGCATTTTTAACCTTTGCTTTAAAAGTTGTCATTTTAAAGAGAGCGTGCAATTAGCACTTTGGGTTTTCCCGAGTTCTTTAATGCTTTCATTTCAAAATTTCTCAAAATTTCGGGAGGCTGAAGCCCCATCAGTTCCCTCCCTGCGTACGACAATACAGGTATCATTACCTCAAAAAGTAAGTAACTTTATTCTACATAGAACTCGTGTAGCCATGCACCACCTGCAGGGAGGCAGTTTTCTTTTCACAGATGATCTAAAATTACAAATAATTTGCATTAAATCACAAATAACCTTGTATGTTGAAATATAAAAATTTAGACCACGCTTGAGAAACTCGCTTCCACATGTTGAGGCCAGCGAGTTCTTCGTGCGGTGCGAAACGCTGGCGTCTGTAACATATACTTTGGGGGGGGACGCCCTCCCTTTCACGGAACCACCACATTTTTATTATGCCATGATTACAATATCACACCGCTGTAAGAGATGTTTCCGACTACACGAACGCGACCAGCGAAGCCTCCTGCCTAGCTGACTTCCTCCTTTCCGTCCCTTTTACCAAGCTCCAGTGCCGCTAGTCGCTCTGCGGTCCACATGTGCACACAAAAGGGCTCTTTCACAAACATGGCGTGTTGCCCAACCCCAATTCGGCTGAAGAAAATGCAACATAAACATCTTTCTCGAACTAAAACATTTGCTCCTCGTGATGGGTCAAAAAGGTAATACAATCAACTCAAAATAACCAAATGCAAACTAAGGGCCGAAGCAGGGTTTCAATATTTAGGTGAAAGAGATAAAAGAAATAATAATTGTCGCCACTCAATGCGACTCAATGACAAAACTAGTATATGCGGGAACCATGCCGGTATAATACTAAGAGGGTTACCCGGTAACGTCGCCGCATTCTAATCAAGGGTCCCGGCTTCGATAAACTGTTGAGGCACATTGCACAGCATTTCGGATTCTATTTAAAATGTAGTCCCGGGCTCAAATCTCGACTTGGGCATGGGTGTTCCTTGTAAGTGTCCTTGCATCAATTTCATCATAACTCATCCTCATTTTCACGATTAGCCACAAGTGGAAGAAAACTGTGGGGCTCCGGCGTAGCCACGTGGTTAGCGCTTTTATCTTTGGTGCGATCGGTCCCGGGTTTAATTCCCGGTGGGTGCCCCCAACATTTCTGCGCTGACCCAGCGTCGTGATGACAATTGGGAAGCTACTTCAAGAAGTAGCGGGCTCCGGCCACGAAAGCCAGAAAACAGCGGCGATGGGATCCGATGCGCTGACCACGCGTCACCCGATGAAAAGCCGCTATGGCAGGCCCTGGCCCTTCAAGGGCTGTTGCCCCACGGTGTTCTGTTTAATTTAAACTGTAGCTCCAGTCTAGATCAGCCTATATGTGCATAAACTGGACTTGAAACAACAATACAAAGAAACAAACACTTCTAAGATTCTTAGGGCTGCACAACAAGAATTAAATTATTACAATCAGATATAATTGTAAATGCATTTCATTATCCTCTTACAGAAACTGTTGTTGTAAACGTCAACTCAAAAATAACCGTACAAGCGCATTATACAGCAAAATGCAAACCGATCTATTTTAAGGTGTGATTTCCATTCTTATACGATATTACGCTACCGTCTATTCGTCCACTCCATCTGTAGCGGGAAAAACACTTGGCACGTGTAATCGAGAAATCAATAGCTGCATGCATTTACGTATCACGTGGAATAAAATTATTTTACCATGCGATTACGTAACTTATTATCTTATATTATGCAACATTTCATGCACTATAACAACTGTTCAGTTATAAAAAAACCTGATAAAATGCGTTTGTGAATGTTTGACACTCCACATTATCCCATTCCACCTACATCCTTCGTATTAAAACTATTTTGAATGAGTAGACAGCTAAAGCAAACCGCGCGATCTACACATATGTATTTTTTGCAGAAATTTCGAAAACTGCTTCGCTTGTGTCGGCCAAAGGTTTCAGCCGAGCCTTTTTCTGTTCGTCGGCTCGTTTAAAGCTGCGAACCCTAACAAACAAAATTTTGAATTGTGATAAACAAAATAACGACCTCTCTCTTATTTTTATATGTATTATACGAGGGATGATCAAAAAAGAAAAAAATACAAATCTACAAATTCCAGTAGGTATTTATACGAATACAAATGGACTCACGTGAAAGGACACTTCATACATTACTTCTCAGCATAGTCCCTCCCCGGTTCAGGCATTTATCGCACTGCTAGACGAGGTTCATGATACCTGCCTCTCAGAAACTCGAGGTCCTGTTGTCGAAGCCCAACCCTTGCTTCGTGCTTGACATCATCCGAGTGAAACAGGCGTCCTCTGGGATGTTTCTTCACAGGAGCGAAGATGGTAATCGCTCGGAGCAAGCTCCGGGTAGTATGCTGGATGATGGAGCACATGCCACCCAAAACCCGCCAGGCCAGGACGTAACGGTTGGGCTCCAACAACAGGCATCAAGAACTTCGAGTAGCGCTGGGATAAATGCCTGAACCGGGGAGGGACTATGTTGAGAATTGGTGTATGAAGTGTCCTGTCACGTGAATCCGTTTGTATTCGTCTAATAAATGCCTACCGTAATTTGCAGGCTTTGTATTATTTTATTCCATCATTCCTAGTAGTTTAGCAGTCTCGAACCAGACAGAAATCTCTGTTTCATTGTCTTGTTCTTTAAAGGGGTATCTCGATATCATCCCTCTTCACAACTAATCATAACACTATCAGCCCAGAACATGGGACAGCGTAGTTTTGTAAATTAATCAAACTTACATGTAAAAAGAAAGGGTATACAATTCATTCTCAACTATTCACGATCAATAGATGGTTTATTAATTAATGAAACGCCGCTAACCTGATACCGGTTTTTCGAACTGACATTAAAATATTGCTGTGGCAGGAAGTGCGCGGGGGATATAAAAAAAAAGAAAAAAGATACCGTAAGAAAGTTTTTCGTTCTCCTACGGGGCAATCTCTCAAAACTACTCTTGCAAAATGGCCTCGCGGGGAAGGTATAAAAATCGTCCGGAAATTGTTTCCGTTGTTTCACCAAACTTGTGCGAATGCCTTCACGCACACAGGATCTTCGGCATGACCTACCACCGCAGGCGATGTCTGCTAAAAATTACTTTTTCTTATTTTAAAGATTTTGAATTGCCTACTCACCTTGGAAGGCTCGCATTTCAAAGGCAATTTTGTAAATTGTTTCCTTGGCAACCTTTCACAAAAGTTCGATTCTCCGTGAGAAGAAGATCATAGAGGTTTTCTGTTGCTGATACACAAACATTTAAGGCTTTTCCACTATGGCATAGTGGTTGTTTATCATTAGAGACCGGATTTTAAAGGGAAGTCCTTTCATATTTTTCAACACGGATCATTGAATAAATAATAAAAATGTTGATAGTTATCTTCCACCAACAAGATTACATGGTTTTGACTTCCCTTTTTTCCCTCCCTTTATTGACTAGTTTTTCAGCATACATTCCTCTTTTCCCCCTCTTTAAAAAACACCTTCCTTGGTTCCATTATTGACAAGGTATCAAATATTTTGTACCACTGTTTTTTTGTTTTTTTTTTCCCTGAACAAAACATTCAACAATTGTCTATTTGGTGCAGTTTAGAGGAAAGAAAGAACTAAGCGCCTTCTACCTTATTACCTTCCCTCCATGGGTATAAGTTTCAGCGACTGTAGAAACAATGCGATCGGAGCTTACGCAGGAATAAACGCATTGTCTTTTGGGTTGAAAGTGTGCTTATCTGCTCGATTTAGACTTCATTTTTTTTTTTTTTAAGAATAGTTTTAACTTTACTGTGTGAAAAGTGACGCAGTATTGAGTGTCAGTGAAATGGCGAAGCCGTACAAGTGGCAGCAAGCTACGGAATGCAGTAATCTGTTGCAAGGAAGTTTTCATCGAAACGGATGGTAAGATTATTCGCTGTACTTTACCTTCAAAAAAAGGAAATGAAAAAGGACTATATTTTTGCACCCCACTAAAAATATTATTTTAAATGAAAGCACAATATTTACCATTCATATATTGCGCTATTTTAAATAGTATTTTTAGTGGAGTTAAAAGAATTCTTTTTTCCCCTCTTTTCGCAATAATTTTCCCTTTTTTGTCCATTTTAGAGGATTTTCTCATATAAAATCCTGTCTCTATTTATCATAGTATTCAAAAAAGATCTATCTATGGAGCTCGATACATTCGTAGATTTGTTTTAATTTACTTCGCTTTTCTGCCACATTTTGGCTAATCGCGAAAATGACGGTGAGTGATGATATGATAAGACACTCACAAAGGGCATGCATGCCGGAATTCGAACCAGAGACCCCTGGCGTCGAACAATGAACCATATTACTGGTGAGGCCACAGCAGACGACTGAGCATGATTTGAGTCCAAACAAATGTGACACGTGGTTTTATCCTATCCAAAGCATTGAATTTACCTTCGGAAGGGGTAGATTTAAGTATTGTGACAGCAGTTATGAAACTAAATTTTGATGTGTATCGTACATCAATGTAAATACGAGATTTTGGAGAATACGAGGGGTTATTTATTACACATCTTACAGAACATAAGGTAAAGAGTAACTAAAGTAAGGAAATTGTGTATTTTAAAAGAAAATCGAGCTACTCAGTTTCCGGACACAGCCGAAGCTCAACCGAGCCAGACCGAGTTCACCTTCAGTGATGCTGCCGACGCTCACGTGACTGTAGCGTCGCAGCCTATTGGCTGCCCTTTCGGATCGGAAGCCGCTAGGAGCAGCATTCGCTTTACTTACTCGATTTCTTGATTCATATATTCTTTTCATTCTCCTCTGTAAGGTACGTGTAATATATCGACGTATTCTCCGAAATCTCATCTTTACATGGATGCACGATACGCACACTATGTTATATCATAACTGCTGAAGCTACCCTTCCGATGGAAAATTCAGTGCTTTTGAAGCGGCTGAAATGACGTGACTACTTTGTTTGGACTCAATCTTGCAGCGTGACGTCACACTAATATGGTACATTCCGTCGCAGAGGTCGGAGGAATACCAAAGAGTTCGCAAGTTTTGACAGATGATTACATTGGCAGTAACCAGAGTTTCCTTAGCATGCAATGCCAGTGCTTTTCCAGGAATTACATTCGGGCATTTCTTTATGTTCCCCAGCCGATATGAATGAAATGGCTGCTCAACCACTTGACGCCACTTCGCGACTTCAAAAAAGGAACACGTCTCGGCTACTTCTGGTGGGAATTCGGAAGCCACGCCTTGGAAAAATCGCTGGTAATGAATTGCGTAATGATTTCCAAGAGCTCTCCCGTAACTGCCGCCACATACCTTTCCCCTTAGCGCCATTTCAATGCAATGGGGCAATAAATACATTGGTCTCGCCAAAACTTAAGTCTTGCCAAATCACCGGCGGCGCGATTTTCGAGGTCGCCTGGTGACCTTGCGGTCTGGACCAAGACACCTTCTATTTCCTCCGCCGTTGGGAACGATAGGAGCAAAAAAAACTACGGGTATTAACCCGTCTGCCCCGGAAATACCATTCTCACGATCTCACAGCGTCCGAGGAACGATGCATGAACAATAATATGGTCTAACCGTCTCCATCGGCTTCCTGCATTCTTCTGACGCAAACAGAACCGAGTGTGCCGATTTTAGAAACACCAGCATCAGCTTACGCTCCTACTCGCAACGCCTGCTGGGAACCTGTTTTGGGAATTCTCAGACCTACGCAGCAATATAGGCGTATTGCTAAGCGTTCCCACGCCCAGCATCCAATGGGCTTCACTGAAGGAAAAGCTCTTCTCGCCCGTGCAAGTTTCCCACAGGAAAGGAACTAGTGTTAACAGCATGCTGAAGGGGCCAGTCAGGTTGGTTTCCAAGTCTCACTTTGTGCGAAAATGCTAACCGGGACTGGACCTGCTGGGCTTCGAACCAAGGATAGCTACGTTCCCTCTCGGATATGTACACGTAAACGTTTGGATTAACTAGGGCCTCCGCGGTGGCGTAGTGATAACGTCGTAGCCTTGTAATCAAGTGGTCCCGGGTTCGATACCCGCTGGAGACAAATAGTGGTACGGATCCTACTTTAAACTGTAGGCTCAGTCACTATTAGCCTAGATGTGCATCAAGTGAACTTACAACTCACTTTTTGATTAAGTACTTGATTTTGATATATCCTTATAGAACTAATTGTGGGTGCGTTAGTACTGAGGTTATTTGTCTCGTTCCCCTAATGTGGGCGCACAAACCCCTCAACAACGAAAATTAATTTTAGCTACGGGAATTAAAGCATTAACAATTGCATTTTCCTTGTTTTCACGTCTTTTCTTTCCAATTGTGGCTAATCGTGGCGGTATATATTCCAAATTATGATTTAGATTAAATTGATAAAGGAACACACACACATACGCACAATAAGAAAACCCATTCCTGGTTCGGGACTCGAACCCGGAACCTTCAGTGGCGAGATCGTGGGTCGACCGCTCAACGCACTCTGCCACCGAGGCGGCGAAGGGAACAAATGTCTGCAAAATGCAATGGAAGGAAATTCATGCCTAGGCCGGGATTCGAACCCGGGACCCCTGGTGCCGTAGCGCGGTGATGACCACTCCGCCATGGAGGCCGGCGACTGCCTGTTAGGTATACAGAGCATGTGAAGATAGGGATGGAAATATTACAGAAACAGTCTGCCTTTTAAGGAAACCCACCACATGAGAGCAGAAGGCATACATAAGCCTCTCATTCATCTCAACAATAATGATCGGATTCATGAGATGAACACCTGGAATTTCTCAAATAACCGTATCAGGTTGGTAAATAAGAACGATGATAAGGCGGTCAAATATCTCAAGTTAAAGCTTTTTTCTTTCTTTCATCTCGGGCTTCTCGTGGATATTTATCAGACGCTGTGAGTGGCTACTGGCTGATAAAATGGCAAAACTACAGTAATGTGTACACTTGTTAAGGATAGGGTGTGCCGCCAGCTACTTGGAAGCGATAGGAAATGAGAGTTAAGGCACGACAGAACATATGGTCGGCGCCAGATAAGCCGTTTTCTAATTTTCCTTTCCTTATGAAAAATCTCTATGATATTCCACATCTGGAAAAATACATATCGCCGCAAGAATGCCAAAATCGTGAATGTGCAAATTTATACTTTTATCCAAGTCCAGTCTCTGACTACTTTCTGTTGACAGGTTCCTATGCTACCTTATATGACCTAACGAACATTTAGCGTCCAGGCAGTGGATGTCATAGTAATAGACTGCTGCTTCTTTCTGCGTAGTGTTCTTTTCATCGTGTCAATAGGCGGCAGATGAGATGCCACTTCAGCAGACTCCAAAAATCTCCCCAAAAGTTGTTGACTGCTTTCTTCAGTTTCCCTGGCACTGGTCTTCATTTCAGTGTATAGTAATTCGGCGTTAGTCCACAAACATCTGGTGCAAGTTTGTGTTCACTTACAAATTTCGCAATTTCACCGTTCACAGTGTGGACACGGGCCTTCCACTGCTTTTTCAGAGAGCTCTGCCAGTAGTCCACTGTCACTTCTGGCCTTTTCTTTTAAATACGAAAATACGTTTTGAAGTGATGAGGAAGCAACATTCAGTATATATAGTCACTGAAAAGTGATTGACAAAGGTAAGAGGTGAAAGGGTATAGAGAGAAAGGCACCAAAATATCCGGCACCCACACATAAAACCTTGTTTTTACCAGGAAATTGGTTATTAAAATGCTTGTATCTGAAAGTAAGATCTAGCAATCTTCCACACACTTCACGTGAATCCTTACTGTTGTCTAGATATCCGCAATAGTTTCGTGGCTGCGTAACCAATTAAACACTTGTGAATATCAATTGACTGGTTTATTTTACTTCGCTTTTCTGCCACTTTTGGCTAAACGCGAGAATGGATGATCAGATGAAATGGATGACAGGGCAATCATAAGCACAAATGGACAGCGCACAGATCCATGGGTCCAAACGTCAGAGCCTCGTTAGTGTACAAAATGCAGTTCAGGCTATACTACGTGGAAGTAAGGTTGACAGTGTGTATTAGAGAGAGGGTCAATCCTTACACCCCGCAAATATCTAGGAACCACACAGATTCACGCGAATGTTCTAGAACAGTGATTCTCAAACTGTGGTACCCCCAGGGGTACATGAACTACTTGAAGGGGGTACGCGAACAGCTCGGAGAGTGGTTTTACATTCATGGTGTACCTAAAAACAAGTTCCGAAATAACTAAATTTGGAGCCGAATTTCCGCTTAAAATTTTCAAGTACACAATCACACTCAAGAAGCTGTGTCAGGCTATGCAGGCACATCTTTCTTACTAGAAACTAGGATGTGCCGAAGCCGATTACAGATGTATGAAAATCGGCCGAAATCGACACATCGGCATCGGTATCGGAATCGGCAAAAATCCGATATTTAAACCGGTACAGATTATACTAGAGTTTTTACCTTCTAATAAGTTTTATATTCTAGTTTTGTAAGATTTATTCAAAATTTGGTTATGATTCGTCATTATTGTAGAGTTTTTGTAATAAAATTATTGCAAACTCATTCAGAGGATCAACCTAACTATAAATCGGAAATAAACAGTACATTGCTGAACCAGGATCTGCTGTTGTATTGGAAATTCAAAAATGAATATTCAAACCTGTAGCAAATCCAGAGAAAATACTTGGGAATACCTACTGCATCAGTATTCAGTGATTGAGTGTTCAGTGTTGTTGAACAGATTTGAGATAATAGAAGAAGTAGGTTACTTCCTGAAGTGCTTCCAAATCTCGTGTTTCTGAAGTTGAATCTGGCAGAACAAGAATTCATTTTGCATTTCAAAGAACTGCTTGTGTACTAATGTTTAATAATCTCTTGAGAATCCATGTTCTTCTTAAAGGTTCACATAACATTTTGTAGATGCTAATGTACATTCGCACTCTTGAGAATATATATGTATATACATATGATAGATATGCAATAGAAATGTACATAGCAAATTTATTTTTGTCATGCTGAAAATAACATTCCATTTCTGTTTAATAATCTTATGTATCGGAATCGGTTAAATATCGGCATCGGTATCGGTTCCAAAAATTATCGGTGAGTACATCGGCATCGGTAACTTTTCAGCTTCGTCACATCCCTACTAGAAACTGAGGGTTTACCATAAAAACTCCAAAATTACGCTTGATAGTTTGTTTACAAACTTACTTTTGTTCTTTACTGGTTTCAACAACTCTGGAAAAACATGAAAATTAAAGTTTTTTTTATTTACTTCTTAGCATACATGTTCTTTACATTTTAATTTTTGTAACTAACCGCAAAGATTGTAAACGTAGGAACACCCAATAAAATTATAAACGTAGGATACTAATGTTTATTTCTTTAACATACAGCACAAATGCCAGTTTGTTCTATTGCAGATACACGCCTCCAACATATCAAAAACAGACAGCCACAAAAACTCCTTAAAACCAACTATTCAGAGAAAAACTATGCTGGGAGTACGATTAGACGTTTAGTTACGACTAAAGGGTACAATGAGAAAAACGTTTGAGAACCGCTGCTCTGAAATACGGGTTTTGCCAGATATTACAGTTTTGTTTAAATTTGAGCCACTGAAGCATTTTTACTCATCAGTGGTGTACTCAATGGGCCCAAATTAACAGCGTGCTATTTTCACCTTTACTAATTAGCACCATGGAATAAGGACGACAACTCTCCTACAACCTTCGTAGGAAAAGTATGAAGAGGTCGACACCAATAAAAATAAATAGGATATGCAGAAGACATGCATGTCCATTCAGTAAGTCCCCCCACCCGGGAAGGCTCTAGGCAACCCAGCTAAAACTTTCACTCCAAGTTAACAGCATCCATCTTTATTGGAAATTCAGACCGCATCGTGATTTAAGCAGCTGAAGATATATGAAGTTATTATATCGCACGGGAACAAGACGAACGTTTCGTCCCACTCTCTCCAACATTCCGGTTTGCAGGTTGAGAGAGCTCTAGGCGAAACAGGACCTGCCATCAGTAACCTCCATCGGGATACACACAAACGAAGCGGCGCTGCAATTGGAAAAGTGCATTGATAATTCGGTGCAAGTCGTTCCTAGCAACATACAAGAAAGGCTGTTCACCCTATTCCCTCGAACTATTGACGTCAGGGCAGGGTGTGGTCCCTGTCCGACAGGCACACGCATTCTTTTACAGCCTCTTTTTTTTCCTGCGTTGAAATGAAAACTCGATTGGAAACCAGATTGCCCACCTACATAACTGTTCCAGAGCCCTCAAGGTGAATGTGCAGAAAGCTCCCAGTTACGTATGGTCTACTTACACTGATTTGCATGGCATGTGAAAATTAACAATTTGCCGAGTGGAGATCTTTAAGATATCCTATGCTTTAATGCAAAGGGGCTCATCGGAACTGCGACCGCATAAAGTATTAACCTTGCTTTCTTCTTAAGAGAGAGATTGAGAGAAGAGATTAACACAACTTTCAGAGCAAACGAAATATTTGCAAATCAACATGCATCTTCTCAGAGTCATAATTCAGTAACATAATATATTTTGACTTAACACATATTATGAGCCTTCCCCCTACACGTGCGATGACTTCCAAGACAAAGTTCTCGTCGATATTCAAGTATGAAGAAGTAACCAACTTCATTAAAGCAGTGGCTAACATAATGAAACAGATTGAATGCCACGGTTGTCATGGACATCGCTAGAAACTTTGTAGGGGTGGTCTGACCATTGATAAAACTTGAATAGTTGTAATAATTATCATCATCATCATGGTTATATTATCTAATAACTATTATAATTAAATAATTATTTAAGATTTCAATGAAGTTTTTTCAAGATATCATCCAGGTGATTTTTGGATAGGCTTCCGAGCTTTCGAGAGCTAACGTCACTGATCTTCAGGGATTCAATCAAGAAAACCTTTTCAACAACTATTATAATCTAATACAAATAGCTACACCAATCTTATTCCTATTATTATATCCTTGGATATACTTTTCTATTCGATCCGCCAGATCCAGGGGTTCAAGATTCGAATCTCGGCCTGGGCATGGATGTTCTTTGTGAGTATCCTTTCTTCTGATTTTTGTAACTTGAAATAAACGATGTCACTTTCCAGGGCAGGGGGGAAGACGGTCGACGGACCGGTTCTGCCCTCGCCCCCTCCCGATGCTCATGACGGCTGTATCCTTGCATTCAGCATGCATTATTTCTATTTCAGTTAATTTACGTCGCTTTTCTACCTCTTGCGTAAATCGCGTCGATGACGATGAATAAAGAACTGCATGGTGCGTTCGAATCGTTCCTCTGGCTTCGTATCGCATCACGCTGGCCAATCCTCCACAAAGGCCGGAGGTTCCGTTTAAATAATTTATTAAACTATGTATAAGTGGAGTGGAGTTATATGTTTTTACACATAATGATAATAACAACAAATCCAAGTGAAAAATAAGCGTTTAATAACCACCTGAAGATTTGGAACAAACTCGCCTAACAATTTAAAATCACACAGAACAATATTTTCCTCAAAGCATCCTCGTATCAATACTCTGGTCCTGTTCTACAAAATCAGTATTTTCGAAAGTAACAAAAACGGTTGATTGATTTAAATCTAAAACAAAATTAAAGACAGGCCCTAACAAGAAAATAAAATATATCCGTTATAAACTTCCTTACTGAATTTTAAAAACTAATTCCTTCATTCATTACTTAACTACACAACTAACGCAATACTGTCTCAGAGGATACAATCTCATACAATCTCCTTGCCTACTAAAAGCTGAGGCTGTAAATGGCTACTCAGCACACAGGACAACACACTATCCATAGAGGATTATCCTTGCTGTGGATGTAGGTGCCAGAGCCTCGTTGGTCTGCTTCAAGCAATTACCGGGGTGTACTATAAGGGTAACTTTTTGGCACCCTACCAGAAGGTCACCCTTCACACCCCGTAACAAAAAGGAGGCAGAGAAGCATCTCTTGCTTCTACAGTTCGAGACACGGATAGACTGTCAGGAGGTTGATGATCGTATCGCTGGTAGCAAACTTTGCAAGACCAAGTAATACGTTAGAGATGGTTGGCGGATATATTCCACCTGTCGGGAAAGCACTGTTTCACGCTCATTTGTGTAAGAGTGCTTACGGATCGCTGGATATAGTGTTATAAACGGGGCTGTTTTATGTGACAGGACCCTTCTAGTTTTAATTGGGAAGTTTCTGTTTCAGAGATAAAGAAATCTCCCCGGCAATGTAACTAACCCATTATGGCCTGAAATTTAATTAACAAGGATACATCTACTTGCCAAGATAACGTCTGTGCCTTGTTATGGGGAACCATTATGGCAAGGTAGAAACATTGTAATATGTTCGTATACGCGAAAACTCCAAAATAAGCTCTCAAAAAGTTTCCTCGTTTGTATTTACGAAACGGCTAATTAATAATATTCATAAGCACAAAACGAACCATGCACTACGCATAATACTTAATTATACTTACAATAAGCAGATAACGATAAATGCAACGCAAGCACTTGAACTTCAGATCAACTACGCATGTTAATATTGATAGTAAGTACGTATATCTTATCAGTAGGGACCGGATAGTTATGCATATTGCATATGCACATGCATATGTTAATCATATATATAAACTACTTGCATATTTTCGAGTCAACAATAACTGCTTAAATTGTATTTTTACATTTGTGCTTGGGCCTGTCGTCGTCTTAGTAAAAAAAAAAAAACTTTCCATTTTCCATTTCTTCCTATTTCCTTCCACTCACGGTGATACTGAAGATGCGATCAGTGATGCGTGTCCTCCATTATTATTATTATTATCTTAATAGAGTAACATTTAAGCCGTACAATATTTCATTTAGTTCATTATTAATACAAGTAATGGATTCATGCCCTATATAGTTAAATACCTATACAATAAAACTACGTCTAAATAAAATGTGACGATTTAAAATGTTGACTGATTTGTAAAATATTCTATAGTATCATACATAGCATATATATATTGAAAATAAATCGGAAGTCAAGGATGTGTGGATATGGAATTGATTTTTCCGCGAAAAGAGGTTAAAATTTTAATTTATAGACTGAGATAGAATTTATAAACATGTGAACTTAGAAGATGACAGAACTGCGTTTTCCTGGTACTAAGTTTGACCTTCGTCGGGAGTGAATTCCAGGTTACCGCTGCTAGGTACGAGAAGGACTTCTGACCAAATCTGCTTTTGTTAGATTTAGGGATTACTGGGTCTCTATGTAAAGACGATCTGGTGTTTCGGGCACTGACCTCAGAGCGGAGATGATTTGTTATTAATACTATGGAATACCTTACTTTGGTAGATATAGTGTATTCTTGATGTAACTGTGGGTATGTTGTAGGTGTTGCGCAATTGTTGGGAATTGTTTTCCTGTGGGTACATATGAATCGTTCTTAACCAATTGTTTTGGATTGTTCAAGTTTCTTCACAGGAGTTAAGTTACAGGAAAAATAAGACTAGAACCATACTCGAATACGCGACGAATAAAGGAAAGGTAGAAATGTCTACTAAGATTTCTATAGAAATATTTACGAATTTTTCGAAATATGCTTGCAACATGACAATGTCCGTCCACATACCGCTGCTGAGACTTTTCAGACCATCCTGCTTACTTTCCGGGACTCAGCACCTAGTAATTATTCGCTGTTCGGATATCTTAAGGAGGTTTTTCGTGGAAAAAAATTCACATTTGAATACGAAGTTCAGCAGTACTTCTGGTTGAGATAAGAGCTTCGATTCACTAGTGGAACGCTGGCAGAAGTGCATCGATAGACAAGGGAACTACCAACTATGTCCAACTATGAATAAAGCTATTGCAAATTCTGGTTATTGAACATGCCTAATACTATATAATTCGCGACGAGACCGAGAACGAGATAAATCTCCCTGCACACGAGCATATCATACTTAACTGCATAGATGTGCTACATTTTGAGAAACAAGACTCCCCTCTAGGATGACGACTTCACAACTGTCCGTTGCTACTGCTGGCTAAAAGGCACCAAGCTGTGCGATTATTTATAACGAGCCCCCGTAGAGATGAGTTACATTGAGATGTTCCAAGTTGTGATGAGAGTTCCGCTAGGATGTCAGAAGTAAAGATTTTCGCAGGATTCAAATGTCACAAACCTATGGACGCGAAAAATTATTTCACTTTATGTATGAGTTTTGTACAATCCGGACTGGGCTTATGGATTACAGTGGGATTGGAAATTGAGTGTACTCAGACCAGAAATACAAACAACTCCGTTGAAAAATTTCTTGGCGAGTCTCGTATCCATACCAAATGTCAGAATTTTTCCTCACATTGAATCATTGTCGTGAAAAATGACAGATTTTTTTTAAAGGTTCATATTACATAGTTAAATACTAAGGTAGTATCTTCCTGTATTTTGGGAGAACTGAAAGATATAACAGACTTTTAGGATCCGAGAAAAAAAAAATCGGGTACCTGGATATGGAGTCGAAAATCGGGTATCCGAAACCTGAATTGACTTACCCAGGATCCGGAACTAGTTGACTGGAGGGAATCCGTCCAGGACTACTGGCGTCCCCAGTGACCAGATCTGAATCATAAGTGTATGCAAATGAAAGAATTGGACCTTGTCATTTGAAGGAGGTAGCAAATCAAGATCAAGGCCGAATACTCACAATTCCCGGTTCGGCATTATACTCATTCATTCCTTAGTCGCCGTCAAGATGATAAAACGCGTCTGGTGCAGAAACATCTAAGAACGTTTAAACTTGCCTAATTTATGAACTCTCTTGTCTTCCATCCAAACCTCGTTGAAACAAATCTTAATACAATGTTAATCTTATACAATGGACCTTCACACGTGTTTGCCGCAGGTTCCACTTCCAAATACAAATTTCAGGAACAGGATTATTTGAAAGGGCGTGTGCCTTTGTATCTGGAAGGAAATATATATTTTGTCAAAATTGCAAGACGAGGTCATGGGATACGCATTGCTGTAAGCGACGTAGTTAGCTCCGTCCATCAAGATTTTTTATGTGCCTTTCTTCATGTACTGAATTTTTCAGTCTTCATTCCAGGCATAAATTAAAGATCGAATATGGTCATATAAGGAACATGCTACCCAGCAAAAGTCTCGTTAGGCAAATTGTTCTCAAATGAATATAGGTCTAATTACAAGTAACCAATTCGGCAACTGGCTGTGGATATTTGGGACAGAGAATGTTCACAGACTCCTAAAGCGCATGCCCGTGCATTTGGCGCACTGGCAGACATCTCTTGTTGTAAGGGAGATTGGACACCGAAGTGACACGTGTCGTTTAGCATTTCAGGTATCGTCCTTTGGGAACAAGCCAATCAGCAGCAATGTTTTACACCGTAGCGGCATGACAGGCCGCCTGCGTTCGATTGATGGTCTGTCGCTTCGGTGTGAAATCTCCATTAGACTGAAAGAGGCCGTGTCGCTTGTCGGTTCTGTGTGAAATCTCAGTCTCTCCTTGCGCTTCGGCCTGAAAGCTCCCTTATGCGTAATCGCCACGGTTAAGGGTATGATCACATTGGATCAGGTTCCGGCCCAACTTTTACACTGGCATACATGGCAGAAAGAACAACACAATGTAAGCGGTCACACTGGTGCCGACCTACTCTAGCGATGAAATGCTCCGTTTCAGCGTCTATCGAAGGCAACCAAATAATTTTGTATTCTTTCCGCCGAATTGTTTCTAAGTGTAGTGGCGTGTGGTATTTATACTTGATTTTTTGCGATGTTTGAGTAACAATAGTGGACAACAAAGTTTATCGCTTCGTTTACCAACGCAAAGCATCTGAGTACATCAATCAAGAACTAACACAATCGGTAGCCAGGAAACTATGGTTTTAAAAGTACAAAAAATTGCAAACAGCATTCTTTTTTCGTTATTAAAAGCTTGCACAAATAACCAAAATCTCATTAACTCGTCCAAAATAATATTTTCAGCAAAGGGTTTTCAAATGTAACGTTTTGTGATCCTTTTCTACGAGAGAGAAAAAAAAGCTGGAACACCAATGCCCTTGAAATCAGAATGTCACCCCACTTATCTTCCTTTGCCACGTTTATCCAGCTGTTCTCAGTTCATCTTCCAGAGACACCCGAGGAGACAAGTATATATTTATACCCCCCAGTTCCTCTGAAGCAGTTAAGTGCTTCTCTCTCAACTTTATGGGTTTTCTGTTAAGAGTTGAGACTTTGCAAAAAAATGTATCATCTAACGTGTTGATGACAAGTTACTAGTACTAACCAAGACAAGAAGAATTATGACAATAGGATTGTGCAGATTTTTACATAAACATGCCACAACGTTCAAACTTGTGGCATGAACGGGACTGTTTCTACAGTATTAGGTTTATACATGCTTTTATCCTCTTGGGTCAAACGCGAACACGAGACTGATTGATGAGCTGATGAAAAACAATGATACATTCATATCAGGTGTGGAATGTACTGTAGGCACTATGATTGAATATTGTGTATTTTCTTGTATGTTATAAATATACGTATCACCAAAAGTAGTATGGAGTGTGTAGTAATGGATGATGTCAATAGAAGTCAATTAACACTTCAAGAGATGTTTTAGAATATATAGAAAAACCTGTCAGTTCCAATGATAGCAGCGCTTCCTGTACCATCTCAGCCTCTACATGGAACGAAGAGAGAAAAATTTTGCGAGTTTCTCTTTCTTTTGCCACAAGCCATGCAGCTAAAACTGTAATAGTTTCTTTGTAATAAACTTTGTAACGTTGAAAAGACTTTATAGCCACCCTGTATAAGACGGAGAGCAAATATACTTTAGCTAGTTTATCGATGGATCTGAGGCTTCGCAGTCCGTTACGCTGACCACTCCGACACAGAGGTCAGGAGTTTAAATGTTGACACATCAAGCAGTCAGAGAGATCAAGACTATCTTCCTAAACTGGTGGCTGACAAACATTACAACACTTCGTAGTTTTGTAGTAAAAACATAGTTTGTACTATTTTATCCTAATTGCCTCCTCGAATCAATAAATGTTTAGATTTGTGGTACGAATATTTCTCGTCCTTTAAAGGCTCTCTTCCATTTATCAGTCGAGACCTAGAAATAAATACAGTGTTATAACTTGCAGGAAGTTTTGATAGGATGACACTGACCCGTCCTGCCCTTCTTTCTGTTTTGTTTTTAGCCCGGGACCGCCATTGGACTCTGTATTCTGATCTTTAATCGAGGAGACCATATTTTATTCGAGCAGTGCGAAATTGCTTCAATGTTTGCCCGTCAGTGTCGCAGAGGTCAGGATGTTTTGTTCGATCCAGTTAGTGAAAAATTGTTGACGTAAGCAGTAAACCTTGTGGCACTTAGATGCTACTCTCATTAAAACTATTTTCTTGTTCATTATTTTGGGTTTAAAGCAATGAATTTGAAATAAAAAACTAACTCTCTCCCCTCCTTAAACCCGAAGGTTTATGGCTGCAGCAACACAAGCTTTCCATCTGTTCCTATTCTGGGCAAGACCAATACAATCATTTCCATCCTTACTGATTTCCTTTTGGGTCCATCTCAACGTTATCCCTCCATCTTTGTTTTGGCCATGCTACAGGTCTCTTACCATCAGGTTTCCCAACAAGAATCCTGTAAACTCCTCTTCCCTCTCCAATTCGGGATTGATTTGCTTTATTTTACTTCGCTCTTGTGCCACTTTTGGCTAATCGCGAAGATGGGGATGAGTGATGATATGATAAATAGACACTCACAAACAACCATTCCAGGGCGGGATTCGAACCCGGGACCCCTGGAGTCGTAGCGCGATGTCTAATCACACCGCCACGAGGGCCGGCCTCTCCCATTCGTGACACATGGCCTGCCCGAAAATAACTTCCGACAATTCTAATAGAATTGGGCAACGACCCTTTTTCCCTCCCCCGTGAGAGTGGGTGACCTTTTGTTTAAACTTTAGTCATAAGGTTTATTGTTAGTTTTTAGACGTTAACGTTGATGACCGATTATTTTAGACAAGATGAAGCATCTTTTAGACGTCGGGAGGACCGATTGTTGCTATTTTAGACAAAACTTTTGCTTATATAAATGGAGGAAAGATATGTAGCCATTTTAGACGTTCAAGGTAGTAATGTTACGAAAATCATAGAACTGTGATTTAATCACTGTGATTCGCATATCACAATCACAATTGTGATTGGGTTATAATATATACTGTGATTAACTGTTACTTTATATCAAAATTAACGAGCTCGATTTACTGTATGGATCACCTAATTCGTGCACTCATTTTTCATTTGTTCAACGTGGGAAGGATGAGTGAGGACTGGATGAAATTGATGAAGGAACACTAACCAAATAACACCATGGCAAATTCGGGATTCGAACCCGGAAACTTCAGTAAGAAGATCGGCTTATTAAGTTATATTGTCCATCTGTTAATTTATTGAACTCTTACAGACCAAAATTACTTTCTGGACCAAAACAGACTATTTTTCTTTAATTAACTCCTGAATGGATTTTTATATGGAAAGACTAGAACTACTTATATCTCGTGCATCTCGACCAAGCTGTCACTCTAACCAACCATCTCGAAATTCCGAGAATACAATCAACCAATGAGATAACGCTGCCCCAATAGGAATTCCGACTTGTTGCCAACCTATACTTTTCCCTCCAAACAAGCACGTGCGAGAGTCGTGGTCTCCCTTATCACAGGAAATAGAAGAGACCCATTCACAAATTAAAAATGACACAATTTACAAACCATAATCGCATTTGGCAAAAGGGCAGGTACTCCTGATATTGATGAGGAAAAAAATGAAGACTTCTGATGACCCGAGCACGTGTCGTGTTTCTTCGGAACCGCAAAACGATGAAGTGGGTTTCTTTCAAACAGATGGGTGATTGGTAATGTAACATGAGGCGGCACGTGTATACATCCTCTCCTTATCGGTATTGTAATCTATTAGATGTATGGAAGAGCACGTGTTACATAAAGTCACCGTAAAATTTACGACTTTGTACCGTTAAAATTGTAGTCTCCCGTGAATGTACAGTCATCTATATATATAAAAATGGATGTATGTATGTTTGTTCCGGCATAACTCTCGAACGCCTGGAGAGATTTCAACCAAACTCTGTACAGATATCACTTACAACCTCTAAAGAAATACTGTAGGGGTAAGACACCCCTGGCACCCCTAGGGGTTGGGGTGGGAACGGGGTGACATAAAACGACCTATGTTAGTGTGGAATCCATAGTTTTCGGGGTCGCTAAGATGAATAGTGACACTCCCAATGCCGTTCAATTTATTCCTGGAGGTGAAACTAAAAATAATGTTTATTATCAAGTTCTAAGTTAAGTTAATAATATAGTGAATTTGTATACTGTACTTATACTTTTAAATACCTGTAAATAAAATTAGTTACATTTTACACTATCGTTACAATTCATTTTATTCCTGTCTAATAGAAGATTGGGATAAACAAACACCCGGGCAATGCCGGGTAATCAGCTAGTAGGCAATAAAAATGAGAAACCTAGATCCTGAAATGCCGGCTCCCCTGCAATGCCGTTTTGCATGTTGCCTAACTTTAAGGCGACGAGCGGACTTCAATATCAACTTCTCAACAGGAAGTTCTTCTACCGCCGTAGAGTTAGGCAACACACAACGTATTGCAGCAAAACCAGTATTTCAGGATCTAGGTGTCACATTTTTATTGCCTGTGAGTGTACACTCCTGTACAGAGCCTGAAGTGGAAAATGTTAGCT
Source organism: Lepisma saccharinum (assembly GCF_977018435.1). Classification (NCBI taxonomy): domain Eukaryota; kingdom Metazoa; phylum Arthropoda; class Insecta; order Zygentoma; family Lepismatidae; genus Lepisma; species Lepisma saccharinum. The sequence goes on from NC_139229.1 coordinate 18,535,019, forward strand.
GGTTAAACATGGTGACAATAAGACAACTGGAGCGACGCTTGCGAAAATTTTACTAACTGGAAGGATACCGCCCCTCCCACATCCCCCTTCACTTCGAGCATTGCTCCTGTCCTGATAAAGTGACACAGACTTCACCTATCCAACATTATACAATGTGCCACTTTATGTCAACAGGACTGTACAAAAACGAGAATAAAGGGTTTTTTATTTAAATTTTAATATTTTATCATGAACATGTAGACAATGATTATAAATTCCACATTAATATGGCCGTTAATAATTTTAAAATGGTCATGGTCCTTTTTCACAGCGGTTATTTCTATAGTGTAAGAGAATTTATCTAGGGGTAGAATCAGCTAACAAATATGAGTAGCAATGGCGTATGCTGAGTTCAAAATGTTGGCTATCTCACCATCCTGTAGTAATCTAATTGAAAAAAAAAAAATTAACTGAAAAAGGCGGGAGGGGACTGGACTCTCTTCAGCGTTCATTGGAATCAAACATTCAAACCGAGAATCACAAAATGAAAGTAATTATTATTATATTATTTCCGTTGGTCTATTTCTTATTGAAATTAACAATTTTATGCACATTTTCTAATTGATTGTCTTCTGTATCTTAGTCTCTCAGCTTCGATCTTCGCAGACAGCCTAAAATATACGCTCCTCATGAGTGATTTCAGGTGAGAATTTTTCAAACACCATGCCTGCCATGAAGCGACTCTGGGGTTCACCCAGCCCCTAATAAATGTGTACAGAGGCAAACCCAAGAGTGTAAAGGCAGCCAGAGCGTAGTGCTGACCAGACCACCAACATCATATGCCTTCACGGACTTTCCAGCGAGACCTTGATCGTCAAGAATCTGTTGTATCCAAAAGTAATGGAACACGGAATATATCTCTGAAACTAATTCCTGCGAACAAACAGCTTACGTTTAGTAAATCATCACCATGTGATAAGCTCTCCATAGCAACCGATTTTGCCCTACTTTGGCAGTGTAAATTAAAGGGTGCACTTTAATTTTAGAAAACGTTTCTCTCCTACGCATTAACCACTTAAGATTATAAGATCAATTCAAATACATGCCACCAATTGATAACACGATTTGTTAATTACACATTGTTCAAATTTTCCTAGATCGTTGATCAGAACACTGACATATCCTTATCTTCACAATGTTATTAATACGCAACATATGAGAGAGAAACAACATGATTTCAATATCCGAAACATTTGAGTAATGCACTTTTACAAGTAAAACAGTTTATCACTATTGCGCAACATAAATAAGCGAAGAAAAGAGGCACACTTTCAACTTGCGGAAGACTATCTGTACACAAAAAGGTTCTCCAGATAATGTACACGGTAGAGACTTTTGAAAAAAAATGCAACCAGTATCAATAAATGACAAGGCAAAAAATAATGGAGAGGAAACTTGAAAGATAAAAACCTGATAGACTTTCGGGTCAGAGATCAACAGGAAGCACGTTATTACTTAATTACTTCTGGCGCCAACAGTATTACTCGGGTCTCGCGTGTACAGGAAATTGATTTTACTCCGATCTATTCTGTAATTGAAAATTCTTAATAATTAGGCAGGTACGCACACATACGCACTACCAATATTCAAGAGAGTAACAGATCTTGGAAGGACCAAGGCCACTCACTCTAAGTTGGGTGGTCTGGTGCATCGAGTCCCATTGATGCTTGATTTCTGCACCTGAGCCCGTTACTTCTCGATCTATACTCTGTCCCGGCTACCTCTGGAGCAATCGAACAAAAACAAGTCTCTGCGCAAGTAGTTAGGAGAGACGGCTCGACCAATGAACACGTGAGAGGGAATTGAATTGCGTGGAGGGGGAAGCGACTGCAGTTACCAGCCTTCGCAGCAGCGTATACTGTTTCGCTCTGTGCCGCTATGACCGGCCATGCTGCAGAGATAGCCGGGACATAGTATAGATGGATTCCCCCTTACCTTGCAGTTTATTTTCAGCCAACTTTAGCTCAGGCAGGTTAATCAAAAGTGGACCATCCAGACAAATGATCGATACCAGTCACTCAGTGATGAAGAAGAAGTCACCCCAGTTCCTGTCAAACCACCAAAATCACCAGCGATATTCGTTTATAGCGTGAAGAGCCAGTATAATTTCACCTCCACTATAGTGAGAGCATTAAAGGAGAACCCTAAAGTCAAACAAATAAAAGACGGACTGAAAATCCAGTTCCAGACCAATCATGGCTACGAGCAACTTATCAACTTCTGCAGACAACAGCAGTATGGATATGTTGTTGACTCCACGCCGAGAAACGCCACTTAAGGTAGTAATCAGAAAACGGCCAATCGACACAACCACCGCACATCAAGGAGGAGCTATCCGAAAACTTCAGTATCATAGACGTCAAGCAGATGTCGAAGAGCCAGAACCTCCAATGAAATAATCCCAATGCCACTATACTTGGTGGCCCTTACAAGAGCTGGAAACTGCAGAGACATTTCCGACGTACAATACCTACTCCACTACCGTATCCAAGTTGAACCTTATAGATCACCAGGGTTCTGCAATGCCACAAGAGCCAGCGCCTTGGACACTCGCAGCTTCAGTACCACGCAAAACTCAGATGCGTCAAGTGTGCAGCTGAACACCTGACAATAGCATAGCAGCAAGATCAACACACAAATAGTATGTGCAAGCAACAGAACCAAGACGCCCAGCCGTACACCGCAAACCAACTACAAGCCACGAAGATCAGGAAGATTATGATTCACAAACATTCTTCGCCTTCTTGAAGAAGCTCTGGACAAGTTCGTCATGGACCATAAACGCAGGCCATAAACTTAACATACCAAATCAGGAAGACGACAATCGTGCTAGAAGCCATTATCCATATCATCGCTGATGGAGACTTCTAGAAGACCGAAGCTAACACGCCCTATGACCTGCATGTCTTTCAGCGCATGCGACATATACACACAGAAGATCGAACTTCAACACTATCTCCAACGGCATAAAATAGACATTGCATTAATCCAAGAGATCTTCCTTAAACCTGGAAAAAGATTCAGAATTCCTAACTACATAGCCTACAGGCAAGACAGAACCACTTCAACAAAAGGAGGACTACTACTCCTAGTCAAGAGATGCATACCAGCAGAGAATATCGACATCCCTCAACTCACCCACAGAGGCCCTCGGAATTCAACTTCCAACACCAGGCACCCCACTGACGCTGATCTCCAATTACAAACCAGCACCACTATTGCAGGAAGGCCTATAAATCCTAGATAGAATTGGACACCGTATAGTTGCAGCAGGCGACCTCAACGCCAAGCACCAGCTGTGGCATTATAGAGTCAACAATAAGGCCGGCAGAGCATTGGCAAACGCACCCAAACACCTCATTCAGCATAGACGCACTAGAAGAACCAAACCACTACCCATGCAATGACGGACGCCCAAATGTCTTGCACGTAGTACTCCAGAAATCCCCCACGCTGATCGCAGGACCCCACATCACAACAGAACTCACGCCAGATCATATTCCGGTACACTTCACGGTGCCACAAAGTACTCACGCTCAAGGAACGAAACTCGCAGCCGGAAACACTGTATTGGGTACATTATACCCAATTACTGGCAAACACTATAGATCTGAAACAATCCATAACACAGATGAGATTGACAAAGCAGTCGCCGCTATTACGCTGGACATCCAACAGGCGGCCAAATTCAGCTATAAAAAAGAATAAGAAGCTCCTATTTTCCAGCACAATTTACGACTTCAAGAACCTGCAGTATTCCCAAGCCGGGAAAAAAATCCACGAATACCAAAGAGCTATAGGCCCATCAGCTTATTGTCTCACCTCAGCAAGGTCATGGAGCGCGTCATTCTACGACGATTACAAGAACAAGTAATAGCCCAACAACTAATATCAGACTTCCAGCATGCATTCAGACAAGGGCTAAGTACAACAACCCAACTTACGAGACAACAAAGCCTACGAAAAACAGCTATAGGAGTCTTCCTCGATGTTGAAGGATCGTTTGACCGCTTCTGGATACAAGGCCTCATCTGGTAACTACGAAAAACGCCATTATCGGATTGCTATGTACATCTACTGCAGAGCTACCTAAAAGAACGAACCTTCGTCCCCAGCTTCCATGGAGCAAAAACACTCGCCCGGCCAGTTAACGCAGGGGTGCCGCAAGGCTCTACGCTGGGACCACTACTATATTCTCTGTACACGGCAGACGTACCAGTAGAACCAGCCTACGCAGATGACGTAGCTTACTTTACCGCCAGAAGAATCTTCATGTGAACTTGTAAAGCCCTATCTAGACAACTCAATAGCCTCGAATACTGGTCAACAAAATCGAGGAGAAAAATCAATAGCACCAAGAGCATGACAGTGCATTTTGAAAGAATTAGAAGATACAAGCCCCAGAACTCAGATTTCATGGACAGCTCAATAGCATAGGAAATCAGCAACTTGGACGGGCCAATACCAGAACCCCTCGTCCATGATGACCACTCAGCAGCAGCAGACAACTCTAAAACCCAACGCAGGATGATCCTTCTAAGGACCACAAAGTCACATGAATTGTCGGCCCTTCTTAGGACCACAACGGGGTGATTCAACTAGAACCACCAACACCACTACAAAGCAGATGAAACTCCAAGCGACAGAGCCAGGAGTTGCAGAAGACATATCCATCACACGCCAATAGTTAACTCCCTGCACCACACTTAGAAGCCAGACCTAATGCGATACTTCACAATACAAACAGTCAAATAATAACAAGAAAGGGTACATTTATGCAGACCAGCGAGCGTTTTGTGTCCTGCACGCTATCCGCCTACACAATACGTCTCAACAAGGCCAGTCTTACAAATGCTACACTAATCGTGTTCGATCAGAGTTCCACACGTACATTCGAGAGCTCTCTCACACAAATTAGAAGAGTTGCCGAGGCCTGCGCTAGATAAAGCTCAAATATTAAAATGATATGAACTTTCCGTGTATGGATCCCGAAATAACAATGTAAATATCAAAATACATATTTATTGGAAAATCTGGCTCATCCAAATCTTTAAGAGTGGACCACCCAAACCTTGCGTGGGTGGTTCCGTGTAATATCCCAGCCAACGGACCCCCGTTCGACTCCTCGCGTTATCACCGCCAGTTTTACAGTAGCGTACATAGAAATGCGTCTCAAAACACAGTACTTCCTTTACTCAACAAAATCAATAGCGCTTAAATGGCGATTATATAAGAGGGAGATTAAAATGAAAACCTTATTTCTTATTCATCTAGTAAATGTAGGGTTGAACAAGTTTGCTGCATTTTAGCATAGACCCATTTCTAATATACGTATAAATTAGTCTGGGTAAGTGTCTGTATACCTCAAGAAGAGAACCTTTGGGATGCACGAACAGTAACTTATGAGTCACTGAGGAGGTATTTTCTTCCTCTACTCGTGAACTTGCTGGTGTGGTAAGCATCACAGAGGTACGGAATTTTCATTTGGCGCAGAATGTCTAAGTTTTGAGATTCCAGAGGGCAACCACTAGTTTTCACTGGGGGGAAATGTATGGAGGAGCCAACATCTTTAAGATATAAAAATGGCGTTTTGGATCTTAGTTGATCAGTGTTGCAGCCTTGAGGTCGTTTTGTAAATAACGGTTCGTTGTGTAAAATTGAGCTGCATATCATTTTTGTCGGTTTTCACTTGGCTCTACATATTCCTTTGAATCAGCCATTATTAAATAAGGACCTCATTAATTGACGTTTGGGGTTACTGATGGTTCTGAACCAGAACTACTGAATATAATTCAAACTATTACAATAATAAAAGTCCAATGCGAGAAATATTGAAAATTTGCAGAAAGGTACAAAGTAATATTCCAATGTACTAACTTTTCCTCATGATAAGAAAGAAGTTTCAGGCTTGTACCAGAACTCCCGACGTTACGTAGATTGTAACAAGTGTCATTCAGAAATCGCTTGTAATTTATTATCGTTATCGATGCAGAAACAAAAAAAAATAGTCTGCTGCTAATCAGGAGCTAATAGTCCCTTTTTTGTAAGTCTCTCGACTGCAATAATTAGTTTTCTTCGTGTCTGGGCTTGGTTATGAAAAAATCGCCGAAAACACGACTGGTTCCAGCATTAGACCATGGGTGGCAGCATTACACGCTTCGGGCTCGTACTTCTTGAGGGTGCGCCACGCAAATATTCTGCAATTTTACGGACAAAAACAAATGAAATAATTCATCGTGTTTCTTACCACTTTGGCAGAGTAAAAAAAATCCATGCGCGAAGCAACGTAACGTAAATTATAAACGTTATGAACACGTGCTTCTGCAGTAATTATATACACCCCCCCCCCCCCAGTTATTTTGTATTACGACAACTTACCCAAGCATTGTTTTGACCCGTTCATTCTGGGCTTTGTAACGCCAGCAATTACGGCTATTCCCACAGCACGTGAAGTAGTGTTTTCGATCTTATCGCCTCTGCAGTCTGCACATCTCGGCAATTAACGTTTGTTTGTTATCGCGCCTACAAAAGGTTGCCCACCTACTGCTGTTTCTAAGCTCGTAAATAACAACCTCCAAGGTACCTTATGGGTTGAGATGCAGAAGCTTTGACGCTGGCAAGACAAGTCGGCCTAGGGAGAAAGAAACACGCTAGAATTAGTTAGATCCAAAATTAATTTTGAATAACGTTTTTTCCTAATCGACAATTCAGAAAGCCGAAAGTGCTTTCACTGTATTGTACGCCGGGCAGTGCATTTACACCACTCAAATATCTTCCGGAAGTGCCCGACCTGACAGGCCATCATCTTGAAACATGATGTAATTTTAAATTTCTTGCAGCTTTCTTCAAAGCTCATGTCTAGAACCGTTGAACTGATTATACAACCTTTCATTTGAATCCAAGCAAAGATTTACACATTTATTCATTGTTTTCTAAATATATAGGATAAAATTCAAAATAGTACTTACATTTACTCGAAAACATGGTCCTTTTATTGGAAAACGTGTGCAACTTGTATTTCCATTCTTCATGTTTAGCGTCTTTTCTGCCACTTTTGGCTAATCACCACGATGAGAATCAGTGATGCTTCGATGAAATCTATGATCATTCATACCCAGGACGGGATTCGAGCTTGGGAACTTCGGAGGCAAGATCAAAAGTTGACCACTTAAGGTTTCACTGGAGCCTGGCTCTCTCTCAGCAGACTTTTTCAAATATTTCTCTCATTTCGAAAAAACTGTTACGAATTCTGAAAAATTACATCTATCTAGAATTCCTTCTACAGAAGGCCTTGGTAATTTGCCTTATTTGAGGAGGATCCCTCTCGTATGCACGTGTTATAGATCCACCAAGGCATCTGGCGTGGGAGCAGTGGCGCTAATGTCGCCAGTTTAAGCTATGGGGAAGTCAGTAGTTCGCATATTTTCCTAGATTTCAGAAAGTTAGGTGGATCTATAAACTCGAAGCGAGCAGATTTACTGTAGCGTCGTAAGAGGGACGGAAAGGAGGGAGTGAGGCAGGAGGTGCATAGTGTAGACGAGAAGCTCGCGGTGCACTGAGCGTTCGCAGTTCTCCACAAGTGCACGCCAATTGCTTAAGCCTGCTCTAGTGAATCCTTTCCCAAATTTCTACCATATGTAAGTAAGAGTATTATGTATCACAGATATCTAGCCAACAGCGAAACAAAGAATCACTTGAATGCTCTCTAGAGCATTGTTTCTCAACCTATGAGTCGCGACCCACTGCTGGGTCCCAAGGGGGGCGTTTGGTGGGTCGCGAAGTCGGGTTCGAAAATGTATTTACTGTGTCTTAAAAACCTATTACATGTAAATCACTTAAAAACCTATTCCATGTAAATTACTACGAAATAGTGTTTCGATTTAAATTCAACCCTGTTGTACATAGTTTAAACTCTGCATTTCTGTTAGTTCGGTGAGTGAAAAAAAAATGTTTTCAATTTCAGCATGTGTGTTTAGTTAGATGTTACACTAGAGTAAATCAGTCTTGAAATATGTGTAACTTGTTTAACCAAACGTAAGAAGAGGGCTTCTTAAATTACTCCATGTTAGCAAAAATATGATTATAAACTGGACGCACACCCCTACAAGTAATTCTGCCGGCGGCTATGCTTGCGTGTCTCAAGATGTGTAACAAATATCCTTCAAGGTGGGTCCCGGACTGAAAAAGGTTGAGAACCACTGGTCCAGAAGGAGTTATGCACAGATGCAATTTCCCAGAATTTAAAATATCTTAGCGGCTTTTCGATTTTTCTTTTTTTCTTCCGAGAGATCAAATGTCCGACAACACCTAAACGTGCGTGGCCACCGAGGCGATATTTTTATCTGACCTGCATAGTTAACCACTCGACTACATTGATTTAATGATATATCAGTACGCAGCACAATGAAAACTACTAACACTAACAATAAATCGCACTTGTATTTATCTGATAAAGGTCTTCTGAAGTGTGAGCTGAAAAACTCATCAAAATTAGTCTCAATGTAGCACAGGCATACATTGTATCAAAACGAAGAGCAACCATAAAAAAATATAACGGAAATAGTTAAGGCCATTTTTTCGATAAAGTAATGCAATAACTAGAGTGCACAATGACCTGATAACCTACATTGCTGCTGACCTCCGAATCCAGTACCGCCCTCTGCAGATTTCAGAGTTTATCTGTCCTTCGGAGCAAAGTCAGCTCATCATTATTTGGCGACACCGTGACAATAATGCGATAACCACTGATGAAGGCAAATGGAGCTGTTTTTATGTAATGCGCATTTGACATTTCATAATATCGTGTCGGAAGTATGCAGACCCAACAACCCTCATGCCTGACACCAGTAGCTGAGGGCATGATATTCAGATGGTCGCTCGTACACACTTCTCTCGTACACGTGTAGCGCAATGGTGATCATAGCACGACTCATATGCATGCAAAGTGTGAATTAACGTGAGAGGATTCCCGAGATTTCAGCCCCTTACCCCAGCCCCTCATACACCCAAGATACCCTGACAATAGAGGTAACTTTTTTAGTGTGAAGTATAGGTACCACTTTATGTTTTCATATGGTACCATTTAACCAAAGAATAAATGTTTCACAATTTACAAAATTCCAAAAATTAGAGTTTTATGTGAGAGGCCGCACAACAAACACCGCGACTAAAATTGTTCCCTAACTTTTAAAGTTTAGGTGGGCAGGCCATGTGGCACGAATGGGAGAGGAAAGAGGAGTTTACAGGATTCTTGTTGGGAAACCTGATGGTAAGAGACCTGTAGGAAGGCCAAGACGAAGATGGAGGGACAACGTTGAGATGGCTAGGGAGAACTTTTAAAGTTTTTCCTTGAATGAGGTGTGTAAAAGTTAATAGTAAATAGAATAGCTATACCTACATTTCACGGCATTAACCATGAAATGTAAAAAAAACAAAAAAAAAAACAGCTGTGCTGGGTATTCACCCATGTGGTGATTTGAGTAGAAAAGTCTCCCACGGATATAGTAAACTGGTTTATTATTTCAATATTATTTATATTTTATTATGTTAAAATAATAATCATAAGCATAATAATTATTACAATTTCTACTATTCAAGTTTTATCGATAACCTGATTCCCCTACAAAATTGTCTAACAGCTAGTGCTTCAATAATAGTGTTTTCTAAGAAAAGCAGAAAAAAAAACATTCTGTATCTGTAAGAAAACAAACACGTTATCTTCTAGCGAATAAATCGTCCAGTTCTGAATTTGACAAGGTAATGTTATTAACGATACTTTCTTCTACAAAGTGACGCTTTACTGTTTCTCTCTAACTCTCAATTCGATGTAAACTATGTGACAACATAGGTATAAGGAGACTTGTGTTGTAGCCTTCATCAAAGATTGTCCTAGGTTCGAGTCCAGGCCTGGTTGTGGGTGTTCCTTGTGAGCGTCTCTTCATCGTGCTCACATTCACGATTAGACAAAAGTAGCAGAAAAGTGAAGTAAAATGAACCAAATCTTCTACAGTGCCACATATGAGGGGTTCAGAGCGTAAGTGGAGTAACTCCATTCAAGAAAGTTTCGAGAAAAAAGGCACATTTAAATAACTTAAACGCCCGGCCATGATATTAGGCGGGTGGCAGAAGTTCGCGATGTTGCCACGTCGGAGCACAACCCTGTGTGTTCGGAGGTATAAGAGAATGAAATATCTCGTTGTAGAGTTGGCCTTTGTAATCCATGTGATACAAACTGATAGTATTTGCGCGAAAGGTCAGGGATGACACGAAAGTGTCCCGGATAGAGGTCGATCTGACGCTCGACCTAGGCAACGCAGCCCGGTTGTCGTTGCCACGCTGTGTCCGGGAACCAGCTACTTTTGTCCCGCCCTCGATTTGCTTCTCCCATATTATATATGGCACCAGCGCAATTCTGCCCAGCCGGCTATTTTCATGGCCGTGCGTTTAGGATATGCGATGACAGCATGATTGACTGTAATTTCGAATATTGAGGGAAGAATTGAAAAGTGCTTTTAGTACTATTGTTAGCTGTTGGATTGATGGATTGATTTGGTGTTTTAAGCCCACTTTATGCACAGTAAGGCTAATTGGGACTGGACCTACAGTTTAAAGTGGGATCCGAACCACTGTGCCATGTGCCTCCACCGGGTATCGAACCCGGGACCCCTTGATTACAAGGCGAAGACGCTGTTTAGCTGTTGGAGAACAAACATAACGGTGCCTGAAAAAAATTGAAGTTTAGGAAACACTTACTTCTAGCTCTGAAATGTTGATACCTTGAAGTTGTAAGTTATACATGTAACTCCACTTCCATGAAAATTGGAGTTTACGTCACTTGTGCTCTGAACCCCTCATATTCCCTTCTGGTGGTCGACTCATATTCTCTTCTGGTGGTCGACGAAGGAAGAGCAGAGGACTCCTCCAATTCAGACACTCACGAAAAAGGCACTGAAAGGGAACAGGGCATTGCGTGTTCCCCAATTAACACGGCACTGCATGGATCCAAATACGTTTTGTTCAGCCGCGGTCTCAACTTATGCAGTCCTTATTGCAGACAGCCACGTGCAATTAGTTCTGGGTAGACGGGCAGCGAGAGGAAGTGCATGCAGTTTTCCGATCCTAGAAAAAACGCATTTTCGCCGACGCCATGTTCATTAGCAATTGACGGTAACTTTGCGCCGTGAAGGTGCTATTCTACGAATGCGTCTTGTGGTACGAGACAAGTTACAAATGTCCTTTTACTCTCATTTAAGTATTACATAGTTTCTTCTTCACACCTTATCACAGTACTGCATACACACCAAAAAAAAAGGACACTCACGGACACTTCTGGAATCGTTACAACTCAGAATTGTTCATGACTGTACAGTCACCGTCAATATAAATGGGAACTTAAATCCTGAAATACTAGCTTCCCTGCAAGGCGTTATGTGTGTTGCCTAGCTCTACGGCGGTCTTAGAAATTGCCATTAGAAATATGCTATTAAAATCCACTTATCGCATTCACCAGCATTTTTATTGCCCGTGACTGTACATGCGAGATAATAACACGCAAGCAGACTTCCAGTTCGCGCACCCTCTGACTTGGGATACAAAGCAGCGGGAATCGAACTGTGAAAGAAAAAGCACCAACAGACATGTTTTAGGAAGCTTTCTGAGCAAAGTGACACGTGTAAACGAACCTTCAGAAATAAATGCAACCTTTCGTACCAAAGTGTTATAGTACAAGCTGCACATGCCGCTTGTCGTTTGCGTGTTGCCTCCGATTGGGCAGTTGTTTCAATAGTATGGATCGTGTCGCTTCGGTCTGGTGGTCGCGCTACGTAGTGACAGAATGGAGGTACACTTGTCGCTTGTCACTTCGGTGTGAAACCCCGTGTCGCCTGGATCTGAAAGCTCCCTTAAAGAGCACTTAAAATTGGCTGGGAACGTTTAGTTTAAGAATACAATAAGCTGTTTTTGACGCAGATTTCTGTCACTCACATTCCCATATTGTTTTTGTTTTTTATATATATTTTATTCTACGTCGCTTTGGGTACAGCTTTAACCAAATCGCAGCGATACGGTACGAGGGCTATTCAGAAATCAAATTCCGATTGGTTCATAAAAATCAATAACCGCAGCGACATGGCGCATGCGTAGTAGCCAGCAGTAATGTATAATCGCACTCCACATACAACCGTAGTTCATTTGCTTCAACAGTGTGTAAGTAGGAACTGATTAACATGGACTCTCGTATTATTGCTCCCGCCAGTTGTGAGGTGCCTGGTGTGATTCGATTCCTTCAAGCAGAATGAGTCAACGCAGCTAAAATTCGTCGATTGTGTCCTGGAAATTTGAGGAAATTTCTCGAAGAGTTGTGAAATTGTGGAACTGCATTTTGCTCGCACAATTTATTCAATTTGTCGGACGAGTTTCGGTCACAATTGAAGGTAATCCTTGACCTTTCTTATTTTGGGGCACGACGAGCCTTAAATTTCATGCACCAGTTTCTCGCAACACTATCACTCATAACGCCATTTCCATAAAATCCCAACACTATCACTCATAACGCCATTTCCATAAATACGACACAATCGACGATGATTTTTTTGCTGTACCTCATAAATATCGCTCCGTGGCTGTTTAGTTACATGCACAGTAGCATTCTACGCATTCACCTTATAAATATGGCTGCGCGGGCCGAGTTTATCCTACGACGTCAGAATTTAGACTCGCTTACATATGCAAGCATATTAGATGTGTAAGGTATGTTCCGAAAAGTACAGTCCCGCCGGCCTTATATCCGACATGGTCACCGCCTTTATGGCAGTGACCCTCTGTTGCCGCGTTTGCCTGCGAAGAAACTGGCGGTCAAACAGCCGATTAGACCATTTGCTTGAGAAAGAAGCTGCAACATTACAATCCCTCCTCCCAAAGCAGCCAACAGGAAAACAGTATTTTGTCAAAATAACCGTTCTGCGCTGTGATTACACACCGGTTCTCAGAGCGACGGCATTATAGGCAGGCAAGCTCTAACCCCGTACCAGCTAACTGTAGACCAGACGAACGAGAACAAGTCTCTGCGCAAGTAGTGACGCGAGGCGGCTCCACCAATGAACAGTGGGAGAAATGGGATTGCGTAATGGACGACTGGAGTTACCCGCTTTCTGACCTTCGCTCTGCAGCGTTGCAAACTTTTGAAAACGATAATGCATTACCCACACGGCAAACGGACAGTATTTTTGTTCCGTTCGCTTGGTTTAAGAATTTGTTACGGAAATATTAGCGATAAAACAGCAAGTGGAAATTTTGACAACCCGTACATTTAGCGTACGGTCTGGACCGAACATCCGTACATGTACGATCAAGTCCCTACGGTTGGCAACGCTGCCTTTTCACCCCCACTCGATTTCCCTCCTTCTCTGCCGCTATGCGCGGCCCTGCTTCACAGTTAGCTGAGACAGGGTATACCTTCCCTACTTCCTATCTAAACACACACACACATAATAGGTTGATTAACAATGTCTTGATTGATTTGGTCTATTTGACTACGCATTCATGGCCCTTTTGGCTAATCGAGAAGATGAGGATGAGAGATATGGCGAAAGTGATGGACACTCACGAAGAACACTCGTGCCAAGGCCGGGATTCGAACCCGAGACTTGTTGCGTTGTAGCACGCTATGCGGACCACTCCGCCACTGAAGCCGGCTCGACTAACAATGCGTGAAATTTAACGTGCGCAATAATAACGATCTAGTTGTAAATTTGGAAACTAAGTAAGGGCAATAGAAACTTTACGATGGGTCATTCCGCGTTCATGACATCTGATTAACTATGGTGCGCCCAACTATACAAACAGAAGAACTATAAAAGTGCGAGCGCGAGGTGGCCATGGGTAGACAAAATAATAAGGTTGTTCACTGGTGAATGTAGTCTGACCAAAGCCATTATCACGTTTCGCTCAGTCAATGCCAGAGAAGGTTAACCTGAATGGAAAAAAAAAAAAGCGGACTAATTAATTCCCATAATGAAGAGAGATGTGCCAACACCCGTCACGCTGTGGATGTTTTACAATGTGGACTTTCCCAGGAATACAAACCATTCATGGCAACTTATACATCGTTTTTCAAGGGCTTCGAAAAGGGTTTAAGAAGTTCACGGCTGAATCTTTACAGAAAATTATGTATAGAATCTTTTCCCTGTTCATTGTTTTCTTCGTATCTCGTCTTCTTTCTTAGCGTGTGCATTCGCATGTACAGATGAAAGACGAAGACCATGGAAGTTTAATTTGGATTGAAGTTTCAGCATCTTTGATGCACAGTTATGATTTTTAGTTGTTTTTTTTTTGTTTATACTTGTGCGCAGAAAACTTTGACGATTCTCTCTCCTTTCACACAACTGTCGTGTTACTAGCACATTTTCCCCTATGATACATGACTAGATTATTAAGCAACGTGTATACAGGGTGTACCAGAAGTGACAGCGCAAACTGGAATGGTGAAAAGCACACGATAGTAGAAGCAAAAAAGTCTCAGTAAACATGGGGTCTCAAAGGAACAGTTTGCGAGATAATTGCGAATGTATGGTTACCATCCGCCACTGACCTGATTGATTGTACACATGAGGTTTCATTGATTAAAACTGAAAATTGCGATACGGTCAATTTAGCAGTTAGAACCGGCCGCCGTGGCGACGTGGTTAGCACATCGCGCTACGACGCCAGGGGTCCCGGGTTCGAATCCTGGCCTGGGCATGGATGTTTGTGAGTGTCCATTCATCAACTTCATTATCATCATCACTCATCCCCATCTTCGCAAAGTAGCAAAAAGTGGCACAAAAAGCGAAGTAAAATAAAGGAAATCAATCAATAAATGTAATATCGAGTTGGAAAAATTCATTCATTGAACAAGGTTATTTTACATCGCATGTCTGCCGATTTTGGCTAATCGCGATGAATGGTGATACGATGAGATGTATGAAGGGACTATCGCAAACGCATATGGACGACACAACACAATTCCTTCAGAGGGATTATCCTGGCTACAGGTCCAGGCGCCAAGGCATCGTTAGAGAGGTTGACATTTGGGTGCTTTCCGAAAGGGTCACCTCTTACACCTTAATACTAATTTTAGTTTTGTAATTAGGTGTATACTAATGTGACTGTCACTTCCCCCATCCCAGAAGTTATCATCAACTCACTCTGCCTCCCTCCTTTTTCCTTGGTGCCGCAATTGTGTGAAAGAAGGTCGAATTCGGGAACAAAGGATGTTAAACGCGAAAACATGAAATAGATGCCTCTATAAATCTTTTCCTACCGTTTAGTGTGCAGAAATATAAACCGGAAAAAAAAGACAACGAAAGCTACAAATGGAGGTAATGGTGAGCACATTAGCCATTTAAATGTTCTTGCGTGTATGTTCGATTATGTTGCCAATATTGCCACAGGAATACTCAATCCCAAAAATTGGATCTGACGTACAAAATTACACTTAGGAGTCAATGGACTCCAAATTTTACTACCTCTACCTTAGTGTGAGCAGACTTTTAATACCTTTTTTTTTTTCAGCTTCAGTTACTGCCCATGTTTTGCATCCATGTAGTGCTATGCCACAGACATCGCCAGGGGTCCCGGGTTCGAATCCAGGCCTGGACATGGATGTTCTTTGTGAGTTATTCATCAATTTCATATTATCACTCATCCTCATCGTCGCGATTATCCGAAGTAGCAGAAAAGCGATGCCAAATAAAAATACAAATGCCACAGAAATGTGGCTACAGCAACATCCTCATTGTAGACACATCTGCGTTCCTGGAGCTAACTGTGGAGCAAGGCCGCGCATAGCGTCAGAGAAGCGAAGGAAATCGAGTGGGCAGAGCGAAGCAGTACACGCTGCTGACAAGGTTGGTAACTGGAGTCGCTTTCCCCCACTTCACGCAATTCCGTTCCTCTTAGGTGTTCATTGGTGGAACCGTCTCGCGTCACTACTTGCGCAGACACTTGTTTTCGTTTGCCTGCTCCACAGTTAGCTGGGACAGAGTATAGATAAATGTTACCTCGGTAAACTGCTGTCTTTGACTACGAAGCTTTAAACTTAATACATTTTAAACACTGGCAGAGCATAAGAAAACTAGGTTCTTCGAGTTATATTGCGTATGGTACGAATACGCATTTCATAGTGACACATGTTTGATTTTAAGGTTTATATTTGTTTCAATCGTAAGGTGCTTTATTGGATATTCGAGAAAAAATTCCCTTATTTGTTTTCCATTTCCCAACGGGAAATATTAATCAACACGGTACGAAACGTGAAGGAAAAGACATCTGGGGTCTGTTCTGTTCATCAATTAGTCTCGG
Organism: Lepisma saccharinum; assembly: GCF_977018435.1. Lineage (NCBI taxonomy): Eukaryota > Metazoa > Arthropoda > Insecta > Zygentoma > Lepismatidae > Lepisma > Lepisma saccharinum. The sequence continues at coordinate 18,551,396 of NC_139229.1, forward strand.
TAGGAGACTTTTTTCTTCTTTTCTTTAAATCCAGAATGGCTTGTAAAAATAAATTGATTGAAGGTCTTCCGCTTCAATTTTCCCCGCTGCCCCAAGGACCAAGTTGCCCGACTGTAAACTCCAATCATTCCTTCAATCGATCAACAAAAAATCTGATAAACGTCCACATAAACTCATCCAACGGAAGCCGAAAAATAACGTGCGTACCGTCAAACCGTGACATTTCACAGGGTTGCCAATGGTGGTGCGAATTTTACCGCTAGAAATTCCTATTCGATTTCCCCTTTAAACAGAAAATATAAGTTGGTTGTTTGGTTTCATCATAGTAACAATATACAAACAAATGAAATGGATACAGAACAGTGTGTGCTAACGAAACTAATCTCTTGCGGGGCATCACGACTACACGTTTATTGTTTATTCAATTATGTAAATTCTGTGCAGATATTTTCTGCAAGCCAAACCAAGAAGTTATGGACATTTTGAGCTGAAGAATAGTGTCACAGATATTCTGACGACAAATAAAAGAAGACCTGACGCTCAAAATATAAACACAAATGAGTGATTTCATGGTCACTTACATTTTACACTTCTGGTATCAGATCAACGAAGGAAAGCCCAGATGACGTATGCCAAATGTGAGCTTGTGCAGCGCGGTTGCATACACACAGCTTAAAATAGTTTTTCGATGGTTCGTAGCGTCGAAACAGCTTCAAGTATAAATACGTTCAGAAAGGTTATTTCCTTTAATGACGTCTATTCGATGGGAAAGTTTGTATATATTTCGATACAAAGCCGAAAGACAGATCTTTCACGCATTAGACATACGAAACAACTACAGTGGGATCACATCTTTAGATATCACAGGGGGTGGGGCTATCACCTTTTAGGCACTTAGATCGCCATCTATTTATTGGTATGTTTATTGGCGATAAATAGTTTAGTTAGTTCTAGGCGTCTCAGGGGTGATCAACCACTCTTATTTACACAAGAACATTGACGAATTTGCCATCAAGCTCACTTTATGCACACAAAGTCTAATCGGATAAGAAGCTACAGTTTAAAATGGGAACCAAATCACTACGTGCCTCCATCACGTATTGAACCTGGAACCCCTTGATTACAAGGCGACGACGTTAGCAATACACCATCAGGCAAATCCCAGACATTTACTCGTGTTAATTGAAGATTTATTCTTAGTTTCGGGCATCTTGGGGGAGAGATGATCGAACCCTTTGACCTCCCCTTAATCTGGCCATGTATCTATCTCGGACATAGCGTTGATGGTGTGATGAGCACCACGTCCTGGCCGCCCTTATTCTCAGGCACGGAAGGAAAAATTGACTCAGACCACATTAAAATTCACTCACCCTTTCCTTGTTCACAATATCCACAATGCCGAGGCGGGCCAGACGACTTAATAATCAATTAAATCCCTGTGTGGCGAGCGAAACGCAGGACGGAAATGTTTAAAACCGGACGAAGCATGGGCACTTCCGTTATAAACTTCCCACCCAACGCGTCCTTGAGATCATCACAGCCTCCTTTGGGAAGCGGTAGCTGTCGACGACGGCTGAAGGTTTCACTTCGCTGCCCGAACGATCGTCTGAATACGATAGGAAAGCACGCAAAGGGATCACGTGTAACGCACTTTTCAGCTCGTGCGTTTCGGTAACACACGCATCCAGTGGCGTGCCCAACGAGCGGGCTGAAGGTCATGACCCCCTCTGGCCCGGTATTCCAAAAAAAAAGAACGTTAAATGCTGGAAAAGATGACAACGACAACCTTCTCCTTTAAGATCATGTCCCCTCTTTTTCGAAAATCCTAGTCAGGCGACTGCACGGACCAAACTTCCTGTAGGAGAAGCTATCGCCAAGTTTGATTTAGTTTGGAAGTTCATTTATTAACTTCTCTTCACATAAAAAAGCGCTTAATCTACGACTCTTTCTTTACAAAAAAAAATGCATCCACTATATCTGAACTGTAGCGTGCCCGAGTTAACGTCTCTTTCCTATCTCTTAATATTTGACTGATTTAGTTTATTTTACTTCGTTTTTCAGCTATTTTTTGGCAAATTGAGGATGAATGATTAAGAACACAAAGATAACCCATGCCCGGACTGGGATTCGAACCCGAGTCCCCTGGCGTTGCAGCACGCTGTGCTAACCAATCCATCACGGAAGTCTGCTATCTCTTAATGTCAATTGGACCTTCCCGGTGGTGTAGTGGTATTGTAATCAAGCGGTCCGGGTTCGATACCCTGTGTAGGCACACAGTGGTTCGGGTCCCACTTTAAATGTAGAGCCAGTCCCGATTAGCCTATCTGTGTATAAAGTGAACTTAAAACTAACTCTCTCTCTCTCTCTCTCTCTCTCTCTCTCTCTCTCTCTCTCTCTCTCTCTCAAGGAAGAAAGCAATTAACGAACATTCCCCCCTCCCCTCTTGTTTTTCCCCTCTTCACTCACTTTTCTCTCTCTCCTTAGCAGGTGGAGGAGGGCGACAAAAAAAGGCAAAAGAGGGCAACAAATAAGGAGAGAGAGAAAGACAGGAAAAGTAAGGAGAATAAGAGAAAATTGAAAAGAAAACAAACAATTCAATGAATCAATCCATCTTAATGTCAATCGCGACGATAAGGTTGAATATTGGCAGAAATCAAAGAGGTTGAATATTGGCAGAAATCAAAGAAAAGACTCATGCTCTAGTTAGGGCTCGAACTCAGAACACTCACGACTTTATTTTAAGAAGGATTCAGTGCATCTTCCATTTTCATTTTACATTTCTACATCTCGGGTTAATCGCGACGATGAGGACCAATGAACACATGAAATGGATGACGGGGAAATACACTTATACACTCAGGATTCAAAACAGGGACGGGCCTCTGGTTGTCACTGCGCATGGCACTAACTAACCACTCCATCGCGGAGACCGGCTTATTGCATCTCCGGGAATCTGAGCGAGTTCAGTCCGAACCGGCAAGCAACACGGCAAGCCGCTTGAGTGTCGCTGGGACTGGTAGTGTTTTTTTTTTTCTTCTTCGTTATCGAACATCGTGTCGCCTCGGTCTGGTGGTCGTGCATAAGCAATGAGTGGTGTCAAGAGTGAAGGTACCCGTTTCGCTTGTGACTTCGGCGTGATACATGCCGTATGAAAGCTTGTCTTGGGCTTATTGCATTTTGCTTATTTTGTGTCCTATCTCTCTAGGTTAATCTAGATTGATTTATTTGCTTTATTTTACTTCGCTTCTTGTGCCACTTTTGGCTAACTTGCGAAGATTGGATAAGTGATGATATGATGAAATTAATGAAGGGGCACTCACAAATATCCAGGCCAGGATTCGATTCCGGAACCCCTGGCTTGGATCGCGATGTGCTAACACTCCGCCACGGAGGCCAGCTAGGTTAAGCTAGACATTGAGGATGAACTCTAAAAATATGAATTAGGATAAATAAATAAACGAATACGGGCGGCACGACATGTAGCATGGGAGAAACAAGAGAAGTTTGGATATCTTGGAAATCCTGTGGCAAGGACGTTCGATTTATTTTTCGTCGCTTTTCTACCACTTTTGGCCAACTGCGAAGATGAGGATGAAAATTGATCACAAACACATATGGACAACTCACATCACAACACAACCCCCCACAGAAAATTAATTATACAGGCTGAGTGTCTAGAAGGCAAAAATGCAATCCAGGGTGTGCTGGAAGTGAGACTGACATTTTGGTGTCTTCCGAAAGAGTACACCTTACACCCCGCAAAGATGTTTGAAATTTAACTGGTTTTGCCCAGATAGAGCCAAGCGCAAAGGTCGATACGCTAACCACTGCCCCACGGAGACAGGTTGCAATGCTCCTCAAATTTAGACAGATTAAATTCAGTTATAAATTTCTTCCTGTCCATTCTTCGCCACCGAATTCCATCCACAAAATACTTGCAAAAACCCATTTTACTGAACATGTTAAACATCCAAACTCCTCATGAGACACACAAACTGGCAGGCCATATATTCCTGCATGAAATAGTCAATGGCAACATCAGAAGTGCCCGCCTTCTTCAAAAAATTCACTTTCGAGTGCTATCTCGCACAAGAAGCACTCAACTTTTCACTTCTCAGAAGCCAAGAATATGCCTAATCCAACGTTCCCTGTTCCACAAACTGCCCAGCCACTACAAAAACTTGACAAAGTAAATAGATATATTTGAAAATCTGGGACGTTTTAGAAGGTTGTTGAGTAAAAGTATGTAAGTCACATAATCAGATGGTTTTTGTTTTCTTTAAATACGTTCCAATGTAAAATGGCTAATGCTGTATTTGGAATCCTCTGTTAAATAAACAAACCTGTGTAAGTTGTTTTTTTTAAAAAAATTTTAAAGGATAATCCTACTTATCCGAATTGTGGAGCGATTGATAATATCCGGACTTGGTTATCCATGTCCAAATTCCGCCCCAGGACTGCAAAACACCCCCAAAAGGGTTGAACGTCATTCTGCGTGTGGAAGTTCTTGGAATTAATTGCACTCTAGCAGTGTAAAAGTTCGTGGTGATCTTGAGGTATGAATTCAAGATACGTAAAAAATCAAAAGGCCGAAGATTACCATCGCAGTGAAATAAGGGGGGAATGAGAATCATCCAATGCAGCGCCAACAACTCAAGCAAGACTCAAAGCCGCACGCAAATGTTCCGCGCCCGTGGACGTCCCGTAAAAAAAAATAATCTCATGCCGCTTGGAGTCAAAGTTAAAAGAATAATGCATGAATGTGTTAATGGAAGCCTCGGGCGAACTGAGTGAAAACTATTCACTCCTCCAATTTGATTTCTTAAAAATAAATAGCGGGCAAACATGCATGCTTATACAACACCACTGAGAGGACACGCACTTCAACAAGGGCCCCTTAGCCTTTCGAGATGCTAGGACAAAACGTAGCGAAACCAAAGGTTATGGGTTCGAGAACCTGGTGAAGTGCTAAGTTTGACGTTCGTGCGTTTCGTAACAAAAGGAGTCGAATAAAGCATCTTTGATGGGCCATTTCTCTGCGTTTCTTGCCTATTTTGCAGATTATTAAGTTTTTAGATGGTGTCGTGGCATCTTAGTGCAATTTTTACAATTTTGAATCATTGTCTTGCTTTTTATGTTATCACGAGAGAAGGAACAATTCTTAGTGTTCTTGTCTATTGCCATAAAAAGCAACGAGTACGTCATGAAATCTGGTAAATTCTCTCTTCTGAAACAGAGACCTAGTGAAAAAAATGTCAAGGGATTTTTTTTAAAAAAAAAGTGAATAGGGGAGGGGGAAAGGAAATGGCGAAGAAAATTATTCCGGTCTTGACCGCCTCCCCAAAAAGAAAATAAGGGTTTAGTACGGTATGTTCAATTGCTGATAGTTTGTCTGAAGAAATGTATACTACAGGAGAACTACCAGAGAATTTGCAAGCTGGTGACAGCTTACTTCAAGTATGCTACTGTAGTATTGGTAAACTAGTCGAGCTTTACAATGTTCAAGATTAGTAGAGATGGAAATGAACTTTTCAATGTCAAAGTCTTTAGTACGAGACAAAAAACAGTCACTTTACTTTGACAACATTCGAATGGTGTTAGTAGTACATTGATATCCTATATAGGGGAAGTCGGGGGAACATGAGCATAGTTAAGTTTTTCATTTAAAAAAACTGAAAATCCGTATTTGTTACAGTTTGAAACGCTTCTCCGTTTGATTCCTCAGCTTGTTTTCTACTTTAACCGAAAACAGATAAAGGAAGAAACAGATAGTTTCTTGTAAAAACACCAGGGGTAATATGGGCCACTGCAAATAAAGCTGGATGTATCAAAATGTTTACGTTCTTTTCTTAGTGCACCTGGTAGTTATCTCCTTCACCACCACCCAAAAAATCATTTGCAGTTTTCACAAAAAAAGGTGACTCCATCTTCCTCAATGTTTACACCGTCATGTAACCACTCGCTGCTTTTCTCACACCTTGCCCATTTTTCTCCATTGAAGTCATTGTTTCCTCCGCAAACAGGACACACACAATCGTCATCACTTAAAGAATGAATAAAACACTCATTAATGTATTACATTGTTATTTGTTTATTTACTTATTTGTTTATAATATTGTTAAATTACGTTCATTTCCTTAATTTAAATGTTCTAAAGACCAGAATAATTAATCTATTAATCTAATTTTGCAATATTGTACAGTCGAAAATAGTTGCTAATATTTCCCCATTTCTGATCATATTACCCCGAATACCTCTGCTCATATTTCCCCAGACGCAATGATTTGAATTACCATCTATGCCACAATGCTTGCATGCAACGAAACAGTTTCATTCTGAATAGAAAGCCTAATCACTACGTTTTCAAATGACTATTATGGCCATTTTGTCAGACTAACAACTTACATGTTATTTTAGTCTATGCAAATATTCCTAAATAAATATGATACATTTTGACAAAAACTTTTCACAGACTTACATTAAAATGACGCTGACACGACAAAGACTGTCGCTAGGCTCACGACAATTAGTAGGGCACTGGTAGAGGCTTCAACGAAGTGCTGCCAACTGTCTGTCTCCGAAACGCGATTCTCCTCTTGGCGGTGTGCGCGATAATGCTTCAACCGGCTCATATTCCCCCAACTTCCCCTATTAGATAATATGCCCTAGCTTCTAATATGATACGCTAGGACGTCAGTTTGCATTTTGTTTTCTATTATCCCTTGATTTTTTTTGTTTTGTTTATTTCTTTAGTATACAAATTTAAAATAATAACAGGGTGGCTACTCGAGGACCATAAAATTCAAGTATAATTCCCGGTTTTCAAAGCGAACTTTACAAAGATTTAAGGGCACAAGCAGGTGTTTTCTGTAATTTCAAACTAAAGTTTTACAGTCTCTCACCACCCACACACATACGCACACACAAATACACACTATTGTCCAAAAATTAAGCATAATTAAGATTTGAGAAAATATGTTGTTGAAGACAAGTCAGAATGGCACCAAACATGGTAGGAAGGATCAAGAGGGAGTGTGGTAGACACCAGAATACCAAAGATCAAAGTAAGGATACAAAATATCAAAGGAAGAAAGTTTTATTATGGCATAGATACAAATTTGAAAAGAATTACCAAATCTGAATAGCATCTGCACAACAAGAGTGGTTAATATGGAGTGTGGTTACCCCTAACGGTCACACAGGCCTCACAGCGTCGTGGCATGCTCTCTACGAGGTGATTCAACACCTCTGCTGGCAGCTGACCCCATTCCTCACGAAGAGCCGTGCAAAGGTCTGGAATTGTTGTTCGTGGCAGGTGGCGGGCTGCAACTCGTCTCCCTAAAGCATCCCAGGGATGCTCTATGGGATTCATATCCGGAGACCTTGCTGGCCAGTCCATGCGGTGGATATCTTCACCTTGAAGAAATTCGTCCACCATGTTGGCTCGATGCGGACGGGCATTATCATCCATGAATATGAAATTTGGGCAGACTGCACCTCTGAAAAGTCGCACATATGGTTGCAGTACCTCGTCTCTGTACCTCTGGGCATTAACGGTACCTTCAGTGAAGACGTGCAGCTCCGTACGCCCATTCCACATGATGCCTGCCCACACCATTACGCCACGACCACCAAACTGGTCCCTTTCCACGATGTTGCTGGGATTGTACCGCTTCCACGTTCTCTTTAGACTATTGTGCGACGGGAAACGTTTTGCAAACTGAATCTGGATTCATCTGTGAAGAGCACGTTCCTCCATTCATTCAGTGTCCAATTGCGATGGTGTTGACTCCACTGTAAACGGGCCTGCCTGTGCACTTGAGAGGGTGGGACACACACTGCTGGACGTCTGGCATAGAGCCCAGCTGCCCTGTGCCCGCGGTACTCAGTTTGTCGAGAAACTCGAACTCCTGAGGCACGTGCAAGCTCTGAGGACAGTTGTCGTGCAGGCATCTTCCGATTACGTCGTGCAGTTAAGGACAGATATCGATCCTGTTGCGGAGTTGTTACTCTTTGACGACCTTGTATTCGCCTACGATTAATATCTCCTGTGTCTTGAAACTGTCGCCAAAGCCTGGAAATGACACTTTGGTTCACATTGAGAGCTGCTGAGACTACGGTCTATCTGACCTGCTTCAAGGCGTCAGATTCTTCTACTCTTGAAAACAGGGTCTAACTGGCGTCTTTGTGGCATATTGCGTCTGTACACTACACACTTTACCACGAGAGCCCCTTTGTTCACCAAGGGAGCACTAACGAATGAGAACAATCTGGGTTTGATGTACTGCGATTGTGTACCTCTCGACCGTGGGCTTATTCGACGTTGGTGCAATCTTGAGGTAATGCAGTAAGGTGAGTCACACTCATTGAAAACGAGTTACGGGGATTCCTTACCGTTCTCGGCTTCCATTTCTCGTTTTTCTGATTATGCTTAACTTTTGGACACTAGTGTACTTATATTAACAATATAAATGGTCTGTGCAATTCCAATGAATCCAAAAATTCTAATTCAATTCAATTGAGCGGTACATATATATAATTTAAGGTGCGGAGTTTACATTTGTCATTTCACATAGCTACTCAGGACTATAAATACATATACAAACACAAGTCGCAAATGATACGGGAAATAGTAATCTACGAAAAATTGTTAATTCTATAAGAATTTTAAATTTGCCTAATCAACTTCAAGATATTTTATCTTGCAATAATCTTCCGTCCATCAGATAGATTGTTCCGCAAAGGACACTAACAAAGCAAACGGACTGAGAGAATTGTTTTATTTTTCACGCAGCTTTCTTTTCAGTCCTTGATAAAAATAAAATCTAAACTGAGGCAAACTTGTCTCCGGTCATTAATAAATATGTATAAATTCAATAGAATTGGGATTTTAAAAAGTTGCAATTTTTCACTTCTACGGAGAAAAAATCAAGCAGAACTCGAGCCAATAATTCACGCATAATTCCCGGAATTCAAGGAGTTCCAGGTGAGTAGCTACCCTGAATAAAAGAATACAACATAGAATTACATACATGAAATATAGAAAATAAACATAGAACACTTTAGCATTCCAGAAGCATTAAAGGTTGCTGGCTCTACACTGCAGTTCCGAATAGTCTGAAGGACTGCAAGTTTGAACTAAATAAGTACAGCGCACTGAAATGCAGGACTTATGAAACGAACACGTAAGTTTTCTTGTAAAACGGAATTTTGAAAATTTTAGAGCATTTTTTGTGTTTGTAAGACATTATTGCATTTTTACATAGCATTTTCTGGTATTCTATCGTGGATTAAAATTCTAGCCCTAATAATGAAATAATGCCTGTACTGTGGCAATACGAGTGGTCAGATGTAAATGGCATTCCTCGAGATCAAATACATTCCTAATACAAAATTCTCTTTATCCGCCCGTGTTGAGAGCCGATAGAAGGCCTTTTTGAATTTATAACATCCGCCCCCGTTTCCTTTACCAACTGCTCCACTCTTTTGTTTCCCGGAGTAGTGACCGGTTGTGTCAACATCAGCGCAGCGGATGGGTGTGAACTTCGATTCGCAGAAGGAACAGGAACTGTTAACGGAAGAATCAAACTCCTGAGCTACTCTGAATGTCGGTGCTGGATAAACATCCTTCGCCGGATCAAGAAATTGAGCTCAACACTTCACTGGCAACGAATCTGCCCTCTCCCGGTTCTGGCGCCACGTTAACGTCAGGATGAACAACTCGGTGAAGGTGCCGAAAGCAGGGTTGTTAAAGGTCCAGAAATTTTAAATAAGTTCAATTCCGGTCCTGGAGAGAAAATCAGGAAGCGCAAATGTGTTCTGGACCGTAAATAACCTTATGTTTAAAATATTTCAATTCGATCCAGAACATTTTTCTTCGGATCAATTTAAATACGGTCCAGCAGCCTTTTCCCCAAGCAATTTAAATACGGTCCTGCAAACTTTTTCAGGATCAATTTAAATTTGGTCCAGGAACCTTTCTTTTTCGGATCAATTAAAATACGGTCCAGGAATATTTTTTTCCGGATCAATTTAAATACGGTCCAAGTTCCGTGTTGAAATGAAACGATACGACAACTTGGACCGAATTCAACTTGTGCGAGAAAGAAGATTCCGGTCCTGTTACGGAATTCATTAGAATTTATGGGTTCTTAGACCTTTCACAACCCTGGGGGAAAGAGCTAGTTTGATTCTGTAGAGATGAGTCCTTAGGGACCGTAAGGGCGAGGCTCCTGAAGTGGCGTGGTCAGAAATTTTCGTTTCGGTTGACTTTACTTCGCTTGTCTACTTCTTCCTTCTGCTCTCTATCTCTCTTTCGTCCTCTGTTCCTATTTTCCTTTTCGTTTTATCTAGGCTTCTCACTGGGCACAGCCGTCTCACACATCGTCATTTGCTACAAGGTCTGGACCCTCCGCTGTGTCGTGTATGTATGTATGTATGTATTCGGCAAGTCTTTATCGAATGTGTCGATTTGAATATTCTCAGACAAACTTTTCATCTTCACTACTCCTTATCCCTATGCTGAGAGATGATGACAGCATGTTCTTAGCTTGAGAAGCAAGTGCCTTTTACACGGTCTCTGAGGAAGTTCCTTTGTTTCCTTCATGACGTAGTAATCCAGTGGCGAACACTCAAAAGGAAAATGAACGTCACAACTCTTTACACCGCTTCTTGCAGGAAGACATTACACAGAGCACCATATACACTTCCCTTTCTTCTTATTACTTAATGTCTTTAAGATAACCATGACGTTAGGATAAAATGCGAGATTAAATTGGTGAAAGGAAACGCACAACGAAATACCAACGACCAGGCGGAACTCGAACCAAGACCCTTCAGTGGAAAGATCCTTAGTGGACACCAATCGCGCTGTGCCATACAAGTTCCTATTTCAATTGTCGAATCGAATTGCTGTTTTAAGTCCACTTTGTGGACAGATAGGCTAATCGAGAACGGACATACAGTGGGATCTCACAGGGTATCGAACCCGAGACCACTTGAATATAAGGCCGCGACGTTACCACTACGCCATCGGGAGGCCTAAACTTAAACAATGTGTTGACTCCATAATGTAACTTTGTGTGCACGACGCAATGGACAGATGACGAGGTTGACCAGAACTGGTGCAGCCAATTTCCTAATGACGCCCTGCCGAACAGCTATTAGTTCAACTTAAAGGATTCAAACTTCCTTCCTGAACTGTTCTGTGCTGTTGCGAACTTCCTTCTTATCACACCTCGTCTGATTATGAATATAACCAGCCGAAAATATGTATTAAAATTAATGTTAATTTTCTCACTTCTTGCATGGCATAAAATGTTCAGTTTTCACGAACAGCTTTGAAATGTTCTTTGCAATATGTTGCTTGGGAGTATACTTTCATTCAAGAACGCACGTGTAAAAAGATGCAATCCGTCAATAGTAATATTTAGGATTGTAAAAAAAAAAATAGCCTGAACGAAGATTTCACTTTTTTTAACATACTCGCAAAACGTGCCGCTTTCACCGAAATTTAGAGATCACGAACAAACCAACCCTGGTAGCTTGAGGACCATATTTTACACTGAAATTACTTTACAATCGCATCCGTGAATCTTCTTTTCGGGGATTAGAAAGGAGATTTTTTAACAGATATTGTTGCCTTTAACGAATTGAGGGAATAAAAAGCAAAGTGTCGTTTCACGTCATATGTGGGGGGGGGGGAATAAAACGTCTCATCTGGACAAGCAGGTTAGCTGCAGCGCCGGTACAGATTATCCGCAAAGACGCGGACGGCTATTTCCCTCTTCTCTCCTATTTGTGTATAACCCCCTTCCCATTGTCGTTATCAAGTGGTACAGTGGGATCCATGAGTATTACCGCGCAAATTGTCATCACCATGTTCGTACACTTTATTTGACCCAATAACAGCTTCCAGAATTAAAAGAAAAGCTGTTGACAACTTTTACACCAGCATACATAAAAATCCATCGCTTAAAAACACACAGGCTAGGATGTGAGAGAAAAATTATTGAAAACAGTCATGGACCATTTTCACAGTAATACTCATGGATCCAATTGTACTTAATGTCTCACCCCTGAAGATTCTGATGTTCGAGACTTTTCCTCGGGGTGTCATCAATTCCGTCTAATCATCATTGCGGTTAGCCAAAAAGTAACAAAAGCAACGTAAAATGACAACGTTCTAAATTTTGTCTATCCTTGAGTGTAAAAATGATGGATATGATTTTGAGCTTTCAGTTTCCAAGTCCATTTTATGCACAGAAAGGCTAATCGGGACATGACGTACAATTTAAAGTAGGATCCAAGCCAATGTGCTTCCACCGAGAATGGAACCCGGGATTGTTCCATTAAAAGGGACGTTGACAATGAACATGCCATATTCAACATATCAGTATCGCAAGTTAACAACTTGCAATGACGTACATAAATCTCGAAATAACATTCTCGAAACCAATCAAAAGACGATTTTGATTATAGTGGTTAAAGTTAAAAATATGAAATTTAAAATTCGAGTGGTTTCGTGTTCGATACACGTGTGGGATCTCGGTCTCTCGGAACGTCAAGTAATAATTATGGAATGTATGTAGAGTATCGATATTTTTTTCTTTACTAAAGTACTTGAAATTATCTATATTGCTTCTGCTTTTAACGAAAAAATGTGCCATGTCCTCCCACTCTTTCCCCATACACCATTGAACAATAAGAGATTACATTATCTACTTATGGCCATGAGTATATATATCTTAACGGGTAAAAGAAAGACTTGCAAAGGTCTTGAACTCAAACCAAACAAAGAAATTGGCACCAAGGCAAAGCTAATGCTGAAGTTATTACTCTGCTGTTCCTTTCAGTGTCCTAGTTGTTTGGAGAAAGCTGAGTATTCCGATAACTCGTCCATCAGCCTTACAGATAAAGTGTTTATGCAAGGCAATAGCGAACAGTAATATCAATCCATTCAACGATGCACTTTGTTAGGCAACGACATACACTGTGATTGAGTCTCTTGTGTAGCTCGTGTACAGAAAGGTTTTTACGCAATCAAGGAACCTTACTTTCCGATCTCTCTACATTGTATATTTATACATATTAAATTGTCACTAACTTTGTGCACAGAGCCTAATAGCATGTAAGCTTGCTGAGATGGGATTAGAACTAGTGAATTTCTCGGAGTAGGTCCAATAAAAAAATCACGAGAAGAGAATTTATGTCTTCACCAAATTTTACTTCCTCCTTACGAGGGTCACTATTTATATTTTGAGCCTAACAATGAAAAAACAGGAATTTGGCATTGAAAACTGCTTTATTGTTTTTCGAAGTATTCTCCTTTATGGTCAATACACTTTTGCATTCGTTCGAACCATTTGTCAAAGCAGTTTTTCCAATCTTCTTGAGACACCTCCATAATATGGTTTTTGAACGCATCAACGGCGTCTTCCGCCGACGAAAATCGTTGTCCACGCAATTTATTCTTGACATTCGGGAACAAGAAGTCATTGGGTGCCAAATCAGGACTGTACGGCGGATGACTCATCAATTCGATTTTTTGACTGTTCATAAAGTCAGTTGTTAGACGAGAAGTGTGACAGCTGGCATTGTCTTGGTGAAGAATGATCCGACGGCGTTTGTTTGTTTTCCGTATTTGACCGAAGACCTCTGGCAAACAAATTGTTGTGTACCATTCAGAGTTGACCGTTCTACGTTCCTCTAAAGGCACAGTTGCCACATGACCAGTTTTCCCGAAAAAAACAGGCACCCATTTGTTTCGATGTGCTTCGAGCGCAAACAACTTTTGTTGGATTGGGTTCATCTTGAAACACCCATACAGTAGACTGCTGTTTACGTTCCGGCTCATATGCATATAGCCTATCCATGATTCGTCACCTGTTACAATCTTATATACGTCTTTTGAAGCACCACGATTGTATTTATTGAGCATTTGTTTGCACCAATTGACGCGAACGTCTTTTTGAGTTTTTGTCAAATTGTGTGGGATCTAACGAGAACATACCTTTCTCACAGCTAAATGATCATGTAATATTTTATATATGCTGGTGGAACTAATGCCTATGGTTGCCTCAATCTCACAGTATGTCACATGACGATCTTGCAGTATTGGGTTTTGCACAGCATCAAAGTTTTCTTGAACAACAACTGATTTTGGACGACCTTCGCGAATCTCGTCGGTGAGCGAATGGCGGCCACGATTAAATTCGTTATACCAGCGTTTCACAGTGGCAAAGGATGGGGCTTCATCGCCAAATGTGGAAGTAAGTTGATCGATGCACTCTTGTCTTGATAATCCACGTCGAAAATCGTAAAAAATCATCGCACGAAAATGTTCACGAGTTAATTCAATTTTATTGTTGTCGCGCAATCTCCAAGGCAACATAAACAACACAAATGAAGCTATTGACAAAACATTTGAAGTACGTTATGGTCAATAATGCCAGACGATTCCGTGCAAACGTCAAATCGCGCCTAACTTCAATCAGTGTTGCCAAGGCTCAAAATATAAATAGTGAACCTCGTGTCTGAAACACAAGTATCCGCCGAATTACATATTTGTCAATTCAAAAAATTGAAATCATCTCTCATCAGTTAATTTTTCAGCAATGTAACCCAAAAGTAGGAGGAGCCAAATTTAGTAATCCCATTTATTTTCGAATTGCAATTCACGCAAAAGTAAGTATCACAGAAAATAATCCTGACCGCAGGTCTAGGCGCCAAAGCATCGTCAGTCTGCAAAATGCAGCCCAGGGTACACTGCGTGGAACTGAGGTTGACATTTAGTTGTCTTCCGAAAGGATCATCCCTTTCACCCCATAATGCGATGCGATGCCAATCCTAGCATACCGGTAATAAACCTAGCATAATTTTGAACCTCTGTTCGACATAATGGTAAAATTCTAGCCTAGCATTGATTGAATTGTTGTTTTAAGTCCACTTTATGGACAGAAAGGCTAATCGGGACTGGGATCCGAATCACTATGTGCCTCCACCTAGCATTATTTGAAAATGTCCCTGAGAGAAAGAAGTTTGGTACAAAAGACGGAATTGGAATTATTTAAAGTCAAAATTATACTATTTCCAGATTTTATTCCTACTTCTTCAGAGGGCATGTTTGAAATATGCTGACCCACCCAAGGACAAACTTTTCCCGCCATGCCCGGTCCATCCATTCTTTTCGTTATCTTCACTTGAACACTCCAGGAACATTTTATGGCAGGAAAACGGTAAAAAGTTGAGACCGCGAATAAAAAGAGAGTGCGGCTGTTTGTTGCAAGTGATTTTTCGTACTTCTTTTCAATTCAAATGTTGAACCATTGCAGTTAATTAAATAGGAGAAATTCACATAACTATATAATAAACTGCACAGTTTAAACTCCAAAAGCAAAAGCACAAATTGAACTTACAACTACGGCCATCTAATAATATGTATTATTCACTAATAATAATAAATCCTAACATAATTCAACAGCATGTGGCAGCTTAGTTCCACAATTCAAAACAGCACTTTCACTTATCGTGAAGTTGAGACACTGGTAACGTTAAGTCTGTTCAAAACTTAAACACCTGGGAATAAAACTGAAAAGCAAAATATTTGGGAGTATTATGGAGCTTCCCTTCCAAGCATTATAAACAATGACAACAAAGTTACCATTTGCCCTATCATCAATAGCTGGATGGAAAGTATGACTGTACATGCACAATGTGAAGCACAAAGTCATATTCTGGTGAAGCTAAATTGTGTGAACCACGAGTGACACACATACATCAACAAATGTCAAAACTTTCTCTTTGTGTTATCTGTAAGAATGTGAATCTCACGAAATCAGTTGCCCAATTTTGGAAAATGAGCTTGCTACTTGCTTTTTTCTGGGTTTGTCAATTGGTCTTAAATTAGGCAACTTCTGTCTCCCGTATAGAAATTCATGTGAACGGTTCCAAGCTTTCGAGAGGCAGCGTCACACTCAATTTTCAGCCTCGACAAGAGTGCTAACGTCACCTTCATCGTCATGGTTAACTAGAACTAACGTCGCCCATCTTCGGGCAGAACTGGTGAGCTATCGTCGCCCACCTTCGGGCTGAACTGGTGAGCTAACGTCGCCAACCTTCGGGCTGAACTGGTGAGCTAACGTCGCCAACCTTCGGGCTGAACTGGTGAGCTAACGTCGCCAACCTTCGGGCTGAACTGGTGAGCTAACGTCGGTCACCTTCGGGCTGAACTGGTGAGCTAACGTCGCCAACCTTCGGGCTGAACTGGTGAGCTAACGTCGCCAACCTTCGGGCTGAACTGGTGAGCTAACGTCGCCCACCTTCGGGCTGAACTGGTGAGCTAACGTCGCCAACCTTCGGGCTGAACTGGTGAGCTAACGTCGCCAACCTTCGGGCTGAACTGGTGAGCTAACGTCGCCCACCTTCGGGCTGAACTGGTGAGCTAACGTCGCCCACCTTCGGGCTGAACTGGTGAGCTAACGTCGCCCACCTTCGGGCTGAACTGGTGAGCTAACGTCGCCCACCTTCGGGCTGAACTGGTGAGCTAACGTCGCCCACCTTCGGGCTGAACTGGTGAGCTAACGTCGCCCACCTTCGGGCTGAACTGGTGAGCTAACGTCGCCCACCTTCGGGCTGAACTGGTGAGCTAACGTCGCCCACCTTCGGGCTGAACTGGTGAGCTAACGTCGCCCACCTTCGGGCTGAACTGGTAAGCTAACATCGCACATCTTAGAACTGAACTGGTGAGCTAACGTCACCCATAGTCAAGCTTGCGAGAGAGCTAAAATTAATCTCATCGTTAGGGTTGACTAGTGAGCTAACGTCACTCAGTCATGCTAATAAAGAGCTAACGCTAATCTCATATTCACTGACAGAGCTAAGGCACTCATGAGACAAACACAGTCCTGAAGACAGGACTGCCGTTAGCTCTCGATAACTTAGAACCTTCTTCAGGTCTAACCTGGTCGTTCACCCAGAGCCTCCATCCTCGTGCTGGCGAGTAATTCCATGAACTTCCATAATTCTTTCATTATTTCCTGCTTGCTGCCCGCACCGGTCATAGACGCTGTGAATCAAGGACCGTACAGTATTCTCCCAAAAGGAAAGAGTATGCGAAACTCTATGGAAACAGCAGAACACAAAAACATACATGGAAAGCTGCCATTATTCCGTGGACTGTAAAAATCTAGGCTTAAAGGCATTACAGCACATCTTGACTTTCCCACCTGCAAATCATTGCAATTATTTTTTTTTTCTACAGAAAACACGAAACAATCCTCCTAGACAGTGATAAACCGTATAATACATATAAAAATGTTCCATGGTGCTTATCAGCAATGCGAAAAAATAACCAATTTTGTGCAATAGTATGTACAGTCACCGGCAATAAAAATGGGACACCTAGATCCTAAAATACTGACTTCCCTGCAATGCATTGTGTGTGTGTTGCCTATTTTTATGGCAATGAGCCAACTTCAATAGCAACTTTTCAATGGACAGTTCTATCGCCTCCGAGTTAGGAGATAATCTCTGACGCATTGCAGGGAAGGCAGTATTTCAGGATTTTATTCTTTTATTGCCGGTGACTGTACGTTGGCCACTCCACATGCATCAGAATTGCTTCAACGAGGAAGGCGAGCGGACAGACACAGCTACGAAATTTTAACTTACAACAATATGAATGGCTAAATATGTATCGTATAGACTTCTAACATGCCTTATTGAACTTCACGGGCTTGGATGTGCGCCATGCATACACAAACTTACACAAGCAGTTCAGTACATAACACACTAATGCCCATTCGATTTTTCTTTCGATTTGACTTCGGATGTTACAAATTATGACCAATGGCGTGTCAACAGAGTGCGAGTACACATGTGTAGGAAATTACACTTGCGCACATCGAACCTGGTAACACACTAGCTTACCGATCGGCGGCTAATAATTGGTCAATACACGCGAAAGAAATCGAGCTTTTCCTGAGAATTCACAACCATTGGGACAGAGCGCGATCGGTTCCGGTTTCGATTCACAGTGGGAGACCCGAAATTTCGGTGTTGACCCAGCATCGTGAGGACAATTGGGCAGGTTTCTTAAAGGTACAGGAATCCATTGATTCTAATGGATTCTATTCTTTTCCGCAACAGGTCATGAATCTTTTTTCTCGCACAATTTAAATTCGGTTCAAGTTGCGTATTGTTTCATTTCAATACGGAACTTGGACCGGATGTAAATAGATCCGGAAAAAGTTCCTGGACCGTATTTAAATTGATCCGAAAAAAATGTTCCCAGGCCTGTATTTAAATTGATCCGGGGAAAAAGGTTCCCGGGCCGTATTTAAATTGATCCGGGAATGAAGTTCCCGGACCGTATTTAAACTGATCCGGAGAAAAGGTTCCTGGACATTATTTCAACTGATCCGGAAAAAAATGTTCCTGGACATTATTCAAACTGATCCGGAAAAAAATGTTCCTGGACAGTATTTAAACTGATCCGGAAAAAAAATGTTCCTGGACAGTATTCAAACTGATCCGGAAAAAAATGTTCCTGGACATTATTCAAACTGATCCGGAAAAAATTGTTCCTGTACCGTATTTAAATTCATCCGGAAAAAAGGTTCCCGGACCCTACTTAAATTCATCCGAAAAAAAGGTTCGTGGACAGAATTGAAATACCTTTCAGGTACAAATGTTCTTTACGATCCAGAACCGATTTACGCTTGCTGGTTCTCTCTCCCAGACCGGAACTGAATTTATTTAAAACTCCTGGACCTTTAACAACCCCGCAATTGGGGAGTGACTTGGAGGGGGAAAAAAGCAGCGAGTTGTGATCTAAAAAGCCTGAAAACAGCGACGATGGGACTCGATGCGCTGAAAACAGCGACGATGGGACTCGATGCGCTGAAAACAGCGGCAAATGGACTCGATGCGCTGAAAACAGCGGCAAATGGACTCGATGCGCTGAACACGCGTCACGCAATGAAAAATCGCTTGGCACCACCTGGTCCTAGAACGACTATTGGGGCCACGTAGGTTTTTACATAATTCACATATGCATATTTTCCATAAACATTCTCACATGTGGAAACTTGCAACTACTACTGTACGTAATCGACCTAAGCCGACAAGAAAAACCTGCTGCAACTAGCATCCTTATAGCAGTCTCTTTGAAATAATGGAACATTCATATAATTTCCAACTTTGTAGGGCAACAGTGGCGAACCAAAAGGGTCAAACACGCCTACAAAAAAAAACGCCAGACTAACCAAAAAAGAATGGTTGCATTTCGTAATATCAGTGGACTAAGGATACCTCAGAAAACGCAGTTACGATAAAATACACGCAATAGGCGTACTAATATTACAAAGATAAGCATTACGTAACGTAAATATAGCCAGTCGACATGTTCGAATTTGTGCAATGTATTACGTCACATGCTACTACTTCCCTCTCTATTGCCTTTGACTGCAAGTACTCTCTGACGCAATTTATCAAGGTATCGCTTTCTGCTGTGAACGTAAATCCATTGCTTCCCCTCCTCTACGTCTTGGATTGTTTACACCTGCACAAAATTCGATCAACCTCATATGAGTGAAACAGGAAGAAGCCTGATACAGCATGTGGCTGGTGGCCTTGGGGCTATCAGAATGAATGGAGTGTTCTACATTCCATCTGTGACGTGGATACTTTCAATGAAAGTGCCACATTTTCTGACACATGATGGTAAGGCTTCACTATTATTAGCCCGTACTTTCAAGGGGCTTTTATTTTTCGTTCAGATCCTGTCATTAGAAAAGAGATGATGCAGGCATAACGTTCCAAGTCCCTTCTCCATCAAAGGTGTTAATGGTGTTAATTAGGCTCTAAACAAGGAAAAGAAAGGAAACCAAATATAAGTGCTGATGGGTGAAGCTCATACGAAACGAAGTGTAATATGAAAACTGTAAACACACAATTTTTTTCTAGATTTAAAATTCAATAAATTCTATGGGCAAAAATAGCGAACATTTTGTGTAGGAAAATGTACAAAATTCTAATCATGTTAAACCGTAAATAGTGTAATTATCATCAAATTGTAATAAACATGGCAGCTGATAATTTGCAAATAACGCACTCAACGAATATTTCCATAGTAGGGTCATGTATAAAGTATCAAACAGAAAAATGTATATTTATAGAATTTTTATTTCCTTTAATCAAACTGTTAAGGACGTTTACTGGAAAAAGCCTTTCTATAAAAATAAACTTGTATCTAAATGTATGGTGTCAAAAACCATACAAGCAATTTTAGTGGGTTTCTTTAAATAAATAAATCAAAAAAAATCTTTAAAAATTATTTTTTAAATAAAAATCATGATTTTTATCCACCCTGGTTTATCATATGTAGCTTTTCTGGCACTTTGAGTAATTGCGACGATGAGGATGAGACTGAAGAAGGGGGTAATCACAAACACATATGGACGACACAACACAATTCCTACAGTTCATTATCCTGGTTGTAGGTCTAGGCGCCCGATCCTCGTTAGTCTAAAATGCAGTCCAGGGTGTAAAGAGGTTAGTTAACATTTGGGTATCTTCAGAAATGTTCACCCCTTACATCTCCCCTCCAAAAGAATAGAACATAAATCATCCACCTAAGAATCAGACAGATATCTCTGTAGCGCGTACATAAAGCCTACATGGACTTCAAGGCTACAATCATAAATTATCTTTACAGACAGTGCATTTCACGCGACTCCAGAGAGAATCGAACCCAGAATCCTTTGATTAAACCTCTAGGTCAACCCAAATCACTGGCGTACGCAGAAGGGGGACTGACTTGGCAAAAGCCTCCTTCGGAATTTTGAAAAATCCAACATTTTCAAATACAAGCAGTGAGAAACTCGGGGAAAAAACTAGAGTGGTAAGGGCCTCCCTTAAAATGACCCCCCGATGGACATTTTTGACAGTGGAAAGTTCCAATTCTACGGAATACCTTATTGCGTATGACACCTCCCTAGAAAGAAGCTATAAACTATCACCTTTACAATTCCAGCCCCCTGCCGAAAAAAATCCTGCGTACGCCAGTGACCCAAATGAAAAATGGTATGCGTACCAAATGCGGTATCATCAATCAATACAAAGGTTAAGTGTCATTATCGAGAAGTGTTTTTCAAGAACAGATCATCTAGAAGCAGCCATTAGGTTTTGGAATATACGGGAGGTGTAGATAAAGACGCACCAGATATTCAAGAGCTCTTGTTTTTAGGTGGTGTCGCCTCCCCCTCCCCCCTCTTTCATTGTTACCGCAAGGTATCCATTCAGTAGAGCACTGCACACGGGGGGAGTACACTAAAATATTCTCCATTTATTTCGTAATTATAATTTCTAATCTGCACTTAAGTTGTTTTAAGACAAAAATGGTAATTGGGAATTCTATTTTATCAAAATTTCTGGAACGGCTGTGGCCCCATCAGGTCCCTACATGCGTACGCCAGTGTATTAGAGGTTCACTAGACCAGTATTCCTCCACTGCCGGGGCCGCGAGATCATTAGATCCAGTAGTTGACAACTACTTTAAACCTAATTTTATATTTCTTAACGAGACTAGACACAATGGGACTAATTACTCTTTTATGATTATGCCATACTTATTTTCTTAATATTTAATTTCAAGGGTATATATTAGTATATAAAGTTTTAAAAAACAATTGTGCTTATGAGTAAAAATGTTGAGATAGGGGCATCGACTTTTAAAAAATAATTTACCATGCCTATAAATACCTAAGGTCAGACACGTGTTCGGAGGTCAACAGCACGTTCCCAATCTCACTAGACAAGGTCCGTCAGAAAGTACAAGAACAAGGACTTCCCCTAACCTGGAGAACAGTTTAGGATAACATTACTGATCTAAGTCTCCACTCTCTTCTTTCTTGTTGACGACGACATTGAGTAATTTGCTCGCTTTGTATGAATGGTCAGCCAGACAGTGGGCAATTCGTCAAGTGACGTCATACAACAAGGCATGCAACAATGTCCTCTGGTGTTATTGGGTGACCTTCACATTGACAGCTACTCTCACGCGAAGTTCTTTTTTTTTCTTGCACCGAAACAAAAACATCTTCAAGAAGTGAATGACTCGCGTAGAAAAAGAGGCCGCAACAAAAAAGGGGGGATTAGCGAATTCTTTGCCCCCCCCCCCCCTCTTCTCTCTCATTTTCTTTAAGAGACCACTTCAGTGGTCACATCAACTTCCCATTAACAGGTTAATCTCAGGGAACACGAAATAAATTTTAGCATTAGTACTGTAATTGGGTTTCATATTACGAGGGGAGAGTGAAAGGTTTTGAGTCTCACATGGAAGGAGTGATGATGCCAGGTAGTTAAAATTTTGGAGGATGTCAGGTTTGAGTTTAAGGACACTGTGCGAACATTTATGAAATTCACATGTTTTATTCTATGTTTTTTCAGGTAGAAAATTAATGAAGTGTCAGAGAGAGAAGAGAGTGGCCGACAGGGCCGTAGTTCGGTACCTCTGTCGGAAAGACCTTACTACACAGGCGCTCACCGCACTTCCCCATCCACCTTATTGCCCCGACCTGCCCCCGTCAGATTTTCATATTTTCCCTGCTAGGAAGAATTCACTTCGAGGACGTCACTTCCACACGGACGAAGGCGGTCATTCAGTGGTGTGATACTCAGGACAAATCCTTCTACCAGATGACTGTAAACAAATTGTAGCACAGAATGCGTAAGTGCATTGATCTGGGGGTGATTATAGATTATGTGATTATGTAGAGAAATCATAATGAAAAACTGTAGCTTACACACCCCTTCCCTGTGAGGTACAAAACTTTTCACTCTCCCCTCGTATATACATTGCTTTTTGCTATAATTGCAGAAGCTGGAAAAAACTGATGTAATAAATTTATTTTGTTTAAGGAATGGGCCGATCCTACTTTGAACCGATGCCGATACTCTTACCGATACAGATAACTGCAATAAATAAAAGTTCTTCAAAATATTGACAAATATTAGCATATAAATATTTCTGTCCAATTTACCAAGAAATTTGCTTTAAAATATTCAAGAATTACATCAGAATATTAAAATAGATGTTATATGACCACAACATTCAGTTCTTCACGCAAAATTGATCCAAAATAAATAGAAAGTTTGAATTTTGCCTGATTTCTAGGATAATTAGACTTCCCGAAAGTGTCGCGCGGCTTTTTTGCGAACCAGCGAAAGACCAAGATGGCGGGAAAAGTATCGGCTGGTATCGGTAAATGAATTCCAACCGATACTTTCCGATACCGATGACACTGGTCTAGCTAACGAAGATTGTCCAAGTCACTTCACTCTCGGAACCTGTGCAGTGTCTCTCCGATTGGGATCGAAGCAGAGTACCCAATAGTGATTGAATGAGGTTAGTTTACGTCGCTTTTCTGGTACTTTTGGCTAATTGCTACGATGGGGATAAATGGATAGAGGGACACAAACACATACGGACGACACAATTCCTCCGGAGGATTATCCTGGCTGCATGCCCAAGCGCCAGAGCCTCGTTAGCCTGCAAAATGCCGTCCAACATGTACAGTGGGATCCATGAATATTACCGTGCAAATTGTCCATGACCATGTTCGTGCAATTTATTTGGCCCAACAAGTGCTTCAAGAATTAAAAGAAAACTCAAAACAAGCTGTTGACAACTTCTGCATCAGCATACATAAAAATCAATCGCTTAAAAACACAGGATGCAAGAGGAAAATTGTCGTGGACAATTTGCACGGTAATACTTATGGATCCCACTGTACTACGTGGATGAGAGGTTGACAATTCGTTGTCTTCTTACACCCCTCGTTCATAGCATTGGCACGCGCGATGTAAGTGTGCTTCTGACAACCCTCTTTGCATTTCCACTTGTGTAGTACATATGGTCTTTCCACGCCTAAATAGCTAGTTACATATTTGGCATTTACAATCTAGTAGATTACGAAATCTGTTGATTCTCCATAACAACCAGACAAGAAAGGGGATCCTGAAGTGACATGTTAGCAGGGAAAAAAATATGGATGATCCATACAGGTTTGTTTTCGTTTTTACAGACTAGCCAATTGTGAATTTGCATCCCAAAGTTCTATGGGATATGCGCTGGTCTGGTTGGTAGGGCGTCTGACTGTCAAGCGGAAGAACAGAGTTCGAATCCCCGAGGAATGAAGTGGGGATTAATTCGCCAATGCCCCCACCCCATGCGCAAGCGGTTGTATTTTATCCAGCCTCTCAACAATAAGCTCCTGAGGGTCAAAAGCTGCCAGAGCATGGTGATGATCACATCACCTCCGAGATCGAGAATATGCCTACTTCTGTGTATCTGCTTGTGGAGTGGAGCAAGGAACAAATGAGAGAACTGCCATTACAGTTTTCCCATTGCGCTTCCTTACAAATCATTGCTTTTCATGTTCAACAGAGTTTAAACGACGCGATAAAAATCGAAAATCCTCGTAAAATGCGAAAAGTGCCATTGTCGGTAACAAGAACATGTTAGGCGAAAAATTAACGAAATTCAAGTATCTGCCCATTTCGTTCCTGTATTAGTTCAGTTAGACCTGTGATCTGGGCCACACAAAATCATAGGGAAAACAACTCTTGGGGGAGTTACTGAACAACGAATAGTAAG
The DNA here is from genome assembly GCF_977018435.1 of Lepisma saccharinum. Classification (NCBI taxonomy): domain Eukaryota; kingdom Metazoa; phylum Arthropoda; class Insecta; order Zygentoma; family Lepismatidae; genus Lepisma; species Lepisma saccharinum. Next base: position 18,576,054 of record NC_139229.1, read on the forward strand.
TAGGTCACGATAAGAATTCTTGTCTAGTATTAGGTGTTTACATCTTATGCCCGATAAGATTCCGTCAGATAGCTGCATATGTTACATTAAAATCAAGTGAACAATGTACGTTGTGAATGTTGTTTTTTTTTTTTAAAAAATGCAGTTTTTTCAGGATGTTACAAATTGCTAACGTTCAATGTAAAAAACCGACAGAAATATGAAACCTAATACAATGAAGCGAACGTTTCCAATTTTAAGAGCTAACAAATTTTACAGGCAGGAGTAAATTTGCGGGTTGTAACTGACGGCCTGCCATTTTAGTCTCATGATGAAAACTTACATCCCTTCCCGACACTACACCCTATTATCGTTGTGTACTGACTTGATTTTTACCAACAGGTGGTTTGTCTCCCCAATCCGAAGAATAATTAAATGCATTTAATATGCAACTTTTCTTCAATTGGTATGTACAGACGACGGCAAAGAAAATAGTACGCAAACTGTCCATCGCTAGTTTCATTCTTTTTTTATTTTGTTGTCCTCTGCTTATTTATATGTTATTTCAATTTGTGGGAAAGAGACTGAATGAACATGGTGATTGATCCGCCTACTATTACTTTTGCCGTTGGGTGTACTTAGATGTTCTACTTGTTTGGGTTATTGAACGTTTCAGTCCCTGGAATCGAACTCTGAGCGTATGGGTGTAGCAGGACAATGCACGATATTTTAGGTCTCATGTCTAATGCAAGGACTGAAACCAAAACAAATCCACAGCGGTGCCATGCCCTAGAAGCAGGGTTGTTGAAGGTCCAGGAACACATAAAATCCAATAGGTTCTATTGGGTTCCGCTGCAAGACCGAAACCTTTTTTTCTCGCACAATTTAAATTCGGTCCAAGTTGCGTATTGTCTCATTGAAAAAAAAATGTTCCTGGACGGTATTTACATGGTTCGGGAAAAAGTTTCTCGACCGTATTTGAATTCAGCCAGGAAAAAAAAAGCTTCTTGAACTGAATTGAAATACTTTACAGATAGAAAGATTCTTTACGATTCAGAACCGTTTAACGTTTGCGGATTTTCTCTCCTGCGATTCCTACACATCCAGGAACCCATACACTCTAATGGGCTACATTGAAATCCGTAACAGGACCGGAACACTTTTTCTCGCACAATTTAAATTCCGTCCCAGTTGGGTATTATTTGATTTCAATACGAGAACTTGGACCCTTTTTAAACTGATCCGGAAAAAAATTCCCGCCTGGACCGTATTTAAATTAAACCGGAAAAAAGTTTCTAGACCTAAGTGAAATACTTTTCAGATTTAAACATTCTTTACGATCCAGAACCGATTAACGCTTGTTGACTTTCTCTCCTGGTCCGGAATGGAATGTATTTACTTTTCCTGGACCCTGGGAATCTTAAACATCCAGGAACCCATACACTCTAATGGGTTACATTGAGTTCCGTAACAGGACCGGAACCCTTTCTTGCACAATTTAAATTCGATCCATGTTGCGTATTATTTAATTTCAATACGGAACTTCGACGCTATTCTAACTGATCCGGAAAAAAATTCTGCCTGGACCGTATTTAAATTCAACCGGAAAAGTTTCCTGGACCGTATTTACATTTTACCGGAAAAAGTTCCTGGACCGAATTGAAATAATTTAGATAGAAACATTATTTACGATCCAGAACCGATTAAAACTTGCTGATTTTCTCTCCTGGACCGGAATGGAATGTATTTACTTATCCTGGATATTTATCCCCAACCCTGGGATTCTGGAAGATCCAGGAACCGATCCACTCTAATGGGTTACATTGAGTTCCGTAACAGGACCGGAAACATTTTCTCGCACAATTTAAATTCGGTCCAAGTTGCGTATTATTTAATTTCAAAATGGAACTTGGATCCTATTTAAACAGACCCGGAAAAAAGATTCCTGGACGGTATTCAAAATGATCCGGAAAAAAGGTTCTTGGACCGTATTTACATTATACCGGAAAAGATGTTCCTGCACCAAATTGAAATACTTTACAGATAGAAAAATTCTTTACGTTCCAGAACCGATTAACGCTTGATTTTCTCTCCTGGACCGGAATGGAATGTATTTACTTTTCCTGGACATTTATCCCCCAACTCTGGGATTCTTAAACATCCACAAACCCATACACTCTAATGGGTTACATTAGGTTCCGTAACAGGACCGGAACCTTTTTTCTCGAACAAGTTAAATTCGGTCAAGTTGCGTATAGTTTCATTTCAATACGAAATTTCAGGCCCTATTTAAACTGATCCGGAAAAAAGATTCCTGGACGATATTTAAATTGATCCGGAAGAAAGTTTCCTGGGCAGTATTTATATTGATCCGGAAAGTTCCTGGAACGTATTTAAATTCATCCGGGGGAAAAAGGTTACTAGACGGTATTTAAATTAAACCGGAAAAAGATTCCTGGACCTAATAGAAATACTTTACAGACAGAATGGTTCATTAAGAATCAGAACCGATTTACGCTTGCTGATTTTCTCTACTGGACCGGAATTGGATGTATTTACATTTCCTGGACCTTTAACAACCCTGGATAAAATGAAAAAGAACAGAATGAGGAACCTTGTTATTCACTTCGACCACCCACCTCTTTTACCCAAGTACCAAGATAAAAATGATCACAAAATGGGGAAAGTTGGCCTTGAGACGATGCTGCGTGGTGTCAACATTTCAACCGTGCATGCTGCAAGATTTTGATCAGTGCGTCGCCCTGAGGCAGTGAAATGGTTTTGAAGTTTAATTACAAACTGGGGTGACTACGAGCAGGAAAGCATCCTTCAAATATGTTCGATTGCTGGAGCGTTAAGTCATGGTACCCGAGCTGTCAAATATGCAAGGAGACCAGGAGAAAGTTAGGAATTCACACTACACCTCGTGTTATTGCGAAAGATTTCCCGTTCCTGTATTGTTTATATTCGGAACCAATCGCGAAAATATTTCTTGCATTCCATTGTCCTGCTTGAACTCTTACAGGTTTGAACTTGCACAACTTCTGTGGCAAATTATAAAAGTGAAACCAAAATGCCTAATTCTCATTCGTATGTAAATCGGTCATGTTACTTGTGACTCGCAATGTTTGTGTGAAACTATGAAATATGTATTTGTATACATTTTTCTTACTGCTGCGATGTTGCCAACAGAAAAGTTACATCCTTAACACTAAACTGTTACGTCCAAAACATTTTAATTAGGAAATGGACAACTTATATTTGTACTGTCCATATTTTAAAACCTACATTGTTTTCAATTAATTTTCTGGCTGCCTGTATTTTTTTAAAAAACCACGTCGGTTATATGTACTTGTATTCTAGTTATTTTACGTCGCTTTTCTGTCACTTGTGGTTAATCGCAACGATGAGAATGAATGATAAATTGATCTGATGAAATTATGATCAAGATCACGCATGTACAAATCGGGATTCGAACCAGGGGACTTCGGTAGCCAGATCGAAAGTCGACTTAACGCGCTCAGACACAGAGGCGACATGTGTATTCTCATGTTTTCTAAGTTGCGTCGGCAACAGCAGAATTTTACCAATATATAAAGAATGACAACTTAAATCTCCAAAATAAACAAAGTTTACTTTTTTTAGTGAGATGACGACCTATAATAATGTCAGTTACCTGACACTTGTATCACTTAAAAAATAAATTTGGGCTTCAGCAATTTGCAAATATAATTTGTTATTGAGAGAATACACACAATGAATTCCACTGTATTAATATTATGTGTGTATGTATGTATATGTACATTTGGGAGCTGAGAAGACTGCGAGGCTGAGGAATGCGAAACTGACCTGCCTGTTGTCGCCGTGTGCAGCCAGCTCGTCTTCCTTTCAGGGTGGCAGAGGCATAAATAAAAAGGACATGGTACGAAAACGCATTGCAAATGAATGGAACATATTACATAGTAACAAGTGAAAGCAATACTAATAATGGAGTCAAACTTCACAAATCAAAGCCATCTGCTTCCAACGTGACTAAGAAAGTAAGGGTGTGTGCGTGCTTTTTGTGTATTTCCTAGCGTCTTGTTAATGCTTCTTTCCTGGACATGGATCAATTAATTTTAACTTATGCAGAGTAGTACATTTTCTCTCTCGTTTGTATTTACATTTTGGTATGTAGCATCGCTTTTCTGCAACTTTCGGATTATGGAACATGAAGTTGTAATGTCTCGGCTCCAGTGATTTATCCACCAACTACGCCCTAACACCAGACACAATTTTTATAAAAGGACAAATTTATGGTCATTTTGACTCTAAGTATACCTTTTCACACCCATAAACTCAAACTTACACCCCACAAATAAAAAATTCTGAATAAGTCTTTGCTCAACTCCCAAGCCGGCTTTCCCGCTTTTCGTTGCATGTTAATTCTATTGATAGTTAACCTTCAGCGACCCAGTTTACTAGATATAGTCTGCTCTATACATATACATTTACTTATACACACACGCCAGAACATTCATTCGATTTTTAAAACAATTTATTTCCAAAAACACGGAAGAAGTGTGAATTCCTATGCGGTTCCTGGTCTTTTGAGATGTCCCGTGGCTGACGTCATCCGTGGAGGTTCACGAATGGTTCCGAACTTTTCCGAACGCTAGACTGCACCTCACACTGTAAGTCCCGATTCCATTATCAGATTCTCACCCTTTCATACAGGGGCTTCTGCATGTCTGGCAACACTGAAAAATTGAACACCAAGTCAAAGCTCCCCTCCCCACACTTCCTCCCCGTTCACCCCGAACCTCACCCCGCACTCGCAGTCTTCTCAGCTCCCAACTGTACAGGGGTAGACAATACAAGGTGCCCCGTCACCATGACGCCGGAATTTTTAAAATTCAATTCTTAAAAAACTATTTGTTTTTCATATTTCAAGTTTGCTTATGGAAATTTGCATTACCTTTTTCTAAAATAAGGAGTAAGTTACAGTGTGTTTTCTGTATCACGTATATCATTAAATCAAAATAATAGACATGCTATTGTAATTTATTTCACTGTTGCCAGCTACATTTTTAAATCTGAGGCGATATGGCAGAGTCGGGCATATATTATGATGATGCATTATTATGAGCTTTATCTTAGTTGGATACATGGCTTTGTTAGACAACATGGTTGTCCCCCACCCCTAAAAAAAACTGGCTGCTGAATTAGTTTTAGTATTTTCTACCCCTATGTGGGGACATAACAATCACCATCAATTTAAAAAGTTTGTAAATATATCATTAACTATCCGTTCCATTTAATAACTCTACCTCTCCCCTTCAACCTGTTTCTGCTTCTATGTTTCTTCAGCATCTTTTCAACTTTTGGGAAATTATCTGAATGTTCCTTCATTATAGCTTCTTGGCACTAATGTTCCACGCATCTTGAAATTCTCATTTCGGATTCAGTGTCTTTGAGAACGAAGATAAAGATTTTCTTTTTTTTACATAATTCTTTTATCAGTTCACCTCCAGTAGGTCACGTATTTTATTTTCCTCTGCAACGTTTCATTCTGATACCATTCAAGGAAGTGAAACAATGTTTGCAGAGTAATCACTTTGAAGGTTCGGATACTAATTTACGGATTACTTAACATTGGAGAAGTGGATTGATAAGATGTGGAGAGTACGCAATAGATTACGAATGCTAAGTTAAAACAACGCCAAGATGTCGTTGGCACAGATAAAAAGTTATATAATAAAGCCGGAAGCAAGATACTTCACGCATTTGAATAGCTGTATAAATACCATCCTCAACAAACAAAAAAAAAAGTCTTATTTTTCAAAGTTCAAAACGTATAACCTCTTCCCTGGCAAAATTTTGAAGATGGCCATGAGGATTTTAAACTGAAAGTAATACAAATTACTACCATTTCGGAAAAAAAAAAATTGAGGTTCATTGAAACGCACATCACTATTTACAAGTTTCTAATAAACAAAAGGATAAATATGGGGAAATTAATGAACAAAAGGATTACTAAGGAAACAAAGTTTTGTCTCAAAAGTACTACATGCTTAAGAAAATTGTAAGAAGCCATGCTACGTGTTTGCATCTGTATTACTTGTCATTTAGCGTCGCATTTTCTGCTACTTTTTGGATAATCGGAACGATGAGGATGGGTGGTGATTAGATTAAATTCATGAAGGAACAACAAATAACAATCATGCCCAGGCCAGGATTCAATCTCGGGAACTTCGATGGTGTCCAAAAGCCGGCGATTGAGTTTTTGCAGGTCACTATTACTTTATTACATTATACTTTACTGTACTGCATGCTTATTGGAGAGAAAACCTCGCCCTTAACACATACACACAGATATTGCGCCAAGAAGCTCAATAGACCATCCATAACACCCGAAATAAACAGCTTCTAAAGCCATACTTCACCAGACTAGCATTGGTTCAAGGAGGACCCGAAAAGATAGCAATTAAAATATTCAATAGCCTACCAAATGATATAAAAGCCATAAATATGACAAGGTTCAAAAACAAGAAAGAAAAAAACTTTTAAATCAGAAATATTATAGTGTTAGTGAATACATAAATTGTAAATTGAAAGGCTCGGGTGTAAAACATGGTAAGGGACATTTTGGTAATTTTTGAGTTACAAAGTAAAATGTGCCATCCTTCAATTTTCGAGTGAAATTGCCATGTCATACAATTTGCATTGGACTTAGAAATTCGTAAACACAACACGAAAACAATTTATCTACATGTATAGCTACTAATAAACTTTTTTTTCCTAAATGAACTCAGAAATTACCAAAATGTCACCATGTTTTACACCTGAGCACTTCAATTATAGAAATTTTGTAATTATATTTTTGGTCTGAACTGTACTGAACCCTCCAAATACCAATGCATATGGTTTATGTAGAGTAATAAAATTCAAATATGAGCATTACTGTTTCTATTTCGAAAATAAGAAAATTAGACAATTTCTGAGTAAAATACTACTGAATAAAATAAAGGAAAACATTTGTTGGGAAACATGTTCCTGAATATATTGCATTTACTCTTCTGTATCCATGAAAAACCACTCATGGACATACACTGAAAGGATTTCTATTAAAAGAGCACCCTGATGATCGAGAACAACAGATTGGGATTGCCTGTCCTGGACAATGCAAGTATAAAGTACTTTGATCCAAGATTGAGAGAACAACGTGGGTGCACCCTCTTCCCATGCTGAAAGTTGTAGGTTGTGTCCCTGGAGATTATGTTAATTGAACGTTTATATTAGCTTTGGATGTTCCATGTTAGTTTGAACTTACTGGTTGGTAAACTACGGCGGTCATTGCGTTTACTCCGATATTAGGATTTAGTGTTAATTTAAGACATCTCGACAGATTGAACGATGAACGTCATTTGTTGAAGGGTTCATTAATTTTAAATTCTATAATTGTGTCAGCATCTGTGGCTATTTGAATCTTCCACATTGGTAAGAAAATATATTTGTTAAGAAAAAGGTAACTTACAAGAGCATAATATAGGGTAGAATATAGCTATTGTTTAATATAATACTGGTGTAAGTACTGGGACAAAGAATCTTACGTCCTTCTTTTGCAGAAAATCCAGATTGACTGTAGTTGTCGGGATAACATTCTACAAATCTAGAGAACTACCTCCCTATCAAATGTTAGTGCACTTGAAGTGCGAGATAAAGACTCTTCAACCAGGTAGCATTTATTATGGAAGTTATCAGGATTCTGTATCACCAACAGAAGACTCCTGGCCTTCCAGGAAAAAGAAACTTCTCTGCCTGCTCTAATGCAAATAAACTCTGGCGCCAAGAGTGTGACGAGACAAGATAACTCACGAAAAAGTAGGTTACCACCTGAGATAGATAAGAACTATTATCACCGATTTCAAAGCAACCAATAAACTTAAGAAAATCACCTTTCCGGAAACATGACTTGAACGAAATATTTTCTCTACTTTGAACTTGAAAAGCATTTATCTCTCAAGGAGAGATTGTTATATCTTTAAGTTGCATATCGAAAATAAGAACAGAAGCAGAACGGAAAGATAACTGTCATCCGAGATGAGTAGAATGTTGTTCTTGGTTTCTTAAATTATACTAACAATCGCCTGTCTATGTATTTAAAAAGCATAGTCTTCGTCAGAAAACTGCAGTGTTCCAATTGTATGAATTTGTTCTTTTAACCTCTATGAACCAATCAGGAAAACTCAAAATTGGTCCGTTCCATGTAATAATCTTGGATTTTACAGCGAAACATCACATGATTCGATTGAAAGTTCAGAATAAATCTCTCATCCGATTAGGCGCTCGGTAACATGAATTTCAAACTGGAATTTCAGGTCCCCCTATTTCAGTATGTTAGAAACTTGGTCTCAAAGAGAACAATATCGAATCTACAAACAAGGAATGAGGAAAAAAAAGTACATAATTTACTGCCAGTCCATTTTAGACGCAATGGATAATCCAAATATCCGGATAGAACAGATTTGGTGAAGGATTTGTAGAAAATCTGTACAGTGACATAAGAAAATAAGGAATACAAGAATGTGGATAGTCCATAAAACGGAAACTATAAAACTGTCCGGATAATACGCGCATTCGGACATTTCGGATAATCCGAATATTAGAATATCTGATATTTGAAATCCGGACAAAAAATTATCCGGGTCTGGCCATCCCTAATTACGACACATAACTACACTGGTGGCGCTTTTAATGCCACCGCAAAACGGTAAAATTGGACTTACTAGCTTTTCCCCCTGTACTCTTCAATTACAAACTACACGTCAAGATGTCAAATCTTCCACTAACCTTATGATCTTTCTCCGGTTATTCGGATGAAGTCTCCTGGCCATTTCTGGATCTACCTCGGAGAGTCTCCTGTGCAATTCCGCACTGGAGACGTCATTCACGTTGTCCTGCGTGATGGTGTAACTTCTCGCACAACTGATTTCCTCGGTGTTAACAGCACCACTACTATTTTCACTAATACCATCTCCTTGGAGCACTTCACCAACCACCTCGGAGCGTGTTTTTTTCGCGCTTTCCTCGTTTTCATGATCGGATTCATTTTTTCTCTTCTTGGCACTTGCACTATCACCGTCTTCGGTCTCGCTCCTTTCGTTACGATCCTTGCACTTATCTCTCTCGTAGAGTAGGAAGTCTGAATTAACCTCGTCTACGAGAACCTTCCATAACAGGCTCTCTATGTAGTAGTTCGTTCCACCAACCACCACGGGCAAGATTTGTCGCGACAACATGTCCTGTATCTATGAGAAAAGTTAAGGTAAATAACTTCCATATGCATCAAAAGTGTTTACAAGTGGAAAATATCAGAGGGGAAATTTCACGCACCGCACAATACGACCTTATTTACTTAATATAATTGGTTTTCAATGGTACAATAAGCATATGGACAATTTTGTTTGATATAACAAAACAACATAAACAAATCCAAACACCCGTACCAGCACTGCTTCAATTAATGTTATTGTTACTGGAGAGAGATCAACTTACGAAACCTATTTTTTCAATCAGAAATCAGTTCGAACATAAGCAATTACAGCCAGGCCCATACCTAGAATTTTATTTCGGGGGGGCTCATCCCTTATCAGTAGCCGCCATATAAAGGTAAAAAAGTGGGGGCGCAGATGCCCTGAAGATGAATTTCTCCTGCTAAAGAAGTTAATTAATTACCAATATACACTTACAGAGACGAATCCTTGTCCATGTACGAAGTGTGGTATCCGAAAAAACTTCCATTCTATTCTAGTAATTCAAAGAATCCGGACACCCTTCATCCCGCTCTAGAAGATAAAAAAATTGCAATCAGAGAAGGGGATACAGCATCTAGAGGATGAAACTTTAACCCTCTCCTCCCGCTTACAACTTGCAATACCATCCTGCAAGTACAGTCACGGACACTTCTGGGTTGCAATGATCCGACTGAAAGTCAATGGGGATGGTACAGTCAACGGCAAAGATAATAGTAGGCAAATTGTCCATTTATTCATTACTCTTTATTCCACATCCTGAGATGTTTTAAAGAATTTACTTCTGTTGATACAAAGCAGATGTTGTCCTCTGCCTATTCAAGTAAGTATCTTCAATTCATGATCATCACATTGTGGAAAAGGGACTGAATGAAAATGGTGGTGGACAATTTGGCTGTATAATCCAGAAGTGTCCGTGAATGTATATAGAATTACACAGAAAGTCCGATGTCGCGCTTTTTTTCCTAATCATCATGTATTTCTAGTGTGGGGATTTTCATTACACAGAATATGACATAACAAGATTACAAATTTTTTTTCAAAAAATAGAAAAGAAGGTCAGTTACGAAAAAATAACTTGTGGTCAGCTGTTTTCTTTTGGTATAAGAAACTAATGGTTCTTCCAAATAACCTGACATTTAACCCTGCATACGTCAGAGCTTCGATATGCTGTGATATTACACAGTTCTCTTGACATGACCTTCGATAAGACAGTCTTAGAATCGGCCCTTGAGGAAGTCGCTATCAGTCAACATCCCACTGTCCCACATAAAGTCTACAATGTAACAAATGTTATTTGCATAATTATGTTCCCTCTCGTCTCGTTCCCAGCCACAAATCGTTATGTCCTGTAATATAACTCAGAATTGTGTTGTATCTTTTCTTGTAAAAACAGTGCTCTAAAGTTAAGATGGGGTGAGACGCCATTCCTCAAGACAGAAAAGTTTATTCAAGGTCATCCGTAAAGATGCTCCATTCTCGCCATGTTTAAAACTATCTGAAAAACGGCCCCATCAAAAATGTCTTTGCATTTTTGGTAGCGTGGCGCTTCTGCCCTTTTGGTGCGACGGTGAAGATAATTACTTGAGTGGACCACTCGCCAAGAATATAATTAATGGATGAAACAAGGCAGATTTCAAGGCTTGCTTTCCTTTTTTCTGCCTTTGCCTATCTATATTCCAAGTTCTAAACAAATAAGTTGTGGAATTATCCTCTCCATACTATTACCCAGCTTCTGATATCGACCATTTCCGTTTAATTTCCAATCTTTATATATGTTATGCGAACCAGGTAGCTATTGAGCAAGCCAAGGGACAGCGGTTATGGAAACAAGTAGCTCATATCAGGAAAGTGAGCATGGATGAGGCTAGAGAATGGGAGACATAACACACTTAAAAGTAACGAAGGAAGATACAAACCTATACTATAAGCCGGAACACTTACTCTTATGATGAGAAGCTAGGCAGCATAAACTGGGAAAGACTACTCCAAACCATTGGAGGACAAATAAATATCGAAACACTGTGGGAAAATGGGACTGTTCTTGGAAAAAGTCAGGGAGAAAAAGGTGCAGTGCAGAACCGAAGAAAAGAAGAGGACGGAATGGAAAATTAAGTGATGCAAGACAGAACAAACTAGAACTGCTATAGACCTACATGGAATGGGTGGGAATGTGCATATTACACTGAAAGGGGGAAAATACAAAGTGACGTACTACTGTGTGAAGCCGATGGCTCGCACATTATTGTTTTATTTCACTTCGCTTTTCTGCCAAATTTAGCTAAATGCGAAAATGAGGATGAGTGACGAAGAACATCCACGCCCAGGCCGAGATTTGAACCCAGGACCCCTGGCGTTGTAACGCTCTGTGCTGACCACTCCGTCACGGAGGTCGGCTCGCGCGTGAAAATAAGAATTATATCTTTTTAAAAAGCACTAAAAATGTGTGTCTTTTGGCGCCACCTATTGCAAATTACGGAAAATTCGTGACATAATGGGGGAAGGGGTAAGGTATGCATAGATAACAGGAAAGAGTTCTTATTTATTCAATGTAGGCACACCTCCAGCTTCACAGAGATAAGGAATTAGAATTACATTCACGGTTATGTATTCCTTTCTATCCTCGTTTATCTATTACTTTGTTGATTTGTTTGTGCCTTTCGAAAATACACTCAATGAATGTCTCAATTGTGCGGCAACTTTGTGACACGTCGACTTAACTGCTCTCTTATCTCCACTCCTATAAAGAGAGTCTATTCAAAGAATATGTCGTTGTCAAGGCGCCTGCTTTATCTTAAATTGGATGAATAAAGTCTCGACATTTGTCTTGGTTAAATAACAGCGCAGGTTTAGATAAGGACAAAATGAGCATTCCTCAAGGGGGAAATGTCATTAGATATCATAATAATTAGGAAAAATATTGTTTACCATTCACCTTGGTAACAGGGGCACCACAGTCTAGTAAATTCCTGCTGCCAGCCTTCTCGGCCTTGGGTGAGCTAATGAGTTGAACGGTAGACTCACGTTCTCACCAGCGAAGGTTCCTTGTTCGATTGATTGATTGATTTTACTTCGCTTTTCTGCCACTTGTGGCTAATCGGAAAGATGAAGAATGGTGAAAAGATGAAAGGTCAATCACAAACATGAAAGGACAGCACACAAGTCCCACAGAGAAGTATGATTGTAGGTCCGGGCGCCAGAGCCTCCTTAGCCTGCAGGGTGTTCTATGTGAGAGTGGCGTTGACATTTGGGTGTCTTCCGAAAGAATTAGTTCGAGTGCGAGTTCTTTAATTAATTTCGCATTCTTGTTCTACATAGCTTTCTATCTCTTTTAAGTTGTGATAAAAGATGAGTATGTATCTCACACAGCGTGTGAGATACATATTATTAAGTTATGCGTGTGTGACGTTACTACTACGCCTCCCCTATGGCGTGTTGCCTTGTAATCAAGTTGTCTCGGTGGTTCGGATCACACTTTGAACTATAGCTTCAGTCCCGATTAGCGTATCTGTGCATAACAGTGGACTTGCAAGAAAAACGCAAACGAAATAAATTTTAATGTTAAAGTGTGTTTCTTCCTCTTTAAATGCTTATTTGATCGAGTAGACATTATTATTGCTCAGGGAAGCACGAATAAAATATGGGCTCACTTGTGTTTATCCTTCGAAAAGAACGGACATTTTGAAATAGCCCTTGTAATCTCTTCAATGTTTCCTGAGGTGTTAAGGCTTTTCCCGAATAACGGTGTTTGGTGTCACTGGGTGCGTAAAAAAGTTTAAATGCGAATTGTAATATTGCTAGTCAAAGCTGAATAGTACAGGGTGATTTTTTTAAAACTCATGGTTTTCTTTGTTGTGTAAAATTTGTAAATGAAGTATTATTTCCATGCGGTTTGTGGCAAATGAATGAGGAAGGATGGGAGATTTATTGGAGTATGTTTACCGGTTTATATTCATCCCGGGTAATATCGCCCACGCCTCAACAAAAACAGCAAATATTCACCAGTGTACCCTACAATAACATTGAAGTATTGGATTTTTGCTAAACTGAATTAATGAAAATGAGTTCTTTTTTTTTGTATTCACTCAAACATAAATAAAACATAAAAATTATGGCACAGACATATGACATAACATCTCACCTTTAAAGAAGGTGCTGAAAGTGTCGACCTCCTTCCTGTAAACAAAGTCGAACACGCCGTTCCATGTTAAAGGCTGTCTGACATAGTGTTTCTGCGCTAATGTTCGCAATTTCAGTGATAATGTTCTGCTTCAACATTTCCAGGGATGTAGGGTTGTTTGTGTACACATGTCCCTTTAGGAAGCCCCACAGAAAGAAGTCAAGTGAAGTTAAGTCTGGAGACCTCGGAGGCCACAATCCCTTTGAAATAACCATTCTTACTGTCTGTCCTGATCACAATAACGCAACTTTTCAGGACAACAATTACACAAAAGCACACAACTTTCCAGCACAACAATATAACAGCTCAGTTTCCTGGTTATTGTTGACAATGACAATGGTGCTATCTACAAGAGGAAACTTAACTTAAACCTCCGCACTGCATCCAAACCCCCAGACCATATAGACGCGAAAGGTACACTGGTGAATATTTGCTGTTTTTGTTGAGGCGTAGGCGATATTACCCGGGATGCATATAAACCGGTAAACATACTCCAATAAATCTCCCATCCTTCCTTATTCATCTGCCACAAACCGCATGGAAATAATACTTCATTTACAAATTTTACACAACAAAGAAAACCATGAGTTTTAAAAAAATCACCCTGTATATAACAGGGTGTCTTCAAATTCTGACTTTTGCAGACCAAGAACCAAGATTTTCCAGACCAAGTCATTAGGACAATTCATGCATTCTAAACACAAAACTTAGAATCCAACTTAAGTTTTTAGAATATTAATTTCATATGTTATAACTAGGGGTAGGATTTTCATGACAGCATATATATATATTTTTTTTTTTTGGTAAGGGTGATGTATTCCCCAAACATATAGAAATTCATATTATGAAGAAACTAAGTTAAGGCGCTTTTTAAGCGCATATTTTGGCATATTTGGCCATTTTTGCGTGATATAGCATATTGTCATGGATTTTCGGTCATATTCAGCATATTTTTTTGCATTTTCAAGAAATATACAGTCATTTTCGAAGTGGATTTGTACTTACTCCCATGTTTACTCGAGTTGTTTTTGTTTTTTTGGACTTTAGCAAAATATATTTCATTTTTATTTGAATATTTACATTATTTATTTACTTTTCTAACGATGAAAGCGGCCCCGGCGCCCACCCAGCGTCGAATAACATGGGTACCTGGGGGAAACCCTGGGGGGTAAAGGCGGTCAGGGGCGTGATGCTGATCACATCACCCCCACTCACGACCGGATCAAGAAAGTGTGGGGCGTTACCCCCACACCCCCTATACGCCTTCATGGCGTGGTGCTATGCACAGGGGAACACTTTACCTTTTTTTTTACCTTTTATATTTACAGAAAGTATTTATTGTGCATTGCAACTCATGACCCATAAAGTGAACTAAAAATACTATGTATGTGAAAATATCTCAGCATTTAGATATTGATGTTTGGAACAGTCCAGTTATAAGGCCATATTTTTCAAATTATAGTGCATATTTTGGTGATCTTTAGGTCATAAAAATCCTAGCCCTAGTTATAAGTAACAACGAGAAGAGAAACTGAACAAGAACTGACTGTTGGATAGGGACATTTTAGGTAATACTAGCTACGTTCAAGTCGTAACAATTATAGCATAAATAAATCATGAACGAAGCAAACCAAAGAATGCAACAAGGAAGTGATAAATGACAACAACCACTTACTGCAGTCGATTTCTACTTTAAAATAGTTCAAAACATCATCCCTTTACATAGAATATTTAATATGCAATATCAAACTGAAGTATATTGATTGAATTGGTGTTTTAAGTCCACTTGATGCACAGTAACGCTAATCGGGACTGGGACTACAGTTTAAAGTGGGATCCGAACCACTATGTGCCTCTTCGGGAATCGAACCCAGGACCAAAACTGAAGTATCGCTTGTCCACAACAAATAAAAAATGTTTTACTTGTACCTTTTTCTATTTCAAAAATGTTGATTTTCTCCAGAAACAGTAAATTTCCCTGCCATTTCCAGGATTTCGTGACTGGTAAGACTGGTATAAGTATTTTTTACTGAGGATTAGTTCCACAAAATTCCTCCACAACATCCAGTTCATTGGGCGTTGTTTACAAGACGTTGGGCTTCAGCAACTTCAAAGAACGGAGACGACGGCTACGAAATCTGTGCGTCAGCAAGGGCGTGCGTCATGTGAATGTAAAACACTGAAGAATTTATTTTTACTGCTGCTAACATTTTATCACAAGGTGTAGGCGAGGGCACGACAACCTCGCTAGTCGCATTCTTTTGCTACACAACGGTTTGTTTGTTCCCGCATATACAGCTCCCAGATCAAATGTTCCTCCTATTTCTCCCACTAATGCGCGTTCGCACCGAAGTGACAGAGCGTCACGTGGCATATGCCGGTTGCAGATGAACAGTCACATGCAGGCAATGCAATTGGGTCGTGCCCTTACGGTGTGAAAGGTTGCAATTGATTGGTTTGTTGACGAAGCATTAGGTTGCGTGCCGTACGTCACTGTCTTTTCACGCCATTTTTGTTTAATCGCGAAGATGATGAGTGATTATTAAATGTCCAGGCCGGGACTCGAGCCACCGTGGCGAGATCGACACCAAGTATGCTGTCCCTTCGATGCGAAGACGTCCATAACGCTAATCACGACTTCTGCTTAGGATTTAACAAGGATCTAAATTTACGACAAAAAAATCCTTCTCTGCTTTGAAGAATGAAAGTCCAATATCAAAACAGTCGACATCTGTGGCGGAGTGGTTCGACAGCGCGCTACAAAAAGGTTTGAATCCCGGCCTGGCATGGTAGTTCTTTGTTGAGTGTCCCTTCATCAATTTCATATTAGCATTACTCGCATCGTCGCGATTAGCCAAATTCGGCAGAAAAGCGACGCTAAATTTTAAAAAATCAAGTAAAAAATTCAGAAGCATTTGAATGGGTTACGTTGTAAAAAAAAATGTAGTTAGAAATAATACAAGAGATCTTGTAGCCCACTTCCGTAGTGGAATGGTTATCTCAGCGCCCAACAACTCCAGAGGTCATGGGTTCGAATCCCGGCCTGGGCATCTGAGTTCTTTGCGACTTCCCTTCATCGATTTCATCATATCGCCATCGTCGCGATTAGCCAAGATGGGAAGAAATGCGACGCTAAATGACAAAAAACAAATCATATCGAGCTATGCTGTAAAAAAATAGTCTTGGCCATTGCAAGATAAGTTTTAACGAGTTTCGTTCCTACAATATCTGTTGAGTAAAAAAAAAACGGTTAAATGGTGATGCACAGTAGGTCGCTACATTGGGATCACCAAGGTTAAATAGTTTTTTCTTTTTCATTCATGGTTGTGTAGTAGCAATAACAACGCTGAAAATGAATCAAAATCGGGAGATTTTGACTACAGAGATAAGTGTAAACGTGCGTTGCATATAACGGGAGGTTATTTCAGTCGTTCACCGCCAGAGTGACGGCCGTTCGGCGGACTCTTCATGCAACAGGTCCCGGCAAATTGCATTACAGGAAGTCCGTAACAGAAACCGCTTGTTTTCTAATGTTTCCACTTTTCACAATTACAGTTACAATTACAATTGAAATAAGCACATACCTTGTCGCAAGGATGCTGGAAAAGGTGTCCTCGCAATTACAAATATTTCTGACATCTAATCTTAGATTAGTCATCGCTACTTTATCCTCAGTTGTCGCGACAGCGCCGGCAGCTTATCGGGGGTTGGGTGAGTTGTCAGCCGCGAGAGGGCGCTTCATACTGCACGTGTCGGCAGTGATGCCAACCGTAGGGACATGTCCCTACGCATAGGGACTTTTCACTAAATTTCGCCCGCGTAGGAACGTAGGGACAGATTTTGCCAAATGAGGGGAAACGTAGGTACTTTTTTCAATCTTGGTAAATTACATTTTATGAATTAGTTTATCTGGATACTTTAGCGAGGAGGAGAAAAAAGAACTAACTAACAGATCTCCATCAGAATTTTGGAACATGTTATCGGTTACCAAAAACTTTCAAGGCAAGTTCCTTTTTGAAAACATTTCCACTCTCGCGAAAATAGTGCTAACATTGCCGCATTCTAACGCGGAAACGGAAAGAATATTTTCAATGTTAAGTGATACAAAAACAAAAAAGGGAAATAAAATGGGACCAAAATTGTTAAAGAATGCAGGAAATACAGCATCACCAACCAACATCTATCTCTTCACAGCAGCAGCATGTATGACTTCAAATAACATAATCAACAGTAAACGACTCAACGTTATTCATTAGGGGTGTGCTGGATTCTTTACTTTAAAAAGTCGTTAATTCTCGACGTTTTCTGCCTTGTAAGTTTCTGGAACTTATCGAAAGTTGTAAGTTTTTATTCTAGAAATGCAAAAACAATCACTTAAAGTGAAAATGACTTGTAAAATTCGAGATTTCCAGTGCTTCGGGAAATTTCGAACATTTCCCGTCCAGAAAATTTTCCGACTTGGTCGGGAAATTGCAAATTTTTCAGTCCCGAATGTCGGGATTTTAAAAAATTACCGTCCCGATCCCGTCCCGACCCAAAAAATTCTGTCCAGCACACCCCTATTATTCATTAAGGCAAGAATTTACAATACCGGACCAGTCTGTAATTTCTATGCTACGTCTTATACTCACGAAATAATTATTCGTGATTATTTATCTCAAGTTAACATGTTGGGGTGAGGGGGAAAAAATGTTCATTAACGTGTAGAAGTTGTAAAATAAGCTTTTCAATTCTCGCAATGATTCTCCGTATACAAGTATGGTAGCCATATTTGTTGATATGAACAAATTAAAATTAGTTACGCTGTCTACAGCGTTGCCACACTGTTGATTTCATACTTGGAGAGCATGGATCGTGTAAGAATGGCGGAAGAGAACAGTAAAAAAGTTGTTAATGTTGTAGAGATTGTTAGGTGGAGTGTGCAGGAGGATGGCTGTGGGCTAATTAATAAACTTATGGATTTCAGTATATTGCCCAAAGAACGTGCTTACATGTGACAGCCACAATCACGATGTAGAAGAACTGATTTGATTATAGGTAAATTTGGCAACAGTACATCAATCATAAAATTGCAGGATACGAAAATGGCGTCTTCGATGATGAACGTTTGCTGTTAAAGTGCTACGAAAATAATATTTTTTATCGGTTCGTAATCACAATTACCGCAAAACCATTCAGGAATAGCCCCACTGACCATTCTCGGTAAGGTTAGGTTAAGTTAGGTTAGGCAAGGCAAACATACCGGTAGTTAAAATTTGGGCTCGAAAAAAACATGCACGGGTAGCCCAACAAACCAATGACGGATAGCCCCACGAACCATTCAGGTACGGTTAGGTTAGGTTAGGTTAGGCAAACAGTTAAAATTTGGGGTCGTAGTAATATCAGGAATGTATATTTCGTTTTTTAAGTATTGGAAACACAAAATCGTCCGGTAAATAATGAGCAATCGTGCCGATCGCGGACCACTCAATTTCACTTATTTTGCAATTTCTACACGTGACCCCCCAAATCTTAACTTGAAATTCGTGATTAGGAGGCCTCAATTAGTGAGTATGCAAAATATTACAAAAATCGGGGAGGGGTCATGTATTGTAAATTCGCTCCTTCATTAATTGTGGAAGCACCGAGCAGAAAGATTTGGTAAGTAAATGTGTATATTTTATCTTCTGTTTTGCATGCTAATGAGGTGTTGTTTTTTTAGTTACTTTACTTGTCGTAGGGACATTTGGTCAGTTGTAGGGACATTTTGACTACGTCTGTAGGGACATTACTGAAAAATGGTTAGCAACACTGTCGGCTACCAGACGTCAGTGTTCGTTCATGTTCAATTCTGTTTGCGTTCAACAGTACGCGTGTTGCTTATACTGTGTTATTGTAATGTGCTACTCATGGCCAGTGCTTTATTGTGTGTTAAGTGTTATTCATTCATTACTTATGTCGTTAAACAAATATAGTCTTGAACAGAGAGTTTTTATGTACGATAATTACGTGAAAACGAATTCTTGCAGAAAAGTGGTCAGGGAATTACGATAGACAGGATCTCTTGAACCTAAGAAACGTGTTGTATTGCTGTTGAAGGAGGTCATTTTCAACATCTCTTATAACACAGGAGGTTAGTGATCATCATTATTATTACTTTTAAATATCATTTTACGCTTTCGGTTTGCTTTATGCGCCGGGATGATGTCTTCCCTTTCTGTCAACTGAGGATAAAGTAGCGATGTCTAATCTAAGATTAGATGTCAGAAATAAGGTGTCAGAAATATTTGTATTTGGGAGGACACCTTTTCCAGCATCCTTGCGACAAGGTACGTGCTTATTTCAATTGTAATTGTAACTGTAATTGTGAAAAGTGGAAACATTACAAAACAAGCGGTTTCTGTTACGGACTTCCTGAACGCAATTTGCCGGGACCTGTTGCATGAAGAGCCCGCCGAACGGCCGACACGCTGGCGGTGAACGACTGAAATAACCTCCCTGTATTATTTAGGTCATGTTAAGAAAATTCCCATTCGTATTTTTTTCACCTCTTGACCTGCCGCAGTTGTATAAATATCGCAAGTGCGCCTACAAATGATGAGAAGGCAAGTAGCACAATGAAGAAAAGGAAGGGGGGTATTGTTTTACCTGCCTTGTTATAATCCGCAATTCGATAAAACTGAACAAATTAAGAGAATTTAAAGACTCAGCAATGGCCTAGTAAAGGATAACAAGTTGCCTAAATGATACGAGGCACATTCCGAAACTAAGTTTCGTCATTTTTTTTTCCACAGGGAAGCTGTATTACAAAGTGAGAAAACACATTGCCATAACAAAAGACAATCTTTCCTGAATTCTCGACAGGAGGAGCGACAGCAGGAGCAATGGCGCATGCGCAGAGTACCGAAGAATAGAGATAAGCATCAGACCGACGTGCCTGAGCTCATTCGAGTGCAAACCAGTATGGCAGAAATATGTGTGCTGGAAACGTGGTCACAAATGGAAGTTCGGCACGCTATTTCCACACACTAAGCAAACTGAAGTCTGCCGTTCGACGCAAGAGACCAGGGCTCTTAAGTCGAGGGGTTTTGTCCTTGGACGACAATGCAAGACCCCACACAGCACTGCAGAACACATTTGTCGTCTGGAATGGCAGAGATTGAATCACCCGGCCTACAGCCCCGACCTTGCCCCATCAGACTTCCACTTTTTTTCCTGAGTTGAAGTCAGCACTATCGGGACGTCACTTCGGAAGCAACGAAGAGGTGCAACAGGCTGTGAAGAACTCACTGGGTACAGATTTTTACCAGGAGTATTTCTTGAAATTGATTTCCCAGTACAACAAATGTATCAATGTCGGTGGCGACTATGTGGAAAAATAGCCAAAAGATTGTATTTTATTATGACATTGTATTCTTCTGTTTGTAATACAGCTTCTCTGCGGAAAAAAAATGACGAAACTTACATTCGGAAGGTCCCTCGTAGATGCTTTTTTTATAATGATAAAAGAAAAGTGGAACATTTATATAGACTGAAGTGTAGTGCAACTAATAGCACGTGCTACTATATCTTAGGTTGAAGTTCCAGAATTATCGTCTGTTGTCACACAACATTATGCTGTCAATTAAAATAAAGAAAGGCCTTTCGTTGATATTGGCTGTCTAACAATGGAAACGAATCTGCATACGAAGATGCGTGTATAGTGCTGGCAGTAATTAAATTTTAGTTATATTATGCGCTGTGTTTCAACTAGTTTGCCGCCAATAACAATGGGAAGTCTAGTTTTTATCATAGCATTTGCAGTTTATTTTATGTCGCAAAATGTAGGATGTAGGAACTTAGTCACAAACTGCGATTTTCTTTAAGTCACACTGAATCATTTTTTTAAAAAAAAATAATATTGTGAATAATTCTTCATTGGGTGTGTGTAAAGATTCTAAAGAGTGAATCCAACATGCCTATCATGTCTGTGATGTTGCTATTGAGAGAACAAACATAAATAACTAGTCTACTGTAAAATATTTTGACTTTTTCCCGAATAGTTTCGAGTTCTTGTCTTGTTTTGTTTTTAAGTCCACTTTATGCACAGAAGGCTAATTTAGACTGAACCTTAAGTTTAAAGTGGGATCCGAACCACTGTGTGCCTCCACCGGGTATCCAACCCAGGACCCATTGATTACAGGGTGACCCCGATCTGCTTAGATATAATCTGTTCAAACAAGAGATCGTCATTCGATTAGTGATTGATTTGGATTATTTTACCTCTCTTTTCTGCAACATCCTCTTTTCCGAGGATGACTGGTGAAACTGATAAGGGGACACTCAATAAGGAACAGTCATGTCTAGGCCGGGATTCGAACAAGAGACCCCTGGCATCGTAGCGTTCTGTGCTAACCACTAAGCCACGATGGTCGGCGGACGAGCGTTCGTATACGTCCGTATCCTTATCTCAATCTTCAAAGATTCCGATTCGCCCCCACCTAGTGTTGTAAAATTACCGTGTGTCCAGTGTTCTTCACAGAAGGAGTATTTCCAGACCCTGTATTTCATTCACGCGTGGATCTATCCACAGTAAATACCACAATATATACATCACACAATACAGGGTGTTTCGTTCAAACCTCCCACATTTCAATTCATCATTGCTAAAAGGTTATGAAACATAATGGAATGCGAGTGGTACTAGACGAAAGAGAATCCCAAAGAATTTTATTTCATGAGAATTTTATTGCATGACCTCGAAGTTCACCGTTCTCTCACTACGCAGCGCCACAATCGCATAAAGCACAATTTCGACCCCGCAGCAGCGCGCACAATCTGTATTCTGGTAGAGACCAAATCAATCATTACAGTGCAAAGAAATAACCATAGAGAATATGGAGAAGCACGTGATGGGTAAATAGTAAGGTATGGTATGCGAAGATTTTAGCGACTGAAGTGTTAATAAGCTATCCGGAGGTTCTCAGATTGGATATTATTCGTGCTACAAACTGTGCACACATAGAGGTGTATTAGAGTTCAGCGTAGAGGTGTATTGGTATTTAGTGCTTCATGCAATAAAATTCTTTGAGTTTCTCTTTCGTCTAGTGCCACTCGCATTCCATTATGTTGCATAACCTTTTAGCAATGATGAATTAAAATGTGGGAGGTTTGAACGGAACACCCTGTACATCAGTTACGTCAAAAGTAGGAGGTTCAAACAATGAGAGTGACACACAGCAAAATTCAGTGTAACATACTTAATACCTGGCTAAAACAATCCGTGAATGCATATTATGCAATGTAAAGGATACTATTGGCAAGGCTCTGTTTCGGAAGTCGACCACTGTAAAACGATGCAGTGGATCTATTACGTCCAACATATGGTGAGGCACGGTCTTCTGCTCTTCTAATGTCACCTTGTTCGTGATTATATCCAGCCCCTTGTACACCTGGAAAGAAAAGATACGCTTAATTTTAAAAAATTACATTTATCGCTATAATTAACACTCACTTATTAGATAAGTTGCTGCCAGTACATCATGCCTCCTAGTGTGGCATGAATTATGCGTGACATGATCTGTTCGTATATTTGAGCATTCTACAGGGTGTCCCAAAAAGGTGTAACCAGTTTTAAAAGTTAATCAAGCATTCCGTACGCTGCAGGTGTTGAGGTGTACTTTGTGCTTAACAAACGTAATGCATTGAAAGTGAACGAGTGGTGTGGTATAATGGTCGGGCGTGTAGTTAAGACAATTTTATTTTAAGAGGAGCTTGTAGCAGCTGTGTATTCGCAGTTAGGTGTCTTTGACACACATTATTTTAAAGCAGGATGCAACGCTGCCTCATTGGGCTCAGAATGCCATTTTTCATAAGTTTCCACAACATCGGTGGATTGGGCGTTCTAGACCCACTGCCTGATCCTCGTATTCGGCTGTGAACGTTCCTAAACCCTGATTTCATTCATTCCAAACCAAAAAGGGGTATGAATGAATGAAACTGAACTTTTGGGTGCGTCAGCACTTGGGCTATTCGCACCTGTCACATTATCCAGAGTCAAGTCCCTTACCGTAACTAAAATCCACGTGTCTTGAGTACTTAAATCTCCTTACCTAGTATAAAAGCTGAGGTGGTAGGGGGGGGGGGGGCTCAGCACATGAAGAACACACAACCCTACAGAGGATTACACTGACTGTAGTAGGTCCAGACGCCAGAGCCTCGTTAGTCCGCAAAATGCACTCCATGATATGATAACCTGTAGAAACGAAAAGTGGCAACCCCGCTTTGCACAACTGCTCTCAATTTTTTCCGAGCGTGATGATCAAAGGTAAGCGTTTATCACATTCCGATCTCGGGAGAAAGAACAGGTCGGCGCATCTCGTCTGGGGTCTCATTTGACCGGAACGAGAATCGCGGGTGGCCCATTTCGAACCCGCTGCACTTACGGCTCAAAATAGCATGCAAGATGCACGGGTAGCTGCTCCTAACGATCACTTTTCTTTTTTGCATTTCTGCAAGCAAAACAATCTCGGAAAGGCGAAATTAGTACCCTTATGCACTGATAACAGAGGAGGGGGAAGCCATATCGCACGTGTAATTTATGATTCGGGCTGTTTCACTTCTCATTCGTGTTTCGGAGCACGACAGAATCGCTTGACGTCTCTTGCAGCCACAGTATCCATTCAGGAATTTGCATACGAAATCTACACTAAAATCTCATGAACTCAAACAGCAAATGGCATTTATTAAGTATGTTCAGGGGAAAGATGTTAATGGAATAGAAGTATTTTAAGACTAAACAAAAAGTGCTGGGGTGAATGACGTAAAGTCGGATTTTTTTCGGCCTTGTTCCCGCATAAAGCGGCTCTGGGGTTCACCAAGCCTCAAAACAAAGGGTGCCTGGGGGGCAATCCTCGGGGGTAAAGGCGGCCGGAGCTTGGTTCTGATCACATCAACTCCAAAATGGCCGAGATTGAGAATGAGTGGGGCCCTAAACCCACATCCCTTAAATGTGCCTTCACGGCATGGCGTAATATATACACGGGAATTTTAACATACCTACCATTACTAGATACGGAAGCATTTTAAGACTACATATAAATTGGGATTTCATTTCTGGATACAACGGAAAGGGATAACTTAAGTATTTTTAAGACCCTGAATAGAAAATGGCATTTCGTTACTATGGGGAAAGTGTTAACTGAATAGCAATATTTTAAGACTATATAAAAAAGTTGCACTTCATTACTAGATGCAGGGAAAGGATTAATATTAGTAATTTAAGCCTAAATAAAAAATGGCATTTCATTACTTGATATGGGGAAAGGGTTAATACAATTGAATTATTTTAAGACTCCAAATAAAAATAATACATTTAATTACAGATGCAGTTGAAAAATGCCAATAGAAAAGTAGTATAAGTTTGAGTTGGGTTAAAGTCCACTATATGCGCAGATAGGCTAGTCGAGACTGGACCTACAGTTTAAAGTGGGATCAGAACCACTGTGCAATGTGCCACCACCGGGTATCGAACCCGGGACCCCTTGATTACAAGGAGACAAAAGTATTTGAAGTCTAAATAGAAAATAGCATCACTTGCAGTCGATGGAGAATCATCTCCTCTCGTCAAACTTTCACAATAACATTTTCATTGCACACAAGAGGCACTTTGTGCTATCTTAGCACCATCAACCCAGAATTTCCAAGCAGAGGATGTGAAAAACGCACATATGTGGTGCATACTTCCTAGTTACCAAAAAACAACTTCCCTAAACGGTTCTTCTAAACCTTTTAACCACACACCTCATTCACGATCCACGGACAGAGTCGGTCAACGCACACTGGGAAATGAGCTCCCAAGATTGATCTGCCGGTCACGATTAAACTTTGCATTACATAAGAATTCCACACAGCAGGACCGCTCAAGGTTGATGAACTTGGATGCACGAATCCGACCTCACTTCGGGAGACATTACAGTTCGCCACGAAATTCATCGCCGGTACGTACGGAGGAGGGAAGCTAGAGACAAAAAATCAAGCATGGTTTGGGCGGGAGGAACCACTAGATTTGAAAATGGTCATCAGTGTGATCACATGCCAGAAGAACTGGAAAAACTCACAGCTATATCCATTCTCGTGCACATCTGAGCCCTCCTCCATTGATCCAATTACCAAGTCAGTCTGTAACAGTCTGTCAGGTGTCAACGTAAAGAAATACAGTTTGTTCGAATGGCAGCTGTTTAGCAATATGGTGCATGCAGGGTGCGAAATCACTGAAGACTAATGAGGGAAGGAAGATCTTACTTAATGCAATCACACACAAATTATATGTACAGGGTGGGTGAGAAGTATCTAGGCACTGGAAATTTGCTGGGTTTCTTTTTTTTTTGTAATATTTACGGAATATCAATTAAACTTTATGTACATATACAATATGGAATAGGTTTACACATGTGCATACGAATTTCACAATATGATAGACGATAGGGTGATGGTCCATATTGTCTGCATGAAACCATGATTGGCGAAAGTACCTGCCAATGTTGCAAGGATATGTTTGGCACATCGTATGTCGCTGGGGAAACATTGCTGAGCTTGTTTTCATGCAAGACAGTGCGCAGCCACATTTTGCACCTACCATACGTGCCTGGTTGGACCACAATTTTCCGGACCTGACGAATGGCCTGCCCGAAGTCCAGACCTCACGCCTTGTGACATTTTCCTGTGAGGCTGGGAAAAGGAAGAAGTGTACAGGACAAAATCCCGCACTGTGGAACAATTGGAGGCACGGATTCTGGATGTTATCACAAACGTCCCGAATAAATTCCTGGATTCCATACCCGTTCGTTGGAGCAAGCTGGTGGATGCCGCCGGTGCCTACATTGAAATATGAGTTGACAAATGTGTAATCCTATTCCATAATGTATATGTACATAAAGTTTCATTAAGATTACTCAAATATTACAATAAACCACGGCAAATTTTCAATGTCTACTTACTTCTCACCCACCCAGTACACAATTTTATATACATATGTTATTGACAATGAAAGAATTATGAAGGAAATGCATGAAGATGCATTTTGTTCTTCTGGCAATGAGGATTTACTGAGGGCCGAAACAGACTGACTGGAAGATGGACATGCATGCATTTTGACGAGAGGACACACCAAATGGGATCTTTTAATCTGTCCTTTCATTCTTCTAATAGGTATATCGCAAGAGGACAGAGATTCTCAAGCGGAGAGAGGTCCCATAGCTGCGTTTCCCCACTATTATATAGGGCAACTTTCGTTTTGTTACAATGAAAACCCCTAAAAGAAGATACTACTGTAACTACTTAGCCTCCTTCACTAAAAACTAATGCGCAAAGTAGCACTGTGAAGAGACACGACAGGAGTTGAACTTACAGGAAATTAAAGACTCAAAGCAGAAATTACTTTATCAATAAATACACCTGTAATGTACTCTTTACACGGCAAAAACCTCAAATCACTATCAGGGAGACCTACTTAAATGCTTGCGTCATTACTCCCGTTTAAATATTCTCTAGTATCCTTGCATTTAAATATATATCTATATACGCATAAAAATGACAAATGGCTTCACACGTGGCACATCATTCATGATGCAATAACCATAATGCGGTATCAGTAAGACCCATTGTAAAACTTGTGTCGTTATTTTTAGTTCCCTTTATCGTTGAAAATAGCGCACAAACACACAAACAGTAAGTAGTAACAAAAAAACAGTAGTTGTTCACCTCGAATTTGGGTCATTTCACGTCAAATCAACACGGTCCTCAACTTTACACTTTTTATTCATTTCATTAGTATACTGAAAAAGCCACCTGAGGTAGGAAAATATGCGAAGTTGTAGATCAATATATTTTGTATTTCCGAAATTACAGTGGTGCAAACTGCGATTTTGACATTTTTTCCCAGCACCTTGTGAACTTTAAATTGCAATATTTCGTCAATTGGGGCACGACGTTGGAAAGGTCTTGAAGGGCTCTTTCACACAGCATGCTTATGTCAGGGTAAAAAAAAGGTCGACTTGTTATTGACTTCTTGACCGACTTGTTGATTTCTTTACTTTTTCTTAACTTGTAGACACCCTATACAAGAACAAACAAATGGAGTAACCCTTCCAGTTCGATTCGAGTCCTTCAGAAAAGCACCCCTTCAACAGCGTTTCCCCTCATGCTTCAACGATCATGCGTACAAGGATACAAGAAGAGCCTGCCTACGCAAGGAAATAGTCCCACCAAGGTTGTACCTTGTACGCACATTATGCCATTACCCTCTCAGCAACCTTCACCTACAGAGTTGTATTGGCCTTTCACGGTTCTCGGTTACCATTGTGGCAGCCCAGACACCGTCCCTCCGGTTTACCAACAACGCGCTCAAGCATGAAGAGTCCTCGAAAGGCAATGGAAACGACCAACAATCGGTCTTGCGTCTGACCACAAAACATGACCACGCACGTCATGTTGCAGCAACCTTTTAGTCTTGGCCCAACCTCCTACCACGTTTCACAACTTCACGCTCCCCACCCCTGGAATTTTGCATCGTTCATTTCAAATTTAAAAAAAGAACAATTGTTACTTTTATTGTTAATACAGAAATCCAGTTCAGTTGCTTATAGACATATAGGCTGATCGGGACTGGACCTACATCATCTCAACCATTGTTCAACCGGGATTCCTTGATTAGAAGACGACGTTGCCATTAGGTCAACGGGGAGGCCGCTCAGTACTCGAACCCAATAAACAAAGTACTAACTGCACCGAAAAGAATAGTGTAAAAAGCAGAAACAATATTTTTCATGTTCTACCATTTATTCCAAAGATTAAAGGTTCTCAAAATTTAAATATTGTTTTATGCGAGAGGATAAAAAAATATGACTAAAATGTCCCCAGAACTTTCAAGGCTTTTTTGGACGAAGTATGTAAAGGTTAATAACAAAATAAAATAACTATGCATTTCAGAACATGAACTGTATGAAGTGAAAAAGGTAGCGTAATTAAAAACATGTGTGCTGGATAATCAGACGGATACAGTAGAATTTTCTCCTCAATGTTACAATAATAATAATAACAAATTTATTTTAAGTGCTGAACACGTATACAACCTTATAATAGCAATAGTACGAGATAGTAATTACTTTATAATTCAATCGGTCACACGAACAAAGGTTGAAACAACAGTTTAGACATTGGAGAGAAACTGTTTTAGGCTTCTAGAATATAGTAGTGACACGATGAAGAGATGCAAGAGTGTTCTGCTCTGTGAAGCTTGCTGTTTGAGGAAGAACGTGTAAGAGAAAGAAACACGACTGTGGGTACAACGTTATTAATGTGTCTGATTCAATTATTATTATTATCATTATTATTTCTACTATTCAAGTTTCATTAATGGCCTGACACCCCCCCCCCACCTACAAAAGTTTCTGGTGACCCCCGTGTTCATGATTACGAGTTTCCTCAACTTTAAGATGGCCGATTGGGATGTAATGGAATGCCTCCCGCGTACTTCAGTAATCAATTCAATTCGAGCAAAAAAGAGAACAACAGAAGTTGTCACTCTGCCAATGCAACGCCAACTACAGTACCTCAGCCAGTTTCACAACTAGCCAGCAACCTTGACAGCGAGCAAGTACCTCTCTCCACCTTCGTGCTGCCCTTGTCCTTCTGCAGAGCATCCACTCCTCGAGCATGACTCAACATAAGGCAGATAATGACGCCAATGTCTGGGCTACAATTAGAACATTACTCTTAACAACGCAATTCGCGGAGCGTACTTCAAAAATTGCTAGAGTTGTGGGGTGGGGAGGCCACGTCGCTCCTCGTGCTAAATGATCAACAAATCTGCGTCTATTTGCAGAGTTTCACAACCACGATGCAGGCGTGGAGGAGGTGCTGGATCGTTCAGGAAAACATCACCGCATGGACTTCCAAAACACGCTTCGCAGTTTCTCCTGGTTGAAGAAAATATATTACATACAGCTTAAGTCTGTATTGAAACGCCAGTTCGATATCTTTGGAGAGGAAGCCGACAGAACGTATAGCTTAAGTCTGCATTGGAACGTCAGTTCCGTATCTTTGGAGGAAGCCGACCAGACGCGTATAGTTTAAGTCTGCATTGGAACGCCAGTTCTGTATTATTGATACAGCTCGAGAGGAAGCCGACCGGACGTGTATAGCTTAAGTCTGTATTGAAACGTAAATTCGGTGTTGTTGAGTTGGTGTTTTAAGTCCACTTCATGCACAGTAAGGCTAATCGGGACTGGACCTACAGGTTAAAGTGGGATCCGAACCACTATCCGCCTCCACCGGGTGTCAATTCGGTGTATTTGACCCAACTTCTGAGGAAGCCGACCGAACGCGTATCTGGTTTCTTGGAGCCAGCAGATGTTTTTCTGAAAAGCGCTGTTGTCACATTTACCTGCAGTGTTTAGACGTCCATTCATTCACTGCGATGTTATACTCCCAATGTCTCCACATTGTACAAAAAAATAGCATAACACAATATACAACCTAACAAAACACGTTCAGAAATATGTGAAGAAACTGGACTGGTAACATCTCATTTACTCTGCGTGGACTTGACAAGTTCCGTCAGGTCTTGGACAGACGCTATTGGTGGGAAAGGTTTGAGGGAACGATTTACTGGGCTCCACGTAGACTTGACATATGGTTGTCAGAGGAAAAACTTATCCTTCGAAACTTTCTGTGTGAAGTAAAGTGGCGTTCCGATGAGGGCTGAAAACTATACAATATGATTGAAAATTCTTCCTGTAGGTCTATTACCATCACTGGCGTACGCAGGGAGGAACTGATGGAGGCCCACTTCCCTCCGAAATTGAGGAAGTAAATATTTTCAAATGACAGCAGTCAAGAGTCGGGAGGAACCAAAGTGGCAAATGTAAACTCCCCTTACCATTTACCATTTCAATCATTGAACAACGAGCAAAACGAATGATAAAAATGGTAATTACGAAATATTTTATTGTATGTCCGGCTCCTCAAAAGAACGCCGCTATGTAATATCTAATTTTACAACTGCAGTCCCCTCAGAATCCTGCGTTCGCCAGTGTTTACCACGTTATAGATCTTAGGTCTATGAAAAGTGTAACTTAATAGTTTTGAATTAGTTTATTTTACCTTGATTATCTGCCACAATTGGATAATCGCGAAGATGAGGATGAATGGTGATAGGATGAAGTAAATGAAGGGAGAATCACAAACACGAGAGAGAGACAGGATGTAGTTCTCTCTCTCTCTCTCTCTCCTTCTCGAAAGAGAAAGAAAGAGCGGTATAGACAGAAAAAGAAAGAGGGGAGAGGGAGGGAGAGAGAGAGAGAGAGAGAGAGAGAGAACTCCAACCTTTCTCTCTCCTCTATCTCTCCCTCCCCCCCTCTCTCTATCTCTCCCTCCCCCCACTCTCTCTCTCTCTCTCTCTCTCTCTCTCTCTCTCTCTCTCTCTCTCTCTCTCTCTCAAACACAAGTCTCATAGATTATACTGGGCAGACGCCAGAGCCTCGTCAGTCTGCAAAAAGGTAGTCCAGGATGTACTATGCGGAAGTAAGGTTGACATTTGAATGTCTCGATAAAGGGTCACCCCTTGCACCCCTATGGATTAATATTATTGGGTTAGTATTCTACACCAATTAAAATATTAAGAAATTACACCAGAAAATAAAAATACCTGTTATGTAATCAAAAAATACAGTTTTCACAAATTATTGGTAGAAAATTAAATGAAACTTCGAATTTTGCATAATATCCAGGATAATTGGACTTCGCGAAAGTATGGCGCGGCATTTTAACGGACCCCACAAATGATCGAAAAGCCGAAAAAAGTATCGGCCGATATCGGGAAATAAAATCGAAGACATCGTCTCATAAAAATGTCGATGAAGGAACAAAATAATACTGTTACTTTATCTATGTTAATTGGTGTTATCACGTAGAATCTTGGCAGCGAAATGCTAAAAAAAATTATCCCAAATAGTGTACTGCTCTCGATCATAAAATACTCTGTATTAGCTAGACTTAATATCTAGATACGCACCAAACCAAAATGCAAAATGCTACTTATGCAAGAATCTTCATTGTGTCTGGAACTGGGTGACAAGGAACAGAGTTCTACTTTTCTTAAAATTCACTCTGCTCCATTAAGAGTTTAATAAACCTAAATTAGAGTTATGCACGGGCCATAAACGAAATCAAGATAACTGAAAAATGGTCACAGTAAAAGGATATGTAAGATCGCAAAGAAATTGAGGTAGTTAGACAAGCTAGAGTGCATAGGATAGGTCATGTACAGAAAATGGCCAGGTAGAGGTTCTTCCAGATGGAAGTCAAAGGGATTCGACGACAAAAAAGAGAGAGAACGAAATGTGCTAGAATGACAAGCAGCAGAAGAATACTAAGTAAGGCTACTAGAAACCTTTACTGCAAGAAGTGCACAACTCTGCAGACGGTATTCGCGCCTCAAAGGACGAAGCCATAAACACCGTGGGGGAAAGAGGACTCTGCCCTAAAAAGGAACCAAGTGCCTCCCGTCAGGAATTTTAAAAACCCTCCGAGCAAACATGATGCGAATCTTCTAAGGCAGTTGCAAAACACACTATCCTCGTGAAGTTTATGGTACGAGAGGCAATAAATACCTTGAAAATTATCTGAGTTTCCCGGAGTCAAAGTACGAGTGCCCGTATAGTAGAGAGTGCATGCATATGAGGCTTCACATACAAAGAACACGCTTTTGTTCCACATAGTTTGCTTTACACGCAACGCACTTAATGCATACCACGGCGACATCTTGTAATGGTCTAGACATCTATTCTTCCTTGTAGCTGCCAGCTACAGATGTCTTTCCTGATGCAGGAGAACCATAAGCAGAGGTAAATCCAAGAAGAGAAGTAAGAAAAGCAACAATTCGGCGAAATGTAAAGGGCCAAGTACAGGCATAATTAGCTGACAGTTTTAAAATAGCACAAATATAACAAACACGTTTCACTAGAGCATATTATGTAAATGGAATAAATTCTACACTTCTTGGAGCTTAATTCAAGAAATAAACAATTAATCTGTACACTTGTTGGAAATTACTTTGAACAACACAAACTGATAGTAACCAAAAATAATCTTCTTTAAATGGTCACCTTGTGATGCTACACAGTACGTATTATCAGTATTTTTCTGAAGTTTAACAGCAAATGTTTCTCAAGACATCCTTCCCAATACTAGTGCCTCTCAGGTGGCGTAGTGGTAGCATATCGTCGCCTGGTAATTAAAGGGTCCCGAGTTCAATACCCGAGAGGTACATTGTTCGGATCCCACCTTAAACTGTAGGTGCTGTCCTGATTAGCCTATTTGTGCATAAAGTGGACTTTCAATCTCCTGCTCCTTCCCAATACTCCTCGCTCGATAAGACTCCAATAATATCACAAGATGACCACGTGAAAAACATTATTTTTGGTTATTCCCTAAACGTGTCATGCACGGGGAACTTAATATTTCGGTATCAAGCCAAATAATATAACTTCCACCATGTCTACTGAGAATCAACTCTTCCAAGCGAGTTAAGGGCTAGGGATTCCATCTGCAAAGGAGTCAGTTATGTTGATCAGTATTTCCAGTTATTACTATTTTGTGATTTGTTCATTAAATTGTGGACACCCTGTGAATACATATCAGGGAAAGATGCGAGTTTCACGTATATATGAAACTCCTACAAAGTTAAAGACGACCACTTCGTTACTTTTACTTGTCTAGATGAAAGGGAGTGTGCATAGTTCTGCATTAAGCCAATTATCTTCATTCGCGTCTCAAGAATGAACAAACATTCCACACGAACAAGCACGTACTTACAAACATCCATTAGCAAAGGAACGAAATCTCTGGTATTCAAATAATGCACTGTTAAAGAGGATGGCGTGTTCATCTGGCAAATATATCGCGCTAGATAAATATGCAATATCTTTGTAGCTAATCGCAAGACTTAATAATACATTTACATACATTTTTACGCCGTTTACTCCTTATTTAGGTTAATTGCGACGACGAGTGTGATCGTTCGTTTGAGAATGCCTCGTCATCTTGAATGCATAGCAGCAGTTCATACATACTAGTAAACTCATTTACTGTTTAAGGTTAAAACATATAAATAATAATATATACATTGGCGTAACAGCACGCGAAGACAAGTGCCTACCTACTGACTGACGGTCGGTCTCGTCCAACCAGTTACGGTGTGGTCAGCACGACGAACCCCCAGTCATTGCTGTAGGTTATGACAGAGTTACGCTAATAAATAGTAGCTCCCAAATTCCCTCACGATAGTGGGTGGCCACCGGTCCCATACACAGGCCGAAATCTCAGGTAAAATTATTACGTTTCCCCCAGGAGACTCGAACCTGCGGGCCTCCCGTTGCCGGACCCCAAAGCTTGCGCCTTACACGGCACGGCCACGGTGCGGGACGATTAGATTCTTTTATTATTCTTATTTCAGTTTTGAAAATGAAGAAATATATAGTACTGTTTCCAACTGTTTCAGTTGAATAAAAATATACAATTAACATTACACAATCCTCTACATGCATTATGAAATACAGCCAAAAATGTTATGTAAGATTTAAATTTTGGATGAGACTTTGAATTTAAGGACATTTATTATTCACGATATTGAAATTGAATGCCTTATGAATTATATGCTTTTATATTTTTAGTGCCTATTATTGTGCTGTTTCCCATATTTTAGTGCATTTTTGGGCATTTTCACTGCCTAGAACAACGGATTCTGTTCACATGACTGTACATGCATGTATACAACATGCACGTTTAAGTACGACGTAGTAACTACTATATCTAATCGAACATGTACATCCCAGTCCTTTAACTGAAATACATATACACCCATATGTTCCTCTAATTATGTGCTATCTGTAAATAATGAAAATTCTGTAACATTTCATTAAAACTTGACGTTTATTTTGTTTTGGTACTCGTTGTCATAGCGATTGTAATATGAAGCGAAGACAGAAAGGCCTGTGGCACGTCCGAAGGTTATATATATATATATATATACACACGATATACAATATTGCTACAAACTGCCTGAAGTTAGTAAGACAGGATTTATCTTTCTGACCTCGCGTGGCGTATAAAGTGAGAAACCAGTGGTGATGGGTCTAGTAATCGTTTCTCAACCTATTGGGCGCGATCCATCCATTGTTGGGTCGCGAAGTCTGGTTCGAAAATTTATTTGCTGTGTTTTAAAAACCTTTTACATTGAAATAACTAAGACATATTGTTTTAACAATTTAAATTCAACCCGTGTTGTACATAGTCTATTCCACATTTCTGTAAATTAGTCTTTCAAATTACATTTTTACTTTTCTAAAACGAAGTATGTGGAATTTGTTTAACCAAGGGTAAAAGAGGGCTTCTTAAAGTACTCGATGTTAGCAAAAATATGATTATAAACTGGGTGCGCACCCCTACAGTAATTCTGCCAGCGCCCACGCTTATAGGTCCCATGAAGGTGTAATATCCTTCAATGTGGGTCCCGGACTGAAAAAGGTTGAGAACCACTGGCCTAGATGCCCTGACCACGCGTCACCCAATCAAAAACCGTAGAGCTATTGCGTCACAAAGTGTATACATGTAGTAAAAAAAATAGTTCCTCCCATTTTACTTAGGGATTCATATATCTTAAGGACATGTCTACTGATCACTCAAAAAATCTCCTACCGACGTGACGTCAAAAACACATCCCACCCAAGACCTATGCCTCCAGTGTAACTTAACTTCCTTTTACGAATTCAAATCTCTTCTTTTTTAATTTCGACCAGGAAGAAAGGATCAAATGCATTAACAGCAATTTGCACAAGATACACCAACCTCATTGCATAAACATCCTCCTTATGAAGTGTCTGTTTAACTGTAACACAAAAATACTTTCCAGCGTTGTATTTTAAAAGGTTTCTCGACATTTGCGTGGGAACGCACGTAGGCGACTGTCTGACAATTGCAGTTTCTATAAAATATATTCAATGTATATATATTCCGAGAATGTGGGTTAAGTGGGCTCTAAATGAAAACAGACAGCAACATCCGGGCTAATGTAATAATTAATCTAATGGATAGGTGGTCTGCAGAACCACTTAATTTGTATTATTAACGATGAAAAAAAAAAAGGATTAAGTAGAATTAGAGAGTAAGTAAGGTTTTTAATAGTTTAAACTGTTTATTCTTCCTCGCTGATCTCTGCTATGTAATCATTAGTTCTGCATCGAAATGATGCTACTGGAGAAACTTGTTGCAACGACCTAGTTAAGGTGATGTTTAACTTGTTGGTTTATTGGGTTCAGTTTTGAGTAATGCTAATGATATAGAGAGAGTCGCCTAAACTGTGATACTTAATCCAAAAAACTTACACAGACAATTTGATGATCACCCTCAGAAGCCCCTGAAATTATAGACACGCTCACCCGCCGACATCTTGGAGCCTTGACAGGTTCCCGAAGGAATGGTACAAGGGTCGTTCAAGGTTGACCGGGACTTTATTTCTGCAGAGGAAATAGGTAGCAGAAGAAACACCAAACTATGTCAGTTTTTCAAAGTATTCTCCGTGCGTGCCGAGGCACCGTTGACATCGTTCTGGCAGCTCCCGAATTCCTTTGGCGTAGAAAGAACTTGGTTGTTGTCGTAGCCACTGGAGGACATCGCTCCGCAGTGCTTCGTCTGTCGTGAATTTCTTCCCTCCCAAATGGTCTTTAAGGGGTGCAAACAAATGATAATCACTGGGGGCTAAATCCGGACTGTAGGGGGGGATGGGGCAGAACTTCCCAGCGCATGTCGGCCAGAGTTGTTGTTGTCACATTGGCCGTGTGAGGGCGGGCATTGTCATGGAGAAGAATGACATTTCCAGACAACATCCCAGGTCTTTTCTTGCGAATGGACTTTCGTACAGCACCACTCAACAATGTGGAGTAATACTGGGCATTAATCGTGCTCCCTTTGTCCAGAAAATCCACATGGATAACGCCCTTCATGTCCCAGAAGACACTTGCCATGATCTTTCCAGCGGACGGCTGCGTTTTGCTTTTCTTGGGAGGCGGGGAACCTTTATGCCGGCACTCCATGCTGCGTCTTTTGGTCTCTGGGGTTGAATTGTGCAAACCATGTTTCATCACACGTGATGATGGATTGCAACAATTCATCACCTTCTGCTCGAAACCGATTCAGAAGCTGTTCACAGACCGTCCTGCGTGCCCACTTCTGATCGAATGTCAGCTGGCGGGGAACCCACCTTGCACAAATTTTGCGGAAGCGTAAGTGGTCGTGAATGATTGTCTCAACACTCCCGACACTGATATTCACCTCGGCAGCAATATCCCGCACTGTTACTCGCCGGTTCTCAAGAATCATTTGCTCAACACGTGCGATATTTACTGGTGTGACTGCAGTCGGGCGAATGTGTCCATGCGCTTCATTTGTCACCAGCTCCCGTCCTTCGCGAAACTGCTCACACCATTCGTACACTCTTGTCCGCGACATCGTTTGTGCACCATACTGTGTTTGCAATCGTCTGAAAATCTCAGCTGGTTTCACTTTCTCCTTCACGAGAAATTTGATTACACACCGCTGCTCCACAGACACACTGCTTGCCGCCATGTTCGCTGCAACTGCTGCGCATGCGCGAAATACGTCATGCTGGGCGCTAGTTACTCGCGAAGGAATACATTACGTCACCCGCACGTTTCATCTTGATCCGGCTATTCATCGATTTTTCACGTACGAAAATCCCGGTCAACCTTGAACGACCCTTGTATCTTTCGAAAAAAAATCGTGTTGGAGGTTACTTTGCAGGGTCGCCCGCCACGACGTGTATTTGTTGCACATACTAGATTTTCCAATATGACGTCCAATACGGCGGACAGTAAGGGGAGAAGATGGATTTGATATTTGATTTTTGTTATTCAGCGTCCCTTTTCTGCCAGTTCTTGCTAATTGCGAAGATGATGATGATGAAAGGACACTCACAAACAAAGCACAGACCGGGATTCCAACCACCCCTGGCTTCGTAGGACGCTGTTAAAACCATTCAGCCATGCAAGTCGGAAATACTAAAAATGGAACTAACAATTTCAACATATATTGAATTGTTATGGGTGAAGTAGAGAGGCTCACAAAATGGAAAGTACACCTGCCCTATTACGAGGCACAAAGGGAAACAAACAGCAAAATCATCATCTTTTTTTTACCAAATAACATGAAAGTTATGGAAGAGTAGGGTTCTGCAAATTGAATTTAGGAAAAAGAATTAGGCTAAATCCATGTTATAGAATTTAAATGTAATTAATAACGAGATGTACACAGTGCGTGGCGCAGAACTGAACGTGCAGCTGAAAACATGTGAAATGTACTTTTATACAATTTAAAAACAAAATAAATCATTCATCCTAGTACGGTAACTTCCAGTGAACTTGTGGTGTCGAAAAGTTGTGTCAAGTGCAATTTTTGTACGGTAACGCACACTATTTTGTCATTGTTGATTTAGTTTATTTTACGTTGCTTTTTTGCCACTAATGGCTAATCGCGAAGATGAGGATGAGTGATGATTCAACTGATGAAGAGACACAAAGAACACTCATGTCCAGGCCGGGATTCAAATCTGATATTCTTGGCGTCGTAGCGCGCTGTGCTAACCACTACGCCACAGAGGCTGGCCCCGCTTTTTTGTCTTCTAAAGGATACTTCATATTGAAAAAACTGTATGGAACGAGGCACATTGCAATATAACAATCGTAAAGATACACGTCACGGTATACCAAAGAATGTGGCTGGTTTTTACAAGAAAAACCTAAGTAGATATGAATGTCGTGTTTCTAAATGTCAGGACTGAGCAACAGACTTGTCATAGCCCCAGATTCCTGAGAAATATTCGATCAGCAAGTTGAATTCGATTATGATATTTGTGATGCCAAAAATTATGAACTGCGATCATCATAAATAGATTTTCATTTTATTAGTAACAATAACAAGTACGATTTGTATGTATAAAATGAACGAAATTTGATACTATACAAGATCAAAGTTAAATACAGAGCATTCTTATCTTGGATAATTTGTATTGTTTAGTAAATCTAATATCCTATTTTGGGCCATTATCGTTAGTGTAATTAGCATGGCCCGCGACAAATTTCTAAAGCAGTAGGTTGTCCCTGCATGTAAAAAAGTTTGGACACCTCTGAATTAGAGAGAGAACTCAAACTAAAACAAAAATAACCAGCAGGACTCGTGGCGTCAAAATGCACATTTTTGCATTTTAGGCATAAAACACGGTCAGTAGTGAAAGTCCTGACCAAGCATCTGCGTTTGTCTCAAGATAAACTGCTGAGGACGTATTCCCACATTGCACTTGCTTCCCACATGGATTTCACACACACATTCCAAACATCTGAGCAAGCATTTCCGATGAAAAACGCATAACGACAATACCTACTAAATAATAGGTACTCAGCAGTCAGCAGGCCGATAATGGATGCGAAAGCTTATCGAACTACCTCGATCGAGTACCTTGCACCTTGAACAATGGTATACCTATGTCAAAATTAAGTTTATTTGCAACAAGACTAAACTGAGGGGGATCGGAACATTAATATCGGCAAATGGGATAACCAGTCGGGGATGGACATACACAAGCACTCACTCTGAAAATAAAAGGTAAATAAAATATCACTCGAGTAAGCGTGTGCTTCATATGGGAGCTATACACCGGATGTTTACGTTTCTGTGCTTCCTTGGTGCGGGCGGGAACTTGACTTCCGGTTTTGAATAGAATAACATGGAGTTCAAAGATGTAAAGGCAGTGTCTTATGAAAAGGCGACAATCGTTGTGTGGCTTTTGGTTACAACACGAGGTCGGGAACAAATATTTTATCTCGGGCATCTATGCATAGTTTTCAGACAGATCCGATACGGAAAAATCAGTGGATTCAGGCAGTAAAGCGAAAAGACTGGACACAAACACGAGGGAATAGGCTCTATAGTCAACACATCAACGGAGTAAATCAAATTAAAATATTTTACGTGTTTCGAAAATTATAGTTGTCTAACGCGGCACGAGTTGATTATATTTAAAAATTGGAACTGTTTATAATCATTCAGAATTCCAAAAATTATAATTTTAAGTTAATTTAATATAAAAAATGTAAACTTTATTAGTAAAATTTTTACTAACTTCTAGTCTTTTCTTGAACGACTCTTGCAAAAGTTAATAATAAAATACAATTACTGTGCATTTCAGTATTTTAACTGTTGTGGTGGATATGCACTCGGCTTGTGGATCGAATAGCATTAAAAAAATAATAAATTTCGAATAAAATTTGTTTATTTCATTAGTTTAGTAATTATTTATTTTATAATAGTATTTATAATAGTTGTAATTATTATTATTTCTACTATTCTACTTTTATTACTGGCCTTTAGCCCACTACAAAAATTTCTGACGACGCTCCCTCTAAGATATATATGATAAAATTAAATCGGCTGTGTTTTACTGTTGTAAAAATGAATTTCAATGTTTATAATTAATGTAAGCTTTATTTCAACCTGCAGAAGTCTTAAGCTGGGAATTTGGTCAAACCGGAAGTTCATATTGTACCTGCGATAATCGAATTGCCTGATCGATTATTTTTTGTTTACTCAGGAATAACCCCCATAACCCCATCTCTATTGCATTTCCTGACTGCTGAAGGCAAAGTAATAGCTTACAAGTACTTGTGGTGGTAATTATGATTATGTAAGAAGCGAAATGCATGAAAACCGCAAGCTATATAATTACCAATTCTATGATTATCATTGTTATTATTATTACTATAATTATGCAATAACAACTATTATAAAATCATAAAAACTAATTTACTCCAAATTTATAATTTTTATATTACTAGTATTTATTGTATCCTTGGGAGACTTTCAAATGTTTTCATTATATTTTTTTCCCACATTTCGAACGGTTAGTCTACGGTGGTATAGTCGGTAGGGCCACTGAATGCCATGCGGGAGATCCGGGTTCGATTCCCAGGGTGAGTGATCAAAGGTCGGATTTTTTCCGCCTTTGTCCCTGCGTAAAGCAGCTCTGAGGTTCATCCAGCCTAAAAAGCTGGTACCTGGGAGCAACCCTGGGGGGTAAAGGCGGCCGGCACGTGGTTCTGACCACACACCACAGCACCTCAAAAAATACCGAGATCGAGAATGTGTAGGGTCCTATATGCACGGGGAGCTTTACCTTATGTGGTTAGTGTAATGAAATCTTGGAATTTTAAAAAATATGTAATTTGTATAAAATTGTAAAATACGATAATATAACCTGCTTTCTGTATTTTAAAGAGTAGAAACTAACAAATTCCTTTCTTTATAAAAAAAAATCATATGCTTTCTATTGATTGATTGATTGATTGACAAGGTTTATTTTACTTCGTATTTCTGCCACTTTTGGCTAATTGCGAAGATGAGGATGAGTGATGTCATGAAAGTGATGAATGAACATACAAAAAAACACCCGTGCCAGGCCGGGATTCGAACCCGAAACCGCTGGAATTTGCTTTCTGCTCTCGCAACTTGAAATGAATGATGAGAACTTCAAGGGGAGGGGGCGGCGATCGGTTCAAACCCCTACCCGGCCCATGAAGACACCTAAAAGGAAGAACCGAAAGCTCAAAGAGGCCTGCAATTTTATTTTCCAGAACTGGAAGTGATCGGCTAAGACAAGACCACACGACCTCATCCTCAACGTTGCGATTACCCACAAGAGATGGAAAAGTGACGTAAAACGAGCACAAAATGGTTGGTTGATTTGGTGCTTGAAGTCCACTTTATGTACAGAAAGGCTAATCGGGACTGGACGTACAGTTTCAAGAGGGATCCCAACCTCTGTGTCTCTCCACCGGGACGAGAACAAAATAATTGAATTCATCTTCATAACAGTATCTCGCACGAAGGAAAATACATTCTTCCAACTTGAAACTACGAAGTTCCTCGACCTTGAATATTTTCAGTATATTTTGACGGGGAAGAGGGGGAAGGAAAATTCTGATCCCCTCCCCCCTTCCCACCTACACACTCAGACAGAAGGCCAAACACACTTCAGTCGGTCATTTGCCTCATTACGTGTGCATCCTTTCACTTTCGCGGCGCGGTGGGCGGAGCGACACCCACGTCATGTAATTCGGTTGGTTATGCTCGGCGCAAACTCGAAACTAATAAGAAAACAAAGAGGCTTCATTGTTTACATCTTTTCTTGCGTCACGCAATGTTTACATTTATCAGCGTCAAAACACGGCTCGACTCACTTAGCGAACCGTTCTCAATGGATGCAACAATGCCCGCAAATGAATGAAATGCAAATTGTAATTTCGAAGTTTCTCACGGCGCACATTTCCCACGGAAGAAAAAAGTGTTCGTTACTCGAAAGGGTTGGCCCTGTGCTGACAGGATGTGTGATTTGTAAATACTCCTGTCAATTCGGGAACAATTTTCCTTTGTCATCTTGGAGCTCAGAAAAATCACGTGACTGACAAACGATCCAAGAAAAAACTCCTAAAACGGCAAGGCCCTCCAGCAAGGTGGTGGCATACAGGGAGTTTTCAGACCGAAGCGACAAGGGCACTTTCAGTCTAAGGGAGATTAAATTTCACACCAAAGCAACAAGCGACACGAGACACATGTAATTTGGGAACAGCAACATTGCAACCCGTAGTGGCATGAGAGGCAGCAGCAGCCTGCATTCGATTGGTGAAATCTCCAAGCCACACATGTAGTCCGTCGCTTCGGTGTGAAATATCTCTAAAGCAAAACATTCGCCGTGCATCAACAGATCAAGGCGACACGATGCATGGTATTGTTTTTTAAAAAGTAATAAACAGTCCGAACGACAACAAATGCATGCAGCTTGTCATGTCGCTTCGGTTCGGAAAGTTGCATTTATTACTGATGATAGGTTTCCAAGGGATACATGCATCTTGTTGATTTGAAATCTCCGTAAGTGGTCTGATGTCATCCACATAGCGGTTGGTTGCTTGTCTTTGAATAAGTTATACAAATTAGTTTCAAATCTTGTGGGTTCCTCCGTTGC
Source organism: Lepisma saccharinum (assembly GCF_977018435.1). Taxonomy (NCBI): domain Eukaryota; kingdom Metazoa; phylum Arthropoda; class Insecta; order Zygentoma; family Lepismatidae; genus Lepisma; species Lepisma saccharinum. The sequence goes on from NC_139229.1 coordinate 18,618,610, forward strand.
CAAATCATTAGCGCTCTCGTCTTGTTGCGAGCGGTCTCGGGTTCGATTTCGGATAAATTCGGGGTTGGCCCTACGTAGGGAGGAAAATTGGGGGGTTACCGGCACGGAAGTAGCGGGCTCCAGTCTCGAAATCTAGAAAACAGCGGCGATGGGACGGTTGACAGTGAAACAGCCGCTCTGACCCTTAGAGAGCTTTTGCGTCTGGACTTCTAATACTCTGTGGGGATTGTGTTTGTGTCGTCCCTGTATGTTCGTGATTGTCCCTTCACCCTCTCATTTTATCGCCATTTACCCTCATCTGATTCCACATCAAATCATCCAGAGAAATTTCAAAATGCAACCCACCGATTCAGATTTTCATGAAACGTGGTGTATTTGTTAATATTAACAAGGTACGAACACATACATTTTCTTTCTTCTCTATGCCTCACAGTTACTGAGAAACAGGAGGCTAAAGTTTCAGAATTTTGCACGGATCGGTCTTTGCGGCTGCAATGGTGGTGGCCTGCAGTGCTTAACAGAAAAAGTTATATCTCAAGAGTCAAATCGATATATCACTTTGAATTTTTTTTTCTCTGAATTTCATAGATACATGTATATTCCATTTGCAAAGTTGTCACCAAGATTCCTTTGCACTGAGAGTAAGAAAAAAATATTGTATTGTACATAATGTTGATTTTTTTGTGTCAACTTCTGACGTTACTAAAATTGCATTATCACTAAAAGGCACTGCAGTTATGTCATTATTTTTTTTCAAAGTTAAGCTTAAAGTATGAAGGCTATAGAATAAAACATTAAACAAATTTTATGTACGTACGTTCATATGGGTTATTCCATGCCAAATCACAAAAAATTAACTTTTCAACCCTACCATTTGAGATTTTCATGAAATTTGGTAGCATGGTAGAAGACATGAAGTAACTTACATTATCGTTAATAATACAAATTAAGTGGTTCTGCAGACCACCTATCCATTAGATTAATTATTACATTAGCCCGGATGTTGCTGTCTGTTTTCATATGTAAAATTTAGCCCTCAGTGATACACGATATTCATACAGCAAGGTTGCCAACCTTATAACATAAAATGTAAGTGCTTACAAGGTCAAATAAAACAATTCATAACGTTGCTTCCAATTATGGTATAACTTTCACCTTAAGCTTCCTTTGAAGCTAAGGGAGCATAGTTTTCATAAAAAATTCATCTTTATATGAAATTATTGAAATTTTTACTTCAAGGTTACATGATGTGACCATTGACCTTGCATATATAAACATATGTATGTTCAATTTTGTGGAGAATAAAGTATGTTACACAGTTGTATGCAATTTCTGTTTGGTGTAAGTTTCATTTTGGGATGACTTTGTAAACAGAAATAAAAAAATAATCTGACAGTAGTATGCCTCGTTCTATCAAACACCGTATATCCCAGTCAATGAAGGGGAAAAACAGATTGATCGGAATACTTCCGTAACAGTTTAATTTTCGATAATTTATGGCGTATGGTTCAGGTGCTTTCGCAGAGAATCTTCAGTTCAAAGGCTTGAGTTGATTGTCACGATTGTTTTGCTGATTTTGAATTGTTAAAATGGTACTTTCAATTGTCGACAACAATGTTTACACATTAATGTTGACATTGTTGACAGAAAATATGCGATAGCGCCAATTGTTTTTCAGTGGCAATACCTATATTTGCAGCAGAGATTATCAAGCACTACCATTGTTAACTTTTCGTAAGGCGTCATTCCGGTACGAGCGTCCGAAATACAAGGACATGTGCACTTACTTTTGTTTCCTGTGGACTCTTCCAGACAAAAAAAAATGCTACTATAGATTATGCTAAAAACTGGGTCACTTACGTCATAGTAGTATTAGAATATGATGCATTATACAACAAAAATGAGTGGATGTAGGTGTTTCTGTGTTGTCTTTTTCCTCTTTCTGACACTTTTGCCTATTCGCGACAACAATGATGACATGGTCACATTAAATTGATGAAAGGGACATAAATAAACTTGCATGTCCATGGTTACGGATCGAACTTAAAACCTTCGATGCAGTGTGGTACACACAGGGTTGCCAGATGTCCCGTATATACGGGATTGTACCCTTTTTTAAAGAAATGTCCCGGTATCCCGGAAAATGTTCTCAGGGCGTCCATTTGTCCCGTATTTAGCTAACGAAATAACGAATTCAAATTTCAAAATAATTTTATACATCATATTTTCTATGATGACTTAAGTGGACCAAAGAACTTAACGACAGTGGAAAGCATATTGCAAGTTCTAGTGAATGACAGTAAGTCATGTTCTGAATTTTATAGTAATGCATTGGAAAAAATGTCCTTTTAAAGGACGCCAAGAGTTCACTCAAATATTAATATATTTTGCCAAAATGTTAAAAATTAGGGATTAACAATGCTTTAAACCAATAATATTTAAAAATGTTCCTAAGCTATGGCGGGCTAGCTGGGGCTAGCTACTACCACTGGCAAGGGTAAAGGCCGCTTGCAAGTGGTTCGACACAGACACACATTTTGCTCGGAGTCTTCAAGAAAGCCACGTTACCATGCCAACGGCGGCCACGTTGCAAACTCCAAAGACATGTGGTTGCGAACTCCAGTATCACCATCATCTCCTCATTAAAATTAACAAATTCACACTTTATAATCTATTTTAGGCTTTCTGGGATTCAGGTTTCGCAGATAAACTAGCTAGCCTTAGAATATATGCTCCCGCTTCAGTGGCGAAATCAGGAGTCGACCACTGAAGTGACTGGGTTAGATTAATCAAAGTGGCAGGAAAGGGACGTGTAACTAGGAAAACATAAAAGTATAGCCATTAATTCCACACTTCGGTGTGGAATATGGGTTAAAGAGAGTAACCTGCGAAGGAAATTAACAGTTTAAGCTAGAGATGATGCACCTAAATATACAAATAGATGCCGTTATATGAACTCTCGCCCGGTAAGTCAATGACCAATTTCGTTTACGGTGTAGATGCATATTTGAGATATTCTTAGCTTCTCGCATACGTATACGTTACTATGTATTATTCTAATGATACAAACTTTAGCCAAATACAATATGCAACTCTACATATCAGGAGCGTATACTCTAATTTCGCTAAGCTATCTGCGAAGCCTGAATCCCAAAAGTAAAATCAATTAGAAAATGTACATACAATTATATAAAAACAAAAATCTAACTATTAAAATTATTCTAATAACAGCTACTTGAAACATGGGTATCATTGACATTTACGATTTTGGTATTAGTTTCTATAGTTAGAAAAGTCTGTATCAATAACGCTATTTCTTTCATATTGCCCCTTTTCCCCATTAAACATAGGTCCCAATAATATTATTCATGCGTTTGATTGATGTTTAATTGTCCATGAACATGAGTCAACAAAAATAGTTATTTTTATTATTATTTTATGATAGCAGTTTTTTTAAAATATCAGAATATTTGGACACAATGCCACTTCACTTCGAAAATTCAAAAACATGACAATGAAGACCCTCCCTCCCCCATTTTTTCCAATTGCAACACTACAGTATATGTGAGACAAGAGCGGATGAAACGGGGGCGGGGGGCGAACGCCCCTCCGAGACCCTTCAGGGGGCGAAATGGGTGACTTCCACCGAGAACCTACTTTATTTTTTCATATATTGATAAATAATATACACAGTTTGAATGAAACAACACACACAGTGCCAATTAAGGATCATACATGATCGGAATAAAGGGCGCCACTTCCGAGGGGTGACAGGCCCTTAAAGGTGTTATTTCATTTCTTCAATAATATGCACGGTTGAAATGCAAGAAGGCAAATATTATGGTATTTTTCGAGGGGGCGACGAAAGGTATGAGAGACAAAGGGGGAAGGTGAATAAAGATAAGAATGACGAATGATAAGGGTGTGACAAGAGAGTGGGGGCAACGAAAGATATAAGGCGACGAGACAGGAGCGAACCAACTTAAGAATGACGAAGGAAGGGAGAGGGCCGACAAAATATAAGCACGAAATGAACTTAAGGTGAAGGACTATAATAATATTACTAGGGTTGATGAAAGGAGTCGGGAGATGACCGCCCCTTCACAGGGGTTCTAGAAAATATTCCCGTCACCTCAGCCTCCTCATTCATTTTTCCATTTGCAGTCACTGTGGAATGACCGCAGCCAGGGAGAGAGAGAGAGCGGCTGACATGTACCCCCGCGCCACTAGGGCGATGAAGAAAAAATTAGGCGAACTACAACTATCAATCTTAGTAGCTTGCTGCAAGGCGAATACAAGGCTTGGAGGGGGTGATCATTCTTCTCCTGCGCCCCTCACAGGGGCATTTTTAAAGTTATTGATAAAGTTGCAAAGTTGGAATGAAATACATCAAACAATGCGGCATTTTAGGACATACCCAAGAGCTAAAAATTAGCAACTATGGGAAGTGACATAGCAGTGCTGTTCTTGCCTGTTGGGACAAGACATAGGTTAAGCTGCTCCACTGTTCCTGATAAGTCACATCTATTGTAATAAAAAAACAATTAGTTGTGATTTTTGAGAAATCTATTAGTCTTTATTTTATTGAAGTTAAACAACTTAGAATAATTTATGTGGTCGGCAAACATAATATTTTATACAGTGCTATAAAACTGAATTGTTGTAAGTCCACTTTATGTACAGATAGACTACCCCCCCTCATATATTACAGGGTCAAGCCCCTTACAAGAACTAAAACGAAAACATTCCTGAGTACTAACATATCCTTGCCTAGGTTAAAAGCTGAGGCTCATTGTATATATTAGGGATGGCCAAAAGGATCCGGATCCGAAAGTTCCGGATCCGAATCCGAGAGTTTCGTATCTCAATCCCATTATAATATTACCATACCTTAAAAGGTAGATTATGATCTTCGATTACAAAGAAATTTTTCATTAGTTAGTCCTACAAGAATTTTTTTCAAGTGTTGTTCCTAAAATACTTTGCTACGCATCAGCTAACACACTCGCGCACAAAAATAATCTTACTTGTTTAACATAAAATGTCAGATGTGATTTTGTAAATGCCATTGAACCGAATATGTATTCATTCGAATGTATTGCAAATGAAAACACACATAAATGTGAGACATTCCATTCCAGGATGAAACCTTTAATACATAACAAGATAGAAATGTTATACGAAAATTATACAATTGTTCTATAGTTACAGTTTTACAAATTAAAATAAAACATTATAATATATGCAGTGTTATATAATTACAAAGTGTAAGACTAACAATGGAGGTTATCTAAATGTCCCCCTCCGATTTCCATGAAACTTGGCAGGTGTATAGTGGGGCCCAATGGAAGAAATGTTTTTTTTTGTTTCAGCTAATAAACGGTTTTAGGGGCAACCCCCCCCCCCCCCTCAAATGTCAAGATGAGGACAAATTTAAGTGGGGATCTGACCCCTGTGTCCCCCTCCGATTTCCATGAAACTTGGCAGGTGTGTGTATAAACGGGCCCAAATGAAGAAATACGTGTTTTTTTTGTTTCGGCTAAAAAACTGTTTTAGGGGGCAACTCCCTCAAATGTCAAGATGAGGACAAATTGACGTGGGGATCATCTGACCCCTATGTCCCCTCCGATTTCCATGAAATTTGCCAGGTGTATAGAGAGGCCCTATGCCCCCTGTTTCTTCCTATGCCATATTTGCGTGGATTCGGGGTCAGATCCCCACTTCAATTTCTCCTCATCTTGACATTTGAGGGGAAATCGGAGGGGGAGACTTAGACCTCCCTTGTAAGTGTATTAATTAATTACAAATCGCGCACGTGCACACACACACTATATATATATATATATATATATATATATATATATATATGTATGTATGTGTGTGTGTGTGTGTGTGTGTGTATGTATGTATATTACATATATATGTATATTAGCAGGTAACAATATGTTATGAACACATTCTTGCTTTCCAAAGAAGCGCATGTGGGATGGCAAAACAGATCCGGGTCCGAAAATTCCGGATCCGGATCCGAAAAATTTTAGGATCCGGAACCAACCGGATCCGGATTTCGGATCCGCTAGGATCCGTATCTGGCTATCCCTAGTATATATAAGGAAAATACGCAGGACAACACACAGCCCTACAGAAAATGATACTGACTGTAGATCCTGACGCCCGAGTTTCGTTAGCCTGCAACAAAGCAGTTTACTGCGGCGTTGACGCTGAAGAGTCTTCAGCGAAGGACAGTTCTTACACCCCTCATATCACGGATAATAGCATCAAAACATGTTTGACATTTAATGACGAAGAACCAGCAGAAAGATCTGGAATTCTATTGGATTTGGGGTCCGGACGTACAGTCAGTCTGTAGGGTTTCCTGTAGGAAGGTAAAGACGAAGATGGAGAGATACGTTGAGATAGACCTAAAGGAAATCGGTAACGTTGAAAACATTGATCTTGTCAGGATAGGGATAGATGGAAGGCTTGTGTTTCTGCAGCCCTAAGTCTTCGGGTTTAGAGAGTTAGTTACTTTACTTCGCTTCTCTGCTAGTTTTGCCTAATCGCAAGGATGAGTGAAGATATCGCAAGGATGAGTGAAGATAGGATGAAATTGACGAAAGGACATTCACAAAGACCACCCATTGCCCAGTCAGGATTTGATTGAGATGGGTTTCAAGTCCACTTTGTGCACAGATAGGCCAATCGGGATTGGACCTACAGTTCAAGATTGGATCCGAACCAACGTTCAATTTACCTCCACCGAGAATCGAACCAGGGAGGAATCCCATTTGAATATTGGAGTTAGAAAAAGAATATTTTGTATCATTTTACTTTCACCGATATAGCGCTTTTAGAGGCTTTTATGTGGAGTTTCAAATTGCTGGCAACACTGCCAAGAAATTACGTTAGCATTCTTCTAGGAAAGGAAGGAACTTAACGTTTAAATGCAGTCTTCCCGCTTTGGGCTCGTTTTGTATGGGAAAAAAAGTTTTCGCAGAGACGACTGGTAAGATAATTAAAGACTTCTGCATTCTGGATCCCTGTGGCAGGGCATGGATGATGATGGTGAGCAACGTACCATAAGGTAGAACCATGGGTGATTGTTTCAAGCGGTGTGATTTACCTATTCATCATGCTCGGTACCGGAAGCTACTACTGTGGTCCTCATCCATTCAAAGATGCCGATGTTCTTACTAGTCTTCGCTTTGGCAACTTTAAGAAAAGAGGAAGGCGACCGGTGAGGATTCTCTCCGCTCTGCTTGTCCGGCAATTGTGGTCAGTTTTCCACGTTTCTCTGTTAATCGCAACGCCGGGAGTGGCCTTTAGTTTGCTAAAAATGATCAAGGAACAAACTCAATGAATCCCATAACCGGTATTCGAACGCAAAACCACGCCCTTAGCACCACGCAGTGGGACAACCATTACATCGTGTATCTTTGTGATCAAAGCTCTCGCTTACTGTTTTAATTATTATTTTTCTTTTACATATGAACATCTGTTGTGTATGAATAAATGAAGAATCCATAATTTAACCAAGATTCGGTTCATTTTATTTAGATTTTTTGCTAATCGCGAAGTGAAATTGATGAAGACATACTCGTAAACAACATTCGTTTCCAAGCTTACATTCGAACCCGGAACACCTGACGTCGAAGCTCGCTGTGCTAACCACTCCGCTACTGAGGTAGGCACTTTTAGCCACAAAGTCTTCCACACTTTTCGATCTCGCCAGCAAAGGTTCCGGACTCGAGTCCCGACCTACTAGTAGGCATGGAAGTTATTTTGGAGTGCCCATCAATTCTAACTAATAATACATCCACAACAGAAGAGTGACGTACTTTCTTAAATACAAAATTCATTATCTGAATCTGGTTGAGTCCACTTATGCACAGTAAGGCTGATCGGGACTGGGCCTACAGTTAACAGAGGGATCGGAACCACTATGTGACCCCCCCCCCCCTTGATTACAAGACGACGAAGTAATCACTACGCCAGCAGGTAAGTTGAAAAATCAAGTTCTAAGCGTCTGCGTATGTTTCTAATATAATATAATATGGATGCATGCTTGGCCCAATGCGTGTAGAAACTGTTCTTGGGTGCAGTCAAGCTGCGGATTCATATTTAAAATATGAACCAAAACTTACATTACATCCTGCATTTGTAAATTAAATGACCGTGGGAAGGAACGCTTTAAAAAAGGAGATCAGCTTGCATGCCGGAAATCAAGAAGCTACACAACAAGAAGAGAGGAGGAAGAGAGATATGGCAATTGTCGCTGGCACCAGGACGGCTCAATCCGACACGAAGTCAATACAATACGTGGCATATTCACACACGCTGCGGGTGCCCTTGAGAAGCTAAAGGAAACGCCACGTAACCAGCGATCCAGTCAGCAACATACGAAATGGTCCACGAAGTGCATTCCTCGATGGAAACTGCATGCGTCGCCTTCCTGTTTGCTGCCATCTCCACGTGACATCTGGACATATGAGGGTCAAGTTGATTTACAAAACAAGAGCGTCATCATGCACTTATTTACCCACACACCCACGGTGGATAAAAATCATGGTCTTTATTTTTAAAATCCTATTTATGATTTTTTGTAAATCGAAATTTTAAAATATAAATCGATATTTTATTTTTAAAAAAACTAACTCTCTAGCCTTCTCAAACCCGAAGGTTTATGGCTGCAGGAACACAAGTCTTCCATCTGTCACTATCCTGGGCAAGATCAATTAAATCTTTTCCATCCTTAACCATTTCAATTACCCAAACTGACAACATCGCCTCTTTAAATTCCACAGCATGCGACCAGAAGACGACGTTAAATACGCCATCAGGAGGGCCTACACACGATGAAGGATGGGTGAGGATTGTATGAAACTGATGAAGAGACACTCACATATCCAGGCCGAGACTGGAACACGGGATCTTAGGTGGCAAATCCGAAATGGCACCTTTTAAAAACGAAACACTGTAGAATACGAATGTATGGGCTGTATTCATGTCTTACGGGTTTCTAGTAGCAAGTTTTGTGCTTACATTAAAAAACTGATTCTTATCGTCACAAGATTTATTTTACGTCGCTTTTCTGCAACTTTTGGCTAATCACGAAGATGACGATGACTAATATGATGAAATTGATGAGGGGAAACTCTTAAATAATGCCCAGGCCGGGATCCGCTAACCACTACGCTACGAAGATGGGCTTAGGTCACCGCCGGGTATGGTCGCGGAGAAAAATATGTTTGGAGTAGCTAAAAGAATAGTTTCTGGCAACCAAATATTTGTCTAAATACGCGACAACGAATGTTTACCAGTGCCAAATTCCTACAATAATCGTTCACATTTGTTCAGTTACCAAAGAAATTTGGTTGATTTGGTGTTTAAGTCCACTTTATGCAGAGTGAGGCTAATCGGAACTGGAACTAAAGATTAAAGTGGGATCCGAACAACTATGTGCCTCCACCGGGTATCGAACCCAGGACCCCTTGATTACAAAGCGACAACCCTACCACTGCGCCATCGGGGAGGCCCTAGAAATTTGGTCGAAATTACCACATCGAGTAAAGGCTGTCAAATTTTTAACCAAAAAGCTTCAAACACATCAGGGTTTCCTTCTGCATCCATGCTAAAACGTTCACGCAAAAGCCATGTGTAATTAATTCCCAATGACAATAATTATAATAATTCTAGCAAGTAAATGAATTTCCAGTCAAGAAACACTTGACTGAAAAGCATGGAAATCACAGAAACAAGTACTGTAAGGACGGTCCGATCCAAAACCCAACCACAACAAACGTCGAAACACGTGCTAGCATTTGGAAAATGTAGGAGTGCCCCGCCAAAAGATTTTATCATATGAAGACCATTGGAGCATCTCAGCTATAGTCTCAAGGCTCGAGAAAACATCCCCTCGCCCAAAAATCTTCCACCCGAAGCGCTGATCCAAACTGAAAACAAATCCATCATTATTTTATTGATTACTGCGCCTCTTGACTTGCACAGCATGCGACCAGGTGGTACGAAAGAATGAGACTTGATCAACTTCCACGACACGTGCTTGTGACGCAAATTCGAATCGTGTTCGCCAAGGAACATACCTGAGGCATTACGCAATAGCGCTGAGGTTCAGTGTACCTCGAGAACGTGCCCCTTCTAACAGGCCATTAAGTCCCTCGCTGCCCTCCCTCCATGGGATGTCCAATTTACACTCCAAGATAGTCTTACTTGAAACTGAAACCTCCTGTAAACAAGTTCTATAGTCAAACAACATTGGAACGTCACAATGGTATTCGGGCGACAAATGCTAAAATCAACCGGATGTTGTTAATTTCTAAGATGATACGTGTAACCACGCTATTTTCATTCACTGTTCTTATATTTATTTGTTGTTATGCTGCGCACAACAGCGGTCTGCCCTTTTACAGGTCCCTTTACAACCTTAACCATTCTCAAGGGACTCTTTACACCCCTTTTTAACTTCAAGTTAAGGGTTTTAGATAAGGGAACTTTTGATCGTATACTTTCCGGCATAACTCTCGAACGCCTGGAGCAAATTCAACCAAACTTGGTACACATAAATGACTTACAATCTGGAAAGAAATACTGTGGGGGCAAGACAGCTCTGGCACCCCTAGGGGTGGGGGTGCGAAGGGTGTGACAGGTAGAAATAATCGAAAACGACCGATATTAGTGTGAAATCCATAGTTGTCGGGGTCGCTAAGATGAATAGTGACGTTCAATTTATTTATTCTTGCTCCTGGAGGTGAAACTAAAAATGCTGTTTATAATCAAGTTTTGAGTTAAATTAATATTATAGTGAATTTGTAAAAGATTTTACTTTATAATTTGTACGTTCGCGTATGTTTGAAGCTCATTGATTTTTCATGTGTTGGAATGACGCGATATACGAGGTCAGACAATTAAGTAATGAGACAGATTTTATATTCTGAAAAGGAAACAAAATAATTTAACATTGCTTGTTTATTACTAAAAGTACATCCCTCCTGCATCAATACAGCAATTGACACGGTTGGCCAACCATCGATACGACATCTGCAAGTCTTCATGTGGTATGACTTGAAGATTGGACGTCACAACCTGTTGGCTGGTCCTGTGTTCATCAAAAGTGCGTTATTTCAGCAGCAGCTTCACTTTCGGGAACGGGAAATAATCACAGGGGAATAAATCTGTGGAGTAAAGACTATGATTCAACACATTCACTTGTTTTTGGACTAGGAATGCATAGACAACCACTGCTCTGTGAGACCGTGCATTATCGTGGAGCAGGAACCAACTGCCCGGTTCAGGATACTGAGGTCCGATACGGTCAGTTCTCTTCCATAATCATTCATTAAAAAACACAACATTGTCTTCACCCTTGGCTTTGAGAGCTGCATTTTCTTGCCTCTTGGTAAATTTAGTGACTTCCATTCAGCGATTTGTTAGTTCGTACAAGGACCGTAGTAAAAATGCTCTGTTTTGTCCTTCACAACAATAGAATTCAAGAAATGTTTATTCCTACAAACATTTTTCAGAATGTCCTTCATGAAACTTGATGTTCACTCGCTGCTCCATAACTATTACGTGACGACTCTCTTGCACCTCTTTCACGACATGGCGGCATAATTCCCAGCATGCCTACCGCAAGTTCATGAGGTGTTGCCAAGTTATGGATTATGGACCACACTACATCAGGCACGCGTTACTTCAAAGATAGAATGCACATGTGGGACAATATAAAATCATTTCATTACTTAATTGTCGGACTTCGTATATCAATCATCTTTTGCAAGATTTGCACAACAGAGTAATTACGGAACAACAATGGTACTTTGCTATTTTTATGACTGTAAAATATATAAAAAGAAGTACTGTATGACCTTACACGCAGATTCTTGGATCTGAGGAGCAAACTGCGAAATGAAACGTTCTTTCGAGGCCCACAAATCATCAATTATTAAAGTCCTGTCCCTACACACCGCCGTTCCCTCTGTGTCACAACATGAGACGAGGTCATGCAAACTTTATATATGAAAAAGGAGAATCTCAAAGGACTGCCATGTGCACGATAATACATTTATAACTTACCGTCCATCAGATCGCAACTTTCACTCTTCTGCAGGATCAATATCTGTCTAGATTTCATTTTTTTGCCACTGGATCTGGTGAATCTTAAAGCCATAGAGTTAAAATTTCACATTTCTTCCAAGGGTGATTTTTTTCAGCATTCAATGGAAACTGGTTGGGGTTTGTATCACGATTATGGAATGAAACATGCCACTGAACTACTCCAGAGAGAGAACAACGGGGTCTTATTTACAGGTTAGACAACTGAGCGTTCAGTCATATATTTTATAACTCCCCAAGGACGAATTTAGGGGAGATCTAGGGCGTCCGAACCCCTCTCCCCCATAAAAAAAGACTTGCCAAGTACAAAAATTAATTAATGAAAATATACTTTTTTATATATTTTTGTTGCATAATCGCAGGATATTTTTTACTCCGAACTTATTGGAAGGCGATCATTAGATTCGGATCAAACGGCTTTCAATAACAGTATCAAAGAAGATTCATGCATACTACTACTTATAATATGTATAAAATATCAATCAGGAACTTAACTTGTCGTCAACTGAATCTAAAATATTTTTTTTCTTATTGTAAATATTCAACTTACTATTTGACAAATTTCCTTGGCAGGTAGTTGGTTTTGTCACTAATATTAATTTTGACGATATTAATGAATATGTGTGGTTATATCTCTATTTTTATACAGACTTTATACCTATTCATGTAATAATACGATATAAATCAATTTATACATTAATATTATTATTATGACTCCGTTCGGACCCCCCCCCCCCCCACACACACACACAAATATATTTCTAGATACGTGCCTGCTCACCAAGGATGTAAATGAATCTCAATGAAGTTAATATGCACCATTCAAAACTATGGGCACATTAGGAACAAATATTGCAACCAGTCTTGTGGGAAACAATTACGAAATCACCTTTCACTCAGGGTGTCTACGATTGTCTACGATTTTGTAAAAACAAAATTTCCTTACTTTTCCAGGTTTTCCGAACCAAGAACCGCAATTTTTCAGACCAAAATCGTTGCATATAAAAGTATCTGGAAGGAGGTCACTATGCTGTAGATAAACACTCACAGTTACAATTCCACTTAACCAAGGTTTAGAAAATTCATTTCATGTGTAATAACAAGGGGAAACTCAAATCAGGGAAGAGCTTTTGTGTTATACTTGCCACACAATGACTTAACAATTAAAAATGGTTATTTTTCTAAAAACCTGTAATTTTAGCATAAATAATACATAATTATAGTAAAATTTAGCGATACAGATAGTGACCCTAATAACTATCTACCAAACACCCACCTAAATTGTAACACGAACTCCGTAAATTACCATTTTAGTAGTAGTAGATTTCTACATGAAAATAGTTCAAAACATGACCCCTTTCCCAATGTATCTCTTTCATAATATTTCTACTGTAATACTCAAGTGTAGTTTGAACACAACAAATTAAAATTTCCCGCTTGCCTTATTATTTTTTTGTTAATTCAAAAACCTACTTTTAGTGCACTAATACAAAAACATTGATTTTTCCAGAAAAAAAACATTATATTTCCCTGAGATTATTATTTCCAGCACAATGTTTCCTACAGTTTTAATACCACTGAGTATTATGTGAAACACATTCCTGGAGATTTGTAACTTGTTTTTTAAGACAAAAAATAAGTTGCTCGTGTGTCTTGTGTGGATGAGTACATGTGTGAGCATGGTTGTTCAGAAGGGACAACACCTTTCAAGTAATTGTTGCTGAAAAAGTACAGGGGGATGTTATTGGACTCTTATTACTTATTATTCTTGTACTACAGTATACAGTTACCTATAGGTAGGTTCTTAACTATTGAACTAGCGTCATCGCCTTGTAATCAAGGTGTCATGGGTTCGATACCCAGTGGAGGCACAGTCGTTGGGATCCCACTTTAAACTGTAGGTCCAGTCCCGATTAACCTTACTGTGCATAAGTAGACTTAACAACAACTCATTTAACTACTGGGCACACTGGTCCCTTTGGGGTGATCGCTCCTTACCAATGTCCTGTACCAATAGACAATAGAAGTCAAAATCTAATATTTGCATGACATATTTCCCAGCATTTACACTTTCACTATCAATTCTTTTATAACTACAAGGAGGGAATCGAAATGGCTTTTCCTGGCGTTACTTCAGCCCTGTGTGTACAGTGGTGCTTCCTAGATGGAATTTTAACTACACGTGTAATTCTGAACGAAGGATGCACAAAAACCTTTAGAGCTAGTTGAACACTGATTTCTTATATTCAAACTTGAGATTTGTTACATTTTTTTATAAACTAAAGAAAAAGCTCAAAGCAACTGATTAAAATGCGCATGATTTCTAATAATGAAAAAGCCATTATAAGCTTGGATGAGCAAGTGAAGACTAGGACATGTAAGAAAGGCATACAAGTATCCCTAAATTCATGGGGGGGAATATTTATATTATGTAATTGTTGTAGTTACATTCACTGTCAATCGAATTTAATTGATTTCTATGTTAAATTGACTTTTTCAGTTGACACACTTCCACATGTTGTCGAGGTGGGAGATCATCGGAGTAGTTACAGGGTAACAATGGTTAGCACGACAAACACCCAGTTGTTTTGTAGGTTTCCATGACCGGGTTACGCTTCTTATTAGTAACTCCCCAATTTCCTCAAGGTGGTGGGTGGCCACCAGTCCACCATCCAGAAGTTGTTACTTTACCACCCATGAGACTTGAAACTGCACATGTCCCACAGCTGCAGTACAAAGCATAACACCTTAGACAGCACAGACACGGTGCGGGACCTGTTGAATATATATTTGTTTTAATGTTGTTACATTGGGGTAGTAATTTAATTTTAGTGGCATTACATATTTTACAGCAAAAAATGGAGGAGACATACGAAACTGATTAAAATTTTTGAAAGATAATAAGTTTGTAATGATCAATTTTTTATAACTCCAAGGAGGGAATTCAAATGGCTTTTCCTGATGTTACTTCAGCCCTGTGTGTACAGTGTTGCTTGCTAGAGGGAATTTTAACTACAAGTTTAATTCTGAATGAAGGATACACAAAAACCCTTAGAGCAAGTTGAACACTGATTTTTTAGATTTGTTACATTTTTTTCATATAAACTAAAGAAAAAAGCTAAAAGCTAATGACTAAAATGCACATAATTTCTGATCATGAAGAAACCATTATAAGGTTGGATGTAGGACTAGGACATGTAACTGTGGCATACAAGTATCCCTAGATACATGGGGGAAAAATATTTATATTACGTAAAAATTGAAAAATACTCATTGAATGTCATGTTTTTATGGTTCATCTCAACAAGAAACACATGAAAAACAATTATTGGTACCCGAAAAACGTATGTTATTTGGAGAATCACACTCTTCTTACAAGACTCCCAGTGATGCACAAGTGAATGAATAATTTTAAAAAAATCACATTACATCATGTGGCATTATACAGAATAGAACTAAATTCATTTAATTACACTTTTATGTGTAGTCTACATTAACTTCAAATGGCAAAAACGTTCAGCACGCAAAGACAAAATTACAAGAATACATTGTGGTCTTAGAAACAGCCACAATGCAAAATCTTGTCCCTAAAAAGTAACAATGCATTCTAGCATATTAAAAATTGTCACTATGTCAAATCGGTAATGTTGCTTGCTGGTAAAGGAAATTACCATAAATCTTTCCAACATTATGAAAACAGCAAAATGAATAGCGATCATTTCACTTTTACAGCCACGACGCAATGTGATACTTCAGCCTGCTGAAGGATTAGGTTAGGTTGCCTTCAGTTAACCTTGGCAAATATAAAGCATAGTCCCATACTAATCACACATACTCCATTATGCAATCAAGGTACACAACTATTTGAACTTGGTAGTTGCAACTTCATATATCAGAAACAAATTCTGAATGCATTTCATATAAGGCATATAAATTTACACAACATTATGCAGCACGGCAAATATTCTTCGGTACAGACAACGAGATGGCAGCAATCTGGCTCCCTAGTTTTATAGAATGTGTAACAAAACATAAGTCTTCTTCGGTCCACTTCAAAACTGTTTATTACGAATTGTAAGGGTCATCATAAATCACAAATACACCACAGCGAAACTATAATAAAATAAGCAAGCAATTCTATGTAGACGAAATATTATAGGGTAGTTCGGCAGGCACTTTTACCTGCTTCCCCTATCGCGTTTGGAAGCTGGTTTTGTCTTCCATGGCTGGACTCTAGCTCTTCCCTCATGTTGCAAACACTCGACCAGGCAAAACAAGTGGTATACACTCGAAGCCCAGGAATACACGTATAACCGTAATTTGTCTTTGTTGGTGGGCCCTCAAATATGGATCGTGAAGTGGAAGACACAGTGAAAATAAAACTTAAGTCAGTCACATCTCCATCTTGAAATGGAGGTTAGTCTACCTTACCAATACACAGTGACATATGAAAATGAAATATATGATCGTGGGCTGAAACTACCTAGGCAGGCATTTTATACACTGTATCATATCAAATGGCGGCTATTTAAGTGAAGTAGATGCAGTGACACACCACCACAAATTAATGTACAAAATGTGTTTATTAAATTATCCATACCACTAGAGCCCAGAAGTTTGGAAAAATGCATTTTTTTTCCTGGTTCAATTATTGGTAATTCTTAATAAACATTCATTATGTTGTTGCTAATGTTTTAGAAGCTTTTTCATTTTGCCTCCTTTGTACCCTATTGCCCATTTTTAATTGAGTGGTTCTCTTTTGCCATTTTCAATGAAATTTTAGATTTTTTCATTCTACATAAGTAACTTTCCTCTCCAAAATAATATTTATTAGTACATTGTGGTATTGTCTGAGACAATATAACGTTGTAGAAAAGGGGTGAAATTCTAAGAGCATCCATAAAAGCCTTTGAGGTATGGGTGCAGCAGCTGATGGAAGTTACCAGGAAAAAGCTGTTGCAGAAAAGTGCAAATGTGGAATTGGGAAGATTTTTTTAAAAAACTGATATTCTTAAAGGTTTAAATTATTTTCTTGATGATATGAATCCAGTTACAATAGCATGTTTCATGATTATTTTGTTATGGAAAAGGATTCTCTCTGACAAACAACTATCTATGAATGTCAATAACTTTTAAAAAAATAGTGGTTATGTGCAATCAAGGCAACAAAGGAAGATAAAAATTTATTTCCATGTAGATATTAACTTTTTGAATGAAATTTTTGACAGAAGTGACTTGAAATCTGCTACTTTTTTCTGTTTATTGTGCCTATATTTAACGTTCTAAATGCCTTTTTTTGGCTACCTATTTTAAACCCAAAAAAAAATGTCAACCTCTGGGCTCTATTTATCATATATATTCGTGTCAAAAGAAACATATTTTTCCATTGTAGTCTGAGGACATGGATAACAATATCCACTCAGTTCAACTTTTCGAAGGCCAAGTGCAGAGGACTGATTTGTCTCCCGCAAGCTCTTCAGTCTCCATGACTTAAAAGTTGAACTAAGTAGCAGTGGCGTAGCGTGATTGTATGAAAGGTGTAAGACTTCCTTAGATAAACCTGACCTGAATATTGGATAAAGAAAACCCAAAGATATTTTAAGTAAATAGAATCTATTTGAATCTAAGTCATGTATGGGCATACTCAATTTCAAACACAAAATGCACACACACTATGTTAACAATATTAGCATATGTATTACTTAATGAAAATTCTCATTTATTCTGTAACTTGATCCGACAAATTTCGCATTCAGCTTAGTTAAGGACACAAACCCTTCTTCTGGAAAGCTCTGATATTTTTATTCTTCTTCTTATTTTTTTTTCACTAAAAAAACATTTGTGAGAAATGCGTAGGATACAACTTGCAAATGCAGTCGAGAATATTACTCATTATCATGGTTACAATATTTGCGCACATTTTGAAAAGCATATCAAGCAACTTAGTGAAAGGAAAAGGTAAAAAAAAAAAAATATCTGTAAATCACAACGCTAAGTATTACGCGTATGCTTTTAACATTAGGGCAACTGGGATGCATGCGCCTAACTTTGCGGGCGCTGCCGGATCTAGGATTGCCAGACATTCCTCTTTTATCTTTAACTTCGCTGCTTCTAATGAAGGTAATATCCAACATTATACTATCTCTTTGTTAACTTAATAGTTAGTTTACACATTTAAAATGACACCCGTTTTGTTAGCTACACCTCCCGTCAAGCATTGTTGAAACAAC
Source organism: Lepisma saccharinum (assembly GCF_977018435.1). Lineage (NCBI taxonomy): Eukaryota > Metazoa > Arthropoda > Insecta > Zygentoma > Lepismatidae > Lepisma > Lepisma saccharinum. The sequence goes on from NC_139229.1 coordinate 18,636,972, forward strand.
ACGGGAGTCGATTTTCTTGGTTCTCTTCGGACCGTGGCAAACATGAGTCAGACGCAGCGGGGACTCTCGCCAGTTAGCACCCACTGTAATGCGTCTTACAGTTTGCTTACAGTGCCTGAGAATCGGGGCGCCCTGTCATTGGTTGAGAAGATACTACGTGAGCAAACACACCCGCTATGGGTGAGTCCAAATCATTTCTTCCATTCACCCGCACGTAAGTCCTCTCAAGAAGCCTTACAGAGAAACAACTCGAATCAAAACAAGTCCTCAATTGTTTCGTTAAAAGTTCTACTTGCAGTCTGATATTGCTATGTGCGTTCAAGCGATAAATACGGGAATGAAATAAGTTTTCTTCAATAATTTCAACTTGTAAGGTGGACTTACAAGCCTTACATGGGCACTACGCCGCTGCTAAGTAGGTACTGTTACCAATGCGTTTCCTTTTAAGAGAAACATAAATCCTGTTCATGATTTAGTGTGTTTTGTTAGGAGCCCTATTTTCTCATTGGAAAGATGAAGGTAAAAAGGATGTATTCCACTGAAGGCATCCTACCAAATCACTAACAATTTGTGCTAGTAAAATCTTAATAAATCCGGTAAGTGCTACCATGTGATTTTTAAAAATCCATGGCAAACAGATTAAAACATGCCTCAGGAATGCAATTTCACAAGAGAGTTTCTTCGTTAAAGAATATTACAATTCAGAAAGAACTTTTACTTCATCTAATTAAGAAGCAGCCATTCCAAGAGAACATGATTGACAGGTTTGCAGCCTTAAAGGAGAGAAGGATCGATTTGATATGGAAGAAATATGCGAGTTTCATATTAAAATAAGTATGTGTAGCTATTGATCTAATTTTCTCTAATACCCAATTTTCTTCCTACTAGCCCTTCACCTAACTTCAGAGCCACTAGCCACCGTAGACCATACCTAATGTACAGAAACGCGGCATGTAAGTAAGCAGTGTTACCGCAGGTAACCGCAAAATATAAAGAATTAAAAAGTTGTCTCAATAAATTAAAAACATTGTTAAATACGTTAACCAATTGCATCGCTGTAGATATTGCAGGGGACATTTTTTCTGCAACCGACAGAAGCAAAGAGGGAGGCCGTTCCGCCCTGAAGAGGTAACAAGAGGAGAGGGCACCAATGCTAGGGAAGAACAGGGGAAACCTTTGGGGCAAAGTGTGTTACAGGGTTATTCATATGCCTGTTTAGGAGCCCTGTTACTGGTCAGGCCTGCTGGTACGGGCAAGTGTTGCCACATTGAATTGCCCAAAAGAGAACAAAATCCTGCCTAAACTGGGGATACAGTTTCTCGGAAGCAACTAGAGCTAGACTGCAAAGCCAAGGCTGGATTGAACTACAACTGAGACCGATCAGATAATAAATGAAAAGTTCCTTGGTACGGGTCGTGATTTGGACAAACCTTGCTACAAAAAATTAAGTTGACAACAGTAATACGGACAGCTGGAGTTCCCTTCCACACGCTGGAGGGGCGAAATTCTGTCCTCTGCTTGCCGCACAAATGTCACACTGCCCGAGAAATGTGATTCTTCTTCTTTCCCTTCCCACCTCATTTACAAAGAAATAAATGAATAATTGATAAGGCTCTACCACTATTCATTGGACTTTTGTCTCATGAGTGGTAGTTTTGCTAGGAGTGTTTGTAGCTAAATTACTGAGCGGACTTCAAAAAAAAAATAATGAAATTAACAACAATCTAGATCGAAGGCATGTTTTTTTTGGGGGGGGCGGGGGGGGTAACGTCTACCAGAATAATTGATGGCCGATAACACTTTTGAAAAAGTCTCGCCACACCACTGCTAATGTAGTAGTACTTTGAAAACAACGAAGCATGTATTTCAAGGTTAAATAATGCATTCTTCTCGAGACTGGCCATCACAATAAACATATCCAAAGCATAGTTTTCAATCAGTAGCAAATTGATTCAAATACTCACAAATGCAGACTGCAACCAGTCAAAATTTGGTTGTACCCACCTGGTACGGGCAAGTGTTGCCACATTGAATTGCCCAAAAGAGAACAAAATCCTGCCTAAACTGGGGATACAGTTTCTCGGAAGCAACTAGAGCTAGACTGCAAAGCCAAGGCTGGATTGAACTACAACTGAGACCGATCAGATAATAAATGAAAAGTTCCTTGGTACGGGTCGTGATTTGGACAAACCTTGCTACAAAAAATTAAGTTGACAACAGTAATACGGACAGCTGGAGTTCCCTTCCACACGCTGGAGGGGCGAAATTCTGTCCTCTGCTTGCCGCACAAATGTCACACTGCCCGAGAAATGTGATTCTTCTTCTTTCCCTTCCCACCTCATTTACAAAGAAATAAATGAATAATTGATAAGGCTCTACCACTATTCATTGGACTTTTGTCTCATGAGTGGTAGTTTTGCTAGGAGTGTTTGTAGCTAAATTACTGAGCGGACTTCAAAAAAAAAATAATGAAATTAACAACAATCTAGATCGAAGGCATGTTTTTTTTGGGGGGGCGGGGGGGGGGGTAACGTCTACCAGAATAATTGATGGCCGATAACACTTTTGAAAAAGTCTCGCCACACCACTGCTAATGTAGTAGTACTTTGAAAACAACGAAGCATGTATTTCAAGGTTAAATAATGCATTCTTCTCGAGACTGGCCATCACAATAAACATATCCAAAGCATGGTTTTCAATCAGTAGCAAATTGATTCAAATACTCACAAATGCAGACTGCAACCAGTCAAAATTTGGTTGTACCCACCTGAAAATAGAAAATATTAGCATGTAAATTTTATAACGAAAACAAACGCACCTACCAAAATGCTAATAGAAACTGTAAAACTTGGCATTAAAAAAACTTCTATTCAGATATGTAATTTTCTTGTTGCCACTTCTGGCTAATAAAATCAAGTAAGGCACATTTATAAATGAACACTTATGCCTAGACCAGGAATTGGGTTATTGGTGGTGAAACCATGGGCCAACTACTCAACACGATCAGCCACTATGGAAGCCAGTGTGTATACTTGACCAGAATGATAATGAGCTGACATTGAATAAATATACTTATGTGACAGCCTTGTCCAACCGGAGCAGACCTTAATGTAAGCAACAGGTGACATACATATTTATTTATTTTTACTAATTACAACTTATTATTACTGTATAAGAAATCAAAACTTGAGTCAGGGTAAATACGACCTTTGGATGTACACCCTTCAGAAAAAGTATTTAAATTTCTTCACAACTGTTGTCCATTAAACACTCGATTTAAGTCTACTTTATGCTCAGATAGGCTAATCAGGGTTAGACCTACAGCTTGAAGTAGGATCTGAAATGGTTACAAGACAACGAACAGATAAGGCTTCCAGGAGATTCACAATTGTCTATGTTAACTCACAAATTTACAAATGCAATGTTTTGACCCAACTATAGTGGAAACACAAGCAAAAAAGACTGTGCAGAGCCGTGACTCCTGTGCACTGTACTTTCATGTGGAGGGGAGGGGCAGAGTGGAGCATGCTTTCTTATGGCTAGAGCTGAACGGAGGAAGGGAAAGGTGCACGGACACTCTTCGTCGAAGGTTCTTTTTCTTGTGTCGCTCTATAGACAGAGGTATATTTTAACGGTCACAGCTACAATTCCATAATGAATTTTGCAAGTTATACAGGAGGATGAGAAATGATGCTCAAGAGCAACAAACCTGTTACGCCTAATAATCCAACATACATGGTCCTGGGTTCGAATCCCGGCAATGGGCAAGGGAGTTCTTTGCGAGTGTCCCTTCATCAATTTCATCACTCATCCTCATTTTCACGAAACCATGTCCCGGTATTTTTTTAAAAAAATTTTAAGTCAATGGCCTTAGCCCAAAAATTTTCCTCGTAAATATCTTTCCATTATTTAAGATTTTATACATGAATTAACATGCACCCATGAAATTAAATATTGATAAATAATTTGGCATAATCAAAAAGAGTAATAATACGTAGTTGGATTAAGTGTAGGATTATTGACAAATATAAAAATGTGGATGACCAAGCGGTAACGTCGTCTCCTTGTAATTAAATGATCCCCTGGTTCGATGCCTGATGGAGGCACATAGTGGCATGGGTCCCACTTTAAACTGTACGTCCAGCTCTGATTAGTCTATTTATGCATAAAATGGACTAAAAAAAAATGAAAACTCAACTTAAATATGACATTGGGATTGTGTCGTCAACCAATTTCCATCAGAACCTTTTGCAACTCAGTATAGTTGATAAGAGGGCCCAACGGTTGAGAAACAATGCAGTAGAGTACTTTACCACATTGACTGAACTATTTTGGACTAAAGTGCCTCCATGTGTTGACCTTTTAAAATAATAACAAGCATGCCCTAAATAGAGAAAACAAAGCCTCTCTAAACGATGTTGAAGGTTATAGCTGATAACTGCATCAAAAAACTAAACGAAGCAAAAATAATGTTGTGTTTAAATCTTAAAACATTGTACATATCGATACCATACTTAGCCACGGTGGCTCAGTCGGTAACACGTCTGACTACCATGCTCAAGGTCCCGGGTTCGATTTCCTGCCGGTTCAAATCCGGGAACTTTTCTAACGTTGGAAGCAGCTCCGGCACCCACCCAGCGTCCAATAACATGGGTACCTGGGGGAAACCCTGGGGGGTAAGGGCGGTCAGGGGCGTGATGCTGATCACATCACCCCCACTCATGACCGGATCAAGAAAGTGTGGGGTGTTACCCCCACACCCTCTATATGCCTTCACAGCTTGGTGCTAAGCACAGGGGAGCACTTTACTTCTTTTTTTTAAACTTTTTTTACATATCGATACCATACTTTATTATATCAACAAATTAGAGGTTCAAACATGTTGTAAGGCCTCTCCTTGGGCTCTCTGAAAATAGCTCATACCCTATACTGCACCAGTAGCGAAGCGTAGTCTTACGAAGGAGGCAAGCAATGTTTCAATACAACAAAACATGTAGTACAACGACATGCCGAGGGGAAAGATTCAAGGTTTATAGCCTCATTTACCCAGTCACTGGATTTGTCAAAATATCGTAATAAAGTGACTGTACTAAAAATAAACCATATGATCCGCAAACGTCACATTTACTTTTTAAAAAAAATCCAGGTAACGTTATTCATATGATATTAAACGTTTTGCATATGCGAACTTTCCGCATACGACTAAAGGGAGACGGAATTTCTTACTTACTTATTAGTACCTTTATTTGTTCATTATTATTTAATATGGTCAAACGGTGACCAAACCGATTTAGATAAAAAAAAAATGGGAATCATTTGTTTATTTTACGCTGCATGATGTAATTTAGTATTTTTGGGCACCCTAAAAACCGCATTGGAGTAACTTAAACACTAAATAAAAAGTTAAACACAAACAATAAAAAATTCATTTCAAAGCAAAGAAACACATGCATAGACGATGTACTCACCACAATAAATTTCAAACTCTTGGTGTTGGTCGACCCCCTTCCACGATTTTCATTTTAACACTTATCTCTCTCGAGCTAAACGAAGCAATTCTAATTGCTCAATAATACACCCGCACTTCACATCAACCGTTCCTAAATACGCGTTCATTCCGATAAATTCACAGCACAAAACACGAAGCAACAAACACTCACACTATCCCATGTGCTTTCCAAGGTCCGTCCAATCTTCCCTCCCTCCCTGAGAAAACTCTTCACGGGGGTGCAGAAATTCCACTGCCCCAACTCCCAATGTCAACTTTTTTTACGCGTTTTACATTTCGCGAAATCTAAAATAATTTGTAATATAATATGATATATATGGAATTTAGAACAGTGATAATAACTTCTTTTAGTTTACGTGTTCATGAAGACAAATATTCGTTACTAGTTTTTGCTGGCAACGTACCCATAGATGAATCCTTCTGCTTTCGGTTGAACTCGGCTATTTTCGGGAATCACGCATGCTCGGAAAGCACACCTTTTTGTAGAAGCTTTGTGGACGAGTTCCACCAGAATTTCACGCTTCGCCATGTGACTCCTTCGGAGGCCTTATTTTCCCGCAGAACGGCTGCAAGCATTGAGGCTGGTGCTTGCTACAGAGCTGCTGGTGGAGTTTGGGGCCGCATTTTTTCGCGAAATCGAGTGCGATGGAAACTAAACACGGTTAGAACATTAAGTACATTAAATGATATTCGAATTATGCAAGCAGTGCTTGCATTGCTTGTACTATATCTTCGCCTCTGTTCTTCACATACGCAAACAACAAACTGAGGTGACACGATGCACGGTATTGAGAAAACGGCACAGTTCGAGCGACACACAAGCGACATGAGAATATTGTCATGTCTCTTTAATTCGAAAGGTTCAATTAATTACTGAGTGCTCGCTTGCGAGTGACACATGTCTCTTGCAGCGTGTCTCTTCGGTGTGAATTCCCAGCCTGCAACCTGGGCATGGATGTGTGTTCTTCCCCCCCCCCCAACCCCATTTATTTCATAATTAGCCTGCAAAAAAAACAATGTAAAATAAGAAACAACATACAATAGCTGTGTGTGACACCTATTAGTTCTTGTTCCATTGGCATGGCACTTTTTAACTAGGCCCTTTTAAATATATAAGCCTCCCCTGTTGGGAGATTTCCAAGCAAGCTCTTTACAAAAGTGCAACAATGTACCAAATTAAATTATAGGTCAACTATTTTTTACAAATAAAAGTGGGTTATTTTCGGACGTGGAAATTTGCTATCTCACCAGCAAACAGTTACAGAAGAGAACAATTAAATTTACTCAAGAAACCCTCTTTGGTGAACCTATTTATCTTCTACCACTAACTGAAGTGATTAGGAAATTAGTTTTATTACAAATAAAAATACAATTAGTTAATTAAGTTGGTGTTTTTAAGTCCACTTTATGCACAGTAAGACTAATTGGGACTGGGACTGCAATTTAAAGTAGGATCTGAACCTCTATGTGCCTCCACCGGTTATCAAACCCAGGACCCCTTGAATACAAGGCAAGGATGCAACCACTGCGCTATCTGGGAGACCCTAAAAATAATTACTCGTAGTTTAACGGCATATTCAGTCATATGAAAACCAGATGAACATAACTCCAAAAATGTAGTTTTCAGTTTTGTTTAAATAAACTTCTTGAAAGAGTTCTATTTAGAGTCAAATTGACCTATCTCCACTTCTAATATTCTTAGCAGTAAGGTGGAGTCAGGCACAATTCTAAGAATACAGTCTTTCCTCTACCCTGCGAATTACAAAAATTGGAGTTATGTCACCCTGGTTCTCACTCTCACATGACGTCTTGATAAATGCGGTGGATTGGGGAGGGGGATTGATCTTCACCGTTATGCCGCTTGCCAGACAATTGCTCTTCAATTTTCTCATTGGAGAATGTCTTCGTTGTGTGTTTACACTGATTTTTTTTAAGGGCTGTTGGATTTTTCTCGCCGATACCAAAGATTTTTAGTGGCTAGAGCGGGCCAAGAGAAACAACTCATTTGTCAAGATTGGTCCTTGTCAAAGGTTCGTTTACCCTTCCTTATGATAGGTTGGCGTCCCGTGCCACACCAGAATTCCATGTACATTTCTGAAAATGATGCACCCTCCTGGGAAGGAGATGACAAGATCAGAGGCAGGGCTGAAGTGACATTGAAGGCATGTAACTGCCTGGTGGTCAACGCTATGTGGAAATAAAAGGAACCATTCATTGCCAATTGTTGCTCGCAAACTTGTTGGTTAAGAACGTGACATTTTCAAAACCAGCATTATAATGCTAGGTTCATTCCGGTGTTGCTGGGAAAGGGATGAATGCCTCTGTGGGAGGGAGGGTTGTGGATTTTCTTCTTGTGCTCTACCCTTCTATGTGACTGCTGCCCGATGCAGACACTGCAGTGACTCGTTTTAATTGCAAATCCTTATAAAACCTTTTTCTAGCAGGCCTCATCTCCAGGAAAATATCAACTCGGGGCAAGCCCCGGTACCTAACGACCTGTTGGGTGAGATGAGTCAAGGCAAGAGCTTAATAAACCTTTTTCTGATGCCCCAAAAATAGGCAATAGTTAAGCTGGAAAGTTCAATGAGCTAACTGATCTCTAACTACGCACTGGTGGTAATATATGTATGTTTTTATTGCAAATGACAGAATAATGGACAGCAGGGCATATACGGAGCTCCAAATGAGCATTAAATATATCTGTATGTGTATATATTTTTACGTCGTTTTCCTTCCTCTGCAGGTTAATCCAAATGATAAGAATGTTGTTTACATTTGTATTTATAATGTAAAATATATATTTTTATTCCTTGTGCAAGATGTACGCCATACGCACTACAAAAATGTTATTTTACACACTATAACTTTCTCTCCCCTTAAAGACATGTATAATGAAATTTGGGATCATAAAATGAAGCAGGGACACAGTTTATAATAATACACAGATTTTTTTCGGTGTATCTGCAGCAATTTAACAATGCTTGCAACATTTCAAAAACTTCTTCTTCTTTAGCATCCTCTGGGGGTAGAAAGAAATTCACTTAAAACGTCACAACACATTTTAAGTGATATAATGCTATATGAGAATAAGTTTGGAGTATTTAATATCATTAATAGAATGTGATGTGATGAGTTTTGTGACTCAGTAACTAGCCCTGGTTATTTTACTAGAATTATACAAGTATCGGTATTGGTTGGAATCTGTTAAGGTATCGGCTCAGCCCTAATTTTTTAATATTGCATTATACATTTTAATTTATTTTCCCCATTCCCACTGACAAAGTGTTGAACTGCTAACACAGATTACTGTCATATTTATTGGGTACCAAATGTTCATGCGAGGCTCAAAGGGGCATGCTTGAGACCAGCAACAATGTGATGAGCTGTTGAAAACACTTAGGAACATTATTGTAATGGTCTGTCCAACCTAAGCATTAAGGAATTAGGGACACGTGAATGCTGAGAGCACTAAACTGAACCACCTAACCTAACTACAAAAGCATTTAGCATACACAGCCTGTAACTAATCCATACATTTCCAATATCTGCAATATTTTTGCAGAAAGTACTAAATAGCTCCTTGCCTGGTAAGCAGGTAGATGAAAAAAAAATTCACACCCTAGGAACGTGACACTTAGATCATATCAGTAGCCGTAACCAACATGACAACAAACAGAAGGCTAGTGACAAAAAAAATAATCATGTAGAAGCATACAGAAGGGAAAATTCATTCTCCACCACACACACATCAATAAGACTCTAGTGTGTGTTAACAGACATAAGTAGAAATCGAACCACGTCAAAATGTCTGTACCATACTTCAGAAGTAAACAATTGGAACTTGGGTCCTTTGTTAGCACTTAGAAGCAAAGCCATATTTCCATTAAATAACACTATGTGCACATACACAAATGGAAAAAATGATCCAAAAAAACAACATGGGAATGTATGGAACCGCAACAATCCATCACAAAGAAGCACACAAAACTACAATTTAATCATCATGCACAACCTTCACAATGTGTAAATAGGCTGGTGCCTTATGTGTGTGTTATTTGAATTGCTTTCTACACACCCTTGGTTAAACTTGCTTTATAAAATTTGAAATGAGATGAAGAATAAATAGGTTTGATGCAAAGTCCATTTTATGCACACATCAATCAATACAGGACCTACAATTTAAGAGGGTTCCAAACCAAGGATTGCTTGATTACAAGGCAACAATGTTACCCCTATGTTAACGGGAAGGGCCTAGCATTCAAAAGAGATGGCAATTTCTGGAAATATGTTGTGCATGCATGCGTAAACAAACAAAAAAAATTTCATGAATACATGCTAAACCCGTACTGTATACTGGGCAACCAAACTGAAATGATTCCCCATTTTAAACTAATTCAGAAGTACACTAGATATAAACATTGACAAAAATGCAGTTAAATAATCAGTATACACCATGCATACATGTATGCACAAAGTATGTAATATGTACCAGCACAGGGAGCATCAACTTATATGGAACATATAACATGTGGAACTTGGTCCATGCAACATGTTGTTCGATAACTAAGTTTGTTTTAAGAACAAGAGGTACAGTTTCCTTCCTGGAGTATATGAGAAGCCAAACGAGATGAAGATCTACATGACCTGGTGTTAGTTGATAGCTCAATTTCATATGGATGCTTAAGAAAAGCAATATTTATTTATTTATTCTGGGAATGGACATGGCCACGTTGGCTCAGTCGGTAACGTGCCTGACTACCATGCTAAAGGTCCCAGGTTCGATCCCCAGCCGGTTAAAATCCGGGAACTTTTCTAACGGTGGAAGCGGCCCCGGCGCCCACCCAGCGTCGAATAATATGCGTACCTGGGGGAAACCCTGGGGGGTAAAGGCGGACAGGGGCGTGATGCTGATCACATCACCCCCACTCACGACCAGATCAAGAAAGTGTGTGGCGTTACCCGCACACCCCCTATACGCCTTCATGGCGTGGTGCTATGCACAGGGGAGCACTTTACCTTTTTTTTACCTTTTTATGGACATGTTCATTAATACAACTCCATAAAATAGATGAACAGAGGGGTGAAAGGTCAAAGAAAATAACATCAGACCAAAAATGACAAAATGTGAATCTGAACAGTGGAATGCAAACGGGAAAAAAATCCATCATTTCACCTTGAGGTTCTCAGGTTAAACACTACAATTAAAACATATCTTATGATTATAATACTGTTTGTATATTAATACCTGGAGTTGAAAGTACCAGCGGTTTCAGCTTTGAGCTATGGGACGCATGCTGGTGTGATGCTCCTGGAGGAAGTGTAACAGCTTTCCCAGAGATTTTAGTCTGCGCATGAGACCGATTGCCACCCACCATCATGAGAAAATTGAGTAGCTAAGAATTAAGTGTAATCTGATCATAGAAAACTTAACCATTGGTGTATCTGTCGTGCTGACCCCATATCACCCTGTACCAGGTTGGATGATGTCCCACCTGTGGTGAACGTGAGGTCAACAGTCAATATGTAGGAGGCACTGGCCATCATGGGCTGTTACGACACAGATTATGTTATGTTAAATATTTCAGATAATCATCATCATGAATAACCTAACTGAATTTACAAAGCAGTTTACGTTACAAAGATTTAGCACAATAAACATATCTACAGACAGGCAAACGGAAAACTGGAATAGAGATAAAATCGGTACTGTCGACACTCCGTACCCCCATGATAAGGTGATGATTTTTGTGTCATTTATGAAGATTATGTTCTATATGAACGATTTGTGTTGTTTTTAGTTTTAGATGTATTATGGTGGAGTAAAGAGAGTTTTTTGATTGGACTATTTATGACATCGTTTTCATCGTTGCCATCTGCATGTGATATGAAGGATCATGATGTTACGTTATTTGTGTTTTGTAACTTGGAACCGTGTTGGAAATATCTGAGATTGAAGGTTGGCAATCCCGGTGTTACGTCAGGCCGCGCGAGATTTACTGCAGATGGTGTTTCGGTTCTTGACACATGGTACTGGGATTTTGTTTGCAACGTGGGTATGCATTTTTAGTGTGGTTAACGAACCATGCATGGTAAGTTTAGGTTAGGCAAACTGTTAAAATTTGGGGTCGTAGGAATGTCAGGATACGCCAGTGTTTTGCTGCTGTTTGAGAATTTTTTACAGGAAAAATGATCGATAGTAGTCTCAAATAGTTTCTTGTGCTTACGCCGGTCATACTTTGCAATCAAATATCTCTGTTATTTGTGGTTTCCTGATGCTGGAACCACTTTATATTACGTAAAATGTTGAAATCTATAATTAAAAAAAAATGAGCGTAATTCTTGAGGGGGTACAGTGGGTCGATGGCCGCATAAAATCTAATCACTCATTTCATAGGTGCCTAATCGTGCATAAATATCCACGTGCACTTTAAGTTTCTTTGTACCCCCAACAGCGAAAGAAACAGAGGGCAAATTGTTCACCACCATTTTCATTCGGTTTGTATTGCACAATGTGATGACAATGAATTGAAATAATGCCGTCAATAAGCAGAGAACAATGGCTGCTTCGAACCAGCATAGTTTCATTCCTTAAAACAACACAGGATGTAGAATAAGAAAGTAATGAAAATAGTGGACAATTTGCTTACCATTATCTTTGCCGTTGACTGTACAACAACTATTTACCTTTCTTATATCTTCTTTAGTGCATGTGTGACAATGCTAAAAGAAAATTGAAAAGTAAGTGGTTGTTGCTTCTACATAATGTGTGTAAATCTAAATCTCATTAACCACTCAAGGATTAACTTAATACGTGAGTGTAAGAAAATAATTTGATGCATTTTCCAATATACTAGGTCTACAGTGTTTGTAAAATTGAAAACGCCTGTGTGAGAAATTTTAGTTTAACTGCCCAATTAAAAGGAATCTGTAGCTAACTACTCAGTAGTCATGATACATAACACAAGCAATACACATTGTTAAAAAATAAAATCTTGCAAGATTTCTTCTCAGTTTGAAATCAAAGACTCGCTTATTTTTTATCATTGTTAGGAGTTATTTAGAAAAGAGGTTGGGAAATAAAGTTCTCTAACATGCACTCATGTCCTGTTATCTTTGACAAGATAATTTTATTTATTATCACGAAATTATGACATCCAAAAATTAATGTCACAGCAGTATATAGAACACTGTGAGCTCCTATGCAAGTTTTTGCTCTACAGTCTCGACAGTCTGGAAGTTATAAGTTTTATTTTTCAGTAGAGGCCAAAGATTCGGTAATTCACTTCCACTTGCAACTGTAATTTGGTTTCATTTATCCATTGTGGAAAAAGTGGAGATCAAAATTTGCATTACCAACCAATTTGCTAGGCCTATGTAAGTTTAGAGATCTGAAATTATGAACAAATAATTTCACTAAAATACTATTCTTGTTTTCTTTTTCAACAACACTCATACCTTACTTTAAAAGCAAATATTGGGTGAAATAGACCACAATTACAAATGTTTGGTATTTTCACAATGTGATGAGCACATGGCTATTTTCTGGTAGGCTTATACATGTCGTTTCCGTCATTAAACATATCAATCTCTTACCTGCATTGAATCTGCGCTCACAATTTCACCATTAAACCTTTTTGCTATTTCAATTGCCAATTTCGACTTTCCAGTGCCCGTCGCACCCAATACAACAACAACCGGAACACGCGGTATCATTTCACACACACTACTGGAGGCAGCCATACTGACTTTGGTGCTATGAGAATATTTCGAGTCAGAGCACTGCGCAATATGAAAATTTTACGAAACAAGCTCTACACAATCTTTTTCCATAGTAATGAAAATGATACATACCATGATTACGTTTGTGAACACACCGCTTCACGATAACATTACCAGTTATCACAATAGCCATTCTGTTGAAGAAACAGTGCCATATTTTTCCCCCATAAGATTTTATTTCAAGTTTTTCAGGCATCAAGAAGGTGTTTTGTACAGGAGTACATTGAACCCCCAAATTTTTGAAGGGGGTACTGTAGCCTCCTAAATCCGTAAATCGAGTTATACCATCCCCCTTTGGTAATTTGACAGCAGACGCAAGCTGCTACTGTTAAAAGAACATATTTTCAATTCACCCAATAAAAAAAATGTATATTGTTTATAACTTATAAGTTATAACTCACGACCGGATCAAGAAAGTGTGGGGCGTTACCCCCACACCCCCTATACGCCTTCATGGCGTGGTGCTATGCACAGGGGAACACTTTACTTTTTTTTTGCTTTATAACTTATAAGCAGTATCTTCCTTACCATAGAAATTCAAGCCATTGTAAACTTATTCTACTGCATTGTGCTTGCTAGTTGGTTCATTGACCTATGTTCTTGGAAACCTCTTTAATGAAAATTGTTTAAAATGTGTGTGGAACGATGGAATCAGATTTGCTCTTAGAAAATCTCGCTCCAGACAAATGCTCCCTTGAGTGGGGGGGGGGGGTACACTTTTCGCGTCTATTATAAGATAGGGTTCAAATCTTCATCAGATGAGTATATGACTGACTCCATTTTCTTTTGAATATTTAAAATGGAATTTTCTGAAAAGAAATACTTACACGAACGAGACGAAACACGACAGACCAACTTTGGGGACTTATTTTTACCTATGTATTAGGTATACTTAATTTTGATATCGAATGCAACACAAACACAACGACGTTTTAAGATAAACCCTAATGTCAAACTGGACAAGATAAATCAGACTCACTGCAGGTTCTATTGGGAGATTTTGGATTGGGCTTTATTTTACTTCGCATTTCTGCCACTTTTGGCTAATCGCGAAGATGAGGATGAGTGATGATATGATGAAATTGATGTACACTCACAAATAACACCCATGCCCAAAGTGGGAACTCTGACGTCATAGCGCACTATGCTAACCCCTCCGCCAAGGAGGCCGTCGAGGTGGGAATGTGTTTTGGATTTTCTTTGTGGATGTGATAACTGTGACGCGCACATGTTTTTGCTTTCATTAAAGTTAACCTTTTCACATAAACGAGAAATTGACATGTGTCACCCTAAAACACACGCATGTATCTGCATTTAATACAACTACATACGAAACTAAACCTTCATATTGTCCGCCAAAGATTGAAAAGGGGGGAAAAAATTGAGCGTATGGCTTTCCTTGCTTCCTCTGAGATTGAAGAGTGTCATTAGGTACAACTTTTTATATAACAAATAAATGCTTTGTCAAATGTTTCACAAATATTTCAGTCAGACTTCTTACGAGTTCATCGGGAAGTATCTCAACTCAGTGTTTTTTTTTTTTTTTTTTTTTGTTATAAATACAACGTCCTATAGATGTCTGAGAAAATACCAAATACATGGCTTCTAATATGCATTGGATGTGGTACACATCTCCCATAAATTGTTTAAAGATATTTTTATGCGTAGCTATGGGACTTTAAAATTCGAATGAACTGAAGTGGGACTCTATAAATATAATATATTCAATAATGTGGTTTCTATATTCAGTGAGTGGGAGATGATTGTTCCTGGTTGGGGCGGCTCAAGATCGTCCTCACCCCTTTAATCTCAACCTGTATTATAATGAAGATATGTATATCTTTGTTCGCAATATTCATATTTCGAACTCCTGATTTTCCGTTCCGTTAAATCCAAGTGAGACCAGAACGAGGTCAAGAGCTTTATATGTTTCAGAATTGATATCTGGTAAAAAAAAAAAATAATAATAATAAATAAAATAAAATAAAAATTATTCATGTGTGTTGTTCTAAAATAGAATATTTCCAATGGCTTCACATTACACCTAGGTATCAAGGACGTATTTAGGGGGAGATCCAGGGGATCCGTACCCTCCCCTCCCCCGCCCAAAAGACTTACCAAGTAGTAAAAGTAAATATTCAAAATATAATTGTTTAGCATTTGTTATATAATCGATGGTTATTTCCGATGAACTTATTGGAAAGCAAGGAATTTGGCTCATTCGACTTTGAAAGGTTCCAAAGATTTATGTACACTACTAATGATAATATCCATAAAATATTAATCAGCAACTTTACTTTTCGTTAATTGGATCTAACTCCTTTTTTGTTATTAAATAAATATTCAATTCTTTTTCTATTTGACATTAAATTCCTTGCCAGGGCAGTTGTTTTTATGTAAATCTTGGCGATCTTAACTACACGTAAGCTAGATAATGAATACGTGCTGTTATGTCCATATTATTTTACTATCTTTTACCTATTTATGTAATAATAACAATCCATTATTAATTAATTTACATAGTTATTTGATATTTTAATTTATTTAAATATTATTATTATTATTATTATTGCGACACTTGGTTTGAAGTAGTATGTGTGTGTGTATATATATATATATATTGTATATGGGAGGCTGAACTTTGTACCCGCCAAATGAAAAACGTTCCTGCGCCACTGAGGAAGAGACAAGGCAAACACGAGAGTCGTGCAAATTTATTGTTGGCAATCAAGCAATCCGCATGAGTTTTTCTGCGGAAGAGACCAACAACGATTTTTCCGCCCAAATAGTGCTTCAATTTGAAATTGTTTCTATAACCATCTGTACCAGTCTTACTTGTATTTTTAGGTCCCTTATGATAATTAATGCAAATTACTGTGACTGGAATTAACTTATTCGTGTGAAATATGTAATTTTAGGCTGAGCCTAAGAAGGTTACTACATGGTTCCCGGGTTCGAATCCCGGACTGGGCATGGATGTTTCTTGTGTGTGATGTGTAATTAAATTATATTAAGTTTAATTAGGTTTAATTAATTATCACTTGAGAAGAGTCAATAAAATAATGTTATAGCATGCAATAATTTACATTTACAGCAAACTAAGGTGTCTAGGCTTTCTACAGCATAGCTGTTAATGGAACTTTTTGTGAGCTCCTCGTTCCTTTCAATTGATATCTTCACACAAGCTTGAAGCGTATCCTGAAATCCATCATATTCCTTAATTTAGAAGTTATCAAAACGGACGATAATTATAATTCGTTTATTATTTTGACTTTTAATTGTGAAGAGGACCAAATCAGTGCTTATTACTACAAAAAACAACAGAAATAGTACGTTTTACATTATATTAAAGTGAAGCTGGTTGCCAAATTTCTTAGCTATTGTCCGAATGCTCTGCCAGGTATCTGAAAATTTCGGGAGGGGGACTTTTTAAATGTCAACGGGAACTCTCCCCCTCCGGGCCAGTCCCTGATTTCAATCACTGTCAATAACATTCTATGCATTTCGGACACGCCAGGCCCTGTGCGGTGGCACTCGTCGTACAAATATGCATGCAAATATGCACTAAAAAAAGTGTAAAATATGCACTTAAATATGCACTTTAAAAACCCATTTAATTTATAAATGCTGTATATTACAAACTATGAAAGATTACATGACAGGCAATGAATATGCATTATTCTGAATGCTCATTCCTACACAGATTTTTTAATATTAATATGGTTCTGCGTTAAATGAAACACAATAAACAGATCAAGATCATGATTGCATTTGATAACAACATGATGTCTCATATTTTCGAAATTTAAACTTCTTCTGTTTTCAGCTAGAATAGTCTTATATTCAGAAAACACACGTTCCATTCGCAAGATACAAGTGGACTGTATTTTAGGGCAACAAAGTCAGACACATCAAGTTCCAGATCATCCACACGTTGTCCATTTACATGCAGAATTTTGCAAACTTTCACCATTGTTGCATACCCACTGTTCTTCTTCAATACTGCATCCAATTTCTGTACATACACAGGATCTTCAACCTGGGCGAGGGCCTCTTTAAAGTCTTCTATCATTTTGATGCTTTATTGAAGTTGTTGAAAGAAGAAAGGCAGAGAAAAGATAAAGAGAAGAGAAGCGAGGAGAAGAAAAATAAATACAGGATATGCTCGGTGTTGGTTGTGGGTACAAAAATATGCACATCAACTTATTTTCATACATACCTGCATATGAAATATGCATTTTTAGTTAAAAATCCTTAAATATGCATTTGCATATGCAATATCCAAAATGAATACTCCAAATAAATTGATGGGGAGATTAACATGGTGTCAAGCGCTAGTACACCCAACGGCAAAAGAAATAGTAGGCAAATTGTCCACCATCATTTTCATTCAGTCAAATTACCACAATATGATGATCATGAATTGAAGTAAAAACGTCAATAAGCAGAAGACAGCATTTGCTTTGAATCAACAGAAATTAATTCCTTAAAACAACACAGGATGTTTAATAAAGAGTAATGAATAAGTGATGAACAATTTGTCTACTATTATATTTGCCGTTGACTGTACCTCCGCCACTCGAATCTACTTCACTGTCTCCATATTGAATCATGCAAGCATCCCCCCACCTATTCCAAAACTCTATCAAGCATCCTGCAGCTAGGATTTTCCATTCCGAACACTGGATATAACAGCAAGTATTCGAGATGTCATACGTATTAAACAAATTTAAGTGGACATAGAAAGCTCTACCAGGTGAAACATGAAACATATCGTGGGCGATCTTATTTATGTAATCAGGCAAGTGGTGAAAAATTATTTATGGTCTTGGTGACGGATACCGTATTGTAAACCTGTAAACTGTATTGTGTGAATCTACTTTAGAAATACCTTTCGGCTTGACAAGGGTGCATAGGCGAGTGCACCGCCAGGCCCATACCCAGGGGAGGGGCCATTCCCCCCTCTATGAAATATTTAAATGTGAACCTATAAAAAGCTACAAAAATAACATCGACGATTTTTCAAAATTGTAAAAGTTTCCCTTTCGTCATAAGTTAATGTGTTGGTTGTGTAGAGAAGCAGACTCCAAAATTCATCAGTGTGCAATGTTTGTTAATTTTAGCTTTATAACCATTGATGTAAGGATACTGAACTGAACTGGACCGGTCTTTCCCTTTACCCCCGTCTCCTGTCGTTTGGGGATCTTCTCGTGAACTGACTACTGTACTAAAGTGATAACGCAAACACAGAGACTACAATGTTAATATTTCATCCTCATATACCTAATAGTTTCTGCGAAAAAGGAACATGAAGTTGCGAGAATTAGGCTAACATTATCCACATAGGCAATTGAAACTCTCTCAAGGCACCCCCAAATAAAGTAGTCTGCGCACGCGTATGCAAGGGTACATTTTGTGGGTTGCAGTGGTTGAAACATTGCAATTAATCACTTCAGTGGATTAAAATCTGGAATTGTTCATTGCGAAGTGTAAAGCTCGATGTCACATTTTGAGAATCATTTTTCTCTTGCATTTTTTCAAATATTCAGTGAGGAATTGTATCAAAATGTGACGGAGAAGGTTTTGGGTGATTGAAATCCTAACCACAGTGCCTCCACCGGGTAACGAATCCGGTACCCCTTAATTACAAGGCGACGATATTACCACTGCGCCATCGGGGAGGCTCTCGTTAGCTCTAAGTCTCTAGACAAAAATGCTAATCAATGTAGCCTACTTATCCTTTGTTGTTCATGTGTTCACGTGGCGAAGCAGGCATCCCCAGAAAGAGCAGTAGAGGAATCACCAAAGACAAAAGAGTCTGCGCAGCTCCGCGACTCTTTTGCATTGTCCTCTCGAGGGGGGGGGGGGGGAGCAGAGTGGAGCACGCTTCCTTATTGCCCGAGTTGAACCAATGGGGAGGAAGGTGCGCGGAGACTATTGGCCGAAGGTTATTTTCCTTGTGGTCGCTCTATATAAAATGTCTAGCTACACGTCACATCAGGATTGATTAATTGATTTGCTTTATTTTACTCGCATTTTTTCCACTTTTGGTTAATTTGCTAAGATGGGAATGAGTGATGGCATGATGAAATTGATGAATGGACACTCACAAACATCCACGCCCAGGGCGGGATTCGAACCCGGGATCCCTGGCGCTATAGCGCGATGTGCTACATCAGGATCAGATAGCTGGAATCCCGAATAGTGGAAATGATATGATCAGCACCAGGCTCCAGTCACATTTACCCCTAAAGGTTGTTCTCAGTACTATCTGGCTCCCATGAGGACTTTGGAGGGCAGAAAGTGCCTCCGCCCAAAGTTAGCGCCCACCAACAGCGCATGGACTCGAAGATGCTCTTCGTTTTTCCAAAAAGATTTAAATTTTTGTGTGGGGGGGATTATTGCTAAGACAGACCCAAATACCATACAAGTACTTGAAGAATCTACACGCCAATTGAAACCATAGACTTGTGTTGGAGACAGACATCTTAGGATTGCTTCGCTTCATGTTACGTCAACCGCATTTGC